>NW_027412088.1:198343728-198943728 GCF_047663935.1 Musca autumnalis
TTTCGATGACTTCTAGTCTTCATATAGAAAACTTTTATTAATATAGAAGACCTAAATCTTCATAACAGAAGACCGTCATCCTGAACACTTAATATCTCTATAAAGAAGATTTCGATTCTCACAATTAAAAGACATGAAGTCTTCTTGACTTTAAATCTGCATGTAGAAAACTGCACGTCTTCTTATAAAAGTATTAATGTTTTTTGAAGAGAAGTATTTATCTCGATGCTTTGAAGCGTTTCAGCAAATTTATAATCAAAATTCGTGATATTGAAAATAATACAATATTTGAACAGTATTAAATAGATTGATTGAAGTATGGTGCGTATGATTATTGTCAACACTTATACGTATAATAATCTCTTAGACCAAATCATTATTCTGTCAACTAATTGTAAAATTCTCAGCCTTTGCTAGTGAGCGTGTATACACTTTGGTGCGGTCAAAATGTGTCTCATTGAAATGTTAAAACCATATTAATCCAGACCAAATTCTTATAATGCAATTTGGAGTCTATCTCCAAATACAGTTCCCCCTCCTAAGTCATGATTGACAAAGCAACTTTGTTGGTTTTCTTCATTCCATTGTTAGTTTTACATTTTGTTTAAACACCAAATGGTTGCCTTGGCAAATAACGAAATTGGTTTGTAACAGTGATGGTTACATGTTTCCTTGTAGTTTTCTCTTTTTACTTTGTTGAGATGGTAAATATTTAAATATATTTTATTTTTTATTTTATATTTCTTTTTCGTTTTTTGTTATGGGTCTCCACAAAATGCACTTGTGCCACACGAAGTGAACAAAGTTGTTGTTGTTGTTAAGTCAATGTTGTTTGGGTTGCTATTTTTTGGGGTTATGTCCTGATTGTATTTCAATAGTTTTCAAAGTTATTTAGTTTTCATTCCTTTCTTCACAACAAAAAAAACATATTGAAATTTATGCAATACAAAAAAATACAAAAAATCACATTGTCGTACAACATCTTTTGTATTATTCATTGCAGGAATATTTGTAATGTGATTTGTTTAGTTAGGTTTTGTCGATTTGTTTGCCTGCCAGAATATGAAATGAAATTTGTCCAATATTCTGTCAGGTTGTTGTTCAGTTATTTGTTCAATATGTTATTTTTTTTCGTTTTTTGTGATGTAGTTGAAGCTATTTGTGTGCCATGTTTTCTTATACTCCTTTTTGTTGTTGCTGCTCCTTCTCTTCCATAACAGAATATTTGTGACTGTCAATCGCAGTCAATGTTGAAACTATAAATCCCACACAATGACAGGTTATATAAGTTTTATGGAATTTGAACTATTTTAGTTGCTGTTTGTTGTTGTTATGGGATTTATTCGTTGATTTCTGTTTTTGATTTTATTTATTTATAAATAACATGATATATAACATACATGTACATACATATGTACATACAGACATTAATATTGAAATCATGTTAGCGATACATCATGCTGATGAACAGCTGGTGGCGAAGGGGGTTATCAAGGAAATATTATTAATGGCTACAGTAAAAACTATATCTAAACTCGCTCTCAATAAAATATTTTTTTCCAAACTTGCAATTTTAAAAATATTTTTACAAAACGTGATTTATAAAAAGATTTTTATAAAGCGAAGGGTTTTAAACAATTTTTTTAACGTGGATTTTTAAAATATTTTTACAAAACGTAGATTTTTTAAAAATAATTTTACAAAACGTGGATTTTTAAATTAACTTTTTTGAAAACGTGGATTTTTAAATTTACTTTTTTTAATTTTAAAACGTGGATTTTTAAAAATATTTTTACAAAACGTGAATTTTTAAAATTATTTTTACAAAACGTTGATATTTAAAAATATTTTTACAAAACGTGCATTTTTAAAAATACTTTTTTTAAATGTGCATTTTTAAAAATATTTTTTTAAATGAGCATTTTTAAAAATATTTTTTTAAATGAGCATTTTTAAAAGCATTTTTTTAAATGTGGATTTTTAAACATATTTAAAAAAACGTTGATTTTTAAAAATATTTTTTTAAGCCGAAGATTTTTAAAAACATTTTTACAAAACGTGAATTTTTAAAATTATTTTTACAAAACGTTGATATTTAAAAATATTTTTACAAAACGTGGATTTTTAAAAATATTTTTTCACAAAACGTGGATTTTTAAAAATATTTTTTCACAAAACATGGATTTTTAAAAATAATTAAAAAACTGGATTTTTTAAAAATAATTAAAAAAACTGGATTTTTTAAAAATAATTAAAAAAACTGGATTTTTTAAAAATAATTAAAAAAACTGGATTTTTTAAAAAGGATTTTACAAAACGTGAATTTTTAAACATATTTTTACAAAACGTGGATTTTTTAATTATGTTTTCAAAACGTGGATTTTTAAAATTATTTTTCAAAACGTGGATTTTTAAAGATATTTTTTTTTTTTTTGCAAAAAGCGGATTTTTAAAAATATTTTTGCAAAACATGGATTTTTAAAAATATCTTTCCAAAACGTGGATTTTTGGAATATTTTTTCAAGACGTAGATTTTTGGAATACTTTTTTCGAAACGTGGATTTTTAAAATTATTTTTCAAAACGTGGATTTTTAAAAATATTTTTGCAAAACATGGATTTTTAAAATTATTTTTCAAAACGTGGATTTTTAAAAATATTTTTGCAAAACATGGATTTTTAAAAATATCTTTCCAAAACGTGGATTTTTGGAATATTTTTCAAGACGTGGATTTTTGGAATATTTTTTTCAAAAACGTGGATTTTTAAAAATATTATACAAAATACGTGGATTTTTAAAAATATTTTTACAAAAATGAGATTTTTAAGAATATTTTTACAAAACGTGGATTTTTGAATATATTTTTTTACAAAACGTGGATTTTTGAATATATTTTTTTCAAAACGTGGATTTTTGAATATATTTTTTTCAAGACGTGGATTTTTGTATATATTTTTTTCAAAACGTTGTTTTTTAAAAATATTTTTTTCAAGACGTGCATTTTTATTAAATATATTCGTTTTTCAAATCACGGATTTTTCTACACAACATGTACATATTTTTCCAAGACGTGGATTTTTAAAAATATTTTCACAAAACGTGGATTTTTAAAAATATTTTTACAAAACGTGGATTTTTAAAAATATTTTTACAAAACTTGGATTTTTAAAAATATTTTTACAAAGCGTGGATTTTTAAAAATATTTTTACAAAACGTGGATTTTTAAAAATATTTTTACAAAAGGTGGATTTTCAAAAATATTTTTAGAATACGTGGATTTTTAAAAATAATTTTACAAAACGTGGATTTTAAAAAATATTTTACAAAACGTGGATTTTTAAAAATATTTTTACAAAACGTGGATTTTTAAAAATATTTTTGCAAAACGTGGATTTTTAAAAATATTTTTACAAAACATGGATTTTCAAAAATATTTTTAGAATACGTGGATTTTTAAAAATATTTTTACAAAAATGGGATTTTTAAGAATATTTTTACAAAACGTGGATTTTTAAAAATATTTTTACAAAACGTGGATTTTTAAAAATATTTTTACAAAACGTGGATTTTTAAAAATATTTTTACAAAACGTGGATTTTTAAAAATATTTTTACAAAACGTGGATTTTTAAAAATATTTTAAAAAACGTGGATTTTTAAAAATATTTTTACAAAACATGGATTTTTAAAAATATTTTTACAAAACGTGGATTTTTAAAAATATTTTTACAAAACGTGGATTTTTAAAAATATTTTTACAAAACGTGGATTTTTAAAAATATTTTTACAAAACGTGGATTTTTAAAAATATTTTTACAAAACGTGGATTTTTAAAAATATTTTTACAAAACGTGGATTTTTAAAAATATTTTTACAAAACGTGGATTTTTAAAAATATTTTTACAAAACGTGGATTTTTAAAAATATTTTTACAAAACGTGGATTTTTAAAAATATTTTTACAAAACGTGGATTTTTAAAAATATTTTTACAAAACGTGGATTTTTAAAAATATTTTTACAAAACGTGGATTTTTAAAAATATTTTTACAAAACGTGGATTTTTAAAAATATTTTTACAAAACGTGGATTTTTAAAAATATTTTTACAAAACGTGGATTTTTAAAAATATTTTTACAAAACGTGGATTTTTAAAAATATTTTTACAAAACGTGGATTTTTAAAAATATTTTTACAAAACGTGGATTTTTAAAAATATTTTTACAAAACGTGGATTTTTAAAAATATTTTTACAAAACGTGGATTTTTAAAAATATTTTTACAAAACGTGGATTTTTAAAAATATTTTTACAAAACGTGGATTTTTAAAAATATTTTTACAAAACGTGGATTTTTAAAAATATTTTTACAAAACGTGGATTTTTAAAAATATTTTTACAAAACGTGGATTTTTAAAAATATTTTTACAAAACGTGGATTTTTAAAAATATTTTTACAAAACGTGGATTTTTAAAAATATTTTTACAAAACGTGGATTTTTAAAAATATTTTTACAAAACGTGGATTTTTAAAAATATTTTTACAAAACGTGGATTTTTAAAAATATTTTTACAAAACGTGGATTTTTAAAAATATTTTTACAAAACGTGGATTTTTAAAAATATTTTTACAAAACGTGGATTTTTAAAAATATTTTTACAAAACGTTGATTTTTAAAAATATTTTTACAAAACTTGGATTTTTAGAAATATCTGCAAAAAAACGTGGATTTTTAAAAACGCTTTTGCAAAACATGGATTTTTAAAATTATGTTTACAGAACGTGGAGTTTTAAAAACATTTTTACAAAACTTGGATTTTTAAAACCATTTTTAGAAAATGTGGGTTTTTAAAAATATTTTTTCAAAACGTGGATAAAAATATTTTTACAAAACCTGAATTTTTATTAAAAATATTCGCTTTCCAAATCACGGATTTTTAAAAATATTTTTACAAAACGTGAGTTTTTAAAAATATTTTTAAAAAACGTGGATTTTAAAATTACTTTTACAAAACGTGGATTTTTAAAATTACTTTTACAAAACATGAATTTTAAAAAATATTTTTTTCAAAACGTGGATTTTTTTTTTTTTTTTTTGGTTACGTACCAAGGAACGGCTTTAACATGACAAAGTCCAGGATTTATCTTTGTCCCTCTTTCGTCTCAAGTGGACAGTGACCTCCCCGTGATGTCACCTGGGGTAGCTGCCTTTAACACCCGTTAAAGGTAGTGAGCTAACATGTGCCGAGCGTTCACCCATCAGAACGTTAAAAACTTGGGTTTGGGCGCAGGGTTAGTAACCCTCCTCTAGAAAAAGCAGCCTACTATGAAAAAACGAAAGAAAAGAAAAACAAACCCCTCTAAAGTTGACGACCCCCGCAAACGTTTTAAGGATCATGATCTGCGAATCTGCACCTGGAATGTTCGCACTCTTTATAGAGAAGGTGCAGTTTACGCTTTGGCAGATGTACTTGAAAAGTACAAGGCCGACATTACTGCCATACAGGAAATACGATGGAATGGGAAAGGCGTCACAACAACGCCTAAAGGTGACACATTGTTTTATAGCTGCCATGACATAAAGCATGAGTTTGGTTGCGGATTTGTAGTTGGTCGGAGGTTAAAACATCTGGTCTCCAGCTTCACACCAGTGAAAGAAAGGCTTGCTACAATTCGAATAAAAGCAAAATTCTTTAACATCAGCTTTATTTGCGCTCATGCTCCCACTGAAGATAAGGATGAACTGACCAAAGATATATTTTATGAGCGCTTAGAAGAAACATACGACCGTTGTCCTGCCCATGACATTATACTTATTCTAGGCAATTTTAATGCCAAAATTGGTCACGTTGTGATAGATGGAAGACATTCATCGAGCGTGTTGGGTGTGCGTTCGTTCCGAGGAGCAAACATAAACTCGGACAACTACCTTGTTGCAGCAAAGGTACGCACCCGCTTAAACGTAGCAAACAAGGTACGAACAGACACAACACGAAAGTTAGACATCGGTAAGCTGCAATCACAACAGATAGTCACAGCATATTCCACTCAACTAGCCCAATTGCTTAATCAAAGCACTCCTCATCCCGATAACATATCAGCGCAATGGCAAAGCATTGCCCACTCCATGCAAACAGCCGCAAAATCCATACTTGGATACCAGAGACCTCCACCAAGGAATCCACGGTATGATCGGGAGTGTAGTGCTGCTACCGAAGATAAATATGCGGCATATATAGGGCTAATTTACAATCCGTAGCAACGCGTAGCGCACGAGAGAGATACCGGGAGAAAAGGAGAGAGGAGAAACGTCTTTTCCGCAGGAAAAAGAGAGAGATGGAAAAGCGGGAGTGTGAAAATATCGAGATGTACAGGAACCAGAATGAAGGCCGAAAATTCTACCAAAGAGTGAAACATCATACTTATGGCTTCGGTACAGGCACATCCTCCTGTAGAGACCAGCAAAGTAATTTGGTAACTGATACAGATAGTGTGCTCAGGATATGGAAAGAACATTTTTCAAAACTGTTGGTATCCAATAGCAGCGAAGACCACGAAGATACCACAGACCCAATCCCAGAAGATGGTATTGAATGTATACCGCCCAGCCAAGATGAGGTAAAGTCAGCAATAAATCGGCTGAAGAATAATAAGGCAGCAGGAGCCGATGGCTTACCAGCCGAGCTGTTCAAAACCGGAGGCGACACGCTGATAAGGTGTATTCGTCAGCTAGTTAGCACCATTCAAAGCATAGATTTTTAAAAATATATTTCAAAGCATTGATTTTTAAACATATTTATTAAAAATATTTTTCAATGCATTGTTTTCAAAAATATTTTTCAAAACATGGATTGTTAACAATATTTTTAAAAACGGGGATTTTTAAAAATATTCTTCACAACGTTGATTTTTAAAAATATTTTTCCAAACGAGGAATTTTAAAAATATTTTTGTAGTAAGGGTCTATAGAAGCAACCTTTCTTTTAGAAAGGGTCTATATAAGCACCCTTTATTTCAGAAAGGGTGTACAAGAAAGATATTGTTTAAAAATCCACGTCTATTTGGCAGCTTGGAAAAATTTTTAAAAAAATTGTTTAAAAATCCACGCCAATTTCTCAACTTAGAAAAAAAATTTTGTTTAAAAAAATTGTTTAAAAATTCACGACTGTGTAGTGGCTTAAAAATAAATTGTTTAAAAATCCACTCTTATTTGGCAACTTAGAAAAAATATTGTTAAACATCCACGTCTGTTTGGTGGCTTGGAAGAAACTTTTTAAAAATCGACGCCTCTCTGGCGGCTTGGAAGAAACTTTTTAAAAATCGACGCCTCTGTGGTGGCTTGGAAAAATTGTTAAAAAATAAACGCGCGTTTGGTGGCTTGGAAAAAATATTCTTTAAAAATCCACGCCTGTTTGTTGGCTTAAAAAAATATTCTTTAAAAATCCACGCCTGTTTGTTGGCTTAAAAAAATATTCTTTAAAAATACACGCCTGTTTGTTGGCTTAAAAAAAATATTCTTTAAAAATCAACGCCTGTTTGTTGGCTTAAAAAAATATTCTTTAAAAATCCACGCCTGTTTAATGGCTTGGAAAAAATATTCTTTAAAAATCCACGCCTGTTTGTTGGCTTAAAAAAATTCTTTAAAAATCCACGCCTGTTTGTTGGCTTAAAAAAATATTCTTTAAAAATCCACGCCTGTTTAATGGCTTGGAAAAATATTCTTTAAAAATCCACGCCTGTTTGTTGGCTTGGAAAAAAATAATCTTTAAAAATCCACACTTGTTTGTTGGCTTGGAATAAATATTCTTTAAAAATCCACGCCTGTTTGTTGGCTTGAAAAAAATATTCTTAAAAAATCCACGCCTGTTTGTTGGCTTGAAAAAAATCCACGCCTATTTGGCAGCTTGAATAAAATATTCCTTAAAAATCCACGAAATATTTGATTATAGTTAATATTGATAATACGCCCCCGTTACACATATTAATATTAGTCACACGACCCTGTGTCCGCTATTAATATTAATCATAGGTACCGCTGGACTTTATCTCTCATTTTAAACAAAAATTTAACAATTCTCATTAAATTCTCCTCACATTAACTCTTCATTATAATGATGTACAAATTTAAAACTGTAAAATTGCCATAATAAATCTTAATTTTAAAGCTATTGCCCATTTTCCTTGTTTCCTACCAGGAAACACCCAAAAATTTGTTGACAATATATTTTTTTTATATTTTTCTTTTTATTCATTAGGCAAAATGAGAAAACAACAACAAACCCGCAAGGGGCTATAAAGTACATTAAACCTACTTTTTTAACATTATAATTTTTCCTTTGCTATTTTTTTTTTTTTTTTTTTTTGTTTTGCCTTAAAGGCGTTAAATGAATTATCAACTTGTTTTTGTGGTTTATGGTTTATGAACATCCTTCCATTCCCTCCCCCCACTCACTACTTAATAAAGAGAATTATCTGTAGTTTATAATCTACCGCAGTCGCTTAATCTGACAGACAAAACGGGAAATGATGAACTCTTCTTGCTGTCTATCGTCATCAGCCTCATCATCATAAACAACATAGGCAACTTTGGTCCCTTAAGCCATATGGGGGCTGTTACATAAAAAGGAATTTTCCAAAAAAGAAAAGATGATGTAGTAGCTACGTGATAAGTGTAATGTTTAATTTGCCTTAATTTTAGCAAACAGTCTGTCCTTTTTCCTTGTTTTACTTATTTTCTGTTTTTATTTTATCCCCAAGGAAAATGTTGCATTAAAGCTTTGCCTCAATTATTTATGTAGGTCTCTCTCTCTTCCTCTCGCTTGCTTTGAAATGCCTTTATTTGCCTTACTCTGGCGGCAATGCAAAGATCTTTGTTTCTAGGGTCCTTTGGCTCATTTCTTTTGTGTCATTTTACTTCTTGCTTTGGCGTTTTAATCTAGGAAATTGTACTTATGCTCATATAATTAACTACAACAACAGTAGGAAACACCAACAACCGAGCTATTTGCATTAACTCTGTAACTGGAGAGAGATTGTTTTAGGTTGTTTATTTGCTTCTTAGTATTTCCTGGAGATATTTCATATTTCTGTGGTTTTATTTTTAGCTTAAATGTCTTTCTTGGGTTGGTGTAACTCTAATGGAAGGAAGACTGCTAACTGCTACTTTGTTGGTTATCTAGGGAGAATTGCTTGGCAGCTGAGGAGTTTCTTCTTTAATTTAAACAAAAAATTGGAGCTTATAACCAGTAAAGGAATTCTGTGGGAAGAATATTATCATTAGCTTTCTTCCTAGGAGAAATGTGTCAGTTTCTTTTTTAACATTTTTTTAACTCAGTAACAACCAAGGCCTCGTTGCTCTTTTTATTTTAATTTTTTCTCAAATTTTCAGTATTCTTTTCCCCCATTCGACCAGCCATATTAAACAAAAAAATAAAACCCAGCAATTTATTTATCAAACACGCTCTCCATTACCAACAGAGCAGAGTCAAAAGTCAAGCATGGAAAATATTTATTTAAACAGATATTATCTGTGTTTTGACTGATGACAAAAAAAAACTTAAATGGACTTTAACACTGACACGCGTGAAATATAATATTCGTAACGAAAGATTCACACGAAATACATTTGTCACAGATGGTACATAATCTTTTACAAGATATTTTTTTCATACCTTAACATTTGTCTCCTTAGCAATTTTTTCCCCACCGCACAGGACATGCATAATCAACATTACAGACGACATCAATCGTTGGACCTTAAGTAAGTAAAAGCCTTAGCAATTTTTTCCCATGAAATAGCGACTTAAACACAAAACGGAAATACCCAATATACCAAGCAACATCAAGAACCATGGCCCCCACCCGCAATTGTATACGAAACATTCATTTTTTGGAATTTCTAAAATAAGCAAAAACATTTTTCTTTGAGTTTTCAAACTTCTTGGCCACCCACCAAGAAGAAAACTAAATTCACTTGAATTTGTAACATTTGAATGGCAAACAAGAACGTCAACAAAACAGACTTGTAAAATATTACTAAATATTTGATGGTTTGATAAGTGCCACGAGTTTTATGAGAAAATGTCCCAGACATGTTGGGGGAAGGAAGGCAACATAGAAAAAATATTTAAAATGGATATTTGAAAGAATAAAAACCCAACAAAAAATGGACTATTTAAAGACAAAAAAACAGGACATGGAGTTTAATAAGTTTTTTTCAAGATAAGGCAAAGGAATTTTCAAGCCGTGATTTTTTTTTTTAAATAATTTCAAAACGTGTTTTTTTCACAAAAATTCCCAAGACGGGCATTTTCAACAACATTTTGCAAGACGTGAATTCAATAGCTGAACTAACAATTCAATAGCTGAAACGTAGATTTAAAAAAATTTCAATAAATACATTTAAACAAAAAATTGTGAAGTGCATTTTTTAATTTTTATAAAAATAATTTAGCAGCTCAATTAAAAAAAATCGAACGTAGATATTTAAACAATTTTTTACAAAAAATTTAAAAAAGAAATATTTTTCAAAATTTTGGGAAGTGCATTTTTTAATTTTTTAAAATATATTTTAGCAGCTCAATTTAAAACAACAACAACAAGGCCGAACTTTTTATACCCTCCACCACGAACTGTATTGAAGTGAATAGGAACAATTAGTTTTATTTCGTTTATGACAGCACTAAACTCTTCCTTTTATTGCAGGAGTAGTACATATATCTCAACTGATAACACTCAGTTAATATGGGGCGACATTTTTGTTCTTTCGAAAACATGGACCAATATTTACAATTTTCCGAATTGAGTGAAATACATAAAATTGGGCAAAACCGACTAGACCAAAACCTGGATATTCTGGATTTGGATAGTTAACAACACCGGGAGCGCCGTTCTATGGAGGCTGTATAAAACGTTAACCTGTACCGATAAATTTCTGGAGGAAAGTTTCGTAACTCCAGCGAAGACTAAATACCAAATTCCAGTTATTCCCATTGAATATTGCGGCTAAAACTTTCAAAATACCGAAAATTGGGATGGATGTTTCTATGAGGGGTATAAAAAACATGGAACAATACCGGAAATGTTCAGGTGGGAAGTTTTATACCGCCAACGGAGATTAAATATTAAATTTCATCCGTTTCGATGGGATATTGATGACACAACCTTAAAATACCGAAAATGGGAAAGTACACTTCTATGGGGTTATTTGAAGAAAAGGGCTTATACTTATAATTCTCTTCTGCAATACACCCATGGCAATTTAAATACAAAATTGCAGTCACATCGGTGGTATATTGAGGCCACAATTTTCAAAATACCGTAAATCGGAAGGTACGGTCCGGCACATTCGGCTGGAATGTTTCATACCTCTATCAAAAACTTAATAGCAAATATCAGCTATTTTGGTGGAGAACGAGCTATATGTAGAAAATCGGGAGGTACCGTTCTATGGGGGCTATATGAATACATGGACCTATACCTATACAGGTGGAAAGTTTTATAACCTCAACGAAGACTAAGTACCATCTTGCAGCCATTTCCGTGTTATAATGAGGCTAAAACGTTTTTGTAACCCAGAAAAAGACTAAATACCAAATTTCAGCCACTTCGGTGGAAAAATGAGGCTAAAAGCTTCAAAATACCGAAAATCGGGCGGTGCCGTTCTATGGGAGCTATATGAAGACGTTGACCTATACCGACTAATTTCAGGTGGAAAGTTTTATACCCACAACGAAGACTATGTACCCAATTTTAGCCATTTCGGTGTTATAATGAGGCTAAACCCTTCAAAACTGGTAGTATAGTATAGCTATAACCTTCAAAAATACCGAAAATTGGGAGATATCGTCCTATGGGGACTATATGAGGGCGTGTGACCTATACCGACAAATTTCATATGGAATGTTTTATACCCCAAGTGAAGACTAACCACCAAATTTCAGCCATTTCGGTGGAATGTTAAGGCCACAACCTTCAAAATACTGAAAATCGGGAAGTACCGTTCTATGGGGGCTATATGAAGGCGTAGACCTATACTGACAAATTCCATATGGAATATTTTTTACCCCAAATGAAGACTAACCACAAAATTTCAGCCATTTCGGTGGAATATTGAGGCCACAACCTTCAAAAATACCGAAAATCGGGAGGTACCGTCCTATGGGGGCTATATAAAGGCGTGGCAAATTCCGGGGGAAAGTTTTATACACCCAACGAAGACTAAATACCAAATTTCAGCCATTTCGCTGGATAATGAGGCTAAAACCTTCAAAATACCAAAAATCGGGAGATATCGTCCTATTGGGTCTATATCAAAACCTTGACCTATATAAACATTTTATGGTAGAAATATTTATTAGCCTGTGGAAACACAAAATACAAACTTACAACCGATTCTGTGGTCAAATGGGACTAATACATTCAAAATATCTTAAAGTGACGCGTACTATATATGGGGCGTTATATGGGGGCTCTAACAAAAAGTGGGCCTATATAAAGAAACTTTGGTAGAAATGTTTTTTAGCCTCTGGAGACACCAATTGGGTGCTCAAATAGGACTAATACATTCAAAATATCTTAAAATGACGCGTACTATATATGGGGCGTTATATGGGGGCTATACCAAAACGTGTACCTATGTAAACATTTTATGGTAGATATATTTCTTAGCCTCTTGAAACGCAAAATGCAAAGTCAAAACCGACTCTGTGGTCAAATGGGACTAATACATTCAAAATATCTTAAAATGACGCGTACTATATATGAGGCCTTATATAGGGGCTATACCAAAACGTGGACCTATATAAACAAAATTTGGTAGGAATATTTTCTAAGCCTCTAGAGACACAAAATACCAAATTACAACCAATTCGGTGGTCAAATGGGACAAATATCCTGAAATTTCCTTAAAACGACGACGCGTCCTACATAGCCCGCTTTCAATACCAAAAGTCCTACATACATAAAATAGATTTTACCAAAATTTCATCCGCCTATTTCAATCCGTTCGGAAGCTAGAGTGATTTCCACAGACGGAAAGACGGACAGAGGGACGGACATGGCTATATAGATGTAGAATTGCACGCTGATCAAGAATATATATAGTTTGTGGGGTCTACAATGATTATTTCGAGTAATTACAAACGGAATGACAAACTTAATATACCCCCATTCTATGGTGGAGGGTATAAAAATTAAAACGTACCCAGCAAAATGTTCGATGCCAAAGATGCCATTCAATCATGGATGAAAGTCATCTAGCATGTCATCTTTTTAGCATCTTCATCGATGAATTTTATATGAGCGTGGACCCCAAAAGATGCTATTCATTTTTGTATCCAAAGCATGTCATTTACACCAATGCTTTGACATGTCATTTTCACCAATGCTTTGGCATGTCATTTCCACCAATGCTTTGGCATGTCCTTTTCACCACCCTTTGCAATGACATTATCATTACGACGAGAGTTTTAACAACGTTGGTTGTAATTTCGAGTCTCCGACAACATCAAGCCTATTGTAAATAATTAATCTTATATATTTAGAAACATGTGTATAAATAAAAACACAAAATTCATCTCTATTGGATCGATGGAATAGGTTCAAATGCTGATAAAAAGATCTGATCTTGCATGACTTCCTTTGCATTGGTTCAAATGCTAATGAAAATATCGGATCTTTCACGACTTCGTTTGAACCAATGCAAAAGATGCCATGAAATCATGTCATCGCATGGAACCTTCAAATTTTGCTGGGTAGATATTTAAATAATATTTTACAAAAAAAATTGAAAAGAAATATTTTTCAAAATTTTTTAAATTTAAAAAATATATTTCAAGACTTGAATATTTTAAATATATTTACAAACATATTTTTTAAGGTTTTTTTATTTTCTTATTTCTTCAAAATATTTTTAAATACTGTTTATTTAAAGATTTTATCAAAAAAATTTTTTGGCTGTTTTTCAAAAATATTTTTTTCAAATCATAATTAATTTGTTTAAAAACAAGTAAAAAAGTATCAGTCGGCTTTGCCGATAGAGATATACCCTCAGCCTGTGCAAATTGAAACACTTTTTTTCACAAAAAACATGTATTTAGGGGGTTTCAAAATTTTGGTCTAGTATGAACCGACAAAAATGTTGATTAGGATTAAAGTTCAAAAATTTTGCTGAAAAGGTACTTAAAGGAATGGACCGACATAGACCACGGGGTGCCATAGGGGGTTTTTACACCCTTCGGGCTGTTTTCTCAAGAAGTATGCACTTGCCTCTGAAACAACTTTTACCATCGTAATTGAGGCAGCGAATGTAAGTTGCTTCAACAAAGTGAACTTATCCAAAATTTTGTGTGGGAGGTACGGGATGGAGTGGACAAATATAGTCCATATTCGAACCTGATCTATATCTGGTAGATATTATGAGAATGTGTAAAGTATGGACTAAATCGGTCACTCCCATCAAGAGTTATCGTGCTCACAATTTTTCCGAATATTTTTGAACTTTTGTGGGGTAGGTACCTTAAGGAGTGGACCGATATTGCTTATCTACGAACTTAAACTAAGTTTGCAAACAATATTACGAAGGCAAATTTTGGCCGGAACCGGCATTTCCGTTCGAGAATTATCTTGCGCTTCCACCCATAAACATGGTGTCATAGGGTTTGTTTTTCAACTTTCAGGCTATTTTCTCAGGAAGTATGGACTTGCCCCTCATGAAACTTGTACCTTCGTATGGGAGACAGTGATTACAGGTTGCTACAACAAAACAAGGCGATTCGAGAGCATGTCCTAAACTGAACATTTCCGAAATTTTGTGTGGGAGGTACCCGAAGGAGTTTACTGATTGAGTCCCTATTGGAACCTCATCTAAGGCTGGTAGAAGTTTTAGGATGTTCAAAGAATGGACCAAATCGGTAACTCCCTTCAAGTGTTATCGTGGCACAAATCTTCCGAACATTTTCCAACTTTTGTGGGTGAGGTACCGGAAGGAGTGGACCGATATAATCCATCTTCGAACTTGAACTAAGTTTGGACAAAATATTACGAAAGCGAAATTTTGGACCGAATCGGAAGATCCGTTCGGGAGTTATCTTGCCTCCAGCCACTACACCATGGTGTCATAGGGTTTTTTTGTAACTTTCAGGCTATTTTCTCATGAAGTATGGACTTGCCCCCGATGAAACTTATAGCGTCGTATGGGGGGGCAGGGACTAAAAGTTGCTACAACAAAAATCAAAGCGATTCGAAAGCAGGTCCTAAACTGAACTTTTCTGAAATTTTGTGTGGGAGGTACCCGAAGGAGTGGACCGATTGAGTCCATATTGGAACCTCATCTAAGTCTGGTAGAAGTTTCACGATGTGCAAAGTATGGACCAAATCGGTTACTTCCTTTAAGAGTTATCGTGCGCAAAAATTTCCGAACATTTCGGAACTTTTGTGGGGAAGGTACCGGAAGGAGTGGACCGATATAACTCATCTTCGAACATAGACGAAAGACGAAACATGCATGTCATATAGTGGTGGTTGTGCGGGTTCGAATTCTCGGCTTTCCATTTAGACTTCCATAATTGGTCATTAAGGTCGGTTCCAATAAGAAATTAATTTAAAAAACCAAAAATAAAACTAAAATTGTTGAAAGACTTTTGAAAATATTTCTTTCAATATGGGGACTTTTTCAATATTTTTCTAGAAGTTTTTTAAAATGTGAATTTAGAAAAAGCCAAAAATATTTTTTGAGACATGGATTTCTAAAATATTTTCTAAATCGTATGATTGTTTAAGTCTGAAGTATTCCCCCATTGGCTTAACTTCATCACTTTCCTCTTTGCAGAGAAAAATGTTTACAAAACGCACTGACAGCTTGCAAAATTTACTGATCGCTACCATCATGATTTTCATCCGGCGAAGGGAATTATTAATTGGCTTTTCAGTTTTTGAAATGATGATTTTTTAGTGAAAACCTGAACTCTTTAAGCATCGAGTATTCTCATGTTAATGAGAATGATGCTCACTTTTCGGCTTTCCCAAAAAATACCAGAACCAAATATTTGGAAGCTGACAGCACGATTCAACTAAGAAGTCATCGATTTCTGTTAAGTTGAAGTAACATCAGCACTAGGGTGGGGCGATTTGTGTGGAAGCAAAAAAACCTTAATGAGCCCTTCGCGTTTCTGATTCCTGGGATTGAACTGAGCAAAAAAGGTCCACTGGACCATATATCTACCGTGAAAATCGAGCCTCCCGATTTTGACTTTAAGTTTTTTATTGACGATTTAGGATATTTTGGCATATAACAGCCAAACCATTGAGATTTTCGATCCAACACAAAGACAAACATTGAAGCCAAGACAGTAATTGAAAACTCTCTAATACATCGCAAAAGCATTGGAACGCTCCTTCAGGCAGTTTTGGCCTTAAGAATGTGCAAACTTTTCCGAAAATGTCGATAAATGACATTGTGCTACAAAATTTGACCCGAAAAATATTCAAGTGTTCTGATGCAAAATTATATCGTGTTGGAATCCATGGACAACGACAATGCCTTTATTTCGTTTGGGTCACTTCGTTTTATTTTTTTAAAACGGTAAAAGTAGTGAAAATCTGGATTTCTTACATTTTCAAATTTAAACGGGCATATCTTATTTTTTCTACAACGGATTTCTTTTGATCCTTCTTCCTTTTAAAGGGGTGAATAATGTATTTTGAATAAGCTATTATTGTTTTAAATCGGTTAACAAATGGCTAAGTTATAGTGGTTTATGTCTGAAAAACCCCACAAAAAACCTATAAAGGAATTTCTCATAATTTTCAAAATAAATATTGAACAAAACAAAAAAACATTATATTTTTGAAAATTATGAGAAATTCCTTTATAGGTTTTTTATGGGGTTTTTCAGACATAAACCACTATAACTTAGCCATTTGTTAACCGATTTAAAGCAATAATAGCTTATTCAAAAGACATTATTCACCCATTTAAAAGGAAGAAGGATTAAAAGAAATCTGTTGTGGAAAAAATAAGATATGCCCGTTTAAATTTGAAAATGTAAGAAACCCAGATTTTCACTACTTTTACCGTTTAAAAAAAATAAAACGAAGTGACCCAAACGAAATAAAGGCATTGTCGTTGTCCATGGATTCCAACACGATATAATTTTGCATCAGAACACTTGAATATTTTTCGGGTCAAATTTTGTAGCACAATGTCATTTATCGACATTTTCCGAAAAGTTTGCACATTCCTAAGGCCAAAACTGCCTGAAGGAGCATTCCAATGCTTTTGCGATGTATTAGAGAGCTTTCAATTACTGTCTTGGCTACAATGTTTGTCTTTGTGCTGGATCGAAAATCTCAATGGTTTGGCTGTTATATGCCAAAATATCCAAAAAACGTCAATAAAAAACTTAAAGTCAAAATCGGGAGGCTCGATTTTCACGGTAGATATATGGTCCAGTGGACTTTTTTGCTCAGTTCAACCCCAGGAATCAGAAACGCGAAGGGCCCATTAAGGTTTTCAAATCGCCCCGGCCTAATCAGCACAGTTACTCACAGGTAACGATGATTTTTTTTTTTAATTTAAGACAAAAACAAAATATGTATAAAGTTTAAAAAATAAAAAGTAGATTTTCCTGCGATACAAAAAATATTGGTTAAGACTTACAAGATTTAAAAATATATTTTTGAATTTATTTTTAATATTTAATAATATTATTCTACAAATGTTTTATTTATAATATATTTTCGAAGAAGTGCCTATGTTCTCAAAATATGTTCATTCCATTAGTTTTATTATTATTTTTTTTACAACAATTTTTCAAACATAGTATTTTAAAAGATTTTTGCTCACAAGGGGAATTTATAAAAGATTTTTTCATAAATATTTTTCATGATGTTTTTAATTTTTTTTTAAACATTTTTTATTAAAACATTTTTTTAAATTATATTTTTAATTTGATTTTTATTTTGCGAGTTTTTTAAAGATCTTTTGGAAATTATTTTTACAAAATGTGAATTTTCTGAAAGATTTTTTCAAAAAAAATATTTTTTCAAAGTCTAGGAGTTTTGAAGTTTTTAAAAAAATTTTTTTTTTAATTTTGTTTTCAAAAAAATTTTTCTAAATGATTTTTCAAGACGTGAATTTTTTAATTATTTTTTAATATTTTTTTAAGACTCAGATTTTTTTAAGATGTTTTCAAAAAAAATTTAAAACAACAATTTTTTAATTAGTGATTTTTTAAAAAATTTATGACGAAAAAATTTAATTTATTTAAAAAAAAAACACTTACAAATATATGGTAAAATTTAAAAAATTTTAAAAACATATTTTTGAATAAAATTTTAAATATTTAAACATTTTGCAAGAACACTTTTTAGAAGTTTTTTTTTAAATATCTGTTTCAAAACGATGATTTTTTAAAAAAATTTTTCAAGACTATCAAGTTTCAACGATTTTTTGAAAAAAATTAAGTACCGAATAATATTTTTTTAAAAGTTAAAATTTTAAATGTTTTCTCAAAAACAAATTTCAAGACGGTATTTTTGAAAAGATTCTGTAAAAATGATTTTCAGAATTTTTTTAAATGTTTTTTTAAGACATGAGTTTTTTTTAATTTTTTTTAATATTTTTTAAGACCCGGATTTTTTTTAGATGTTTTCATAAAATATCAAAGCAATAATTTTTTAATGTGTGCTATTTAAAAAAATATTTTTTATATTTTTTAAAGGTTTTTTAGAAATTATTTTTTCCCGACTTTAATTTTCTAAAGGACTTTTTGAAAACTTGATTTTTTACAAACATATGTTTCACAACCTGCATTTTGTCAGAAATTTAAGAAATGTTTGTTCGATATTTTCTTAAATATTGTTTGAAAATTATTTCTAATACCTAGATTTTTTATATTTTAATATTTTTGGATGCATTTTTAATACTATTAGAATAGAAGACAACCATAGGGTTCTTGAATAGAATAGTAGATCACCGTAGAGGTTTTCCTTAGAATAGAAAACCATCATAGAGATCTTCAATAGAATAATGTACCGCCGAACAGAAAACCGCCGTATAGAAATTCTACAGAATAAAATACCACTGTGGCAAACCTTCCTGTACACGTACACATATAAATGCATACAACAAAATGTAAATGACATTGAATATAATAGAAAATAATAACGAGAGCGCTTAAAGGCTTTCTGTATAAGTTGATTTTTAAGGACTTAAGCTGGGCTGTAACATTTTTTTTTTGGAAATCATACAAGTCAGCCCGCAAACCATTACAAGGAATGCTTAAGGCAAAACAATGTCATTGGCAGTAGCAAAAATGGCAATAGTCGCAAGAAATAACTTTCCAGCGAAAACGTGAATTGGCAAAGAAAGAAAGCATCAAAAAAGAATACAAATACATTTTATGTGTATGTCACACAAAAAACATTTGTAAGAAAATATAAAAGAAATTGTTATTATACAATATTTTTACTTATACAAATGTTGTCTTTGAACAAGGGTACGACGTACATTCTCTCTGTTAATGGAGAAATACATTTTGTTATTGTTTCTATGTTCTTCTCGTGTTTGTATGGCCCAATAAGTTCTTCTTTATGGCACGACCAATGGCATATGGGACATTATTTTCGCGTACTACGCGTGCCGTTTTTCAAGAAATAAAAATCCTTTACTTGGCATTCTCTCGGCACAGCTGCTACTGCAGCAGCATCATGAAAATAATGTTGTTTAAATTGATAGAGAACAACAAAAACAATGCCAGAGTGCCACAGTAACAATGTTGTTGTTGAAAGTTTCCACAAATATTTGCCAATGACATTCCAGAAAAAAGCAAAAAAAAACAATAACGACATTGATTGAAAAGTGAATTCATTTTCCATTGTTGATTTTTATGCTCCATACATTTTGTTCGGGATAAAATATGGGTCAGAAAATATGTTGAAAAAATAACTTAAACTTTAAAACAATGTTGAGTTAATGCTTTAACTTAAAGGGGGTCAGCTACCACTATATGCCTGCAATCTTGCTTAAGACGCTGATTTTTTTTAATATTTTTTCAAGGAGTGGATTTAAAAGAAAATCAAAAATTCTTTCTCCAGAAGAGGTTCTCAAAGACTATTCAAAAAAAATTTAAGACGCGGAAAGATATTTCTACAAGGCTTTGATTAAAAAAAGTCAAAATAATTTTCTAATGCAGGAATTTTTGAAAGATTTTACAAACCTAATTTTTAAAGGCATGGATTTTTGAAAAGATATTTTTCAAGGCCTAGAATTTTTAAAAAATTTTCAAAAATATTTTTGCAAGACGTATAATTTTTTAAAGATTTTTCAAAAATATATTTTCAAGACGTCAATTTTTTAGGTGGATTTATATTTACAAGACGCGGATTTTTTAAAAACATTTTTTCAAGTCGTGGATTTTTTTTAATATTTTTTCAAGATTTTGATCTTTTAAACATATTTTTCAGGACGTGGATTTTTTTAAAAAATTTTTTCAGGACGTGGATTTTTTAAAAATATTTTTTCAAGACTTGGATTTTTTGAAATTTTTTTTTCAAAACGTGGATATTTTTAAAGATGTCTTTTCAAGACGTGGATTTTTTAAAAATATTTTTCGAGCCGTGGATTTTTAAAAATGTTTTTGCAGGCGTGGATTTTTAAAAATGTTTTTGAGGCGTGGATTTTTTCAATATATTTTGTCAAGGCATCGATTTTTTAAATTTATTTTTTTAAGACGTGGATTTTTTTTAAAATATTTTTAAATACGTAGATTTTTTAAAAATATTTTTTCTTAAATTTTTTAAAAATATTTTTTTCTTAATTTTTTTTAAAATTTTTTTTCCTAAATTTTTTAAAAATATTTTTTCTTAAATTTTTTAAAAATATGTTTTCTCAAATTTTTTAAAAATATTTGTTCTTAAATTTTTTCAAGACGTGGATTTTTTTAAAAAATCTTTCAAGATGTAGATTTTTTAAAAATATTTTTCAAGACGTGGATTTTTTTAAATTTTTTTTAAGACGTGGATTTTTTAAAAATATTTTTCAAGGCGTGCATTTTTAACAAATTTTTTTCAAGATGTGGATTTTTTAAATTTATTTTTTTCAAGACGTGGTATCTTTAAATTTATTTTTTCAAGACGAAGATTTTTTTTAAAAAATTTTTCAAGATGTAGATTTTTTAAAAATATTTGTTCAAGGCTTGGATTTTTTAAATTTATTTTTGAAGAGGTGGTTTAAGGGGTTTAAAAATAGACATTTTTCAAGGCGTGGATTTTTTAAAAATATTTTTCAAGACATGGATTTTTTAAAAATATTTTTTCAAGACATGGATTTTTTAAAAATATTTTCCCAGGCGTGGACTTGGATTTTTTAAATTAATTTTTTTTTTATCGTAAATTTTTTAAAAATATTTTTCCAAGACATGGATTTTTTAAAAATATTTTCCAAGACGTGAATTTTTTAAAAATATTTTCCAAGACGAGGATTTTTTAAAAATATTTTCCAAGACGTGGATTTTTTAAAAATATCTTCCAAGACGTGGATTTTTTTAAAAATATTTTCCAAGACGTGGATTTTTTAAAAATATTTTCCAAGACATGGATTTTTTAAAAATATTTTTCAAGACGTGGATTTTTTTAAAAATATTTTCCAAGACGTGGATTTTTTAAAAATATTTTCCAAGACATGGATTTTTTAAAAATATTTTTCAAGACGTGGATTTTTTAAAAATATTTTTTAAACATTTTTTTAAAATATATTTTTTAAATTTTTTTTAATATATATCTTTTAAAAATATTTATTTTTTAAAAATATTTTTCCAACGCGTGGATTTTTTAAACATATTTTTCTAACGCGTGGATTTTTTAAAAATATTTTTCCAACGCGTAGATTTTTTAAAATATTTTTCCAACGCGTGGTTATTTTAAAAATATTTTTCCAACGCGTGGGTTTTTTAAAAATATTTTTCCAACGCGTGGATTTTTTAAAAATATTTTTTTAACGCGTGGATATTTTAAAAATATTTTTCCAACGCGTGGATTTTTTAAAAATATTTTTCCAACGCGTGGATTTTTTAAAAATATTTTTCCAACGCGTGGATTTTTTAAAAATATTTTTCCAACGCGTGGATTTTTTAAAAATATTTTTCCAACGCGTGGATTTTTTAAAAATATTTTTCCAACGCGTGGATTTTTTAAAAATATTTTTCCAACGCGTGGATTTTTTAAAAATATTTTTCCAACGCGTGGATTTTTTAAAAATATTTTTCCAACGCGTGAATTTTTTAAAAACATTTTTCCACCTCGTGGATTTTTTAAAAATATTTTTCCAACGCGTGGATTTTTTAAAAATATTTTTCCAACGCGTGGATTTTTTAAAAATATTTTTCCAACGGGTGGATTTTTTAAAAAATGTTTTCCCACGTGGATTTTTTAAAAATTTTTTTCCCACGTGGATTTTTTAAAAATATTTTTCCAACGCGTGGATTTTTTAAAAAAATTTTTCCCACGTGGTTTCTTTAAAAATTTTTTTCCCACGTGGATTTTTTAAAAATATTTTTCCAACGCGTGGATATTTTTAAAAACATTTTTCCAGCGGCTGGATTTTTTTAAAATATTTTTCCAACGCGTGGATTTTTTAAAAATATTTTTCCAGGCGTGGATTTTTTAAAAATATTTTTTCCAGGCGTGGATTTTTTAAAAATATTTCCAGGCGTGGATTTTATAAAAATATTTCCAGGCGTGGATTTTATAAAAATATTTCCAGGTGTGGATTTTATAAAAATATTTCCAGGCGTGGATTTTTTAAAAATATTTTTCCAGGCGTGGATTTTTTAAAAATATTTTTCCAGGCGTGGATTTTTTAAAAATATTTCCAGGCGTGGATTTTTTAAAAATATTTCCAGGCGTGGATTTTATAAAAATATTCCCAGGCGTGGATTTTTTAAAAATATTTTTCCAACGCGTGGATTTTTTATAAACATTTTTCCAACGCGTAGGTTTTTTAAAAATATTTTTCCAACGCGTGGATTTTTTAAAAATAATTTTCCAACGCGTGCATTTTTTAAAAATATTTTTCCAACGCGTGGATTTTTTAAAAATAATTTTCCAACGCGTGCATTTTTTAAAAATATTTTTCCAACGCGTGGTTTTTTTATTTTAAAAATATTTTTCCAACGCGTGGATTTTTTTAAAAACATTTTTCCAACGCGTGGATTTTTTTAAAAACATTTTCCCAACGCGTGGATTTTTTAAAAAGAATTTTCCAACGCGTGGATTTTTTAAAAATATTTTTCCAACCCGTGGATTTTTTAAAAATATTTCTCCAACCCGTGGATTTTTTAAAAATATTTTTCCAACGCGTGGATTTTTTAAAAATATTTTTCCAACGCGTGGATTTTTTAAAAATATTTTTCCAACGCGTGGATTTTTTAAAAATATTTTCCAACGCGTGGATTTTTTAAAAATATTTTTCCAACCCGTGGATTTTTTAAAAATATTTTTCCAACGCGAGGATTTTTTAAAAATATTTTTCCAACCCGTGGATTTTTTAAAAATATTTTTCCAACGCTTGGATTTTTTAAAAATATTTTTCCAACGCGTGGATTTTTTAAAAATATTTTTCCAACGCGTGGATTTTTTAAAAATATTTTTCCAACCCGTGGATTTTTTAAAAATATTTTTCCAACGCGTGGATTTTTTAAAAATATTTTTCCAACGCGTGGATTTTTTAAAAATATTTTTCCAACGCGTGGATTTTTTAAAAATATTTTTCCAACGCGTGGATTTTTTAAAAATATTTTTCCAACGCGTGGATTTTTTAAAAATATTTTTCCAACGCGTGGATTTTTTAAAAATATTTTTCCAACGCGTGGATTTTTTAAAAATATTTTTCCAACGCGTGGATTTTTTAAAAATATTTTTCCAACGCGTGGATTTTTTAAAAATATTTTTCCAACGCGTGGATTTTTTAAAAATATTTTTCCAACGCGTGGATTTTTTAAAAATATTTTTCCAACGCGTGGATTTTTTAAAAATATTTTTCCAACGCGTGGATTTTTTAAAAATATTTTTCCAACGCGTGGATTTTTTAAAAATATTTTTCCAACGCGTGGATTTTTTAAAAATATTTTTCCAACGCGTGGATTTTTTAAAAATATTTTTCCAACGCGTGGATTTTTTAAAAATATTTTTCCAACGCGTGGATTTTTTAAAAATATTTTTCCAACGCGTGGATTTTTTAAAAATATTTTTCCAACGCGTGGATTTTTTAAAAATATTTTTCCAACGCGTGGATTTTTTAAAAATATTTTTCCAACGCGTGGATTTTTTAAAAATATTTTTCCAACGCGTGGATTTTTTAAAAATATTTTTCCAACGCGTGGATTTTTTAAAAATATTTTTCCAACGCGTGGATTTTTTAAAAATATTTTTCCAACGCGTGGATTTTTTAAAAATATTTTTCCAACGCGTGGATTTTTTAAAAATATTTTTCCAACGCGTGGATTTTTTAAAAATATTTTTCCAACGCGTGGATTTTTTAAAAATATTTTTCCAACGCGTGGATTTTTTAAAAATATTTTTCCAACGCGTGGATTTTTTAAAAATATTTTTCCAACGCGTGGATTTTTTAAAAATATTTTTCCAACGCGTGGATTTTTTAAAAATATTTTTCCAACGCGTGGATTTTTTAAAAATATTTTTCCAACGCGTGGATTTTTTAAAAATATTTTTCCAACGCGTGGATTTTTTAAAAATATTTTTCCAACGCGTGGATTTTTTAAAAATATTTTTCCAACGCGTGGATTTTTTAAAAATATTTTTCCAACGCGTGGATTTTTTAAAAACATTTTTCCAACGCGTGGATTTTTTAAAAATATTTTTCCAACGCGTGGATTTTTTAAAAATATTTTTCCAACGCGTGGATTTTTTAAAAATATTTTTCCAACGCGTGGATTTTTTAAAAATATTTTTCCAACGCGTGGATTTTTTAAAAATATTTTTCCAACGCGTGGATTTTTAAAAATATTTTTCCAACGCGTGGATTTTTTAAAAATATTTTTGCAACGCGTGGATTTTTTAAAAATATTTTTCCAAAGCGTGGATTTTTTAAAAACATTTTTCCAACGCGTGGATTTTTTAAAAATATTTTTCCAACCCGTGGATTTTTTAAAAATATTTTTCCAACGCGTGGATTTTTTAAAAATATTTTTCCAACCCGTGAATTTTTTAAAAATATTTTTCCAACGCGTGGATTTTTTAAAAATATTTTTCCAACGCGTGGATTTTTTAAAAATATTTTTTAAAAATATTTTTCCAACGCGTGGATTTTTTAAAAATATTTTTCCAACGCGTGGATTTTTTAAAAATATTTTTCCAACGCGTGGATTTTTTAAAAATATTTTTTAAAAATATTTTTCCAACGCGTGGATTTTTTAAAAATATTTTTCCAACGCGTGGATTTTTTAAAAATATTTTTCCAACGCGTGGATTTTTTAAAAATATTTTTGCAACGCGTGGATTTTTTAAAAATATTTTTCCAAAGCGTGGATTTTTTAAAAATATTTTTCCAACGCGTGGATTTTTTAAAAATATTTTTCCAACCCGTGGATTTTTTAAAAATATTTTTCCAACGCGTGGATTTTTTAAAAATATTTTTCCAACCCGTGGATTTTTTAAAAATATTTTTCCAACGCGTGGATTTTTTAAAAATATTTTTCCAACGCGTGGATTTTTTAAAAATATTTTTCCAACGCGTGGATTTTTTAAAAATATTTTTCCAACGCGTGGATTTTTTAAACATATTTTTCCAACGCGTGGATTTTTTAAACATATTTTCCAACGCGTGGATTTTTTAAACATATTTTTCCAACGCGTGGATTTTTTAAAAATATTTTTCCAACGCGTGGATTTTTTAAAAATATTTTTCCAACGCGTGGATTTTTTAAAAATATTTTTCCAACGCGAGGATTTTTTAAAAATATTTTTCCAACGCGTGGATTTTTTAAAAATATTTTTCCAACGCGTGGATTTTTTAAAAATATTTTTCCAACGCGTGGATTTTTTAAAAATATTTTTCCAACGCGTGGATTTTTTAAAAATATTTTTCCAACGCGTGGATTTTTTAAAAATATTTTTCCAACGCGTGGATTTTTTAAAAATATTTTTCCAACGCGTGGATTTTTTAAAAATATTTTTCCAACGCGTGGATTTTTTTAAAAATATTTTTCCAACGCGTGGATTTTTTAAAAATATTTTTCCAACGCGTGGATTTTTTAAAAATATTTTTCCAATGCGTGGATTTTTTAAAAATATTTTTCCAACGCGTGGATTTTTTAGAAATATTTTTTAAACGCGTGGATTTTTTAAAAATATTTTTCCAACGCGTGGATTTTTTAAAAATATTTTTCCAACGCGTGGATTTTTTAGAAATATTTTTCCAACGCGTGGATTTTTTAGAAATATTTTTCCAACGCGTGGATTTTTTAGAAATATTTTTCCAACGCGTGGATTTTTTAGAAATATTTTTCCAACGCGTGGATTTTTTAGAAATATTTTTCCAACGCGTGGATTTTTTAGAAATATTATTCCAACGCGTGGTTTTTTTAAAAGTTTGCAAGACGTGAATTTTTTAAAAAGTTTTCAAGACGTGAATTTTTTAAAAAGTTTTCGAGACGTGAATTTTTTAAAAAGTTTTCAAGACGTGAATTTCTTAAAAATATATTTTCAAGATGTGGATTTTTTTAAATTTTCTAAAAAAATTTCAAGACGAGGATTTTTTAAAAAATCTTTCAAGACGTGAATCTTTTAAAAATATGTTTTCAAGATGTTTTTTTTTTTAATATTTTTTCAAGATGTGGATTTGTTAAAAATATTTTTTGAAGACGTGGATTCTTGGAAATATTTTTTTAAAAACGTGGTTTTATTAAAAGTATTTTTTTACAACTGTTTTTAAAAAAATATTTTTTAAAAATTAAGGTTTTTAATTTTTAAAAAATATTTTTTTAAAAACTTGGTTTTATTAAAAATAATTTTTAAAAACGTAGTTTTATTATTATTTATTTCACGACGTGAAATTTTAAAGATTAAAAAAAATAAAGTTTGCTTCTTTGAATGGTATCAATCTTCAATTGCTATTTGTTGTCTGTTTTGTTTCTATGACGTATACAAATTATTAATAATATCACCCTGTGTCCCATAATTAATGTTAATCATGCATCACATGGCTTCTCAGCAGTGTCCAATGGTGCGTATAATTATTTTTAATAGTAATTTTATACATAAAGATTCAATTTACATGCAAATTAACCCAACTCAAAAATTAATTTAGTTTTTTAATAACAAATTACAAATATGGCATTTAATAATAACTTGTTCGGATTGTTAAACAAATTCGCCACTTATATTATTATACTATTTATGACAATTAATATACAAAAGAAAAATTTGCATAAATGTTATTAAATATTTAACATTCATAATATTTACATGAAATGGAAAACAAAACCGATAGAAATTCATGGCATTTTATGGTGATTTATGGGACGAATATAAACAGAAAGGCGGCTATTCGGGGAGGAAGAAACCCTAAATCCAATTCGAAAAATCAGATAAAAAATCATATTGGATCTTTTTGAAAAATTTATTGATAGATAACTTCAGCTTGTCCAAAAACATGCCTTACTTTGCAGAATATTTATTATGCTTCAAATCTAATCCAAATAAAAAAACTTCTTTTATTTAGTTTTTCTTTGGAACACAGCTTTGATTTCATTGAAAAAAAGTTCCCATTTATCCATAACCGACCATAATCCACACAAATTCCCATATTGCCAAAGCTCATAAATCTTTCTTTCCATGCAAATGCAAATATGACCGCTGTCTACACGGACATTACTTTGAAATGGCCAAATGACCTTTGGTGCTGGTCACAAAACCAGCAGAATAAAAATAATCTCTCTCATTCTCTGTTTGCAAGCGTTGACTGGGAAATGATGAATGATTTCATATTTTTGTTTGTTATGAGATTTGTTCCTTTTTTGGTTACTGGGAAAAATATTCATTTCTATGATGATGTACATAAATAAACCTTAAAAACTTTCTACTTTCAAATGAAACAAAACTTTATTGCCAAATGTAGTTGGCCAGTGTTAAATAAATGCATCATAAAATTTTATAATTGAATTTGTGGAAAGCCGGCGAAGCACATACACACATATCCCAACTTGTTTGTCAGTAACTCAATATGATTTGCAGAGCAACAGAGAGGAAATGAGAGATTGAGAGTGACAGAGTAAACATTTGAATATGTGTTTAAATAAAGACAAATATTCATGGTGTAACATGTTGTAAATGTCACAAAAATGTGACGCTTGGGATAGAATGTAATCACGAAGAGGGATAATAAGTGAGGAACTTTTTAAAAATTTAATTTATTCCAAAAGTTTGTCAAAGCTTTCTTTAGTTAACAATTTTAACAAAAGGCGCCAATGCGTATAAGTATTATTAATATAGTGACTGGCGGCGTATGAGTAGCAACAAAAAATTATATTAATCATGCGCTACTCAGTACGACTTAGGAAATTCTAGGGTGACGTATGTACGACTCGGTTAAATGTGAAAATAAGTTAAATTAAATGTCAAATGGGTGTGAATTTTTAAAGAATATTTTTTCCAAGCCAACAAACAGGCGTGGATTTTTAAAGAATATTTTTTCCAAGCCAAAAAACAGGCGTGGATTTTTAAAGAATATTTTTTCCAAGCCAACAAACAGGCGTGGATTTTTAAAGAATATTTTTTCCAAGCCAACAAACAGGCGTGGATTTTTAAAGAATATTTTTTCCAAGCCAACAAACAGGCGTGGATTTTTAAAGAATATTTTTTCCAAGCCAACAAACAGGCGTGGATTTTTAAAGAATATTTTTTCCAAGCCAACAAACAGGCGTGGATTTTTAAAGAATATTTTTTCCAAGCCAACAAACAGGCGTGGATTTTTAAAGAATATTTTTTCCAAGCCAACAAACAGGCGTGGATTTTTAAAGAATATTTTTTCCAAGCCAACAAACAGGCGTGGATTTTTAAAGAATATTTTTTCCAAGCCAACAAACAGGCGTGGATTTTTAAAGAATATTTTTTCCAAGCCAACAAACAGGCGTGGATTTTTAAAGAATATTTTTTCCAAGCCAACAAACAGGCGTGGATTTTTAAAGAATATTTTTTCCAAGCCAACAAACAGGCGTGGATTTTTAAAGAATATTTTTTCCAAGCCAACAAACAGGCGTGGATTTTTAAAGAATATTTTTTCCAAGCCAACAAACAGGCGTGGATTTTTAAAGAATATTTTTTCCAAGCCAACAAACAGGCGTGGATTTTTAAAGAATATTTTTTCCAAGCCAACAAACAGGCGTGGATTTTTAAAGAATATTTTTTCCAAGCCAACAAACAGGCGTGGATTTTTAAAGAATATTTTTTCCAAGCCAACAAACAGGCGTGGATTTTTAAAGAATATTTTTTCCAAGCCAACAAACAGGCGTGGATTTTTAAAGAATATTTTTTCCAAGCCAACAAACAGGCGTGGATTTTTAAAGAATATTTTTTCCAAGCCAACAAACAGGCGTGGATTTTTAAAGAATATTTTTTCCAAGCCAACAAACAGGCGTGGATTTTTAAAGAATATTTTTTCCAAGCCAACAAACAGGCGTGGATTTTTAAAGAATATTTTTTCCAAGCCAACAAACAGGCGTGGATTTTTAAAGAATATTTTTTCCAAGCCAACAAACAGGCGTGGATTTTTAAAGAATATTTTTTCCAAGCCAACAAACAGGCGTGGATTTTTAAAGAATATTTTTTCCAAGCCAACAAACAGGCGTGGATTTTTAAAGAATATTTTTTCCAAGCCAACAAACAGGCGTGGATTTTTAAAGAATATTTTTTCCAAGCCAACAAACAGGCGTGGATTTTTAAAGAATATTTTTTCCAAGCCAACAAACAGGCGTGGATTTTTAAAGAATATTTTTTCCAAGCCAACAAACAGGCGTGGATTTTTAAAGAATATTTTTTCCAAGCCAACAAACAGGCGTGGATTTTTAAAGAATATTTTTTCCAAGCCAACAAACAGGCGTGGATTTTTAAAGAATATTTTTTCCAAGCCAACAAACAGGCGTGGATTTTTAAAGAATATTTTTTCCAAGCCAACAAACAGGCGTGGATTTTTAAAGAATATTTTTTCTAAGCCAACAAACAGGCGTGGATTTTTAAAGAATATTTTTTCCAAGCCAACAAACAGGCGTGGATTTTTAAAGAATATTTTTTCCAAGCCAACAAACAGGCGTGGATTTTTAAAGAATATTTTTTCCAAGCCAACAAACAGGCGTGGATTTTTAAAGAATATTTTTTCCAAGCCAACAAACAGGCGTGGATTTTTAAAGAATATTTTTTCCAAGCCAACAAACAGGCGTGGATTTTTAAAGAATATTTTTCCAAGCCAACAAACAGGCGTGGATTTTTAAAGAATATTTTTTCCAAGCCAACAAACAGGCGTGGATTTTTAAAAGAATATTTTTTCCAAGCCAACAAACAGGCGTGGATTTTTTAAAGAATATTTTTCCAAGCCAACAAACAGGCGTGGATTTTTAAAGAATATTTTTTCCAAGCCAACTGTTAGGATGCAAAATTGGAGATGAGGACACAAGAACACTTTTATACTTTCACACTGGTGGTTTATTCACAACTGATAATAATTCTACAATAGGTACAGGTACTTATATGTATACATCTTACAACATATTCAGGTATGTAAATATTTGCATTGGTACATTTCCAATACTCCTCCTCAATGAAAATATTTACATTTCCTTTTTACATTTACAGTTGACATACAACTTACATTGACATACAATGTTTTCTTAAATATAGACACACTATAAATTATCTTACATTCTAGTATATACATATTTACATAATTAATTAATTTATATTATCAACTATTTACATCTACAGTCGAATTAAATCTTTTTATGGCCGTTTATCATACATATTCTGGACTAACCATTTTCATCAAAGGCTTCACACTCTTCGTAAGGCTTCAAACCGTTCGTAACGTGTTCGCCATTTTCTGTGGCCTGTATGGAACTATGTTTCTTCGTTTTCACTTTCGTTGGCTGACTCATAATCGCTCTCATCCTTCTGTTCTTCAACAATCTGGCTCACATTGGATTTCCTCTCCTTACTCGCATCATAGCCGCGCCGATTGCTGATTTTCTTCGGGCTGTACAAAAACAAATTTCCTTGTTTTCTGGCGAACATAACAGTTTTCCTCTGTCTATTATTTTAGCACCTCTGCTATCAAACTTCACTGTTGCCTTTTCTGCTACCTTTACCACCGACATAAAATTACACTGCATCTCAGGTACGTACAGTACATCTTTCAGCATGATGTCACAATCTGCCAGCCACACACTGCCTTTGCCTCTAGCAATGATTTTCTTTTCGCCAACCAAATCGATTTTTTCTGTGTGCTCTGCAAATTCCCCGAACAAGCTTCTGTCACAACACATATGACTTGATGCTCCGCTGTCGACACACCACACGCTGGAGTTCAACACGTTCTTCTTGTTCGACGATTCTAGCACTGCATATGAATGTGTGTGTGTTTCTTCGCTGGACTTTCCCCTTTCTCTGCACTGTGCGGCAACATGTCCTCGGCGACCGCAATTGTAACACTTCACATTTCTCTTGTTGTTACCTGAGCTCCTGTTGCCATTGTTGTTGTTGCTGTACCCACGCTTGCTTGTGCGCTCACCGCCGTTGTTTTTACCTTTTGCATCTCGGTTTCTACATTGTGCGGCGTAATGTCCTGAACGCCCACATTTAAAGCATTTGAAGTTGCGATGCTTTTTCTTCTTACTGGTACCTGCGCCGTTATTTCTGCCTTGTTGCTTCTTCTTGTTTGTGCCATAAAAATCTGAACGTCGTCATCTGCTCGTGCGCTGTTGTTGTTACTTTTCGACGATCGCATTCTTCACCCAATTTGATCTTGAGGGTACTCAATTTTGGCAGCTCGTCCCTCGCTTTCTAGTGCAACAACTAGATTTTCATATGATGGTGGCAGGCTCGCTAACAGCATTATCACATATAGCTCCTCCTGTAGAGCTATTCCAGTCTCTGCCAACTTTTCCACTATGGCCACAAACTTGCAAATGTACTCCTGTACATCTTCATTTTCTGCCATGCGCATCTGGATCAGTTGCTTGAAGAGGGTCACTTTTCTTACCGGTCCCTTTGGCGATGTACCTCTTTCAACGCTTCCCAAGTCTCCTTCGCTGTTGTGCAGTTCTTGATGTGAGCAATCTGCACCGGTGTTGCACTCAAGATGATGGTTGCTGTAGCCTTCTCATCCTTAGTTTTCCATGCGGCAACTTCACTGGAATTCTTCTCATTTGGAACAGGCTTCTTCATCTCACCATTAACCACCGACACAAGTCTTGATGAATCAGGACACTTCTCACTTGTAGACTCCATGAGTCGTAGTTGGTATCATCCAATTTCGCAATGTTGTAGAGCGAATTCATTTTCCTCGTTTTTCACTTCACAGCTGCGCACTTTATTTTCCCACGATGTAATTACTGCTCACTGCTTGTGGATTTTTCCTTTTTCACTTTCACTGCTGCTATTTCCTTGTTGTCACTTTATGCACACACACCTTTATTGCTGCCTGGGCCCATAACCTGTTAGGATGCACAATTGGAGATGAGGACACAAGAACACTTTTATACTTTCACACTGGTGGTTTATTCACAACTGATAATAATTCTACAATAGGTACAGGTACTTATATGTATACATCTTACAACATATTCAGGTATGTAAATATTTGCATTGGTACATTTCCAATACCAACAAACAGGCGTGGATTTTTAAAGAATATTTTTTCCAAGCCAACAAACAGGCGTGGATTTTTAAAGAATATTTTTTCCAAGCCAAACAAACAGGCGTGGATTTTTAAAGAATATTTTTTCCAAGCCAACAAACAGGCGTGGATTTTTAAAGAATATTTTTTCCAAGCCAACAAACAGGCGTGGATTTTTAAAGAATATTTTTTCCAAGCCAACAAACAGGCGTGGATTTTTAAAGAATATTTTTTCCCAAGCCAACAAACAGGCGTGGATTTTTAAAGAATATTTTTTCCAAGCCAACAAACAGGCGTGGATTTTTAAAGAATATTTTTTCCAAGCCAACAAACAGGCGTGGATTTTTAAAGAATATTTTTTCCAAGCCAACAAACAGGCGTGGATTTTTAAAGAATATTTTTCCAAGCCAACAAACAGGCGTGGATTTTTAAAGAATATTTTTTCCAAGCCAACAAACAGGCGTGGATTTTTAAAAGAATATTTTTTCCAAGCCAACAAACAGGCGTGGATTTTTAAAGAATATTTTTTCCAAGCCAACAAACAGGCGTGGATTTTTAAAGAATATTTTTTCCAAGCCAACAAACAGGCGTGGATTTTTAAAGAATATTTTTTCCAAGCCAACAAACAGGCGTGGATTTTTAAAGAATATTTTTTCCAAGCCAACAAACAGGCGTGGATTTTTAAAGAATATTTTTTCCAAGCCAACAAACAGGCGTGGATTTTTAAAGAATATTTTTTCCAAGCCAACAAACAGGCGTGGATTTTTAAAGAATATTTTTTCCAAGCCAACAAACAGGCGTGGATTTTTAAAGAATATTTTTTCCAAGCCAACAAACAGGCGTGGATTTTTAAAGAATATTTTTTCCAAGCCAACAAACAGGCGTGGATTTTTAAAGAATATTTTTTCCAAGCCAACAAACAGGCGTGGATTTTTAAAGAATATTTTTTCCAAGCCAACAAACAGGCGTGGATTTTTAAAGAATATTTTTTCCAAGCCAACAAACAGGCGTGGATTTTTAAAGAATATTTTTCCAAGCCAACAAACAGGCGTGGATTTTTAAAGAATATTTTTTCCAAGCCAACAAACAGGCGTGGATTTTTAAAGAATATTTTTTCCAAGCCAACAAAACAGGCGTGGATTTTTAAAGAATATTTTTTCCAAGCCAACAAACAGGCGTGGATTTTTAAAGAATATTTTTTCCAAGCCAACAAACAGGCGTGGATTTTTAAAGAATATTTTTTCCAAGCCAACAAACAGGCGTGGATTTTTAAAGAATATTTTTTCCAAGCCAACAAACAGGCGTGGATTTTTAAAGAATATTTTTTCCAAGCCAACAAACAGGCGTGGATTTTTAAAGAATATTTTTTCCAAGCCAACAAACAGGCGTGGATTTTTAAAGAATATTTTTTCCAAGCCAACAAACAGGCGTGGATTTTTAAAGAATATTTTTTCCAAGCCAACAAACAGGCGTGGATTTTTAAAGAATATTTTTTCCAAGCCAACAAACAGGCGTGGATTTTTAAAGAATATTTTTTCCAAGCCAACAAACAGGCGTGGATTTTTAAAGAATATTTTTTCCAAGCCAACAAACAGGCGTGGATTTTTAAAGAATATTTTTTCCAAGCCAACAAACAGGCGTGGATTTTTAAAGAATATTTTTTCCAAGCCAACAAACAGGCGTGGATTTTTAAAGAATATTTTTTCCAAGCCAACAAACAGGCGTGGATTTTTAAAGAATATTTTTTCCAAGCCAACAAACAGGCGTGGATTTTTAAAGAATATTTTTTCCAAGCCAACAAACAGGCGTGGATTTTTAAAGAATATTTTTCCAAGCCAACAAACAGGCGTGGATTTTTAAAGAATATTTTTTCCAAGCCAACAAACAGGCGTGGATTTTTAAAGAATATTTTTTCCAAGCCAACAAACAGGCGTGGATTTTTAAAGAATATTTTTTCCAAGCCAACAAACAGGCGTGGATTTTTAAAGAATATTTTTTCCAAGCCAACAAACAGGCGTGGATTTTTAAAGAATATTTTTTCCAAGCCAACAAACAGGCGTGGATTTTTAAAGAATATTTTTTCCAAGCCAACAAACAGGCGTGGATTTTTAAAGAATATTTTTCCAAGCCAACAAACAGGCGTGGATTTTTAAAGAATATTTTTTCCAAGCCAACAAACAGGCGTGGATTTTTAAAGAATATTTTTTCCAAGCCAACAAACAGGCGTGGATTTTTAAAGAATATTTTTTCCAAGCCAACAAACAGGCGTGGATTTTTAAAGAATATTTTTTCCAAGCAACAAACAGGCGTGGATTTTTAAAGAATATTTTTTCCAAGCCAACAAACAGGCGTGGATTTTTAAAGAATATTTTTTCCAAGCCAACAAACAGGCGTGGATTTTTAAAGAATATTTTTTCCAAGCCAACAAACAGGCGTGGATTTTTAAAGAATATTTTTCCAAGCCAACAAACAGGCGTGGATTTTTAAAGAATATTTTTTCCAAGCCAACAAACAGGCGTGGATTTTTAAAGAATATTTTTTCCAAGCCAACAAACAGGCGTGGATTTTTAAAGAATATTTTTTCCAAGCCAACAAACAGGCGTGGATTTTTAAAGAATATTTTTTCCAAGCCAACAAACAGGCGTGGATTTTTAAAGAATATTTTTTCCAAGCCAACAAACAGGCGTGGATTTTTAAAGAATATTTTTCCAAGCCATTTAACAGGCGTGGATTTTTAAAGAATATTTTTTCCAAGCCATTTAACAGGCGTGGATTTTTAAAGAATATTTTTTCCAAGCCATTTAACAGGCGTGGATTTTTAAAGAATATTTTTTCCAAGCCATTTAACAGGCGTGGATTTTTAAAGAATATTTTTTCCAAGCCATTTAACAGGCGTGGATTTTTAAAGAATATTTTTTCCAAGCCAACAAACAGGCGTGGATTTTTAAAGAATATTTTTTCCAAGCCAACAAACAGGCGTGGATTTTAAAGAATATTTTTTCCAAGCCAACAAACAGGCGTGGATTTTTAAAGAATATTTTTTCCAAGCCAACAAACAGGCGTGGATTTTTAAAGAATATTTTTTCCAAGCCATTTAACAGGCGTGGATTTTTAAAGAATATTTTTTCCAAGCCATTTAACAGGCGTGGATTTTTAAAGAATATTTTTCCAAGCCATTTAACAGGCGTGGATTTTTAAAGAATATTTTTTCCAAGCCATTTAACAGGCGTGGATTTTTAAAGAATATTTTTTCCAAGCCATTTAACAGGCGTGGATTTTTAAAGAATATTTTTTCCAAGCCATTTAACAGGCGTGGATTTTTAAAGAATATTTTTTCCAAGCCATTTAACAGGCGTGGATTTTTAAAGAATATTTTTTCCAAGCCATTTAACAGGCGTGGATTTTTAAAGAATATTTTTTCCAAGCCATTTAACAGGCGTGGATTTTTAAAGAATATTTTTTCCAAGCCATTTAACAGGCGTGGATTTTTAAAGAATATTTTTTCCAAGCCATTTAACAGGCGTGGATTTTTAAAGAATATTTTTTCCAAGCCATTTAACAGGCGTGGATTTTTAAAGAATATTTTTTCCAAGCCATTTAACAGGCGTGGATTTTTAAAGAATATTTTTCCAAGCCATTTAACAGGCGTGGATTTTTAAAGAATATTTTTTCCAAGCCATTTAACAGGCGTGGATTTTTAAAGAATATTTTTTCCAAGCCATTTAACAGGCGTGGATTTTTAAAGAATATTTTTTCCAAGCCATTTAACAGGCGTGGATTTTTAAAGAATATTTTTTCCAAGCCATTTAACAGGCGTGGATTTTTAAAGAATATTTTTTCCAAGCCATTTAACAGGCGTGGGATTTTTAAAGAATATTTTTTCCAAGCCATTTAACAGGCGTGGATTTTTAAAGAATATTTTTTCCAAGCCATTTAACAGGCGTGGATTTTTAAAGAATATTTTTTCCAAGCCATTTAACAGGCGTGGATTTTTAAAGAATATTTTTTCCAAGCCATTTAACAGGCGTGGATTTTTAAAGAATATTTTTTCCAAGCCATTTAACAGGCGTGGATTTTTAAAGAATATTTTTTCCAAGCCATTTAACAGGCGTGGATTTTTAAAGAATATTTTTTCCAAGCCATTTAACAGGCGTGGATTTTTAAAGAATATTTTTTCCAAGCCATTTAACAGGCGTGGATTTTTAAAGAATATTTTTTCCAAGCCATTTAACAGGCGTGGATTTTTAAAGAATATTTTTTCCAAGCCATTTAACAGGCGTGGATTTTTAAAGAATATTTTTTCCAAGCCATTTAACAGGCGTGGATTTTTAAAGAATATTTTTTCCAAGCCATTTAACAGGCGTGGATTTTTAAAGAATATTTTTTCCAAGCCATTTAACAGGCGTGGATTTTTAAAGAATTTTTTAAGAAACACCAATTTGTTTATACCACCCCTCGTGTTATTCGTTTAATATTTTACTCCATTGTCAATGGAAATTTTTATGTAAATTGCAAACTATTTGCAGCTACACATATGTACTTTATAGACAGTTTTACATCTTGTCTGAAACTTGAATTCTAACATTTTGAATGTTTTTGAATAAACATAACACTTTCAATTTTGTGTACACAGCAGCAGGAATCTATCATGAATATGTATATAATGCATTCCGGGAGGAGGCGCAAAGCAAACAATGCATACATTTGTTTGCCTAAAAGTGATTGAAGGGAAGTTAGATTAAATATTAAAGGATGATGGATTGCTGTAAGTAAATTGGAAAAACTATGACGGATTTTATGTTTCTGTTACGCGGCAAAGGTAAATTAAAATTGATATTTCAAAAATACCAAATAAACTGTGGCGAATAATTAATATTAATTATTTAAAGGGTGGCGTATTAGTAATATAAATTGAAATAAGGTAATGTGCAGCAGTGCGTATAATTGATATTAATTTAAAAATAGGATTTTCATCGAACTTTCGAGAAAATAGTGGGGCAACATTATCATATTCTAAAGGATGCTAAAAATAGTATGCAGATGTGAACTACAAGTAGAGAAAGGGCAGTAAAGAGAATGAAGCTGTCAATAAGCAAGGCGAAGAGAGCAAAACTAAAATCTTCATTGACGCTTTAAGGTGAATATAAGCATCTAATAGATGATGAGCAATTTTGTTTTTAATATTTTATCAAAATTCCCCCATCCTGGAAAATAAAATGAAATAAATATTAATAAAATTCCCTGGGGTTATTGATTTCAATAAATTTATTTATTGATACATAGGCGGATATATGTAACTTATTGGCCATATGATAATGCGGTCTTTAGTTAAAGTCATAAAATTTTATTTTATATAACAAGTATTTGGGGCATCTTATAACACTTAATATATGTTGCGTGACAAATACCCCACGAAACATATATCAAAATATTATTAAAAGAGAGGCGGAGGGGCTGAAGCAATTACATATTTTGTTCACAAAATATATTTATCATAATGTGTTCACAACAGGCCATCATTATTTGATTTTCATTATATTGATGTAATTTATGTAAACACTTAAACAAAGCTACTCAAAATTTTATTACTGGGGCAATAAATATTAGGGTGGAAGGCAAAGAGGTAATATAAAATTAAATAGCATAAGATTATTTTTCCAAGAATATTTTTTCCAAGCCACCAAACTGGCGGGGATTTTTAAGAATAATTTTTCCAAGCCACCAAACAGGCGTGGATTTTTAAAGAATATTTTTTCCAAGCCACCACACAGTCGTGGATTTTTAAAAAATATTTTTTCCACTCCAACAAACAAGCGTGGATTTTTAAAGAATATTTTTTCCAAGTCAACAAACATGCGAAGATTTTTAAAAAATATTTTTTTCTAGTCAACAAAGAGCCGTGGATTTTTAGAGAATATTTTTTTCCAATCCAACAAACAGGCGTGGATTTTTAAAGAATATTTTTTCCAAGCCAACAAAAAGGCGTGGATTTTTTAAAGAATATTTTTTTCCAAGCCAACAAAAAGGCGTGGATTTTTAACGAATATTTTTTCCAAGCCCCCAATTGGGCGTGGATTTTTAAAGAATATTTTTTCCAAGCCAACAAAAAGGCGTGGATTTTTAACGAATATTTTTTCCAAGCCCCCAATTGGGCGTGGATTTTTAAAGAATATTTTTTCCAAGCCAACAAAAAGCCGTGGATTTTTAAAGAATATTTTTTCCAAGCCAACAAAAAGGCGTGGATTTTTAAAGAATATTTTTTCCAAGCCAACAAAAAGGCGTGGATTTTTAAAGAATATTTTTTCCAAGCCAACAAAAAGGCGTGGATTTTTAAAGAATATTTTTTCCAAGCCAACAAAAAGGCGTGGATTTTTAAAGAATATTTTTTCCAAGCCAACAAAAAGGCGTGGATTTTTCAAAGAATATTTTTCCAAGCCAACAAAAAGGGGTGGATTTTTTAAAGAATACTTTTTCCAAGCCAACAAAAAGGCGTGGATTTTTAAAGAATATTTTTTCCAAGCCAACAAAAAGGCGTGGATTTTTAAAGAATATTTTTTCCAAGCCAACAAAAAGGCGTGGATTTTTAACGAATATTTTTTCCAAGCCCCAATTGGCGTGGATTTTTAAAGAATATTTTTTCCAAGCCAACAAAAAGGCGTGGATTTTTAAAGAATATTTTTTCCAAGCCAACAAAAAGCCGTGGATTTTTAAAGAATATTTTTTCCAAGTCAACAAAAAAGACGTGGATTTTTAACGAATATTTTTTCCAAGCCAACAAAAGGCGTGGATTTTTTAAAGAATATTTTTTCCAAGCCAACAAAAAGGCGTGGATTTTTAAAGAATATTTTTTCCAAGTCAACAAAAAGGCGTGGATTTTTCAAAGAATATTTTTTCCAAGCCAACAAAAAGGCGTGGATTTTTTAAAGAATATTTTTTCCAAGTCAACAAAAAGGCGTGGATTTTTTAAAGAATATTTTTTCCAAGCCAACAAAAAGGCGTGGATTTTTAAAGAATATTTTTTTCCAAGCCAACAAAAAGGCGTGGATTTTTTAAAGAATATTTTTTCCAAGCCAACAAAAAGGCGTGGATTTTTTAAAGAATATTTTTTCCAAGCCAACAAAAAGTCGTGGATTTTTTAAAGAATATTTTTTCCAAGCCAACAAAAAGGCGTGGATTTTTTAAAGAATATTTTTTCCAAGCCAACAAAAAGGCGTGGATTTTTTAAAGAATATTTTTTCCAAGCCAACAAAAAGGCGTGGATTTTTTAAAGAATATTTTTTCCAAGCCAACAAAAAAGGCTTGGATTTTTTAAAGAATATTTTTTCCAAGCCAACAAAAAGGCGTGGATTTTTTAAAGAATATTTTTTCCAAGCCAACAAAAAGGCGTGGATTTTTTAAAGAATATTTTTTCCAAGCCAACAAAAAGGCGTGGATTTTTAAAGAATATTTTTTCCAAGCCAACAAAAAGGCGTGGATTTTTTTAAAGAATTATTTTTTCCAAGCCAACAAAAAGGCGTGGATTTTTTAAAGAATATTTTTCCAAGCCAACAAAAAGGCGTGGATTTTTTAAAGAATATTTTTTCCAAGCCAACAAAAAGGCGTGGATTTTTTTAAAGAATATTTTTTCCAAGCCAACAAAAAGGCGTGGATTTTTTAAAGAATATTTTTTCCAAGCCAACAAAAAGGCGTGGATTTTTTAAAGAATATTTTTTCCAAGCCAACAAAAAGGCGTGGATTTTTTAAAGAATATTTTTTCCAAGCCAACAAAAAGGCGTGGATTTTTTAAAGAATATTTTTTCCAAGCCAACAAAAAGGCGTGGATTTTTTAAAGAATATTTTTTCCAAGCCAACAAAAAGGCGTGGATTTTTAAAGAATATTTTTCCAAGCCAACAAAAAGGCGTGGATTTTTTAAAGAATATTTTTTCCAAGCCAACAAAAAGGCGTGGATTTTTTAAAGAATATTTTTCCAAGCCAACAAAAAGCGTGGATTTTTTAAAGAATATTTTTTCCAAGCCAACAAAAAGGCGTGGATTTTTTAAAGAATATTTTTTCCAAGCCAACAAAAAGGCGTGGATTTTTTAAGAATATTTTTTCCAAGCCAACAAAAAGGCGTGGATTTTTTTAAAGAATATTTTTTCCAAGCCAACAAAAAGGCGTGGATTTTTAAAAATATTTTTTCCAAGCCAACAAAAAGGCGTGGATTTTTAAAAGAATATTTTTTCCAAGCCAACAAAAAGGCGTGGATTTTTTAAAGAATATTTTTTCCAAGCCAACAAAAAGGCGTGGATTTTTTAAAGAATATTTTTTCCAAGCCAACAAAAAGGCGTGGATTTTTTAAAGAATATTTTTTCCAAGCCAACAAAAAGACGTGGATTTTTTAAAGAATATTTTTTCCAAGCCAACAAAAAGGCGTGGATTTTTTAAAGAATATTTTTTCCAAGCCAACAAAAGGCGTGGATTTTTTAAAGAATATTTTTTCCAAGCCAACAAAAAGGCGTGGATTTTTTAAAGAATATTTTTTCCAAGCCAACAAAAAGGCGTGGATTTTTTAAAGAATATTTTTTCCAAGCCAACAAAAAGGCGTGGATTTTTAAGAATATTTTTTCCAAGCCAACAAAAAGGCGTGGATTTTTTAAAGAATATTTTTTCCAAGCCAACAAAAAGGCGTGGATTTTTAAAGAATATTTTTTCCAAGCCAACAAAATGCGTGGATTTTTAAAGAATATTTTTTCCAAGCCACAAAAAGGCGTGGATTTTTTAAAGAATATTTTTTCCAAGCCAACAAAAAGGCGTGGATTTTTTAAAGAATATTTTTTCCAAGCCACAAAAAGGCGTGGATTTTTTAAAGAATATTTTTTCCAAGCCAACAAAAGGGCGTGGATTTTTAAAGAATATTTTTTCCAAGCCAACAAAAAGGCGTGGATTTTTTAAAGAATATTTTTTCCAAGCCAACAAAAAGGCGTGGATTTTTTAAAGAATATTTTTTCCAAGCCAACAAAAAGGCGTGGATTTTTTAAAGAATATTTTTTCCAAGCCAACAAAAAGGCGTGGATTTTTTAAAGAATATTTTTTCCAAGCCAACAAAAAGGCGTGGATTTTTTAAAGAATAATTTTTTCCAAGCCAACAAAAAGGCGTGGATTTTTTAAAGAATATTTTTTCCAAGCCAACAAAAAGGCGTGGATTTTTTAAAGAATATTTTTTCCAAGCCAACAAAAGGCGTGGATTTTTTAAAGAATATTTTTTCCAAGCCAACAAAAAGGCGTGGATTTTTAAGAATATTTTTTCCAAGCCAACAAAAAGGCGTGGATTTTTTAAAGAATATTTTTTCCAAGCCAACAAAAAGGCGTGGATTTTTTAAAGAATATTTTTTTCCAAGCCAACAAAAAGGCGTGGATTTTTTAAAGAATATTTTTTCCAAGCCAACAAAAAGGCGTGGATTTTTTAAAGAATATTTTTTCCAAGCCAACAAAAAGGCGTGGATTTTTAAAGAATATTTTTCCAAGCCAACAAAAAGGCGTGGATTTTTAAAGAATATTTTTTCCAAGCCAACAAAAAGGCGTGGATTTTTTAAAGAATATTTTTTCCAAGCCAACAAAAAGGCGTGGATTTTTAAAGAATATTTTTTCCAAGCCAACAAAATGGCGTGGATTTTTTAAAGAATATTTTTTCCAAGCCAACAAAAAGGCGTGCATTTTTTAAAGAATATTTTTTCCAAGCCAACAAAAAGGCGTGGATTTTTTAAAGAATATTTTTTCCAATCCAACAAAAAGGCGTGGATTTTTAAAGAATATTTTTTCCAAGCCAACAAAAAGGCGTGGATTTTTTAAAGAATATTTTTTCCAAGCCAACAAAAAGGCGTGGATTTTTTAAAGAATATTTTTTCCAAGCCAACAAAAAGGCGTGGATTTTTTAAGAATATTTTTTCCAAGCCAACAAAAAGGCGTGGATTTTTTAAAGAATATTTTTTCCAAGCCAACAAAAAGGCGTGGATTTTTAAAGAATATTTTTTCCAAGCCAACAAAAAGGCGTGGATTTTTTAAAGAATATTTTTTCCAAGCCAACAAAAAGGCGTGGATTTTTTAAAGAATATTTTTTCCAAGCCAACAAAAAGGCGTGGATTTTTTAAAGAATATTTTTTCCAAGCCAACAAAAAGGCGTGGATTTTTTAAAGAATATTTTTTCCAAGCCAACAAAAAGGCGTGGATTTTTTAAAGAATATTTTTTCCAAGCCAACAAAAGGCGTGGATTTTTAAAGAATATTTTTCCAAAGCCAACAAAAAGGCGTGGATTTTTTAAAGAATATTTTTTCCAAGCCAACAAAAAGGCGTGGATTTTTTAAAGAATATTTTTTCCAAGCCAACAAAAAGGCGTGGATTTTTTAAAGAATATTTTTTCCAAGCCAACAAAAAGGCGTGGATTTTTTAAAGAATATTTTTCCAAGCCAACAAAAAGGCGTGGATTTTTTAAAGAATATTTTTTCCAAGCCAACAAAAAGGCGTGGATTTTTTAAAGAATATTTTTCCAAGCCAACAAAAAGGCGTGGATTTTTTAAAGAATATTTTTCCAAGCCAACAAAAAGGCGTGGATTTTTAAAGAATATTTTTTCCAAGCCAACAAAAAGGCGTGGATTTTTTAAAGAATATTTTTTCCAAGCCAACAAAAAGGCGTGGATTTTTTAAAGAATATTTTTTCCAAGCCAACAAAAAGGCGTGGATTTTTTAAAGAATATTTTTTCCAAGCCAACAAAAAGGCGTGGATTTTTTAAAGAATATTTTTTCCAAGCCAACAAAAAGGCGTGGATTTTTTAAAGATATTTTTTCCAAGCCAACAAAAAGGCGTGGATTTTTTAAAGAATATTTTTTCCAAGCCAACAAAAAGGCGTGGATTTTTAAAGAATATTTTTTCCAAGCCAACAAAAAGGCGTGGATTTTTTAAGAATATTTTTTCCAAGCCAACAAAAAGGCGTGGATTTTTTAAAGAATATTTTTTCCAAGCCAACAAAAAGGCGTGGATTTTTAAAGAATATTTTTTCCAAGCCAACAAAAAGCGTGGATTTTTAAAGAATATTTTTTCCAAGCCAACAAAAAGGCGTGGATTTTTAACGAATATTTTTTCCAAGCCAACAAAAAGGCGTGGATTTTTTAAAGAATATTTTTTCCAAGCCAACAAAAAGGCGTGGATTTTTTAAAGAATATTTTTTCCAAGCCAACAAAAAGGCGTGGATTTTTTAAAGAATATTTTTTCCAAGCCAACAAAAAGGCGTGGATTTTTAAGGAATATTTTTTCCAAGCCAACAAAAAGGCGTGGATTTTTAACGAATATTTTTTCCAAGCCAACAAAAAGGCTGGATTTTTAACGAATATTTTTTCCAAGCCAACAAAAAGGCGTGGATTTTTAACGAATATTTTTTCCAAGCCAACAAAAAGGCGTGGATTTTTTAAAGAATATTTTTTCCAAGCCAACAAAAAGGCGTGGATTTTTAAAGAATATTTTTTCCAAGCCAACAAAAAGCGTGGATTTTTAAAGAATATTTTTTCCAAGTCAACAAAAAGCCGTGGATTTTTAACGAATATTTTTCCAAGCCAACAAAAAGGCGTGGATTTTTAAAGAATATTTTTTTCCAAGCCAACAAAAAGGCGTGGATTTTTAAAGAATATTTTTTCCAAGTCAACAAAAAGGCGTGGATTTTTCAAAGAATATTTTTTCCAAGTCAACAAAAAGGCGTGGATTTTTCAAAGAATATTTTTTTCAAGCCAACAAAAAGGCGTGGATTTTTTAAAGAATATTTTTTCCAAGCCAACAAAAAGGCGTGGATTTTTTAAAGAATATTTTTTCCAAGCCAACAAAAAGGCGTGGATTTTTTAAAGAATATTTTTTCCAAGCCAACAAAAAGGCGTGGATTTTTTAAAGAATATTTTTTCCAAGCCAACAAAAAGGCGTGGATTTTTTAAAGAATATTTTTTCCAAGCCAACAAAAAGGCGTGGATTTTTTAAAGAATATTTTTTCCAAGCCAACAAAAAGGCGTGGATTTTTTAAAGAATATTTTTTCCAAGCCAACAAAAAGGCGTGGATTTTTTAAAGAATATTTTTTCCAAGCCAACAAAAAGGCGTGGATTTTTTAAAGAATATTTTTTCCAAGCCAACAAAAAGGCGTGGATTTTTTAAAGAATATTTTTTCCAAGCCAACAAAAAGGCGTGGATTTTTAAAGAATATTTTTTCCAAGCCAACAAAAAGGCGTGGATTTTTTAAAGAATATTTTTTCCAAGCCAACAAAAAGGCGTGGATTTTTAAAGAATATTTTTTCCAAGCCAACAAAAAGGCGTGGATTTTTTAAAGAATATTTTTTCCAAGCCAACAAAAAGGCGTGGATTTTTTAAAGAATATTTTTTCCAAGCCAACAAAAAGGCGTGGATTTTTTAAAGAATATTTTTTCCAAGCCAACAAAAAGGCGTGGATTTTTTAAAGAATATTTTTCCAAGCCAACAAAAAGGCGTGGATTTTTTTAAAGAATATTTTTTCCAAGCCAACAAAAAGGCGTGGTTTTTTTAAAGAATATTTTTTCCAAGCCAACAAAAAGGCGTGGATTTTTTAAAGAATATTTTTTCCAAGCCAACAAAAAGGCGTGGATTTTTTAAAGAATATTTTTTCCAAGCCAACAAAAAGGCGTGGATTTTTTAAAGAATATTTTTTCCAAGCCAACAAAAAGGCGTGGATTTTTTAAAGAATATTTTTTCCAAGCCAACAAAAAGGCGTGGATTTTTTAAAGAATATTTTTTCCAAGCCAACAAAAAGGCGTGGATTTTTTAAAGAATATTTTTTCCAAGCCAACAAAAAGGCGTGGATTTTTTAAAGAATATTTTTTCCAAGCCAACAAAAAGGCGTGGATTTTTTAAAGAATATTTTTTCCAAGCCAACAAAAAGGCGTGGATTTTTTAAAGAATATTTTTTCCAAGCCAACAAAAAGGCGTGGATTTTTTAAAGAATATTTTTTCCAAGCCAACAAAAAGGCGTGGATTTTTTAAAGAATATTTTTTCCAAGCCAACAAAAAGGCGTGGATTTTTTAAAGAATATTTTTTCCAAGCCAACAAAAAGGCGTGGATTTTTTAAAGAATATTTTTTCCAAGCCAACAAAAAGGCGTGGATTTTTTAAAGAATATTTTTTCCAAGCCAACAAAAAGGCGTGGATTTTTAAAGAATATTTTTTCCAAGCCAACAAAAAGGCGTGGATTTTTTAAAGAATATTTTTTCCAAGCCAACAAAAAGGCGTGGATTTTTTAAAGAATATTTTTTCCAAGCCAACAAAAAGGCGTGGATTTTTTAAAGAATATTTTTTCCAAGCCAACAAAAAGGCGTGGATTTTTTAAAGAATATTTTTTCCAAGCCAACAAAAAGGCGTGGATTTTTTAAAGAATATTTTTTCCAAGCCAACAAAAAGGCGTGGATTTTTTAAAGAATATTTTTTCCAAGCCAACAAAAAGGCGTGGATTTTTTAAAGAATATTTTTTCCAAGCCAACAAAAAGGCGTGGATTTTTTAAAGAATATTTTTTCCAAGCCAACAAAAAGGCGTGGATTTTTTAAAGAATATTTTTTCCAAGCCAACAAAAAGGCGTGGATTTTTAAAGAATATTTTTTCCAAGCCAACAAAAAGGCGTGGATTTTTTAAAGAATATTTTTTCCAAGCCAACAAAAAGGCGTGGATTTTTTAAAGAATATTTTTTCCAAGCCAACAAAAAGGCGTGGATTTTTTAAAGAATATTTTTTCCAAGCCAACAAAAAGGCGTGGATTTTTTAAAGAATATTTTTTCCAAGCCAACAAAAAGGCGTGGATTTTTTAAAGAATATTTTTTCCAAGCCAACAAAAAGGCGTGGATTTTTTAAAGAATATTTTTTCCAAGCCAACAAAAAGGCGTGGATTTTTTAAAGAATATTTTTTCCAAGCCAACAAAAAGGCGTGGATTTTTTAAAGAATATTTTTTCCAAGCCAACAAAAAGGCGTGGATTTTTTAAAGAATATTTTTTCCAAGCCAACAAAAAGGCGTGGATTTTTTAAAGAATATTTTTTCCAAGCCAACAAAAAGGCGTGGATTTTTTAAAGAATATTTTTTCCAAGCCAACAAAAAGGCGTGGATTTTTTAAAGAATATTTTTTCCAAGCCAACAAAAAGGCGTGGATTTTTTAAAGAATATTTTTTCCAAGCCAACAAAAAGGCGTGGATTTTTTAAAGAATATTTTTTCCAAGCCAACAAAAAGGCGTGGATTTTTTAAAGAATATTTTTTCCAAGCCAACAAAAAGGCGTGGATTTTTTAAAGAATATTTTTTCCAAGCCAACAAAAAGGCGTGGATTTTTTAAAGAATATTTTTTCCAAGCCAACAAAAAGGCGTGGATTTTTTAAAGAATATTTTTTCCAAGCCAACAAAAAGGCGTGGATTTTTTAAAGAATATTTTTTCCAAGCCAACAAAAAGGCGTGGATTTTTTAAAGAATATTTTTTCCAAGCCAACAAAAAGGCGTGGATTTTTTAAAGAATATTTTTTCCAAGCCAACAAAAAGGCGTGGATTTTTTAAAGAATATTTTTTCCAAGCCAACAAAAAGGCGTGGATTTTTTAAAGAATATTTTTTCCAAGCCAACAAAAAGGCGTGGATTTTTTAAAGAATATTTTTTCCAAGCCAACAAACAGTCGTGGATTTTTAAAATATATTTTTTCCAATCCACCAAATAGGCGTGGATTTTTAAAGAATATTTTTTCCAATCCACCAAATAGGCGTGGATTTTTAAAATATATTTTTTCCAATCCACCAAATAGGCGTGGATTTTTAAAATATATTTTTTCCAATCCACCAAATAGGCGTGGATTTTTAAAATATATTTTTTCCAATCCACCAAATAGGCGTGGATTTTTAAAATATATTTTTTCCAATCCACCAAATAGGCGTGGATTTTTAAAATATATTTTTTCCAATCCACCAAATAGGCGTGGATTTTTAAAATATATTTTTTCCAATCCACCAAATAGGCGTGGATTTTTAAAATATATTTTTTCCAATCCACCAAATAGGCGTGGATTTTTAAAATATATTTTTTCCAATCCACCAAATAGGCGTGGATTTTTAAAATATATTTTTTCCAATCCACCAAATAGGCGTGGATTTTTAAAATATATTTTTTCCAATCCACCAAATAGGCGTGGATTTTTAAAATATATTTTTTCCAATCCACCAAATAGGCGTGGATTTTTAAAATATATTTTTTCCAATCCACCAAATAGGCGTGGATTTTTAAAATATATTTTTTCCAATCCACCAAATAGGCGTGGATTTTTAAAATATATTTTTTCCAATCCACCAAATAGGCGTGGATTTTTAAAATATATTTTTTCCAATCCACCAAATAGGCGTGGATTTTTAAAATATATTTTTTCCAATCCACCAAATAGGCGTGGATTTTTAAAATATATTTTTTCCAATCCACCAAATAGGCGTGGATTTTTAAAATATATTTTTTCCAATCCACCAAATAGGCGTGGATTTTTAAAATATATTTTTTCCAATCCACCAAATAGGCGTGGATTTTTAAAATATATTTTTTCCAATCCACCAAATAGGCGTGGATTTTTAAAATATATTTTTTCCAATCCACCAAATAGGCGTGGATTTTTAAAATATATTTTTTCCAATCCACCAAATAGGCGTGGATTTTTAAAATATATTTTTTCCAATCCACCAAATAGGCGTGGATTTTTAAAATATATTTTTTCCAATCCACCAAATAGGCGTGGATTTTTAAAATATATTTTTTCCAATCCACCAAATAGGCGTGGATTTTTAAAATATATTTTTTCCAATCCACCAAATAGGCGTGGATTTTTAAAATATATTTTTTCCAATCCACCAAATAGGCGTGGATTTTTAAAATATATTTTTTCCAATCCACCAAATAGGCGTGGATTTTTAAAATATATTTTTTCCAATCCACCAAATAGGCGTGGATTTTTAAAATATATTTTTTCCAATCCACCAAATAGGCGTGGATTTTTAAAATATATTTTTTCCAATCCACCAAATAGGCGTGGATTTTTAAAATATATTTTTTCCAATCCACCAAATAGGCGTGGATTTTTAAAATATATTTTTTCCAATCCACCAAATAGGCGTGGATTTTTAAAATATATTTTTTCCAATCCACCAAATAGGCGTGGATTTTTAAAATATATTTTTTCCAATCCACCAAATAGGCGTGGATTTTTAAAATATATTTTTTCCAATCCACCAAATAGGCGTGGATTTTTAAAATATATTTTTTCCAATCCACCAAATAGGCGTGGATTTTTAAAATATATTTTTTCCAATCCACCAAATAGGCGTGGATTTTTAAAATATATTTTTTCCAATCCACCAAATAGGCGTGGATTTTTAAAATATATTTTTTCCAATCCACCAAATAGGCGTGGATTTTTAAAATATATTTTTTCCAATCCACCAAATAGGCGTGGATTTTTAAAATATATTTTTTCCAATCCACCAAATAGGCGTGGATTTTTAAAATATATTTTTTCCAATCCACCAAATAGGCGTGGATTTTTAAAATATATTTTTTCCAATCCACCAAATAGGCGTGGATTTTTAAAATATATTTTTTCCAATCCACCAAATAGGCGAGGATTTTTAAAATATATTTTTTCCAATCCACCAAATAGGCGTGGATTTTTAAAATATATTTTTTCCAATCCACCAAATAGGCGTGGATTTTTAAAATATATTTTTCCAAGTTGACAAATGGGCGTGGATTTTTAAAGAATATTTTTCCAACTTGACAAATGGGCGTGGATTTTTAAAGAATATTTTTCCAACTTGACAAATGGGCGTGGATTTTTAAAGAATATTTTTCCAACTTGACAAATGGGCGTGGATTTTTAAAGAATATTTTTCCAACTTGACAAATGGGCGTGGATTTTTAAAGAATATTTTTCCAACTTGACAAATGGGCGTGGATTTTTAAAGAATATTTTTCCAACTTGACAAATGGGCGTGGATTTTTAAAGAATATTTTTCCAACTTGACAAATGGGCGTGAATTTTTAAAGAATATTTTTCCAATTTGACAAATGGGCGTGGATTTTTAAAGATATATTTTTTCCAATCCACCAAATAGGCGTGGATTTTTAAAATATATTTTTTCCAATCCACCAAATAGGCGTGGATTTTTAAAATATATTTTTTCCAATCCACCAAATAGGCGTGGATTTTTAAAATATATTTTTTCCAATCCACCAAATAGGCGTGGATTTTTAAAATATATTTTTTCCAATCCACCAAATAGGCGTGGATTTTTAAAATATATTTTTTCCAATCCACCAAATAGGCGTGGATTTTTAAAATATATTTTTTCCAATCCACCAAATAGGCGTGGATTTTTAAAATATATTTTTTTCCAATCCACCAAATAGGCGTGGATTTTTAAAATATATTTTTCCAAGTTGACAAATGGGCGTGGATTTTTAAAGAATATTTTTCCAACTTAACAAATGGGCGTGGATTTTTAAAGAATATTTTTCCAACTTGACAAATGGGCGTGGATTTTTAAAGAATATTTTTCCAACTTGACAAATGGGCGTGGATTTTTAAAGAATATTTTTCCAACTTGACAAATGGGCGTGGATTTTTAAAGAATATTTTTCCAACTTGACAAATGGGCGTGAATTTTTAAAGAATATTTTTCCAATTTGACAAATGGGCGTGGATTTTTAAAGAATATTTTTCCAACTTGACAAATGGGCGTGGATTTTTAAAGAATATTTTTCCAAGTTGCAAATGGGCGCGGATTTTTAAAGAATATTTTTCCAAGTTGCAAAATGGGCGTGGATTTTTAAAGAATATTTTTCCAAGTTGCCAAATGGGCGTGGATTTTTAAAGAATATTTTTCCAAGTTGCCAAATGGGCGTGGATTTTTAAAGAATATTTTTCCAAGTTGCAAAATGGGCGTGGATTTTTAAAGAATATTTTTCCAAGTTGCAAAATGGGCGTGGATTTTTAAAGAATATTTTTCCAAGTTGCAAAATGGGCGTGGATTTTTAAAGAATATTTTTCCAAGTTGCAAAATGGGCGTGGATTTTTAAAGAATATTTTTCCAAGTTGCAAAATGGGCGTGGATTTTTAAGGAATATTTTTCCAAGTTGCAAAATGGGCGTGGATTTTTAAAGAATATTTTTCCAAGTTGCAAAATGGGCGTGGATTTTTAAAGAATATTTTTCCAAGTTGCAAAATGGGCGTGGATTTTTAAAGAATATTTCTCCAAGTTGCAAAATGGGCGTGGATTTTTAAAGAATATTTTTCCAAGTTGCAAAATGGGCGTGGATTTTTAAAGAATATTTTTCCAAGTTGCAAAATGGGCGTGGATTTTTAAGGAATATTTTTCCAAGTTGCAAAATGGGCGTGGATTTTTAAAGAATATTTTTCCAAGTTGCAAAATGGGCGTGGATTTTTAAAGAATATTTTTCCAAGTTGCAAAATGGGCGTGGATTTTTAAAGAATATTTTTCCAAGTTGCAAAATGGGCGTGGATTTTTAAAGAATATTTTTCCAAGTTGCAAAATGGGCGTGGATTTTTAAAGAATATTTTTCCAAGTTGCAAAATGGGCGTGGATTTTTAAAGAATATTTTTCCAAGTTGCAAAATGAGCGTGGATTTTTAAAGAATATTTTTCCAAGTTGCAAAATGGGCGTGGATTTTTAAAGAATATTTTTCCAAGTTGCAAAATGGGCGTGGATTTTTAAAGAATATTTTTCCAAGTTGCAAAATGGGCGTGGATTTTTAAAGAATATTTTTCCAAGTTGCAAAATGGGCGTGGATTTTTAAAGAATATTTTTCCAAGTTGCAAAATGGGCGTGGATTTTTAAAGAATATTTTTCCAAGTTGCAAAATGGGCGTGGATTTTTAAAGAATATTTTTCCAAGTTGCAAAATGGGCGTGGATTTTTAAAGAATATTTTTCCAAGTTGCAAAATGGGCGTGGATTTTTAAAGAATATTTTTCCAAGTTGCAAAATGGGCGTGGATTTTTAAAGAATATTTTTCCAAGTTGCAAAATGGGCGTGGATTTTTAAAGAATATTTTTCCAAGTTGCAAAATGGGCGTGGATTTTTAAAGAATATTTTTCCAAGTTGCAAAATGGGCGTGGATTTTTAAAGAATATTTTTCCAAGTTGCAAAATGGGCGTGGATTTTTAAAGAATATTTTTCCAAGTTGCAAAATGGGCGTGGATTTTTAAAGAATATTTTTCCAAGTTGCAAAATGGGCGTGGATTTTTAAAGAATATTTTTCCAAGTTGCAAAATGGGCGTGGATTTTTAAAGAATATTTTTCCAAGTTGCAAAATGGGCGTGGATTTTTAAAGAATATTTTTCCAAGTTGCAAAATGGGCGTGGATTTTTAAAGAATATTTTTCCAAGTTGCAAAATGGGCGTGGATTTTTAAAGAATATTTTTCCAAGTTGCAAAATGGGCGTGGATTTTTAAAGAAAATTTATATTACTCCCTAATAAATTTAGTATCTATAGACTACATACATTTTAGCCTTAGACAATGATTTTATTGTTGTCCTAACGTGGTCTTGTGTTATTGTGTTGCCTTTATATAACTCTTGGGTATTTCTTTTTTGCCGCACATGGCGTTAAATTGTAAGCATTCATGTACTCATATTTATTTATGTGTGTATGTATTTATGTTTATGCGTTACGCATAATATGATACATTTATACATATTATGATAATGTAATTGTCATCAAATGTTGTTGTTGTTGCTGCCACTGCGTGTATAAATAACCAAGTAAATGCGTGATCGTATATTTTTGTTCTACTAAACGTTGCTTTGTGTGGCATAATAAAGAGAGACATAAATACAAAATTATTATGAAATTTCTTTCCGCTGTTAAAGCAGGAATAAATGTTGATAAAAAATCCATTTAAATTGAATTTCCCGGTTCCACATAGGCTAAGTATAATAAATATTAAACGGAAAATTTTAATTTATAAATTTTTATAGTATGAATATCCAATATAGTTTCAATATCCTTTTTTTATCCTAAAACATATCTCAAGTATTTCTTACACTCCCTAAGTATCTACAAAAAGTTATGAGAAAAAAGTTTGAAGCACGTTCCGGCACTTCTGTTGCATTGTTTTATTGCAAAATGTGTGAGTAGTTTGTGCCAACTTTTGCCTTTTGCTTATTGTTAATACTAGTTAAAAAAAGTTTTGTATTCAAAAGAAATGAAAATTCATGTTTCTTAAGGGTGACATTGGAAGAAATCCTAAGCACGTCTTAGTTTTGGGGTTGAAAACACAATAAAACGGTTAATAACGCATTAAGCATATATCACTTTAACTTTGTGGTAAAAAATTTAAATTTAAGGGAAATATGAAAAATTTAATCATAAACAAATGAAATTTAATAATAAAATACCAGTTCCAATATTTATGTAATTTAATATTTCTAATTATAAGCATCACTGTCACGTGGGTGGGGCGTATACATTGTGTCCAATGTGTATACGCCTCGGTGGCCAATTAAATTACTTTCATTATCACATGTTATGAAATTTTACAAATATTCATATTAAAAAAATTAAAAATTCTGCCACACAATGTAAAGAATTTTATGCAAATTTGGTGGCAAATATTGCCACATTGTTGTTATGTTTAAATAGACAATTAATTATGCCAACCAATGAGTTTTATGTGGAAATTATTTTGATGTATTCAGCATTATTTGATAGATTTTGGCAATTGGAACAATTCCATAAGAGAATACTAGTACATAGTTAATTAACTTTGAATGATTATGGCTATTTGGGGAAAATAATTGTTATTTTAAAAACGAAATATTTTTTTTTTAATTTAAGCTTATGAGCGAGATGCCAAAATAGGGAACACACGTGTATCGGCCTATTTTGAGGCTTTGAAAAAATATTCTTTAAGAAAACCACGCCTATTTTGAGGCTTTATAAAAATATTCTTTAAGAAAACCACGCCTATTTTGAGGCTTTATAAAAATATTCTTTAAAAATCCACGCCTATTTTGAGGCTTTGAAAAAATATTGTTTAAAAATCCACGCCTATTTTGAGGCTTTGAAAAAATATTCTTTAAAAATCCACGCCTATTTTGAGGCTTTGAAAAAATATTGTTTAAAAATCCACGCCTATTTTGAGGCTTTGAAAAAATATTGTTTAAAAATCCACGCCTATTTTGAGGCTTTGAAAAAATATTCTTTAAAAATCCACGCCTATTTTGAGGCTTTGAAAAAATATTGTTTAAAAATCCACGCCTATTTTGAGGCTTTGAAAAAATATTCTTTAAAAATCCACGCCTATTTTGAGGCTTTGAAAAAATATTCTTTAAAAATCCACGCCTATTTTGAGGCTTTGAAAAAATATTCTTTAAAAATCCACTCCTATTTTGAGGCTTTGAAAAATATTGTTTAAAAATCCACGCCTATTTTGAGGCTTTGAAAAAATATTCTTTAAAAATCCACGCCTATTTTGAGGCTTTGAAAAAATATTCTTTAAAAATCCACGCCTATTTTGAGGCTTTGAAAAAATATTCTTTAAAAATCCACGCCTATTTTGAGGCTTTGAAAAAATATTCTTTAAAAATCCACGCCTATTTTGAGGCTTTGAAAAAATATTCTTTAAAAATCCACGCCTATTTTGAGGCTTTGAAAAAATATTCTTTAAAAATCCACGCCTATTTTGAGGCTTTGAAAAAATATTCTTTAAAAATCCACGCCTATTTTGAGGCTTTGAAAAAATATTCTTTAAAAATCCACGCCTATTTTGAGGCTTTGAAAAAATATTCTTTAAAAATCCACGCCTATTTTGAGGCTTTGAAAAAATATTCTTTAAAAATCCACGCCTATTTTGAGGCTTTGAAAAAATATTGTTTAAAAATCCACGCCTATTTTGAGGCTTAGAAAAAATATTGTTTAAAAATCCCCGCCTATTTTGAGGCTTTGAAAAAATATTGTTTAAAAATCCACGCCTATTTTGAGGCTTTGAAAAAATATTCTTTAAAAATCCACGCCTATTTTGAGGCTTTGAAAAAATATTCTTTAAAAATCCACGCCTATTTTGAGGCTTTGAAATTTGGTGGCAAATATTGACACATTGTTGTTACGTTTAAATAGAAAATTAATTATGCCAACCAATGAGTTTTATGTGGAAATTATTTTGATGTATTCAGCATTATTTGATAGATTTTGGCAATTGGAACAATTCCATAACAGAATACTAGTACATAGTTAATTAATTTTGAATGATTATGGCTATATCTGGGAAATAATTATTATTTTAAAAACGAAATTATTTTCTTTTTTTAATTTAAGCTTTTTTATGCTTTGAAAAAATATTCTTTAAAAATCCACGCCTATTTTGAGGCTTTGAAAAATATTCTTTAAAGATCCACGCCTATTTTGAGGCTTTGAAAAAATATTCTTTAAAAATCCACGCCAATTTTAAGGCTTTGAAAAAATATTCTTTAAAAATCCACGCCTATTTTGAGGCTTTGAAAAAATATTCTTTAAAGATCCACGCCTATTTTGAGGCTTTGAAAAAATATTCTTTAAAAATCCACGCCAATTTTAAGGCTTTGAAAAAATATTCTTTAAAAATCCACGCCTATTTTGAGGCTTTGAAAAAATATTCTTTAAAGATCCACGCCTATTTTGAGGCTTTGAAAAAATATTCTTTAAAAATCCACGCCAATTTTAAGGCTTTGAAAAAATATTCTTTAAAAATCCACGCCAATTTTAAGGCTTTGAAAAAATATTCTTCAAAAATCCACGCCTATTTTGAGGCTTTGAAAAAATATTCTTTAAAAATCCACGCCGATTTTGAGGCTTTGAAAAAATATTCTTTAAAAATCCACGCCGATTTTGAGGCTTTGAAAAAATATTCTTTAAAAATCCACGCCTATTTTGAGGCTTTGAAAAAATATTCTTTAAAAATCCACGCCTATTTTGAGGCTTTGAAAAAATATTCTTTAAAAATCCACGCCTATTTTGAGGCTTTGAAAAAATATTCTTTAAAAATCCACGCCTATTTTGAGGCTTTGAAAAAATATTCTTTAAAAATCCACGCCTATTTTGAGGCTTTGAAAAAATATTCTTTAAAAATCCACGCCTATTTTGAGGCTTTGAAAAAATATTCTTTAAAAATCCACGCCTATTTTGAGACTTTGAAAAAATATTCTTTAAAAATCCACGCCTATTTTGAGGCTTTGAAAAAATATTCTTTAAAAATCCACGCCTATTTTGAGGCTTTGAAAAATATTCTTTAAAGATCCACGCCTATTTTGAGGCTTTGAAAAAATATTCTTTAAAAATCCACGCCAATTTTAAGGCTTTGAAAAAATATTCTTTAAAAATCCACGCCTATTTTGAGGCTTTGAAAAAATATTCTTTAAAGATCCACGCCTATTTTGAGGCTTTGAAAAAATATTCTTTAAAAATCCACGCCAATTTTAAGGCTTTGAAAAAATATTCTTTAAAAATCCACGCCTATTTTGAGGCTTTGAAAAAATATTCTTTAAAGATCCACGCCTATTTTGAGGCTTTGAAAAAATATTCTTTAAAAATCCACGCCAATTTTAAGGCTTTGAAAAAATATTCTTTAAAAATCCACGCCAATTTTAAGGCTTTGAAAAAATATTCTTCAAAAATCCACGCCTATTTTGAGGCTTTGAAAAAATATTCTTTAAAAATCCACGCCGATTTTGAGGCTTTGAAAAAATATTCTTTAAAAATCCACGCCGATTTTGAGGCTTTGAAAAAATATTCTTTAAAAATCCACGCCTATTTTGAGGCTTTGAAAAAATATTCTTTAAAAATCCACGCCTATTTTGAGGCTTTGAAAAAATATTCTTTAAAAATCCACGCCTATTTTGAGGCTTTGAAAAAATATTCTTTAAAAATCCACGCCTATTTTGAGGCTTTGAAAAAATATTCTTTAAAAATCCACGCCTATTTTGAGGCTTTGAAAAAATATTCTTTAAAAATCCACGCCTATTTTGAGGCTTTGAAAAAATATTCTTTAAAAATCCACGCCTATTTTGAGACTTTGAAAAAATATTCTTTAAAAATCCACGCCTATTTTGAGGCTTTGAAAAAATATTCTTTAAAAATCCACGCCTATTTTGAGGCTTTGAAAAAATATTCTTTAAAAATCCACGCCTATTTTGAGACTTTGAAAAAATATTCTTTAAAAATCCACGCCTATTTTGAGGGTTTGAAAAAAATATTCTTTAAAAATCCACGCCTATTTTGAGGCTTTGAAAAAATATTCTTTAAAAATCCACGCATATTTTGCGGCTTTGAAAAAATATTCTTTAAAAATCCACGCCTATTTTGAGGCTTTGAAAAAATATTGTTTAAAAATCCACGCCTATTTTGAGGCTTTGAAAAAATATTGTTTAAAAATCCACGCCTATTTTGAGGCTTTGAAAAAATATTCTTTAAAAATCCACGCCTATTTTGAGGCTTTGAAAAAATATTCTTTAAAAATCCACGCCTATTTTGAGGCTTTGAAAAAATATTGTTTAAAAATCCACGCCTATTTTGAGGCTTTGAAAAAATATTGTTTAAAAATCCACGCCTATTTTGAGGCTTTGAAAAAATATTGTTTAAAAATCCACGCCTATTTTGAGGCTTTGAAAAAATATTCTTTAAAAATCCACGCCTATTTTGAGGCTTTGAAAAAATATTGTTTAAAAATCCACGCCTATTTTGAGGCTTTGAAAAAATATTGTTTAAAAATCCACGCCTATTTTGAGGCTTTGAAAAAATATTGTTTAAAAATCCACGCCTATTTTGAGGCTTTGAAAAAATATTCTTTAAAAATCCACGCCTATTTTGAGGCTTTGAAAAAATATTGTTTAAAAATCCACGCCTATTTTGAGGCTTTGAAAAAATATTGTTTAAAAATCCACTCCTATTTTGAGGCTTTGAAAAAATATTGTTTAAAAATCCACGCCTATTTTGAGGCTTTGAAAAAATATTGTTTAAAAATCCACGCCTATTTTGAGGCTTTGAAAAAATATTGTTTAAAAATCCACGCCTATTTTGAGGCTTTGAAAAAATATTGTTTAAAAATCCACGCCTATTTTGAGGCTTTGAAAAAATATTGTTTAAAAATCCACGCCTATTTTGAGGCTTTGAAAAAATATTGTTTAAAAATCCACGCCTATTTTGAGGCTTTGAAAAAATATTGTTTAAAAATCCACGCCTATTTTGAGGCTTTGAAAAAATATTGTTTAAAAATCCACGCCTATTTTGAGGCTTTGAAAAAATATTCTTTAAAAATCCACGCCTATTTTGAGGCTTTGAAAAAATATTGTTTAAAAATCCACGCCTATTTTGAGGCTTTGAAAAAATATTCATAAAAATCCACGCCTATTTTGAGGCTTTGAAAAAATATTCTTTAAAAATCCACGACTATTTTGAGGCTTTGAAAAAATATTCTTTAAAAATCCACGCCTATTTTGAGGCTTTGAAAAAATATTCTTTAAAAATTCACGCCTATTTTGAGGCTTGAAAAAAATATTCTTTAAAAAGCCACGCTTTAATATTGTTCTGTAATTTTTTTACAAATATTATTTTTCTTTCCTTTTATATTTTCAAATGAAAAAAATTGTTCTTCCCTCTAAAATCCCTTACATTTCCCCATAAAAGAAAAGCGGTCATAGTTGAAAAATAAAATAATTTTTGCTCGATTGACATTTAACAGTTGTCCCATAATACCCTTTTTTATGTGTACTTTCTTGTCTAAATTCCATAAAAAATCAGAAAAAGGTCAAAGCTCTTTTGTCCATATGCCAAGGACTTTGAATATTAAATTTGAAAATAATTTCTTTCTCCCACACCGAGTTTGAGGAATATTTTATTAAATATTTTTCTTAGTTTACTGAAGTTTTTTTCTCTCTTTTTTCCCTTCTTTGCAGTTGTGGCCTTTTTGCCAGGGATCTCCAGTAAATTAAATTTAAAATACATTACTCGAATAGCTGTGTTTATTATTTGTTATGCCCTCTTACTTCCTTGCTTCTTATTTTTCTGTGTGTCGTATTTTTTTGCTGTGCAAAAAGTTATTATATATTTGCTGTTGTTGTAGTTAAATCTGAGAGCTTGTTACTGGCTTTCAATGTTCATTAGAAATTATAAGGAAAAAATATGACCAAAGTGTCCTTTAATTTCTAAATACCCTGAAAAAATCCTCGGTAGCTTTGCTTCCCGTTCAAAGTTATTAAATTTCCTAAGCTTCTTTCATTTTTTCTTTCTGCTGATGTGGGTAAAATAAATATTTTAATAAAAAAAGGAAGAGAGGGGAAAATAAAATATGAACCCTAATCTATGAAAAAGTGGGGGTGTTAAGAAGAGTGAGAGAGAAAATAAAAAAGACTGGAAAACAAAAAATTGCAAAAATTATATTTTTTGATGTTTTAGTTAGAGTAACAAATGTTTGGCGAAACTGTAACCAAGGATATGATTTGTGGTAGGTACACTACGCAAGGAAGTATCAATATTTGGTTTGGTTTCTATTTGAAATCTTTCAACTCTTCTATAAGAAGTTCATCAGCTCTTCTGTGAGAAGACCTGGAGTCTTTTAAAAGACCTCCAGCTCTTTTAAGACCACGGAATCTTCTATGAGAAAAGAACCACCTCTCATATGAGGAGAGCTCCTGCTCATTCATAAGAGAAAAGCTCCAGCTCTTTATTGAGTAAAATATGAGAAGGCGTCCAGCACCTTTATTAGAATAGCTAAGAAAGCTTTGTGGTCTTCTATAAGAAGACCTTGTGAAGTTCTGTTTAATCACCTGAAATAGTATGTAACGTATAAAGAAGTCTATGACTACCCACATCTATCCGTTTTCCCTCTCTATTTTTGTTGTGTTTTTTTTAACCACATTTGCCAACTTTAATTTATGGTCATAATCCTTTTTGAGCAACTCAACAGACATATTTAACACAACCGGAAAACATCAGCTAGCAGTTTTCCAAAAAAACGTTTCAAATGAAAAGTCATCACTAGCCCATAGAACAATCAGGCATCTACTTAGGAGTGGTGGGGGGGTTGGTTGTTAGAAAAAAAAGGAAAAATATGATGGCCTTCTTTTCATCAGCAAACATATAACCTAATCAAGACTACGAGCCTTCCTTTTTTCCTTTTTATTTTGATAGACATCAGCATGACTAAAATGCTGCAAAAAATGGTTACAACGCCTCCATCATCATCTGGTGCTGTTGTTAGTGTAGCAGAAAATTATTATGACTGGTGTTTTTTGTTATTCTTGGTGCTTGCTGTTCCGCTTTTCTAAGTTATGAAGTTTATGGTTGCAATCATTTCACTATTTGCCATGAAAATTTATTTTATTTTTCATAAAAGGCCTTCAGCAGAAGAAAAAGCAGAAAAGAATCAAGGCCCAGCAAACTCTCCAAGTGTTTGTTATGTTGCGTTAAGATATTAAATCACATTTTCATTTTTTTCCGCCGCACTAGACCACCCACACCCTTCAAACATTTGTTTCCGTCTAGCTAAAATTTTTATGACTGTTGTTTTTCTTCTTTTTTATAGACTTTCCAATCAATACTTTGAGCGATAGGCAGCAATAGGCAGTTGATAAGATTTTCATTATAAAGAAGTCCTTCAAAATGAGACATAAAAACACATCCACAACTCCAAATTACAAAAATTTAAATTAATTTCCTTGTCCTTGCCGTTGTAGCTTTTGTTGTTGTTTGGAAATAAAAATATCATTTGGTGCAAAAAAAAATTTAGAAACTTTTCTCATTATAAGGTCTAGTCATTGAGCAATTTTTTGCAATTCATTTTGAACGATTTATGAGTCGTAAAACATAAAAAAAGTATTTTTATCAAATTAAGAAAGTTACGAGCAATATACTGTCATGAGCTTTAAATTGGTATGATAAAAAATGCAAGGTTAAACATGTAAAATTAATTTAATAATCAAAGAATTCAAATGCTCTCATACTGTGGAGCGTATTATTGTGAACTACACGTATACGCATGTGGGGGCTACTTTATTTCCCTTTCGAGCTCATGCTTAGAAATAGCCTTTGTGTGTGTAGATCATCATAGCCAATACCTTCTGGCATTCACTCAATAAATAAACAAAAATATATTTCTTGTTTAAGGGTTCTAACCTATGTCCCTTGGGAAATGTCCTTGCGAAAGGTCCGAAAGGTAAGCATTCCCTCTTTGTAAAGAAAAAAACGTCACACTTTGTTCAGAGCACTGTCCGGTTGCATTTCCTGAATATTTCATTGGTGGTAAGAATGACGAAAATATCCTTTATCAAAGACTCTTTCCTGTCTTTAAGGAACCCTTCTTATAGAAGGAGAATCAGTATTGAGTCAATAAGTACACTTTCTTATAGAAAGGGATTCAATTAAAGAGGCCTTTCTAATAAAAAAGGAGTCAATAAGAATCCTTTTCAATGGAAAGAGAGTTAAAAAGGGCACTCTCTAATCGACAGAGAGTCAACAAAGACCTTTCTTATAGAATGAGTGCCAGGAAGGACCCTTTCTTACAGAAAGTGTGTCTATTAGGACTCTTTGTAATTGAAAGAGAGTCAAAAATGAATCTTTCTTATAGAAAGGGAGTCAATATGGACACATTAGTATAGAAAGTGCGCAATAAGCTACCTTTTCTCATAGAAAGGGAGACAATAATGACACGTTCTATAGGTATATTTTTATTAGAACGTGAGTGAGTTTCTAATAGAAAGTGAGTCAATAATAACCCTTCCTAATAAAGATGCAGTCAAAATGGACACTCTCTAATCGAAAAAGAGTCAACAAGGACCTCTCTTATGGAATGAGTGCCAGAAAGGACCCTTTACAATAGAAAGGAGGTCAATATGAACCCTTTCTTTTAGAAAGGGATTCAATAAGGATCTCTTATTGAAAGAGAAAGGATTCTTTATAATAAAGAAGGAGCTCAATAAACACCCTTTCTTATAAAAAGGGAGTCAATAAGGAAAATTTCTTATAGAAAGGGGATCAATAAGGACCCTCTCTCAAAGAAATGGCCATTTTTATAGAAAAGGGTCTATTAAGAAAACCCTTTCCTACAGAAAAGGTGCTGATAAGGAGTCTTTCCCATAAAAAAGAGCTGATAGGGACCCTGTCTATTGAAAAGGTGCTGATAAAGATTCTTTCTTATAGAAAGGGTACTTATAAGGACCCTTTCCCAAAAAAAGGACGCTGATAAGGACTCTTTTCTGTTGAAAAGTTCTGATAGCATCGCTGAACACTGCCGATAAGGACCCTTTTTAAAAAAAAAATACCCTTTTCTATAGAAAATGTGGCCGGACACTGCCGATAATGACCCTATTCTATAGAAAAGGTGATGATAAGGACCCTTTTCTATAGAAAAAGTGCTGATAAATACCCTTTTCTATAGAAAAGGTGCTGATAAGGACCCTTTTCTACAGAAAAGGTGCTGACAAGGACCCTTTTCTATAGAAAAGGTGCTGGTAAGTACCCTTTTCTATAGAAAAGGTGCTGATAAGGACACTTTTCTATAGGAAAGGTGGTGATAAGGACCCTTTTCTATAGAAAAGGTGGTGATAAGGACCCTTTTCTATAGAAAAGGTGGTGATAAGGACCCTTTTCTATAGAAAAGGTGCTAATAAGGACCCTTTTCTATAGAAAAGGTGCTGATAAGGACCCTTTTCTATAGAAAAGGTGCTGATATGGACCCTTTTCTATAGAAAAGATCCTGATAAGTACCCTTTTCTATAGAAAAAGGTGCTGATAAGTACCCTTTTCTATAGAAAAGGTGCTGATAAGTACCCTTTTCTATAGAAAAGGTGCTGATAAGTACCCTTTTCTATAGAAAAGGTGCTGATAAGTACCCTTTTCTATAGAAAAGGTGCTGATAAGTACCCTTTTCTATAGAAAAGGTGCTGATAAGTACCCCTTTTCTATAGAAAAGGTGCTGATAAGTACCCTTTTCTATAGAAAAGGTGCTGATAAGTACCCTTTTCTATAGAAAAGGTGCTGATAAGTACCCTTTTCTATAGAAAAGGTGCTGATAAGTACCCTTTTCTTTAGAAAAGGTGCTGATAAGTACCCTTTTCTATAGAAAAGGTGCTGATAAGGACCCTTTTCTATAGAAAAGGTGCTGATAAGGACCCTTTTCTATAGAAAAGGTGCTGATAAGGACCCTTTTCTATAGAAAAGGTGCTGATAAGGACCCTTTTCTATAGAAAAGGTGCTGATAAGGACCCTTTTCTATAGAAAAGGTGCTGATAAGGACCCTTTTCTATAGAAAAGGTGCTGATAAGGACCCTTTTCTATAGAAAAGGTGCTGATAAGGACCCTTTTCTATAGAAAAGGTGCTGATAAGGACCCTTTTCTATAGAAAAGGTGCTGATAAGGACCCTTTTCTATAGAAAAGGTGCTGATAAGGACCCTTTTCTATAGAAAAGGTGCTGATAAGGACCCTTTTCTATAGAAAAGGTGCTGATAAGGACCCCTTTCTATGGAAAAAGTGCTGATAAGGGCCCTCTTATATAGAAAAAGTGCCTATAATGACTCTTTTCTATAGAAAAGCAGTTGATAATGACCCTTTTCTATAGAATAGGTGCTGATAAGTACCCTTTTCTATAGAAAAGTTGCTGATAAGTACCCTTTTCTATAGAAAAGTTGCTGATAAGTACCCTTTTCTATAGAACAGTTGCTGTTAAGTACCCTTTTCTATAGAAAAGTTGCTGTTAAGTACCCTTTTCTATAGAAAAGTTGCTGATAAGTACCCTTTTCTATAGAAAAGTTTGCTGATAGAAAAGGTACTGATAAGTGCTGATAAGGACCCTTTTCTATAGAAAAGGTGCTGATAAGTATCCTTTTCTATAGAAAAGGAGCTGATATGTACCCTTTTCTATAGAAAAGGTGCTGATAAGTACCCTCTTCTATAGAAAAGGTGCTGATATGTACCCTATTCTATAGAAAAGGTGCTGATAAGTACCCTTTTCTATAGAAAAGGTCCTGGTAAGTACCCTTTTCTATAGGAAAGGTCCTGATAAGTACCCTTTTCTCTAGAAAAGGTCCTGATAAGTACCCTTTTTCTATAGAAAAAGTGCTGATAAGTACCCTTTCTATAGAAAAGGTGCTGATAAGTACCCTTTTCTATAGAAAAGGTGCTGATAAGGACCCTTTTCTATAGAAAATGTGCTGATAAGGACCCTTTTCTATAGAAAAGGTGCTGATAAGGACCCTTTTCTATAGAAAAGGTGCTGATAAGGACCCTTTTCTATAGAAAAGTTGCTGATAAAGACCCTTTTCTATAGAAAAGGTGCTGATAAAGACCCTTTTCTATAGAAAAGGTGCTGATAAGTACCCTTTTCTATAGAAAAGGTGGTGATAAGTACCCTTTTCTATAGAAAAGGTGCTGATAAGTAACCTTTTCTATAGAAACGGTGCTTATAAGGACCCTTTCCTATAGAAAAGGTGCTGATAAGTACCCTTTTCTATAGAAAAGGTGCTGATAAGGACCCTTTTCTATAGAAAAGGTGCTGATAAGGACCCTTTTTTATAGAAAATGTGCTGATAAGTTCCCGTTTTCAATAGAAAATGTGCTGATAAGTACCCTTTTCTATAGAAAATGCGCTGATAACTACCCTTTTCTATAGAAAATGTGCTGATAAGTACCCTTTTCTATAGAAAGGTGCTAATAAGTATCCTTTTCTATAGAAAAGGTGCTAATAAGTACCCTTTTCAATAGAAAAGGTGCTAATAAGTACCCTTTTCTATAGAAAATGTGCTAATAAGTACCCCTTTCTATAGAAAAGGTGCTAATAATTACCCCTTTCTATAGAAAAGGTGCTAATAAGAACCCTTTTCTATAGAAAATGTGCTAATAAGTATCCTTTTCTATAGAAAAGGTGCTAATAAGTACCCTTTTCTATGGAAATGGTGCTGTTAAGCACCGTTTCTTACAGAAGGAGTACTTCCCTTTGAGCTTAAACCAGTCTAATACCTATATTATAACCTTGAAATTCTATGGCTCCGGACATTTATTTCCCCTTCAAGGCAACTTTGTAAATAAGTAACATGAAACATTTCTTTATATCAATTAAGCGGAATACTTTCGGTGTCAGATATTCAACTATTTTCCTTTTTCACAGAAAAATGTGTTATATATGCCATCTAATATGGGAATTGTAGATCATTAGTTCACCTTACTATTAGAAAATTAATCCGTAAGTTTGCTTCTTGGGATATAGAGGGGCGTATGGATGGTGTCAGCATGTATACGCCTAGTGAACCCGGTGGAAACACAAATAACATAAAAGCGAATCTTTTGTGTATTAAATGACATTTACTATAGTACAATCTATACAATCAATTGACATCAATATCATACATTACAACAACAACAATTGCAAAAAGTGGATTATATGTTTTCAATATGTTAATTAATTTGACAGAAACATGGTGTCTTTGTCTGCCGGGTTGCTCTGAGTGTGTTTGTGATTTATTGTTGTTATTTTCACATATAGAATCATATTATCGTGAACAAAAGCTGACAGAATGGACACAAAAGGAAGTGAATACGCTGAATGCTTTAGGCTTACCCACGCACACACACGCGAATGTATGAATATGACAATGTGATTAAGTGATTGGAATATCGATAATTATGTAAAATGCGAAACAATTATTGAATACTACAAAAGTGATAACGAAAATGTAAGCATTTTTGGGAATTTATGATTTCTGCAAAGGACAAAATGTAAATGAAAATTACAGCGTATACATATTGACGGTTATTCATACGCCTCTATGGACCAACAAAAATTATTAATTTAATCGAAATAATACCTGTGTTATCACTTTTTACAATCTTAAAAATACTTTTCCAACCTCGAAAAATAGGCGTGGATTTGTAATAAAATATTTTTACAACCAGGTGGATTTTTTAATAATTTTTTTAAAACTTCCAGCCATAGGCCTGGATTTTTTATAAAATATTTTTCCAAATACCAGCCATAGGCGTGTCTTTTAAATATTTTTCCAAACACTGCCATAGGCGTGGATTTTTTATAAAACCATTTTTCCAAACACCAGCCGTAGGCATGGATTTTTTATAAAATATTTTTCTAAACATTAGCCATAGGCGTGGATTTTTTATAAAAATTTTTAAAACCACGCGGATTTTTAATATTTTTTTTACAAATTCTAGCCATAGGCTTGGATTCTTTATAAAATATTTTTGCAAACTCCAGCCATAGGCATGGTTTTTTTTAAAATATTTTTCCAAACACCAGCCAATCGCGTGGATTTTTTATAAAACATTTTTCCAAACACCAGCCATAGGCGTGGATTTTTTAAAAAAATATTTTTCCAAACACCAGCCATAGGCATGGATTTTTTATAAAATATTTTTTCCAACCACCAGCCGTAGGCGTGGATTTGTTATAAAATATTTTTACAAACACCAGTCATAGGCGTGGATTCTTTATAAAATATTTTTCCAAGCACCAACCATAGGCGTGGTGTTTTTAAAATATTTTTCCAAACACCAGTCATAGGCGTGGATTCTTTATAAAATATTTTTCCAAACACTAGTCATAGGCGTGGATTCTTTATAAAATATTTTTCCAAACACCAGTCATAGGCGTGGATTCTTTATAAAATATTTTTCCAAACACCAGTCATAGGCGTAGATTCTTTATAAAATATTTTTCCAAACACCAGTCATAGGCGTGGATTCTTTATAAAATATTTTTCCAAACACCAGTCATAGGCGTGGATTCTTTATAAAATATTTTTCCAAACACCAGTCATAGGCGTGGATTCTTTATAAAATATTTTTCCAAACACCAGTCATAGGCGTGGATTCTTTATAAAATATTTTTCCAAACACCAGTCATAGGCGCGGATTCTTTATAAAATATTTTTCCAAACACCAGTCATAGGCGTGGATTCTTTATAAAATATTTTTCCAAACACCAGTCATAGGCGTGGATTCTTTATAAAATATTTTTCCAAACACCAGTCATAGGCGTGGATTCTTTATAAAATATTTTTCCAAACACCAGTCATAGGCGTGGATTCTTTATAAAATATTTTTCCAAACACCAGTCATAGGCGTGGATTCTTTATAAAATATTTTTCCAAACACCAGTCATAGGCGCGGATTCTTTATAAAAATTTTTTCCAAACACCAGTCATAGGCGTGGATTCTTTATAAAATATTTTTCCAAACACCAGTCATAGGCGTGGATTCTTTATAAAATATTTTTCCAAACACCAGTCATAGGCGTGGATTCTTTATAAAATATTTTTCCAAACACCAGTCATAGGCGTGGATTTTTTATAAAATATTTTTTGAACCACCAGCCATAGGCGTGGATTTTTTATAAAATATTTCTTGAACCACCAGCCATAGGCGTGGATTTTTTATAAAATATTTTTTGAACCACCAGCCATAGGCGTGGATTTTTTATAAAATATTTTCCAAATACCAGCCATAGGCATGGATTTTTTATAAAATATTTTCCAAATACCAGCCATAGGCATGGATTTTTTATAAAATATTTTTTCCAACCACCAACCGTAGGCGGGGATTTTTTTAGGCGTGGATTTGTTATAAAATATTTTTCCAAACACCAGTCATAGGCGTGGATTCTTTATAAAATATTTTTCCAAACACCAGTCATAGGCGTGGATTCTTTATAAAATATTTTTCCAAACACCAGTCATAGGCGTGGATTCTTTATAAAATATTTTTCCAAACACCAGCCATATGCATGGATTTTTTATAAAATATTTTTTCCAACCACCAGCCATAGGCGTGGATTTTTTATAAAATATTTTCCAAACACCAGCCCTAGGCGTGGTTTTTATAAAATATTTTTCAAAGCACCAGCAATAGGTGTGCATTTTTTATAAAATATTTTGTCCCAACCGCCAGCCATAGGCGTGGACTTTTTATAAAATATTTTTCACAACCACCAACCATAGGCGTGGATTTTTTATAAAATATTTTTTTCCACCACCAACCATAGGCGTGGATTTTTAATAAAATATTTTTCCAACCACCAGCCATAGGCGTGAATTTTTTATAAAATATGTTTTGAACCACCAGCCTAGACGTGGATTTTTTATAAAATATGTTTTCAACCACCAGCCTAGACGTGGATTTTTTATAAAATATGTTTTCAACCACCAGCCTAGACGTGGATTTTTTATAAAATATGTTTTCAACCACCAGCCTAGACGTGGATTTTTTATAAAATATGTTTTCAACCACCAGCCTAGACGTGGATTTTTTATAAAATATGTTTTCAACCACCAGCCTAGACGTGGATTTTTTATAAAATATGTTTTCAACCACCAGCCTAGACGTGGATTTTTTATAAAATATGTTTTCAACCACCAGCCTAGACGTGGATTTTTTGTAAAATATTTTTTCAACCATTTTTTTTTTTTTTGTAATTACAAAGCATTATTACAGACATGAAATACAATCGTTATTACTTTTCAAAATTAATATCGACTGTCCTTAATTAATTTATGATTTCTACAAGCCAAACTCATTGATAATCCACACATAATGTGCCGAAACTTAAATTCCCCCGAAAAATTATCATTAATGAAACACAGCCAAATTTACACTTAAGTACCTTTAAGTGACACCTCAAAAGAGCAATTCCAATGTTTGTTAAACTCATTCTTTTTGGTCACAACCTCCGTATCTTTTTGGCAATTCGCATTACAGCCATTGTGCCGCGTTTAAGTGTCAAAAACTCCCGGCCAAGGCATAAATCATTTCATTATTAAAGTTTTTGGAAGACGTGTTTTAAATACGTAATTATAACGATTATTTTGGATAATTCTTATATAATCATTGCAAGAGCAAGTTGTCTCTGATTGCTTGGCAAGAGAGGGAAAACCTTCTTACAACTCTTAGTTAATGGCTTTGAGAAACAATTATCTTTCCATTGGACCATTGTTTGTCTATGGCTCATTATTCTTTTAGTTTTTCGTGCAGCAAGCAGTCAATTGTTTATTCAGCTGAAAGTAAGCAGAAAAAAAGTTTATTCCTCATTGCAAAGACATGGAGTTAAGATTCAATGTGAAAATTCTAAAGTTTGAGCTACGGCTAGAAAATATTACATAAATTCAGCAGCATTTGTTTTTGATTGGTAAAAAAAGAACAAAAATGAAATCCTGTGGGGTAATTAAAAATTTAATGATGATTATGAAGGCTAATGTTATGGTAATTTTCATAGATTCATAGTAGATTAAAATGAGTCGTTTGTTTGGGCATAAAATGGTTATTCTAATTCTTATTATGAGAAGGCGCGTATGAGTGATGGTTCGCACGTATACGCTAAGGCAGCCCGGTCTTTATATATAAAAAAAAATATTACTGGCGTAATTTCTCACAATAGAAATTGTAAGACACACCATTTTACATGGCCGCTGGGACGCAAAATGGCGATAAAATAAATGTGAATAACATAAAAGAGAGAACCCTTAACAACAGCAGATCTTGTTTGTCATTGTGAAGTACTGCTTCTATAAGAAACGGCGCTTACCAGCACCATTTCTATAGAAAAGGGTACTTATTAGCACCTTTTCTATAGAAAAGGATACTTATTAGCACCTTTTCCATAGAAAAGGATACTTATTAGCACCTTTTCTATAGAAAAGGATACTTATTAGCACCTTTTCTATAGAAAAGGATACTTATTAGCACCTTTTCTATAGAAAAGGATACTTATTAGCACCTTTTCTATAGAAAAGGATACTTATTAGCACCTTTTCTAATACCTATATTATAACCAAATAAATTGTGGTGCTGATTTGTGGTATTAATTTTTTATGCGGCATCTTCCTAAATTGTTTATTTTTGTTAGATTTTAAAATTGCCAAAATTTGAGAACAATCGAAATTTGTTAACACGTGCCACTGGGGCCTTATAGTTTCCATAGTAATTTGTATGGGGCCAAAGGTGAATTTTCACAAAATTTTCCTAAGAGCAGCATTAATTTCCCAATCGATGAGAACATTTTACCAGTTCATTGCTGTGGTTAGAAAAAAAATTCTACAAAAATTTATGAAAATCGGGTAAGATTTTGATATTGCTCCAATAGCATATTTGGTCAATTGGGCCCTATAATTTTTATTATTTATGGGGCCCTTTAATTTCTATAATTTCTTTTATTGATAGTTTAAAAAAAATCGCAATCAATTTTTTAAAACCACCCTAATGGGTATAATTTTCCAAGTTTCTATAGGCGTATACATATTGACACTATCCATACGCCCCTCTATATCCCAGGGAAAAAGTGCTAAGTATTTTTTTATAATTTTTTTACTAATGTTCTCGTTTAGAGTTAGGCTTGATGTTTTGATGAACAAATGATCCAACATATATTACAACCTTCTCCGTTTCCCACATGATAGAGCTAATACGAATCGGGATACACTCATTGGATATGACTGAAGTCTCCCTGTTCCTTACAGGAATTCCCATGGAAAATATGTGTCTGTAGTGATTTGTAATAAATTTCCCACTTGTTTGATAGTTGATACTATTGCCACAATGAATACCACAAATCATCACCACAAATTATTTCTTAACTTCATTATAACTTGTTTTAAAGTAATTTATATCCACTTTTGAACTTGATACCAGTTTGAAGAGTATTTATGGTTCATTATGTCGTATGATTTATAAACTATTGTAATTAATAACACTTATACGACCCTTTGCTGTAAAATATTACTACTTCTGTCTCTCTCTCCCTCTCCCTCTCTCTCTTTTAGTTAACTATGAACAAACTAAACAATGGTTTATCCTTCTCCTAGCATATCATATTTCTATTTGTTGTGAATAATTATTTATTTGTAAACTTGTCATTTGTTGTTGAATTTTGTGGAAGAGTCCGATACGGAGAGAGAGGGTATGATTGATAATAATTGTAATAAAATATCATTTGTGTGACCTTGGGTTCAATACTGATATTCTTTAGAATACATAATATATAAGAGTCATGTTCTTTATTTAAATTTGTTGTAGAAAGGAAAAGATAAATTCATAAAGAATTTATGATATCGTATTATTTATCCTAAGGGCTACGGATTGATATCAATTTATAATTGAAGTAGATTTAAAAGACTTTTGTTTCAAACGTTTAAGAGGAAAAAGATAAAAAGCAGAGGATAAAAAATTTTAAATATTTATAATTTGCAATGAGAGGTCTTATTTCGGATTTGCCATTTTGGTGGTGCCGTCAGGGTTTCTCGGAGCGTTTAGGCCAATATCTCAAGTAAGAGGAGAAAGATAAAAAGTAGAGGATAAAAAAATTTTAAATATTTCTAATTTGAAATGGGAGGTCTTATTTCGGATTTGCCATTTTGGTGGTGCCGTGGGGGTTTCTCGGAGCTTTTAGACCAATATCTCAGGAAGTACGGACTTGCGCAAGAAAAAACTTGTATCGTCGTAAAGATAGCCGCAAGGAAAGCTTACTGAAAAAATTTCAAAACGATTCGAGAGGAGCTCTTAAACTTCACTTTATCCGAATTTTGTGTGGAGGTACCCGAAGGAGTGGACCGATATAGTCTATATTCCAACCTGATATATGACTGGATGAAATAATGCGATGTACAACATGTGCACAATCAGAAACTCCCTGCGAGTGCGGTGGTACCGTCAGGGTTTATGGGAGCTTTTAGACCAATATCTCAGGAAGTACGGACTTGCGCAGGAAAAAAATTATATATTGTATAGGAAAAGTCATCTCCGGTGAACTTTTGTATAGGAAAAGTCATCTCCGGTGAACTTTTGTATAGGAAAAGTCATCTCCGGTGAACTTTTGTATTGGAAAAGTCTTCTCCGGTGAACTTTTGTATTGGAAAGGTCATCTCCGGTGAACTTTTGTATAGGAAAAGTCATCTCCGGTGAACTTTTGATAGGAAAAGTCATCTCCGGTGAACTTTTGTATAGAAAAAGTCATCTCCGGTGAACTTTTGTAAAGGAAAAGTAATCTCCGGTGAACTTTTGTATAGAAAAGTCATCTCCGGTGAACTCTTGTATAGGAAAAGTAATCTCCGGTGAACTTTTGTATAGGAAAAGTCATTTCCGGTGAACTTTGGTATAGGAAAAATCATCTCCTGTGAACTTTTGTATTGGAAAAGTCATCTCCGGTGAACTTTTGTATAGAAAAAAGTCATCTCCGGTGAACTTTTGTATAGGAAAATTCATCTCCGGTGAACTTTTGTATAGGAAAAGTCATCTCCGGCGAACTTTTGTATAGGAAAAGTCATCTCCGGTGAACTTTTGTATTGGAAAAGTCATCTCCGGTGAACTTTTGTATAGGAAAAGTCATCTCCGGTGAACTTTTGTATAGGAAAAGTCATCTCCGGTGAACTTTTGTATTGGAAAGGTCATCTCCGGTAAACTTTTGTATAGGAAAAGTCATCTCCGGTGAACTTTTGTATAGAAAAAGGAAAAAAATATATTTTGTATAGGAAAAGTTATTTCCGGTCAACTTTTGTATAGGAAAAGTCAACTCCGGTGAACTTTTGTATAGGAAAAGTCATCTCGCCAGAAAAACTTACTGAAAAAAATCAGAACTATCCGAGAGGAGCTCTTCAACTTCACTTTATCCGAATTTTGTGTGGGAAGTACCCAAAGGAGTGGACCAATATACGAGTAGTGCATATTCAAACCCAATCTATATGTCGAAGGAATAATACAATGTGCAAAGTTTGGACCAAATCGATTGCTCCCTTCGAGAGTTATCGTTCACACCATTTTACAGAAATATTTTGAACTTTTGCGGGGGTGGTACCCAGAGTAGTGGACCGATATGGCCCATCTTCGAACTTAGACTAAGTTTGAATAAAATATTACGATACACAGAATTTGGTTCGAAGCGGTTGATCCGTTCAAGAGTTATCGTGCGCACCAGCCAGCCAGACAGACAGACGGACGGACATCAAAGTTGATACGACCAAAAATGTGCCTCTCGAAATAACGCTTTGGACGAAATTCGTTTCAGACAAGTTGGATTCCATTTAGCCATGTCAGGAGGTGGTGTACTATCTCCACTGCTGTGGCTCCTGGTGATTAACGAAATACTTAAGGAATTTGACCAACTACGTATAAAAACATTAGCTTATGCTGATGACGTGGTCATAATGATCAGCGGGAAGTTCCCACAAACGCTATCGGAACTCATGCCAGGAGCTCTAGTCAATTTATCAAGATGGGCCCACAACAATAGAATTGGTGTGAACCCATCGAGGACAGAGCTGGTTCTATTTACGAACAAGAGAAAAGTCAAACCATTCACCCTACCAACGCTGTATGGAGTGGCCCTAAAGCTCTCTCTAGAGGCCAAGTACCTTGGCATTATCCTGGACCACCAACTAACGTGGAAAAGGAATGTCGAAGAACGTGCCAAGAGAGGCCTTATAGCCCTTTATTCATGCAAGAACTCTATTGGTAAGAGTTGGGGATTGAAACCACAGGTCATCCACTGGATTTTTACGGCCATAGTTCGCCCTATTCTGACTTATGGTTCATTGGTATGGTGGAATGCATTAAGTAAGACATCTCTTCCCCACAAGATTAATACCGTTCAAAGAGCGGCATCTCTCTTAATTACCGTTGCCATGAAAAGCACTTCGAATATGGCCACGCTGTTATTTTACGGTGATCTGAACTATCAGTGGTATCGGAGGTAATCAGTGACTATATATCACCACAATTACACTTCGACGAAATTGAAGTTCGAATACCTGACAGAGAAGCCTAGACCCACAACATCCCACCTCTACCCGGGATAGAGGTTTCCACCGACGCTCCAAGATGGAAAGGGGAACAGGGGCGGGCGTCTACAGCGATACCCTCAACTTACGGATCTCGTATAAGCTAAGCGAAAATTGTAGCGTCTTCCATGCCGAAATCTTTGCGGTCACGAAAGCAGCAGAGTTGATAAAAAACATGGAAGGGGACATAGCTTGACCGGTGACTATCTATGTGGATAGTCAAGCGGTCTTGCACTGCAGGAAAGCCTTGGAGGCCCTAAGATCAATCGTTACCTTGTGTTGGGTCCCGGGGCATTGCGACATCGAGGGAAATGAAAAAGCGGATGAGCTGACGCGTTGCGGATCTGAGTCAAACGACATCGAAATCGATAACTCAATCAAGCCACCCTTGTGTCACTTCATGCGGCTCCTAGAACAAGTATACAGGGAGAAGGCTGGTCAGATTTGGAACAACGAACCTGGCTGTAAGGTATCAAAGGCAATCTGGCCCAACGTCTCCAAACGGAAGACCACTTCTCTACTCTCTATGAGAAAACCCGATCTGAAACTAATGAAACTAATCAATGACCTGCAAATGGGATAGAGATGACTCCACGGATTATTGGAGATTCTGCGAAGATGAAGAAGAAACAGAGACGATTGAGCACTTATTATTCCGTTGTCCAACGCTCAGGACCAGGAGAATTCAAACAATGGGTGAACATACAATATCATCTCTGGCAACATACTGCCAAGCCGAGCCGACAACACTGCTTCTTCTCGCCAAGGGTCTGAAGTGGCTTCAACATGAACGAATTACAGCACTCTAATATGGCAAAACGTCCTTACTCGCTCTCCTTTCTAAACTAATTTCTCAATTGTCTTTCAATCCATAACACTTACTTAATTATTCTCAATTATTCTTAATTACTTAATTATTCTTACTTCTTACTTCTTCCCTCGATACTTTCTATGCAATTTATTTCTTTTCTTTTTCTCCAACCCAGACTATAGGATGAACACAATGGACCATAATGTCTCCGAGTGGAGTGGCTGTCCAACACGACAGCTGTGCGTCCTTTAACCTAACTTAACCTTTAACCTAACCGAATTGGTCCATACTTTACACATCGTGAAACTTCTACCAGGCTTAGATGATGTTCCAAAATAGACTCAATCGATTCACTCCTTCGAGTACCTCCCATACAAAATTTCGAAAAAGTTCACTTTAGGACAATTTTTGTAGTAGCAATTTGTACTTGCTATCCCTCATTTGACGGTACAAGTTTCATCAGGGGCAAGTCCATACTTCCTGAGAAAATAGCCTGAAAGGATTCAAAAAAAACCCTATGACACCGTGTGTAGTGGTTGGAGCTCAATATAACTACCGAATGGATCTGCCGATTCGGTCCAAAATTGGCGTTCGTAATATTTTGTTCAAACATAGTTTATTTATCGGTTCACTCCTTCAATTACGACGCTAAAATTTTTTTCAGGGGCAATTTCATACTTCGGCAAAGCCGACTGATACTTTTTAACTTGTTATCATTTAATTCCTATATTATTTTAACCAATTTTAATTACTTTTCATTTGGAATACCCTGGATCGTATGATTGACGACAACACGTATACATCCACCAAACCATATGTAAAACGAATACGACTTTCTCTATCATATACTCCAATTTTTAATGCCTAAAGAGTTTGAATTCAAAAGTCAAGAGTTTCATTAAATTCTCCGCATCCACTTTCTACTACTATTTTTAATTACTTTTCCTAATTCATTATTAAAATGTCATCACCACAACCAAACCCCATTTCCATGCAAAAAGTGCAGTTTTTCTGCAATAGCGACCTTTGACCACAATGTAAATGTAATTTTAATGAAACCACATCTACAAAACATTGGAGTTTATTATTCTATTTCTATCACTCCCTGTAATGTAATGATGAACTTCATTAGAGATACCAGCGAAACAAGTAAAGTGAAAAGAACACGGCGCACGATTTTAAACAAAACAATGCAAACAACAACAAAACAGAAAGTCTCTTATAATGAAGGAATTCTAAACAAAAGTGAATGTGAATGGTGGTGTAAAATGTAATGTAATTTTGTTAATTGCAATTAACATTGAATGCAATTAGGGATTCTGTTTAGAAGAGGGATACCTTGAAAACACTTGGAGAGAAAACGAAACCCCAAAGGAGAATGGGATTGCTATAAATGAAGTAAAACAAAAGTGGAGTTTCAGAGAACTAAAGGTTTTTATATATAATGGAATACTTGAAACTTTTTTTTTAAAGATTTTAAAGCTTGAGATCTTTGAATGTTTGTTGACTTTGGACCGTCGAGTCCGAAAGTCGTTTAAAGACCGGACCACGAGTCCGTGCATTCAGGCAGCTATGCTAAGCACTGTTCCAAGGTGATCACCGACGAAATTTGTTTTAAATTTATTTAAATTTGCTATTTTTTATTCTTCAAATATAAAATAAAATAACAATTTATATATTTTATTGAATTTCCTATTTCAAATCATCTTTTTTAACTAAGTTTTCTTCTACAATAATGACCCTTTGATAAATCCAGTAAATTATTTATTAAAGTGGTAGAAAAGTAGCATGCTTAATAACGCCACCCTGAATGCACCCTCCTTGTAAATAACACCAACCACCAAAAACAAACAACAACAAAACATTTTATCGATAAAACTATAAAAATTCCCAAAAAAAACTTCTTCCACTTTGTGGTAGACAGTATTAGTTACATTGAAGAGCAAATGAGTGTATGTGTATGCGTGAGTAAAAACTAGTTTGAATGTCAAATAAATGAAGACAGAACATGACATTTTGCAAATGATACCCTTGTTGTACATGATTGCGGTTGTTAGGTAAACAAATTGTAATGAAGAATAAAAAAACAATAATATTTTTTACTCGAAATCGATAGGTTTTTATATATTTATTTGTGATGAAAATGTTATTCGCCGAAGAGGAAAAGGTAGTTTAGCATATGGTATAAAAATTATGATTCAATGCGGGGACTTAACCTCACAATTTTCTTCATTCATAGCAACGTAGTTGAATGACAGGGTTATGCAGGTAGTTATATAATTATGAAAGGTTTTAGGTTTGCAGTAAGATACCAAACTGTCTTTGAACCGAACCTCCTTGTTACCTGTGCACATCAACGAGTAGCTAGTATGGTTGCCAAGTAATTGTCGTTTTAAGGAGGCTATGCCACGGTTGAACTCAGTCCATTCCACTACCAAATAAATGTTTCCAAAAAAACTGTTAAGATGGCCTCTCAAAAAATTATAGACGATTAGCTGGGCTAAACATACCGGAGATATTTTATCGCGTATGGAAGAGGGGAGTTACTTCCATAGTACAATTTAGGACATTAAATGGAAGGTGTCTATGATGATACATATTTTTATACCCCCAGCATTTATGCTTAAATCGACCCCAAGTATGTTTGGGCGAAATCCGTTTCAGACAACTTGGAGTCGATTTAGAAATGTCTGTATGTCCGTCTATCTGGCTGGCTGGAGCGCCGATAACTCTCGAACGCATTGACCGATTTGGTCCAAATTTTGGCTTTCGTAATATTTTGTCGAAACTTAGTTTAAGTCTTTTTGTGTCCAAACTTAATTTAAGTAGTTAAAGTACAGGATTTCCCCCGAAAACATTATGTGCACGATAAGTTTAAGTTTTTTTTGACCAAACTTAATTTAAGTAGTTTAAGTTCGATCAACTCCCTAAGGTACCTCCCCCGCAAAAGTTCAAGATCTTCCACAAGAATTATGAGCACGATAACTCTCTAGGTGAAAACCCGATTTGGTCCATACTTTGCACATCATTATATTTCTACGAGACATAAATCAGGTTTGAATATGAACTATATCGGTCCACTCCTTCGGTGCGGTTTTATACCTCCTCCTCACTTAAATCGAATTCCGAAACACTCGGTGTCGTACCTGACATGGTTATACTATAATTTAGAAAACTGATTGCATATGCCTTAGTTAAATATTGAATGAAACACGAATATCGAATTATTCTACATTAAATATTATGCCTATTAAGACTCCTTGCAGATCGGTAAAATTAAGACACAAAACTAAGAATAACAAGTTTAAATTAAACTTTGAGTACTGCTGCTATCGCTAGGACTTTACAACGTATTCATTTTGATCGCTAACATCTTCTTCGTGTTAATTGGCAAATCCGTTATTCGGATGTAAGCGATCATACAATAATTTTTAAATATGTTTAAGTATCACCCTCGTTGGGCGGGAGACTGAGTGCCGTGTATTTTGTTCATTTTTCATGTTGTATGATTTTCAGGGGAGAGTTACTTTAGTGGTTTCCGGAGGACTACTGAAGGATTTATAGTTTTCCGTCTAGTTTCCAAAGTTCAGACGCCGTTTCCTGCCGCTTTACTTAAAGACAGACGCAGCTACATTTTGGTCCGCAAGACGTATTTGATTTCCGTCTTACCACCCATCTATGGGAAACATTCCCCTATCCGCCACCTGGGGACGCGTCCAATAGGGTTACAGGAGATCGCTAATTTAGCGAACTTAATAAACGTTTAACTTTCTTTCCGATTTTTGTCGCTAAATAAAGAAATTTTCAGAATTTTAATACTAGTAACTTATAAAGGTACCCTTTGGATCCCATCTTAATACGTGCTTCATATCATTTATAAATACTACATTAAAGTCATTAGTAGAATCTTTAGCTTGTGTGTAAAAACTCTTTTCCAGTAGCCTATAAGGCTTCCACTCGGATAATCCGTAAAAATCCATACAGGTAGTCTATGGGCTTCCCTCAGGTCGTCTATACAGATTTCCTTCAGATCGCCTATAAAGGCAAGTAGTCTTTAAACTTTCAATCTGGTAGTCTATGTAGACACCATTCAAATTCTATAAGGACGCCATTCAAGTAAATTTATAAAGGTGTATTTTAGATGGCCTATAATGAAATTTTTCAGCTCGTCTCTAACGACTCCATTCAAGTAGTTTTCATTCAGTTAGTCTACAAATATCTTCCTAGGACCTCCCATGATTTCAAGATTTCATTTGTGTCGCCTATAAAGACCCCCTTCAGCTCGTCTTCTGTAAATATTTCAGGTAGTCAGGCAGACTATAAAAACTCCATTCAGGTTGTCTTTAGAGAATTCCTTAAGGTCTTCAATAAAGAAAGTTTGACTGAACCCATTCTGCAACGACTCCCTCCGACCGTCTGCTAGGACTCACATCACCTCCTCTATAAAGAGTCCATTCCAATTCTGACTCCATATCAAGAACCTCAAGGAATAGAGACTTCCGTGAAGTCGCCAAATGAAGATCCTATTTGGGTAGTAAATACAAAATCTTTACAAATTTCCAGTAGGAAGTCGTTGTTTATAAACGACCTAAAGGAAATATTTATATACTACTATTCGGACTGTATACAAAGACTCTCTGTATGCAGTCCGAATAGTAGTATATAAATATTTCCTTTAGGTCGTTTAAAAACAACGACTTCCTACTGGTAATTTGTAAGACTCTGTAGAGAACCCGAAGTCAATATAAATTCCAGTAGTCCATAAATACACCATTCAGGTAGTCTATAAATAATTCCTTCATACCTTTCTTTCTTCAGGTTTTCTATAAAGTCCAGTAGTCTACAATGATTTCCACTCAGGTATTCTTCTTCAGGTTGCCTTTAAAAACTCCATTCAAACAGTCTATAAAGATTTAATTCAAGTAGTATATAAATACTTTCTTCAGACCACCCATAAACACTACATTAGGAAGTCTTACTTCAGATAGTCTGTAAAGACTCCTTATATAAATATTCCATTCAGGTAGCCTATCAAGACTTCCCTCAGGTCTTGTTTAAAGCTCCATTTTCATAGTCCATAAATAATCCATTCCGATAATATATAAAGATTTCCTTTAGGTCGCTTATAAGGACTCCATACACGTAGTCTCTAAATACTTCCTTCAGACCCCTTCAGGTCGTATATAACGATTTAAATCAGGTAGTCTATAAACACGTATTTTAGGTCTTCTACAAAGCTAGACAGTCTCTAAATATGTCCTAGTGGATTAGAAAGACTTCAGACCGTCTACAAAAACTACTGGTATGGAGTATATAAAGACTACCTTTAGGTCGCCTAGAAAGACCTCCTTCACCTCAACTATAAAGACTATATCCAGGCAGTCTATAAATCCTACCTTCAGACCCTCCATAATGTATGCTGTTTACTAATGTATGTAATTCACATTTAAACATTTGCCCCAATCTCTCTATAACGTAGTTATTCGTCGGCCACTCAGTTATTCTAGGGGTTCTTTGTTCTTTGGGGTTCTTTGTTTCAATACAAAGAACTAAGAGAACTGATGAGTCCAAGTGGCGTTGGACGAAACTAGTCTTCTCTGCCATCCCCCAAAAGTAATCAATTTTAACTACTACCCACTTTAAAGTTGTTGTTTTTATACCCTCAGCCTTTAGGCTAAAGAGGGTATATAGACTTTGATACGATGAAAATGTGCCTCATCGAAATAATAGTTTTAGACCTCAAGTATGTTTGGACGAAATGTGTTTCAGACAATTTGGAGTCGATCTAGCCATGTCCGTCCGTCTGTCTGTCCTGCTGGCTGAACCGATTCGGTTCAAATTTTGGCTTTCGTAATATTTTGCCCATACTTAGTTTAATTTCGAAGATGAGCTACATCGGTCCACTCCTTCCGCTACCTCCCCCACAAAAGTTCGAAAATGTTCGGAAAATTTGTGCGCACGATAACTCTTGAAGAAAATAACCGATTTGGTCCATACTTAGCACATCGTGAAATTTCTATCAGACTTAGATTAGGTTCCAATATGGACTCAATCGGTCCACTCCTTCGGGTACCTCCCACACCAAATTTCAGAAAAGTTCAGTTTAGGACCTGTTCACGAATCGCTTTGATTTTTGTTGTAGGAATATCTTATTCACTGTCCTCTATACGACAGTACAACTTTCATCAGGGACAAATCCATACTTCCTGAGAAAATAGCCTGAAAGTTACGAAGAACCCCTATGACACCGTGTGTAGTGGTTGGAGCGCACGATAACTCTTGAACAGATCTGCCGATTCGGTCCAAAATTTGGCCTTCGTAAAATTTTGTCCAAACTTAGTTTAAGTTCGAAGATAAGCCATATCAGTCTACTCCTTCAGGTACCGCCCCCCCCCCCCCCCCCAAGAGTTCAAAAATGTTCGGAAAAATTCTGCGCATGATAACTCTTGATGGTAGTGACCGATTTGGTCCATGCGTTACCCATCCCAGTATATCTACCAAATATATATCAGGTTCGAATATGGACTACATTTGTCCACTCCTTTGGGTACCTCGCACACAAAATTTTGGATATGTTCACTTTAAGAACTGCTCTGGAATCAATTTGATTTTTGTTGAAGCAACTTTCATTCACTGCCTCAGTTACGACGGTAAAAGTATTTTCAGGGGCAAGTCCATACTTATTGAGAAAACAACCCTAAAAATGTAAAAACCCTCTATGGCACCATGTAGTGGCTGGAGAGCACGACAATTTGAAGGTGGTGCTTGTAGGTCCACTCCTTCCGGTACCTCCCCCACTAAAGTTCGATAATATTAGCTAAAATAGTACACGAGATATTTGTCGGTTCATACGCTTAAAATGTTCAAAACCCCTTAAATATATACGTTTTTGGAAAAAAAGAGTTTCACTTCACACAGGGTGAGGGTATATCTCTGTCGGCAAAGCCGACTGATACCTTTTTACATGTTAAATTTGAAAACAACAAATATGAGATTAAGCTCGACTTACATACAAATAGTAAGTAAGACACACATCTCATAAAAACTGCCAAAGTGAATTTAACGAAATTTCGTTAAAATATTCTCCTAATTTAAAGAAATTAAATTAAATTTTTAAGTGTGAATTTTAAGAACATTTTTAAATTAATACATAATACATCTTTTGATTTTGTTTTCTTTCTTGCCTTCATAGATAAAGATAGACTATAAAGAACCCATTCAGGTAGTCTATAAAGATTTCCTTCATATAGTCTATTCAGACTCCACACAAGTATTCTATAAAGGGATCATTGTAGACGAGCTGATCAGAGTCGTAAAAGACCGTTAGAAGTAGGTACAATGATCTATTAAGACTCTCATCAGCTCGTTTACAACGATTCCTTTCCAATTGTATAGAAAAACTCCAAACAGGTAGTGAACAGAGACTTGATTGAGGTAGTCTATAAAAACCCCATTCGAAAAATATTTCTATAAAGACTCCATTTGGGTATTCTGTAAATACGTCCTTCGATCTATGTCCTCCCTTTAAGTAGTTTATATCGACCTCTTACAGGTCATCCGTAAATAAGAACTTACTACAGGTAATTTGTAAGGACTCTCTAAAGGACTCTAAGTCCATACAAAGTCAAACTCAGGCTGTCTTTAGTAGTTTTTAAAAATCCCCATCGTGTAAGACAATAGGTCGTCTATAAAGTCCCCCTCCACACTCAACCAGTCACTGATACTAACCGTTATTATGTATAGATCCGAAGAATGGGTACCTTCGAAGGCAGATCGGATCAGTTTGAGAGATTTGGAAGATTTATGGTGAATATCGCCGTTATAAGAGCTACAAATTGTACCAAACAACCTACATCGACTTAGTTAAACCTATCGTCCTCTAACCCTCATGATGATTGGGTCATGTCAAATTTTCTATAGGATAAGCAACAGTTTCTCTGGGTTATCAGGGCCCTCATTCACCCACTATTATCAAACGCCGACATACTTTTATTTTGTTAAATCACATTTAAAGGCTATGAAGTGGAATATCAATCTCCTCTTATTACATCCATTTTTTTAGAATTTTGTATTGACAAATGATTGCCAATTAAACCGAACATTCTTTGATTGTCAAGTCAGATGTGACAAATTTCAGGATAATATTTCACCTTTTGCCCTAACCTTTTTTCTGTCGTCTGTAAAATTTATCAAAAAAATATTGTTGTTGTTAAAAAATAATACTACAACAAAGAAATATTTTAAGAAGCTCGGAAATCATCCTTCCACTGGTACGCCCAATATATGTTGCCCTGGAAATAATATTGTTCAAATGTCAAACAATGACACTTCGAATGGCGGCAAATTTAAATATTGCATTCTAGTTGGGACGCCCTTTATATCACTCACATTAAGACCCGTGGTCTTCGAAATATAGAGTCTATAAGAAGGTCCTAATCCTTTCACATGAAGATATCTTGTCTTCCTTTTGAAGATCATAATGATCCGTTGTGGTAAAAATTTTTAGAACTTGTGTCTTTCAAATGAAGTGTCTATAAGACTACACGTATATACTACCTATTAAGGCAAAATTTGTTCAAACTTCTTTTTTAAAATTTTGAATTTTATTTTTTTGTAACTGTATTGCCATAATAACCCCTAATTCCTCCCACAACCTATTAAAAATATTTTGATGTCACATCCACAAATATTTCAGCCCAAAGCATAAACTAGTTCCCCACCCACCTATTTTAATTCTCATTTCCAAAGAATTTTCAATAAATCTAATGAGTTTTATAACATAAACCGCCCCTCAACAAAAATATTTTCTACTTTTTGTTGGTTAAGACTTTAAGCGGCTTATGATTAAAAATCTCATTACAAGCTAACGGCTGAAAGCGGATGTAAATGGTTATTGAAAAAAAAAAAAATGAAATAATAACGACAGTAAAGTTCAATATGTTAGTGGTAAAGTTAAACATACCTACAGTTAAGCCGATAGGCCATCATAGGAGGATGAAAACGGCAAACTGGAAAATAAACTCCACTCCTCCCTTCGTGTATTTGGAATTTGTAGTTTGTGACAAGCTAAACAACGCTTACAAAGGATTAAAAATCATGGAAATGAATACCTTCATCAATATTAGGTTTTTCCGTTTTTTTTTTTGGTTTCTTTATTATTGCTTCAAAAGGATCTTTAAACTTTTTGCCATATGACACAGAAATTTGTAGTTTTCACTTTGTTAAATTTTTATTTACATAATTTTATTTTCAAATTTTCATTGATTTCCTTCGCTTTGTCAAAACTCATACACCAAAATATTTTCCACCAAAATATGCAGACCGTAACAACAGTTGAATAGCAAAAAGCATTTTATTTCTCTTCAATTTACCACGAAATTCTTTTCATGCCAAAAGACAAAGAAAAACCGACGACCGGCACAAAAATTGTTAATTCATTCATAATTCACATTTCATATTCATAACAACAACACCAATGGTGGCGATCTCAATAAAAAGGCTATCCTCTTTCACAAAATTTCCTTTAGGCCATTTTTCAATTTAAATTTTCCACATGATTCACACACACAAAAAATGATTTTCATCCTTTTTTCAAATATTTTCTCAAACGTTTGACAACCGTTACCCGCCGCCGTTGCTTTCAACTGTTTCTTAGAACTCCGGTGTTCTACTTCGTTTGCAAACCGTTTGTTAACTGACCTTTTCATTTGACAAACACTTCGTTTTTGTTTGAATTGGTTAACAGCGATGCTGTTAAAGTGGATTTTATGTTATTAACATTTCCGACACAGCAAAGGAAAGCAACAGTTTTCTTTATTTGAAAAATTTTCAATCCACAAACAGGATTCCATTGTAGAACACGTGCATAACAATAATGATAAACAGAGAGTAAAATTTTAGCGGGATTTTAGAGGAGCATGCGCAGTGGGGAAGTGTTGGAGGGTAATTGGGAAAGTTTTTAGGGAAACAGTGACATAGGCCACCTATAGGGAGTCTTAAGGTCTTCTGTAGGATGACTTGAGGTCTTCTGTAGGAAGACTTGAGATCTTCTATAGGAACACTTGATGTCTTCTATAGGAACACTTGATGTCTTCTATAGGAAGACTTGATGTCTTCTATAGAAAGACTTAATGTCTTCTATAGGAAGACTAACCCCCAGTTTATGTATTTCGAAACGAAAATATGTGCGCATGAAAGACACCCAAACTTTAGTTTTTGAAATATTATTTCATTTGCTTTTGCTTCAAAACAAATAACAAATTTGAAATACACACTCAATTTTGGTAGTTTTTCTTCCGCATTCGTTTTCTTATCGACATACATAAACAGGCCCTAAATGTCTTCTATAGGAAGACTTGAGATCTTCTATAGGAAGACTTGATGCCTTCTATAGGAAGACACGAGGTCTTCTCTAGGAAGGCTTGAGGTATTCTTAAGGAAAACTTGAGGTCTTCTATACGAAGACTTGAGGTCTTCTATAGGAATACTTGAAGTCTTCTATAGGAAGACTTGAGGTCTTTTATAGGAAGACTTGATGTCTTCTATAGGAAGACTTGAGGTCTTCTATAGGAAGACTTGATACCTTCTATAGGAAGACTTGATGCATTCTATAGAAAAACTTGAGACCTTCTATGGGAAGACTTGATGTCTTCTATAGGAAGACTTGAGGTCTTCTATAGGAAGACTGGAGGTCTTCTATAGGAAGACTTGAGGTCTTCTATAATAAGACTTGAGGTCTTCTATAGGAAGACTTGATACCTTCTATAGGAAGACTTGATGCCTTCAATAGGAAAACTTGAGACCTTCTATGGGAAGACTTGATGTCTTCTATAGGAAGACTTGAGGTCTTCTATAGGAAGACTTGAGGTCTTCTGTAGGAAGACTTGAGGTCTTCTATAGGAAGACTTGGAGTCATCTATAGGAAGACTTGAGATCTTCAACAGGAAGACTTGAGGTCTTCTATAGGAGGACTTGAGATCTTCTATAGGAAGACTTGAGGTTTTCTATAGGAAGTCTTGAGGTCTTCTATAGGAAGACTTGAGGACTTCTATAGGAAGTCTTGAGGTTTTGTTTTGGAAGATTTGAAGTCTTCTATAGAAGACTTGAAATCCTTTTCTTGTCTTCTTTTTCTGGACTTCTATAAAAAGACCTCTGGTCTTTTATAAGAAGTCCTTCGGGTTTTATAATAAAACCTCTGTGGTTCTATAAGAAAACCACTGGTCTTCTATAAGAACGCATGTGAGCTTCAGTAAGAAAACCTCTGGCCTTCTGTAAGAAGACCTTTGGCCTTTTGTAAGAAGACCTCTGAGCTTCTATAAGAAAACCTTTAGCCTTTTTTAAGAAAACCTCTGGCCTTCTGTAAGAAGAGCTCTGGACTTCGACTAGTAGACCTCTGTCCTTCTATAGGAAGACCTGGTGTCGTCCATAAGAATACCGCTGGAAGCCCTCTGGCCTTCTGTAAGAAGCCCTCTGGCCTTTTGTAAGAAGACCTGTGGCATTCAGTAAGAAGACCTCTGGCCTTCTTTAAAAAAACCTCTGTTTTCTATAATAAGATTTTTGGATATCTATAAGAACACCCCAGGCCTTCTATAGGAAAACATCTGGCTTCCTAAAAGAAGACCTCTGGTCTTCTATGATTAGATCTCTGGCCTTCTATAAGGATACATCGGGTCTTCTGTAAGAAGAAATCTGGTCTTCTATGGGAAAACCTCTGATCTTCTATAAGAAGTCCTCTGACCTTATATAAGAACACCTCTGGCCTTCTATAAGAAAAACTCTGGTCTTCTATAAGAAGAATTCTGGTCTTTCATAAGAAAGCCTCTGGACTTCTATAAGAAGACCTCTGACCATCTCTAAGAAACCTTTTGCCTTCAACTATTCGTCTGTAAGAAAACCTCTGGTATTCTATAAGCAGAAATCCGGCCTTCTATATGAATACCACATGGCTTCCACAGGAAAAAATATCTGTTGCGGACTTCTAGGCTTCTGATCTTCGGTAACAAATACTCTCCCAAGGATTTAAGTTGTCTTGGAATAAATTGTCCTTAAGACCTCAAAACACAGCCTCATGTTTTTCAATCTTCTACATTTCTGCACTTTAAAACTTCTTATCCCATAACTAGATCTTCTTGCATTTTTTTCTTCCAAATTGAAGGCAAAGAAAAACACCTGCACCTGTGTTTTGCCAACGAAAAATCAAATAATGAATATAACAGCTATCAACTGCACTGCACCCTGCTGCCTACACCCGCTGAACAAAATCCAATTGCCAAAGCAAATGGAATACAATTGCCTTCTGATCAGCATCAATTACCCGAAAACATTCGACTACAAACTTCAACACAACAAATACAACAACAAATTCCATTTCAATGATTTCAAGATTTTTACCAACGACTGCTTAAAATAAAGCAGGAAGAAGAAATTCACAAGGAGAACAAAAACAACAAAGGGAAGATATATATGAGAATCTCTGTGAGAGCGTGTGTGTGTTAACACACACAATCACCCATTCAGATAAGCGAAAATTCCATTTTAAGCACAACACAGCTGAATTGTGAACATTCTCCAAGAAAAAAATTATACAAACATTACGCCTTTTACTTAGCTTCTCTTCTACATCTTCTTCATCTTCCATGAACTTTCCCACACCTGGTTTGCAGATAAAAGTCAATTGAATTTTGGCAAAACTATTCTGTGCACCACTCACAACCACTCCGAGATTCCTTGAGTAGGATAACAATGTCTATGCTTGGCTCTTTGAACCAGCAATGTAACCCCACAAGAAGACTCCCATTTGCAGGGCATCGCTTTCGGTGTTTAAGATGCAAGGCCTTAGATAACAGGTTAGTGGTTGTGTGGTTTGTTTGGTTGCTCTCATAGGAGGAGAGTAGGAAGGAAGTGCAACACTTAAATTTGTTGCAACTAAGTCGAGTATTAGAAAATATCATCATCGATTACAACTTGAAAATAGTTTTCCTTTTCTCTGCTCTTTTTGTTAGCCAATCATTATTTATTATTAGGTAGCTTTCATGCAGTTTCCGTCCTTTACTCCTTTGTTGTGTTACTTCTCTTTGTCATGGGGAGTCCATTTTTGCCATTTGCCAGTATTTTTATTGTCCAGGCTTTGGTTGGCTTAGATTTCTACAATGTTCGGAAAATCACTATAATTGAGTTCCTTTTTTTCTATTATTGTGGCCAAGTATATTTCAAAGACTATTTTTTGTTGTAAGGAGGATGTACTGTGGTTAAAATAGTAAAGAAAGAAAGGTGCTTGCAGAAATATTAAAAGTTTAAAGACCACGTGGCCAATGTCTACTTAAGGGGTTATGTCCACTTTTTACAAAATCGAAATTTTTTTATTGGCTCATTTTAAAATACAGTTAGAATAGAATATGTTGGAAGACCACATGTCTTCCTATAGAAGACAACATTCCTTCCTACAGAGGACCACATGACTTCCTATGGACTTCCTATTAGTTCTGAAGAAGCACAATTTTCATTGGGAAAAGGATATTAGGAAGCACCCTTTCCTTGATAAAGGGACTAAGGAAGCACCCTTTCCTTGATAAAGGGACTAAGGAAGCACCCTTCCTTGATAAAGGGACTAAGGAAGCACCCTTTCCTTGATAAAGGGACTTAGGAAGCACCCTTTCCATGGGAAAGGGTCTAAGGAAGCACCCTTTCCCTGGGATAGGGTCTAAGGAAGCACACTTTTCCTGGGAAAGGGTCTAAGGAAGCACCCTTTCCCTGGGATAGGGTCTAAGTAATCACCCTTTCCTTAGGAAAGGGTCTTAGAAAGCACCCTTTCCTTAGGAAATGGTCTTAGAAAGCACCCTTTCCTTGAGAAAGGATCTTAGGATGCACCCTTTCCTTTGAGAAAGGGTCTCACAAATGCTTAGGAAAGGGTCTTAGAAAGCACCCTTTCCTTAGGAAAGGGTCTTAGAAAGCACCCTTTCCTTAGGAAAGGGTCTTAGAAAGCACCCTTTCCTTAGGAAAGGGTCTTAGAAAGCACCCTTTCCTTAGGAAAGGGTCTTAGAAAGCACCCTTTCCTTAGGAAAGGGTCTTAGAAAGCACCCTTTCCTTAGGAAAGGGTCTTAGAAAGCACCCTTTCCTTAGGAAAGGGTCTTAGAAAGCACCCTTTCCTTAGGAAAGGGTCTTAGAAAGCACCCTTTCCTTAGGAAAGGGTCTTAGAAAGCACCCTTTCCTTAGGAAAGGGTCTTAGAAAGCACCCTTTCCTTAGGAAAGGGTCTTAGAAAGCACCCTTTCCTTAGGAAAGGGTCTTAGAAAGCACCCTTTCCTTAGGAAAGGGTCTTAGAAAGCACCCTTTCCTTAGGAAAGGGTCTTAGAAAGCACCCTTTCCTTAGGAAAGGGTCTTAGAAAGCACCCTTTCCTTAGGAAAGGGTCTTAGAAAGCACCCTTTCCTTAGGAAAGGGTCTTAGAAAGCACCCTTTCCTTAGGAAAGGGTCTTAGAAAGCACCCTTTCCTTAGGAAAGGGTCTTAGAAAGCACCCTTTCTAAAAAGCACCTTTACTTGGGAAAGGGTCTTGGAAAGCACCCTTTTCTTGAGAAAGGGTCTTGGGATGCACCCCTTCGTTGGGAAAGGGTATTAAGAAGCACCCTTTCTTGGGAAAGGGTCTTAGGAAGCACCCTTTTCTTGAGAAGGAGTCTTAGGACGCAGACTTTCCATGAGGGAGGGTCTTAAGAAAACCCTTTCTTGGGAAAGGGTCTTAAGAAAACCCTTTCGTGGGAAAGGGTCTTAGGAAGCACCCTTTACTTGGGAAAGGGTCTTAGAAAGCACCCTTTGCTTGGGAAAGGGTCTTAGAAAGCATACTTTCTTTGACAAAGGGTCTTAGAAATCATACTTTCTTTGACAAAGGGTCTAAGGAAGCACCCTTTCCTTTGGAAAGGGTCTTAGAAAGCACCCTTTGCTTGGGAAAGGGTCTTAGAAAGCATACTTTCTTTGACAAAGGGTCTTAGAAATCATACTTTCTTTGACAAAGGGTCTTAGAAATCATACTTTCTTTGACAAAGGGTCTTAGAAATCATACTTTCTTTGACAAAGGGTCTAAGGAAGCACCCTTTCCTTTGCAAACGGTCTTAGGAAGCACCCTTTCCTTTGGAAAGGGTCTTAGAAAGCACCCTTTCCTTTGCAAACGGTCTTAGGAAGCACCCTTTCCTTTGGAAAGGGTCTTAGAAAGCACCCTTTCCTTTGAAAAGGGTCTTAGGAAGCACCCTTTCCTTTGGGAAACGGTCTAAGCGGAAAGGTCTTAGGGGGAAAGGTCTTAGGAAGCACTCTTCCCTGGGAAATGGTCTTAGGAAGCACCCTTTGCTTGGGAAAGGGTCTTAGGAAGCACCTTTTCCCTGGGAAAGGGTCTTAGGAAGCACCTTTTGCCTGGGAAAAGGTCTTAGGAAGCACTCTTTCCCTGGAAAATGGTCTTAGGAAGCGCACTTTCTTTGCAAAAAGGTTCTTCGGAAACACCCTTTCCTTTGGAAAGGGTCTTAGGAAGCACCCTTTCCTTAGGAAAGGGTCTGAGAAGGCACCCTTTCCTTAGGAAAATGGTCTTAGAAAGTACCCTTTCCTTGAGAAAGGGTCTTAGGAAGCACCCTTTCCTTTGGAAAGGCTCTTAGGAAGCACCCTTTCCTTTGGAAAGGGTCTTAGGAAGCACCCTTTCCTTAGGAAAGGGTCTGAGAAGGCACCCTTTCCTTAGGAAAGGGTCTTAGAAAGTACCCTTTCCTTGAGAAAGGGTCTTAAGAGCACCCTTTCCTTGAGAAAGGGTCTTAGGAAGCACCTTTTCCTTGAGAAAGGGTCTTAGGAAGCACCCTTTCCTTGAGAAAGGATCTTAGGAAGCACCCGTTCCTTGGGAAAGTGTCTTAGAAAGCACCCTTTCCTTGGGAAAGTGTCTTAGAAAGCACCCTTTCCTTGGGAAAGGGTCGTAGGAAGCACCCTTTTCTTGAGAAAGGGTTTTAGGAAGAACCCTTTTCTTGAGAAAGGGTTTTAGGAAGCACCCTTTTCTTGAGAAAGGGTTTTAGGAAGCACCATTTCCTTGAGAAATGGTCTTAAGAAGCACCCTTTCCTTGAGAAATGGTCTTAAGAAGCACCCTTACCTTGAGAAAGGGTCTTGGGAAGCACCCTTTCCTTGAGAAAGAGTCTTAGGAAGCACCCTTTCTTTGAGAAAGGGTCTTAGGAAGCACCCTTTCCTTGAGAAAGGGTCTTAGGAAGCACCCTTTCTTTGAGAAAGGGCCTCAGGAAGCACCCTTTCATTGAGAAGGGGTCTTAGGAAGCACCCTTTCGCAAGGAAAGGGACTTAGGAAGCACCCTTTCGTTGACAAAGGGTCTTAGGAAGCACCCTTTCGCAAGGAAAGGGACTTAGGAAGCACCCTTTCGTTGACAAAGGGTCTTAGGAAGCACCCTTTCGCAAGGAAAGGGACTTAGGAAGCACCCTTTCGTTGACAAAGGGTCTTAGGAAGCACCCTTTCGTTGACAAAGGGTCTTAGGAAGCACCCTTTCGTTGACAAAGGGTCTTAGGAAGCACCTTTTCCTTGAGAAAGGGTCTTAGGAAGCACCCTTTCCTTGAGAAAGGGTCTTAGGAAGCACCCTTTCCTTGAGAAATGGTCTTAAGAAGCACCCTTACTTTGAGAAAGGGTCTTGGGAAGCACCCTTTCCTTGAGAAAGGGTCTTAGGAAGCACCCTTTCCTTGAGAAAGGGTCTTAGGAAGCACCCTTTCCTTGAAAAAGGGTCTTAGGAAGCACCCTTTCCTTGAAAAAGGGTCTTAGGAAGCACCCTTTCCTTGAGAAAGGGTCTTAGGAAGCACCCTTTCCTTGAAAAAGGGTCTTAGGAAGCACCCTTTCCTTGAGAAAGGGTCTTAGGAAGCACCCTTTCCTTGAGAAAGGGTCTTAGGAAGCACCCTTTCCTTGAGAAATGGTCTTAAGAAGCACCCTTACCTTGAGAAAGGGTCTTGGGAAGCACCCTTTCCTTGAGAAGGGGTCTTGGGAAGCACCCTTTCCTTGAGAAAGGGTCTTAGGAATCACCCTTTCTTTGAGAAAGGGTCTCAGGAAGCACCCTTTCATTGAGATAGGGTCTTAGGAAGCACCCTTTCATTGAGAAAGGGTCTTAGGAAGCACCCTTTCATTGAGAAAGGGTCTTAGGAAGCACCCTTTCATTGAGAAAGGGTCTTAGGAAGCACCCTTTCGCAAGGAAAGGGACTTAGGAAGCACCCTTTCGCAAGGAAAGGGACTTAGGAAGCACCCTTTCGTTGACAAAGGGTCTTAAGAAGCATCCTTTTATTGGGAAAGTGCCTTAGGAAGCATCCTTTTATTGGGAAAGTGCCTTAGGAAGGATCCTTTTATTGGGAAAGAGCCTTAGGAAGCACCCTTTTCTTGAGAAAGGGTCTTGGAAAGCACCGTTTTCTTGAGAAAGGGTCTTGGAAAGCACCCTTTTCTTGAGAAAGGGTCTTGGAAAGCACCCTTTTCTTGAGAAAGGGTCTTGGGATGCACCCCTTGGGTGGGAAAGGGTATTAAGAAGCACCCTTTCTTGGGAAGGGGTCTTAGGAAGCACCCTTTTCTTGAGAAAGAGTCTTAGGACGCAGACTTTCCATGAGGGAGGGTCTTAAGAAAACCCTTTCCTTGGGAAAACGTCTTAGGAAGCGAGCTTTCCCAGAGAAAAAGCTTTAGGAAGATTCCTTTAGTACAGAAAGGGTCCATAGGAGCAGCCTTTCTGATAGGTCTTCTTATAGATGACCACCAAGCCTTCTTAGGCAAGACCAGGAAGTTTTCTTATAGAAGACCACCAGGCCTTCTTAGCATGACAATAGGTCTTCTTATAGAAAACAATCGGGTCTTCTAAGTGAAGACCATCGGGTTTTCTTAGAGAAGACAACAAGGTCGTCTTATAGAAGAACTCCAGGCCTTCTTATAGAAGGCCATAGTATTCCTATAAAATACCTAAAGTCTTCCTATAGAAGACCTCAGTTCCTCCCACTAAAAGGCCACAGGTCTTCCCACAAAAAAATCACTGCTCTTACTACAGGTCTACCAATAAATGACCACAGGTTTTCCTACAGAAGACCACAGGTCTTCCTACAGAAGACCACAGGTCTTCCTATAGAAGACCACAGGTCTTCCTATTGAAGACCACAGGTCTTCCTATAGAAGACCACAGGTCTTCCTATAGAAGACCACAGGTCTTCCTATAGATGACCACAGGTCTTCCTTTAAAAGACCTGACGTCTTCCTAGAGAAGACATCAGATCTTCCTACAGAAGACCTCAGATCTTCCTACAGAAGACTAGAGCACTTCCTATAAAAGACCACAAGTCTTCCTATAGAAGACCCGAGGTCTTCCTATAATAGACCTCAGGTCTTCTAATAGAAAACCACAGATCATCCTATAGAAGAAACCAGGTCTGCCTAAAAAATATCACAGGTCTTCCTATAGAAAACCACAGATTTTTCTATAGGAGACCACAGATCTTTTTATAGGAGACCCCAGTTCTTCATAACGACGACTTTGGTTCCATGACCACTGTGCCCCACCAAATGTGCATCTGATGCAAACAGAAAACACCATTTAGGAAAATCAAAAACCATACTTTTATCGTAAGAATGTAATCGCATGCATTTCAGTGTTTACATCAGTGTATGTGTGTGTTTCAGTGTTTACATCAGTGTATGTGTGTGTGCGAATGCCAAACGAAGTTCTCCTTTGCCTCTTTTTATTTCCATTTTCAATTTACAAAACATTGTAAGATTTTTATTGTTAAAATGTTGAGAGCATTTTATTTTTGTGTCCTTCTGTGGCAGGACCAACATCATGAATACATTGTTAAGGATAAGTAAAATATTGTCCCTTTTTGTGTTGGTGAGTGTGTGGTGGTTGTGCTATAAAAGGTGAACTCTTAAATGTCTATTTCTTCGTAGTGATTGCAGGTGGTTTGTAGTAAAGTGCTGCGGTCATGTCATCTAAGGCCTTTTAAACCCCACCAACCTCCAATTTGCCAAAAGCCATTTAAATTGCAAAAATATTTTCTTTAAATCCACATCAATTAGCATACATTTTCCAGCCACAATGTGAAAGAGGAACATGGAAGGCCTCATTAATTGCTATCCATTGCCTTGACGATCTCTACTTGCCTGGAAAACACCAGCCACTTGGACCTCGTCTTTCTTTACTGCAGCATTTGAGTTGTTTGCCGCAATTTGCATTTCTGTCACGCCCACATTGGGGGCAATGATTTCCACTGTGGCATTTAGTTGGGTATCTTGGGTATTTGTTTCTGCCCCCTCTTCTATTGGTGCGAATGTTATGCTTTCTGTAACACCCAATGGTACCTCAAGTTGTTGTTCTGTGTCTTCTTCGTCGCCATTTTGGGCATTTCTTTGATCAATTTTGTCGATAAGTTTCTCCTCAGGCTCCTCAGGTTTGGGGGGACATTTTGTAGTGGTTTCATTGTCCGCGTTTTCGCCGGTGACCTCTGGAGTTACTTCATTCTCGCCTTCGGTATTGTTAGCAGCCTCACCTGTGTCTTCTTCTGGATTTCCTTCAGGTTCGGTTTCTTCGCCACCAATTGGAGCATCATCGGGATTCTCCTCAAGTTCTGTTTCTTCCACAGGCTCGTTTTCTGCTACTTCTTCAGGGTTTTCATCAACGGATTCTGCTTCTTCTTTCTCTTCTGGAGACTTTTCAGGCTCACCAATAGGTTCCGTTTCCTCTCCATAATTTTCAGCTTCCTCATCTGGATTAGCATCCCCCTCTCCACCTTCTTGTTCACCGTCTGGATCATTCTCATCTGTTTTTTCATTGGGTTCATCAGGCTGGGGTTCTTCACCTCCTTCAACTTCTTCTGGAGTCTCTTCGGGATTTTCATTAGTTTTAGTTTCTTCGCCGGGCTCATTTTCTGTCGCCTCAGGAGCAACTGGTTCCTCATCGGGCTTTTCAGATTCTCCACCATCTTCCGGAGCCTCTTCGGGGTTATCATTGGACTCAACTTCTTCTGCTGGCTCATTTTCTGCTTCCTCTGGTGTATCTTGTTCTGGCTCTTCTCCCGGGTTTGGCTCATCTGGATCACCTGCATCTTCATTTTGATCTTCAATAGCTTCTTCTCCTTCTTTCTCAACGGCTTCCTCAGGCGCTTCTTCGGCATTGCCATCTTCCCCATTCGTCTTCACAGGTGTGTCATCATTTTCTTTCTGTGGTTCTAAAGGGGCAAACGTAAAGTCTTCACCACTTTGTTCTTTGGGGGCTTCCTCATCTCCCTCTGCAGGCTTCTGATCGCCTTCAGTTTGAGTGTCTTCGCCACCTTCTTCGCCTTCTTTATTTTCCTCTTCCCCAGGTTCCCCGGGTTCAGGTTCCTCAGCAGGTTCTTCCACACCTGCTTGGCCATCATCTTCTACAGCAGTTTCCGTGTCTTCTTTGGGTTCCTCGGCATTGTCTTCTCCACCATCCGCCTGCTCTTCCTTAGGTGTGACATCATTTTCTTCCGGTGGTTCAATGGGGGAGAAAGTAAAGTCTTCACCATTTTTCTCATTTGGTACTTCCCCTTCACCACCATCTTCTCCTTCCTCAGGCTCTGACAAAGGATCTTCATCTATTGGAGGTTCCTTACCCTCAACAACCTCGTCTTCCTCATCTTCTACATCCGCACCCACTCTTGACCCCACATATATTACCAAAACACTATAACTTTCCACCACATCCCCCTCTTCCGCATCGCCCACAGCATCAAGTGTAAACCCGTCACTTTCACCTGCATCACCACTCTCCTCCGACGGCCCTGGCAAATTCAATTTCGCAAAACCATCCGCATTTACCTCCAAACTACGACCACGACACTCTTGGCCACCCTTTTTCAAACCACCACTCACCACATCACAGTACACACCCTCTTCCAGGCAGGTATAAACTTCCATTTCCATATCACGTTCCACATCATTATTCATGGCCACAAAAGCCTTCTGACCACGACAAAAAGCAATCTGATTCGGTCCATTGGTTTGGAAGTGAATGACACTTTCTTCCCGCTGGCCAGGTTTGCTAAAGTAATTGGCCATTTTCACCAATTGTACCAGCGGTGGCCAACGATGTTCACATACCCAACCAGAGGTGGGGGTGCATTGCTGCTGTTCATTAAATTCAGGAGAACGTATTTCATCTTCGCCTTCCTCAGCCACAGGAGGTCCTTGATCAGGATTTTTGAAGTAATAGGAACTCATTATTCTCTTTATGCGTCCATAGGGGTGGGCCAACATCAGGGCATTGGCCATAATATATTTGTGGCGCTGTTTGTAGGTCAAGGCCCGATTTTTACCCAATTGGGGCGGTAGTCCGCGTTGGGTGTTATGCGAATCAATGAAGACGAGGGAATCGGGATGAGGCAGAAATCCCATGGCTGGACCCCAATTGATGAGAGAGCTAAGAGGAGCTTTTCCACGCAGTATCGTTGATATTTCGGCGCCGTATAAATACTCAGTTACCACGCCATAGGTGGCGTATTCAGTTCTGAAAATAGAGATGAGAAGGAATGGATGATAATAGTATTATTGTGGCTCACAAAATGTGGATTTTTAAAGAATTTTTAAGGCTGCGCATAGACCACAAAAGGTGGATTTTTTAAAGAATTTTTAAGGCCTCCCTAAGGAACACAAAACGTGGATTTTTTAAAGAATTTTTAAGGCCTCCCTAAGGAACACAAAACGTGGATTTTTTAAAGAATTTTTAAGGCCTCCCTAAGGAACACAAAACGTGGATTTTTTAAAGAATTTTTAAGGCCTCCCTAAGGAACACAAAACGTGGATTTTTTAAAGAATTTTAAGGCCTCCCTAAGGAACACAAAACGTGGATTTTTTAAAGAATTTTTAAGGCCTCCCTAAGGAACACAAAACGTGGATTTTTTAAAGAATTTTTAAGGCCTCCCTAAGGAACACAAAACGTGGATTTTTTAAAGAATTTTTAAGGCCTCCCTAAGGAACACAAAACGTGGATTTTTTAAAGAATTTTTAAGGCCTCCCTAAGGAACACAAAACGTGGATTTTTTAAAGAATTTTTAAGGCCTCCCTAAGGAACACAAAACGTGGATTTTTTAAAGAATTTTTAAGGCCTCCCTAAGGAACACAAAACGTGGATTTTTTAAAGAATTTTTAAGGCCTCCCTAAGGAACACAAAACGTGAATTTTTTAAAGAATTTTTAAGGCCTCCCTAAGGAACACAAAACGTGGATTTTTTAAAGAATTTTTAAGGCCTCCCTAAGGAACACAAAACGTGGATTTTTTAAAGAATTTTTAAGGCCTCCCTAAGGAACACAAAACGTGGATTTTTTAAAGAATTTTTAAGGCCTCCCTAAGGAACACAAAACGTGGATTTTTTAAAGAATTTTTAAGGCCTCCCTAAGGAACACAAAACGTGGATTTTTTAAAGAATTTTTAAGGCCTCCCTAAGGAACACAAAACGTGGATTTTTTAAAGAATTTTTAAGGCCTCCCTAAGGAACACAAAACGTGGATTTTTTAAAGAATTTTTAAGGCCTCCCTAAGGAACACAAAACGTGGATTTCTTAAAGAATTTTTAAGGCCTCCCTAAGGAACACAACACGGGATTTTTTGAAGAATTTTTAAGGCCTCCCTAAGGAACACAAAACGTGGATTTTTTTAAAGAATTTTTAAGGCCTCCCTAAGGAACAAAAAACGTGGATTTTTTAAAGAATTTTTAAGGCCTCCTTAAGGAACACAAAACGTGGATTTTTTAAAGAATTTTTAAGGCCTTCCTAAGAAACACAAAACGTGGATTTTTTAAAGAATTTTTAAGGCTTCCCTAAGTAACAAAAACGTGGATTTTTTAAAGAATTTTTAAGGCTTCCCTAAGGAACACAAAACGTGGATTTTTTAAAGAATTTTAAGGCCTACCTAAGGAACACAAAACGTGGATTTTTTAAAGAATTTTTAAGGCCTCCCTAAGGAACACAAAACGTGAATTTTTTAAAGAATTTTTAAGGCCTCCCTAAGGAACACAAAACGTGGATTTTTTAAAGAATTTTTAAGGCCTCCCTAAGGAACACAAAACGTGGATTTTTTAAAGAATTTTTAAGGCCTCCCTAAGGAACACAAAACGTGGATTTTTTAAAGAATTTTTAAGGCCTCCCTAAGGAACACAAAACGTGGATTTTTTAAAGAATTTTTAAGGCCTCCCTAAGGAACACAAAACGTGGATTTTTTAAAGAATTTTTAAGGCCTCCCTAAGGAACACAAAACGTGGATTTTTTAAAGAATTTTTAAGGCCTCCCTAAGGAACACAAAACGTGGATTTTTTAAAGAATTTTTAAGGCCTCCCTAAGGAACACAAAACGTGGATTTTTTAAAGAATTTTTAAGGCCTCCCTAAGGAACACAAAACGTGGATTTTTTAAAGAATTTTTAAGGCCTCCCTAAGGAACACAAAACGTGGATTTTTTAAAGAATTTTTAAGGCCTCCCTACGGAACACAAAACGTGGATTTTTTAAAGAATTTTTAAGGCCTCCCTAAGGAACACAAAACGTGGATTTTTTAAAGAATTTTTAAGGCCTCCCTAAGGAACACAAAACGTGGATTTTTTAAAGAATTTTTAAGGCCTCCCTAAGGAACACAAAACGTGGATTTTTTAAAGAATTTTTAAGGCCTCCCTAAGGAACACAAAACGTGGATTTTTTAAAGAATTTTTAAGGCCTCCCTAAGGAACACAAAACGTGGATTTTTTAAAGAATTTTTAAGGCCTCCCTAAGGAACACAAAACGTGGATTTTTTAAAGAATTTTTAAGGCCTCCCTAAGGAACACAAAACGTGGATTTTTTAAAGAATTTTTAAGGCCTCCCTAAGGAACACAAAACGTGGATTTTTTAAAGAATTTTTAAGGCCTCCCTAAGGAACACAAAACGTGGATTTTTTAAAGAATTTTTAAGGCCTCCCTAAGGAACACAAAACGTGGATTTTTTAAAGAATTTTTAAGGCCTCCCTAAGGAACACAAAACGTGGATTTTTTAAAGAATTTTTAAGGCCTCCCTAAGGAACACAAAACGTGGATTTTTTAAAGAATTTTTAAGGCCTCCCTAAGGAACACAAAACGTGGATTTTTTAAAGAATTTTTAAGGCCTCCCTAAGGAACACAAAACGTGGATTTTTTAAAGAATTTTTAAGGCCTCCCTAAGGAACACAAAACGTGGATTTTTTTTAAAGAATTTTTAAGGCCTCCCTAAGGAACACAAAACGTCGATTTTTTAAAGAATTTTTAAGGCCTCCCTAAGGAACACAAAACGTGGATTTTTTAAAGAATTTTTAAGGCCTCCCTAAGGAACACAAAACGTGGATTTTTTAAAGAATTTTTAAGGTCTCCCTAAGGAACACAAAACGTGGATTTTTTAAAGAATTTTTAAGGCCTCCCTAAGGAACACAAAACGTGGATTTTTTAAAGAATTTTTAAGGCCTCCCTAAGGAACACAAAACGTGGATTTTTTTAAGAATTTTAAGGCCTCCCTAAGGAACACAAAACGTGGATTTTTTAAAGAATTTTTAAGGCCTCCCTAAGGAACACAAAACGTGGATTTTTTAAAGAATTTTTAAGGCCTCCCTAAGGAACACAAAACGTGGATTTTTTAAAGAATTTTTAAGGCCTCCCTAAGGAACACAAAACGTGGATTTTTTAAAGAATTTTTAAGGCCTCCATAAGGAACACAAAACGTGGATTTTTTAAAGAATTTTTAAGGCCTCCCTAAGGAACACAAAACGTGGATTTTTTAAAGAATTTTTAAGGCCTCCATAAGGAACACAAAACGTGGATTTTTTAAAGAATTTTTAAGGCCTCCCTAAGGAACACAAAACGTGGATTTTTTAAAGAATTTTTAAGGCCTCCCTAAGGAACACAAAACGTGGATTTTTTAAAGAATTTTTAAGGCCTCCCTAAGGAACACAAAACGTGGATTTTTTAAAGAATTTTTAAGGCCTCCCTAAGGAACACAAAACGTGGATTTTTTAAAGAATTTTTAAGGCCTCCCTAAGGAACACAAAACGTGGATTTTTTAAAGAATTTTTAAGGCCTCCCTAAGGAACACAAAACGTGGATTTTTTAAAGAATTTTTAAGGCCTCCCTAAGGAACACAAAACGTGGATTTTTTAAAGAATTTTTAAGGCCTCCCTAAGGAACACAAAACGTGGATTTTTTAAAGAATTTTTAAGGCCTCCCTAAGGAACACAAAACGTGGATTTTTTAAAGAATTTTTAAGGCCTCCCTAAGGAACACAAAACGTGGATTTTTTAAAGAATTTTTAAGGCCTCCCTAAGGAACACAAAACGTGGATTTTTTAAAGAATTTTTAAGGCCTCCCTAAGGAACACAAAACGTGGATTTTTTAAAGAATTTTTAAGGCCTCCCTAAGGAACACAAAACGTGGATTTTTTAAAGAATTTTTAAGGAATACATAAAGCTCTTCTATAAGATGATCTACAGATCTGGAATTATTTTTTGAGAAAATAAGAATACATAGTTTATACTCACTTCGATATCTGATCCAGACCCATGTCAAAGACATCGTGATACATAAATGGCCTTGACTTTTCCGGGAAATTATATTCCGTATTCAAATCCTTGAGCTGTTCGTAAATAAGCTGTAACAAACAAGATAAAGAACAACAACAAAAGTCACTCACTGTGGTATACTTATTTCACCATTAGCTTTTATATGCTGCACATGCCTCTATTCCTCACTTACCTTCAAATCAATTGGCCAAACATATTTGGCTGAATCAATGCGAAATCCCGCAACACCCATATCAATAAATTTATTTAGCATCGTCACAATAGCTTGCCGTACCGTTTCATGGGAATGATCCAAATCAGGATGTCCGTTTAGCTGACAATTACGCATTTCTTGGGCATTTGAGGCAGCCAGGTTTATGGAACAGGTGCGATGGAAATCTTTTGCCGTATAGGGAACATCAGGATATGAAGATTGGGAAATGTTAACATCCGTTGCCAACAAAGTGTTGACAATAAAATCTTCATTTGGTGATGGTGTGGTTTTGTTCTTTAGCAGCAAATGTGGCGGAGCTGCCATGTGATTTAACACCACATCCACATAGAGGCGAACACCCAAATCGTTGCAAATACGACTCATGGAATAGAAGTCGGTTTCATCGCCAGAACGCGAACTTAGGCGATAGGAGACAGTTTCATAACGTTGCCACCATGGATGATTAAGCCCATCCGTTTTAATTACAGTATGCTCCAGCACGGGTGACAGCTGGATGGGTGGTTGGAAGGAAGTTTAGAAAAAATACCCCCAAAAAGAACAGTTAATATTTAGACATTATTGCAGTTGTTGCTGTTGGTTACCACAAAGTGGTGAAATACAGCGACTACTACTCACTTGTACTCCGCCATATCGCTTTGGTCCCAAAAATGTGCGACATTCCTCGGCAACATCCACAAATTTCCACTCAAACAATTGCACCATAACCGAACGTCCTTTGGTGAAATGTGGTCGATGATAGATACCATCTGCGTTGTCACAATCATCATCATTGTCATCCGAGGCGGCACGGCTTTGTCCGCTATCCAATATTTGTTCTAAAGCCTTTTGTCTAGAGGCAGCTGTTCGTCCCAGAGATGGTTGGGTTAAGAGACAAATTACCAGAATTTGGATAAAACCAACAACAACAGCGACATGTGGTGGTGTTGTAAGGCTTTGATTTGTTGCTGAGAGTCGCGGTAACCTCATTGTAGAAATGCGTGTCCCTTGAAACTAACCTAACGAGTTAATCTCAAAAGCTTTGACCAGGCAATGGTCGCCGCCTATATCAATGTTGTCCGTAACACTGACTGACTGCTTAACTGCGTTTACATTTTTTCCTCCTTTTGATGACTTAATGTCATTTTCCATGTTCATGTATGTGTGAATGTGTGTCTGTGCCTTCATGGATTTCCATGAAAAACAATGCATTTTCCCATAGTCCATGAATATGGTGCAGTGACTGGATTGCAAAGGACACAAATGTTCGTGTCATGACACTTTAACATGCAAAAAGGGTGGGGGAGAGATCAAATATTTTTACACACAGATAAAAAATACATATATTGCTTTGTATGTTTTTGTTGCTCGTGGCCGGTTCCATGTTTGTTTCAATAAATTACAAAGTTATGTTCCCATTGTCCTTACCTATTTGTTGGGTATTCATATCCTTGGGCTTTGTGACAGAAAAAAGTGGGATAGAACAAGTAAAAAAGTATCAGTCGGCTTTGCCGACAGAGATATACCCTCAGCCTGTGTATATTGAAACAATTTTTTCCAAAAAACGCATGTATTTTGGGAGTTTTAAAAAATTTCGGCGTTTGAACTGAAAAAAATGTTGATTAGGATTAGAGATCAAAAGTTTTGCGGAGGAGATACTAAAAAGAATGGATCTCCAGCCACTACATATGGTACCATAGGGGTATTTTACAACTGACTACCTGAAGGAGTGGACCGATATGGCTTATCTTCGAACTTAAACTATGTTTGGACAAAATATTACTAAGGCCAAACTTTGGACCGAATCGGCAGACCTGTTCGAGAGTTATTTTGCCCTCCAACCTCCTCACACGGTGTCATAGGGATTTTTTGCAACTTTCAGGCTATTTTCTCAGGAAGTATGGACTTGCCCCTGATGAAACTTATACCGGCGTATGGAGGGCAGTGAATACTAGTTGCTAAAGCAAAAATCAAAGCGATTCGAGAGATGGTCCTAAACTGAACTTTTCCAAATTTTTGTGTGGGAGGTACCCGACGGAGTGGACCGATTGAGTCCATATTAAAACCTGATCTAAGTCTGGCACACGCTCCACGATGGGCAAAGTATGGACCAAATCGGTAACTCCCTTCAAGAGTTATCGTGCGCACAAATTTTCCGAACATTTTCAAACTTTTGTGGGGGAGGTACCGGAAGGAGTGGACCGATATAGCTCATCTTCGAACTTAAACTAAGTTTGGGCAAAATATTACGAAAGCCAAAATTTGAACCGAATCGGTTCATCCGTTCGAGAGTTATCGTGCGCTCCAGCCAGCCAGACAGGCAGACAGACAGACAGACAGACGGACGGACATTGCTCAACCGACTCCAAATTGTCTGAAACACATTTCGTCCAAACATACTTGGGGTCTAAAACCATTACTTCGATGAGGCACATTTTGCCCGTATGAAAGTGTATATACCCTCGTTAGCATAAATGCTGAGGGTATAAAAACAAGGATTTTAATTCATATTTAAGCAAAAATGCAATTGGGAATCGACCAGAGAGGTTACGGAAATAAAAATTGGGTTTTTAAAGAATTCTTAAAACCTTCACATAGCCCACAAAACGTGGATTTTTTAAAGAATTTTTAAAGCCTCCCCATAAACCACAAAACGTTGATTTTGTAAAGAATTTTTAAAGCCTGTCCATAAACCACATAACGTGGATTTTTTAAGAATTTTTAAAGTTCGCCCATAAACCACAAAACGTGGATTTTTTAAAGAATTTTTAAAGCCTCCCCATAAACCACAAAACGTGGATTTTTTAAAGAATTTTTAAAGCCTCCCCATAAACCACAAAACGTGGATTTTTTAAAGAATTTTTAAAGCCTCCCCATAAACCACAAAACGTGGATTTTTTAAAGAATTTTTAAAGCCTCCCCATAAACCACAAAACGTGGATTTTTTAAAGAATTTTTAAAGCCTCCCCATAAACCACAAAACGTGGATTTTTTAAAGACTTTTTAGCCCACAAAACGTGGATTTTTTAAAGAATTTTTAAAGCCTCCCCATAAACCACAAAACGTGGATTTTTTAAAGAATTTTTAAAGCCTCCCCATAAACCACAAAACGTGGATTTTTTAAAGAATTTTTAAAGCCTCCCCATAAACCACAAAACGTGGATTTTTTAAAGAATTTTTAAAGCCTCCCCATAAACCACAAAACGTGGATTTTTTAAAGAATTTTTAAAGCCTCCCCATAAACCACAAAACGTGGATTTTTTAAAGAATTTTTAAAGCCTCCCCATAAACCACAAAACGTGGATTTTTTAAAGAATTTTTAAAGCCTCCCCATAAACCACAAAACGTGGATTTTTTAAAGAATTTTTAAAGCCTCCCCATAAACCACAAAACGTGGATTTTTTAAAGAATTTTTAAAGCCTCCCCATAAACCACAAAACGTGGATTTTTTAAAGAATTTTTAAAGCCTCCCCATAAACCACAAAACGTGGATTTTTTAAAGAATTTTTAAAGCCTCCCCATAAACCACAAAACGTGGATTTTTTAAAGAATTTTTAAAGCCTCCCCATAAACCACAAAACGTGGATTTTTTAAAGAATTTTTAAAGCCTCCCCATAAACCACAAAACGTGGATTTTTTAAAGAATTTTTAAAGCCTCCCCATAAACCACAAAACGTGGATTTTTTAAAGAATTTTTAAAGCCTCCCCATAAACCACAAAACGTGGATTTTTTAAAGAATTTTTAAAGCCTCCCCATAAACCACAAAACGTGGATTTTTTAAAGAATTTTTAAAGCCTCCCCATAAACCACAAAACGTGGATTTTTTAAAGAATTTTTAAAGCCTCCCCATAAACCACAAAACGTGGATTTTTTAAAGAATTTTTAAAGCCTCCCCATAAACCACAAAACGTGGATTTTTTAAAGAATTTTTAAAGCCTCCCCATAAACCACAAAACGTGGATTTTTTAAAGAATTTTTAAAGCCTCCCCATAAACCACAAAACGTGGATTTTTTAAAGAATTTTTAAAGCCTCCCCATAAACCACAAAACGTGGATTTTTTAAAGAATTTTTAAAGCCTCCCCATAAACCACAAAACGTGGATTTTTTAAAGAATTTTTAAAGCCTCCCCATAAACCACAAAACGTGGATTTTTTAAAGACTTTTTAGCCCACAAAACGTGGATTTTTTAAAGAATTTTTAAAGCCTCCCCATAAACCACAAAACGTGGATTTTTTAAAGAATTTTTAAAGCCTCCCCATAAACCACAAAACGTGGATTTTTTAAAGAATTTTAAAGCCTCCCCATAAACCACAAAACGTGGATTTTTTAAAGAATTTTTAAAGCCTCCCCATAAACCACAAAACGTGGATTTTTTAAAGAATTTTTAAAGCCTCCCCATAAACCACAAAACGTGGATTTTTTAAAGAATTTTTAAAGCCTCCCCGTAAACCACAAAACGTGGATTTTTTAAAGAATTTTTAAAGCCTTCCCATAAACCACAAAACGTGGATTTTTTAAAGATTTTTTAAAGCCTCCCCATAAACCACAAAACGTGGATTTTTTAAAGAATTTTTAAAGCCTTCCCATAAACCACAAAACGTGGATTTTTTAAAGATTTTTTAAAGCCTCCCCATAAACCACAAAACGTGGATTTTTTAAAGAATTTTTAAAGCCTCCCCATAAACCACAAAACGTGGATTTTTTAAAGAATTTTTAGAGCCTCTTTCTATGGCCCACAAGACGTGGATTTTTTAAAGAATTTTTAGGGTCCTGCTGTGGCTACAAAACGTGGATTTTTTAAAGAATTTTTAGGGTCCTGCTGTGGCTACAAAACGTGGATTTTTTAAAGAAGTTTAAAGGCCAATTTTTAAGGCCTTAAACGTGGATTTTTTAAAGAATTTTTAACGTCCTTCTGTGGCTACAAACCGTGGATTTTTTAAAGAATTTTTAACGTCCTTCTGTGGCTACAAACCGTGGATTTTTTAATAAATTTTAAAGGCCAATTTTTAGGGCCTTAAACGTGGATTTTGCAAAAAATGTTTAGCCCTTTCCTATAACCCTTTCCCTTCTGTTTCCTTTCCTCCCCATACCTCCCCTTTATTTTCCGTTTTTTTAATAATCAACCAATAGCCATTGTAAAATATTATATTAACCTCTATCTACCCTCAGGGCATTTTTTTACACTTTCTCCGCTTTATTTTTGAATGGTGTGCCATAATTTGTGTTGTTTTTCCATAACAACTTTAATGAACACCTCACAATACGTGACGATAACCACACATGAAAGAGTTAAGCGTGTAATGGTGGCGACTTGCGACCGACAATCACTTGCCGCACACACACGCCACACCGAACCATTTATTAAACTTTTATCGCTTTGATTGTTACAAAATAAAAACTAATAAATTTTTTGGCCGCACAAAAAAACCAAAAACTAATTTTAAAACTTTTTTTATATAAATGTTTGAAAATTTCTAAAGTAAAGGGTCATTGTGGACCCTCTATTCAGATTGGCATCATTTTTGTGTGACCTGTAATAAACATAAATACCAAATTGTTTGGTAACATGGCAGGTTTTAGCACGCATTACAAGATTCCAAAAGCCTGCTGTATTTGTTATAGGCCTAAGGGCGCTTAGGAAGAGGTGTAGTTTTAGCTTTGATTTTTATCCTGGAATGTGGTAAAACCACAAGAAGCAGCTGAACACAAGTTCCCCGCATGTGCCTCGTTACGTGTTTGTTTGTGTTCAATGCGACACCTAACGATTAATTAGCGTAACCATAACCCGTTTATCAACGTGCATTAATCGTGTTTTTAAATGGCATGAATGTGATTCAGAAAGGGAGTAAGAATGAGCTCTTGTTCACTTTGTTATAACCCTTTAACATTCATTCACAGCACATATGGAAGGTCTTAATAACTCCCCTCACCCGAACTTCCGTCTCCCACATGTTGTAGTACAAACTCTCATTACCCCATAAATATTTGTTAGTTAAACTTATGAAAAATGTCATGCAATGTGAATGAACACAAAAAGTGGCATGGCCTGACCGACCAGCAGCTGTATGCCAACTGTTTTGGGCGGATATCAACAGGCTTTGTGGCGGCCAATTTTGTTGATTCTTTTATTAACTTCATTTGCAAAAATGCCGAACTTTTTTGTCTGAAATGTCAACAATATCATTTTTATTAATGACATTTTTATGGTCAACACGCATCTGGTTACGTCGATTAACTTTAGGATGTTTTTTTTAGTTTTACTTTCAAATGTCGGACATGCAGTTGTGGATATAAATGGCACAATTTAAATCTCCATGACTTCATTTTTTAAAGCGTACCACTTAAATCAAGCGAGAACTCAATTTTGCGGGACAACTTTGGAACGTTTTTCTGGTCAATAAGCCAAAATTAATCCTGCAGAGGGATAATAGGGTTCATTGGGAGGCTTTAAAAATTCTTTTAAAAATCCACGTTTTGTGGTCATTGGCAAGCTTTAAAAATTCTTTAAAAAATCCACGTTTTGTGGTCATTGGCAAGCTTTAAAAATTCTTTAAAAAATCCACGTTTTGTGGTTCATTGGCAGGCTTTAAAAATTCTTTTAAAAATCCACGTTTTGTGGTCATTGGCAGGCTTTAAAAGATTCTTTAAAAAATCCACGTTTTGTGGTTCATTGGCAGGCTTTAAAAATTCTTTAAAAAATCCATGTTTTGGGGTTCATTGGCAGGCTTTAAAAAATCCATGTTTTGGGGTTCATTGGCAGGCTTTAAAAATTCTTTAAAAAATCCACGTTTTGTGGGCCATAAAGAGGCTTAAAAATTCTTTAAAAAATCCACGTTTTGTGGTTCATTGGCAGGCTTTAAAAATTCTTTAAAAAATCCACGTTTTGTGGTTCATTGGCAGGCTTTAAAAATTCTTTAAAAAATCCACGTTTTGTGGTTCATTGGCAGGCTTTAAAAATTCTTTAAAAAATCCACGTTTTGTGGTTCATTGGCAGGCTTTAAAAATTCTTTAAAAAATCCACGTTTTGTGGTTCATTGGCAGGCTTTAAAAATTCTTTAAAAAATCCACGTTTTGTGGTTCATTGGCAGGCTTTAAAAATTCTTTAAAAAATCCACGTTTTGTGGTTCATTGGCAGGCTTTAAAAATTCTTTAAAAAATCCACGTTTTGTGGTTCATTGGCAGGCTTTAAAAATTCTTTAAAAAATCCACGTTTTGTGGTTCATTGGCAGGCTTTAAAAATTCTTTAAAAAATCCACGTTTTGTGGTTCATTGGCAGGCTTTAAAAATTCTTTAAAAAATCCACGTTTTGTGGTTCATTGGCAGGCTTTAAAAATTCTTTAAAAAATCCACGTTTTGTGGGCCATAAAGAGGCTTAAAAATTCTTTAAAAAATCCACGTTTTGTGGTTCATCGGCAGGCTTTAAAAATTCTTTAAAAAATCCACGTTTTGTGGTTCATTGGCAGGCTTTAAAAATTCTTTAAAAAATCCACGTTTTGTGGTTCATTGGCAGGCTTTAAAAATTCTTTAAAAAATCCACGTTTTGTGGTTCATTGGCAGGCTTTAAAAATTCTTTAAAAAATCCACGTTTTGTGGTTCATTGGCAGGCTTTAAAAATTCTTTAAAAAATCCACGTTTTGTGGGCCATAAAGAGGCTTAAAAATTCTTTAAAAAATCCACGTTTTGTGGTTCATCGGCAGGCTTTAAAAATTCTTTAAAAAATCCACGTTTTGTGGTTCATTGGCAGGCTTTAAAAATTCTTTAAAAAATCCACGTTTTGTGGTTCATTGGCAGGCTTTAAAAATTCTTTAAAAAATCCAAGTTTTGTGGTTCATTGGCAGGCTTTAAAAATTCTTTAAAAAATCCACGTTTTGTGGTTCATTGGCAGGCTTTAAAAATTCTTTAAAAAATCCACGTTTTGTGGTTCATTGGCAGGCTTTAAAAATTCTTTAAAAAATCCACGTTTTGTGGTTCATTGGCAGGCTTTAAAAATTCTTTAAAAAATCCACGTTTTGTGGTTCATTGGCAGGCTTTAAAAATTCTTTAAAAAATCCAAGTGTTGTGGTTCATGGGCAGGCTTAAAAAATTCTTTAAAAAATCCACGTTTTGTGGTTCATTGGCAGGCTTTAAAAATTCTTTAAAAAATCCAAGTGTTGTGGTTCATGGGCAGGCTTAAAAAATTCTTTAAAAAATCCACGTTTTGTGGTTCATGGGCAGGCTGTAAAAATTCTTTAAAAAATCCACGTTTTGTGGTTCATGGGCAGGCCTTAAAAATTCTTTAAAAAATCCACGTTTTGTGGTTCATTGGCAGGCTGTAAAAATTCTTTAAAAAATCCACGTTTTGTGGTTCATAGCAGGCTTTAAAAATTCTTTAAAAAATCCACGTTTTGTGGTTCATTGGCAGGCTTTAAAAATTCTTTAAAAAATCCACGTTTTGTGGTTCATTGGCAGGCCTTAAAAATTCTTTAAAAAATCCACGGTTTGTGGTTCATTGGCAGGCTTTAAAAATTCTTTAAAAAATCCACGTTTTGTGGTTCATTGGCAGGCTTTAAGAATTCTTTAAAAAATCCACGTTTTTTGGTTCATTGGCAGGCTTTAAAAATTCTTTAAAAAATCCACGTTTTGTGGTTCATTGGCAGGCTTTAAAAATTCTTTAAAAAATCCACGTTTTGTGGTTCATTGGTAGGCATTAAAAATTCTTTAAAAAATCCACGTTTTGTGGGCCATAAGTTGGCTTTAAAAAATCCACGTTTTGTGGTTCATTGGATGGCTTTAAAAATTCTTTAAAAAATCCACGTTTTGTGGTTCATTGTCAGGCTTTAAAAATTCTTTAAAAAATCCAAGTTTTATGGTTCATTGGCAGGCTTTAAAAATTCTTTAAAAAATCCAAGTTTTGTGGTTCATTGGCAGGCTTTAAAAATTCTTTAAAAATTCCACGTTTTGTGGTTCATTGGCAGGCTTTAAAAATTCTTTAAAAAATCCACGTTTTGTGGTTCATTGGCAGGCTTTAAAAATTCTTTAAAAAATCCACGTTTTGTGGTTCATTGGCAGGCTTTAAAAATTCTTTAAACAATCCACGTTTTGTGGTTCATTGGCAGGATTTAAAAATTCTTTAAACAATCCACGCTTTGTGGTTCATTGGCAGGCTTTAAAAATCCTTTAAACAATCCACGTTTTGTGGTTCATTGGCAGGCTTTAAAAATTCTTTATAAAATCCACGTTTTGTGGTTCATTGGCAGGCTTTAAAAATTCTTTAAAAAATCCAAGTTTTGTGGTTCATTGGCAGGCTTTAAAAATTCTTTAAAAAATCCACGTTTTGTGGTTCATTGGCAGGCTTTAAAAATTCTTTAAATAATCCACGTTTTATGGTTCATTGGCAGGTTTAAAAAATTTTTTAAAAATCCACGTTTTGTGGTTCATTGGCAGGCCTTAAAAATTCTTTAAATAATCCACGTTTTGTGGTTCATTGGCAGGCTTTAAAAATTCTTTAAAAAATCCAGGTTTTGTGGTTCATTGGCAGGCTTTAAAAATTCTTTAAAAAATCCACGTTTTGTGGTTCATTGGCAGGCTTTAAAAATTCTTTAAAAAATCCACGTTTTGTGGTTCATTGGCAGGCTTTAAAAATTCTTTAAAAAATCCACGTTTTGTGGTTCATTGGCAGGCTTTAAAAATCCTTTAAAAAATCCACGTTTTGTGGTTCATTGGCAGGCTTTAAAAATTCTTTAAAAAATCCACGTTTTGTGGTTCATTGGCAGGCTTTAAAAATTCTTTAAAAAATCCACGTTTTGTGGTTCATTGGCAGGCTTTAAAAATTCTTTAAAAAATCCACGTTTTGTGGTTCATTGGCAGGCTTTAAAAATTCTTTAAAAAATCCACGTTTTGTGGTTCATTGGCAGGCTTTAAAAATCCTTTAAAAAATCCACGTTTTGTGGTTCATTGGCAGGCTTTAAAAATTCTTTAAACAATCCACGTTTTGTGGTTCATTGGCAGGCTTTAAAAATTCTTTAAATAATCCACGTTTTGTGGTTCATTGGCAGGCTTTAAAAATTCTTTAAATAATCCACGTTTTGTGGTTCATTGGCAGGCTTTAAAAATTCTTTAAATAATCCACGTTTTGTGGTTCATTGGCAGGCTTTAAAAATTCTTTAAAAAATCCACGTTTTGTGGTTCATTGGCAGGCTTTAAAAATTCTTTAAACAATCCACGTTTTGTGGTTCATTGGCAGGCTTTAAAAATTCTTTAAATAATCCACGTTTTGTGGTTCATTGGCAGGCTTTAAAAATTCTTTAAATAATCCACGTTTTGTGGTTCATTGGCAGGCTTTAAAAATTCTTTAAAAAATCCACGTTTTGTGGTTCATTGGCAGGCTTTAAAAATTCTTTAAAAAATCCACGTTTTGTGGTTCATAGGCAGGCTTTAAAAATTCTTTAAACAATCCACGTTTTGTGGTTCATTGGCAGGCTTTAAAAATTCTTTAAATAATCCACGTTTTGTGGTTCATTGGCAGGCTTTAAAAATTCTTTAAACAATCCACGTTTTGTGGTTCATTGGCAGGCTTTAAAAATTCTTTAAACAATCCACGTTTTGTGGTTCATTGACAGGCTTTAAAAATTCTTTAAATAATCCACGTTTTGTGGTTCATTGGCAGGCTTTAAAAATTCTTTAAAAAATCCACGTTTTGTGGTTCATTGGCAGGCTTTAAAAATTCTTTAAATAATCCACGTTTTGTGGTTCATTGGCAGGCTTTAAAAATTCTTTAAATAATCCACGTTTTGTGGTTGATTGGCAGGCTTTAAAAATTCTTTAAATAATCCACGTTTTGTGGTTGATTGGCAGGCTTTAAAAATTCTTTAAAAAATCCACGTTTTGTGGTTCATTGGCAGGCTTTAAAAATTCTTTAAACAATCCACGTTTTGTGGTTCATTGGCAGGCTTTAAAAATTCTTTAAACAATCCACGTTTTGTGGTTCATTGGCAGGCTTTAAAAATTCTTTAAATAATCCACGTTTTGTGGTTCATTGGCAGGCTTTAAAAATTCTTTAAACAATCCACGTTTTGTGGTTCATTGGCAGGCTTTAAAAATTCTTTAAAAAATCCACGTTTTGTGGTTCATTGGCAGGCTTTAAAAATTCTTTAAACAATCCACGTTTTGTGGTTCATTGGCAGGCTTTAAAAATTCTTTAAATAATCCACGTTTTGTGGTTCATTGGCAGGCTTTAAAAATTCTTTAAAAAATCCAGGTTTTGTGGTTCATTGGCAGGCTTTAAAAATTCTTTAAAAAATCCACGTTTTGTGGTTCATTGGCAGGCTTTAAAAATTCTTTAAAAAATCCACGTTTTGTGGTTCATTGGCAGGCTTTAAAAATTCTTTAAAAAATCCACGTTTTGTGGTTCATTGGCAGGCTTTAAAAATCCTTTAAAAAATCCACGTTTTGTGGTTCATTGGCAGGCTTTAAAAATTCTTTAAAAAATCCACGTTTTGTGGTTCATTGGCAGGCTTTAAAAATTCTTTAAAAAATCCACGTTTTGTGGTTCATTGGCAGGCTTTAAAAATTCTTTAAACAATCCACGTTTTGTGGTTCATTGGCAGGCTTTAAAAATTCTTTAAAAAATCCAAGTTTTGTGGTTCATTGGCAGGCTTTAAAATTTCTTTAAAAAATCCACGTTTTGTGGTTCATTGGCAGGCTTTAAAAATTCTTTAAACAATCCACGTTTTGTGGTTCATTGGCAGGCTTTAAAAATTCTTTAAATAATCCACGTTTTGTGGTTCATTGGCAGGCTTTAAAAATTCTTTAAATAATCCACGTTTTGTGGTTCATTGGCAGGCTTTAAAAATTCTTTAAATAATCCACGTTTTGTGGTTCATTGGCAGGCTTTAAAAATTCTTTAAACAATCCACGTTTTGTGGTTCATTGGCAGGCTTTAAAAATTCTTTAAAAAATCCACGTTTTGTGGTTCATTGGCAGGCTTTAAAAATTCTTTAAACAATCCACGTTTTGTGGTTCATTGGCAGGCTTTAAAAATTCTTTAAATAATCCACGTTTTGTGGTTCATTGGCAGGCTTTAAAAATTCTTTAAATAATCCACGTTTTGTGGTTCATTGGCAGGCTTTAAAAATTCTTTAAAAAATCCACGTTTTGTGGTTCATTGGCAGGCTTTAAAAATTCTTTAAAAAATCCACGTTTTGTGGTTCATAGGCAGGCTTTAAAAATTCTTTAAACAATCCACGTTTTGTGGTTCATTGGCAGGCTTTAAAAATTCTTTAAATAATCCACGTTTTGTGGTTCATTGGCAGGCTTTAAAAATTGTTTAAACAATCCACGTTTTGTGGTTCATTGGCAGGCTTTAAAAATTCTTTAAACAATCCACGTTTTGTGGTTCATTGACAGGCTTTAAAAATTCTTTAAATAATCCACGTTTTGTGGTTCATTGGCAGGCTTTAAAAATTCTTTAAAAAATCCACGTTTTGTGGTTCATTGGCAGGCTTTAAAAATTCTTTAAATAATCCACGTTTTGTGGTTCATTGGCAGGCTTTAAAAATTCTTTAAATAATCCACGTTTTGTGGTTGATTGGCAGGCTTTAAAAATTCTTTAAAAAATCCACGTTTTGTGGTTCATTGGCAGGCTTTAAAAATTCTTTAAACAATCCACGTTTTGTGGTTCATTGGCAGGCTTTAAAAATTCTTTAAACAATCCACGTTTTGTGGTTCATTGGCAGGCTTTAAAAATTCTTTAAATAATCCACGTTTTGTGGTTCATTGGCAGGCTTTAAAAATTCTTTAAAAAATCCACGTTTTGTGGTTCATTGGCAGGCTTTAAAAATTCTTTAAAAAATCCACGTTTTGTGGTTCATTGGCAGGCTTTAAAAATTCTTTAAACAATCCACGTTTTGTGGTTCATTGGCAGGCTTTAAAAATTCTTTAAATAATCCACGTTTTGTGGTTCATTGGCAGGCTTTAAAAATTCTTTAAAAAATCCAGGTTTTGTGGTTCATTGGCAGGCTTTAAAAATTCTTTAAAAAATCCACGTTTTGTGGTTCATTGGCAGGCTTTAAAAATTCTTTAAAAAATCCACGTTTTGTGGTTCATTGGCAGGCTTTAAAAATTCTTTAAAAAATCCACGTTTTGTGGTTCATTGGCAGGCTTTAAAAATCCTTTAAAAAATCCACGTTTTGTGGTTCATTGGCAGGCTTTAAAAATTCTTTAAAAAATCCACGTTTTGTGGTTCATTGGCAGGCTTTAAAAATTCTTTAAAAAATCCACGTTTTGTGGTTCATTGGCAGGCTTTAAAAATTCTTTAAACAATCCACGTTTTGTGGTTCATTGGCAGGCTTTAAAAATTCTTTAAAAAATCCAAGTTTTGTGGTTCATTGGCAGGCTTTAAAAATTCTTTAAAAAATCCACGTTTTGTGGTTCATTGGCAGGCTTTAAAAATTCTTTAAACAATCCACGTTTTGTGGTTCATTGGCAGGCTTTAAAAATTCTTTAAATAATCCACGTTTTGTGGTTCATTGGCAGGCTTTAAAAATTCTTTAAATAATCCACGTTTTGTGGTTCATTGGCAGGCTTTAAAAATTCTTTAAATAATCCACGTTTTGTGGTTCATTGGCAGGCTTTAAAAATTCTTTAAACAATCCACGTTTTGTGGTTCATTGGCAGGCTTTAAAAATTCTTTAAAAAATCCACGTTTTGTGGTTCATTGGCAGGCTTTAAAAATTCTTTAAACAATCCACGTTTTGTGGTTCATTGGCAGGCTTTAAAAATTCTTTAAATAATCCACGTTTTGTGGTTCATTGGCAGGCTTTAAAAATTCTTTAAATAATCCACGTTTTGTGGTTCATTGGCAGGCTTTAAAAATTCTTTAAAAAATCCACGTTTTGTGGTTCATTGGCAGGCTTTAAAAATTCTTTAAAAAATCCACGTTTTGTGGTTCATAGGCAGGCTTTAAAAATTCTTTAAACAATCCACGTTTTGTGGTTCATTGGCAGGCTTTAAAAATTCTTTAAATAATCCACGTTTTGTGGTTCATTGGCAGGCTTTAAAAATTCTTTAAACAATCCACGTTTTGTGGTTCATTGGCAGGCTTTAAAAATTCTTTAAACAATCCACGTTTTGTGGTTCATTGACAGGCTTTAAAAATTCTTTAAATAATCCACGTTTTGTGGTTCATTGGCAGGCTTTAAAAATTCTTTAAAAAATCCACGTTTTGTGGTTCATTGGCAGGCTTTAAAAATTCTTTAAATAATCCACGTTTTGTGGTTCATTGGCAGGCTTTAAAAATTCTTTAAATAATCCACGTTTTGTGGTTGATTGGCAGGCTTTAAAAATTCTTTAAAAAATCCACGTTTTGTGGTTCATTGGCAGGCTTTAAAAATTCTTTAAACAATCCACGTTTTGTGGTTCATTGGCAGGCTTTAAAAATTCTTTAAACAATCCACGTTTTGTGGTTCATTGGCAGGCTTTAAAAATTCTTTAAATAATCCACGTTTTGTGGTTCATTGGCAGGCTTTAAAAATTCTTTAAACAATCCACGTTTTGTGGTTCATTGGCAGGCTTTAAAAATTCTTTAAAAAATCCACGTTTTGTGGTTCATTGGCAGGCTTTAAAAATTCTTTAAACAATCCACGTTTTGTGGTTCATTGGCAGGCTTTAAAAATTCTTTAAATAATCCACGTTTTGTGGTTCATTGGCAGGCTTTAAAAATTCTTTAAATAATCCACGTTTTGTGGTTCATTGGCAGGCTTTAAAAATTCTTTAAAAAATCCACGTTTTGTGGTTCATTGGCAGGCTTTAAAAATTCTTTAAAAAATCCACGTTTTGTGGTTCATAGGCAGGCTTTAAAAATTCTTTAAAAAATCCACGTTTTGTGGTTCATAGGCAGGCTTTAAAAATTCTTTAAACAATCCACGTTTTGTGGTTCATTGGCAGGCTTTAAAAATTCTTTAAATAATCCACGTTTTGTGGTTCATTGGTAGGCTTTTTGTGGTTCATTGGCAGACTTTAAAAATTCTTTAAAAAATCCACGTTTTGTGGTTCATTGGCAGGCTTTAAAAATTCTTTAAAAAAAATCCACGTTTTGTGGTTCATTGGTAGGCTTTTTGTGGTTCATTGGCAGACTTTAAAAATTCTTTAAAAAATCCACGTTTTGTGGTTCATTGGCAGGCTTTAAAAATTCTTTAAAAAATCCACGTTTTGTGGTTCATTGGCAGGCTTTAAAAATTCTTTAAAAAATCCACGTTTTGTGGTTCATTGGCAGGCTTTAAAAATTCTTTAAAAAATCCACGTGTTGTGATTCAGTGGCAGGCTTTAAAATTCTTTAAAAAATCCACGTTTCGTGGTTCATTGGCAGGCTTTAAAAAATCCACGTTTTGTGGTTTATGGGGAGGCTTTAAAAATTCTTTAAAAAATCCACGTTTTGTGGTTCATTGGCAGGCTTTAAAATTTTTTTTAAAAAATCAACGTTTTGTGGTTCATTGGCAGGCTTTAAAAATTCTTTAAAAAATCCACGTTTTGTGGTTCATTGGCAGGCTTTTTGTGGTTCATTGGCAGGCTTTAAAAATTCTTTAAAAATCCACGTTTTGTGGTTCATTGGCAGGCTTTACAAATTCTTTAAAAAATCCACGTTTTGTGGTTCATTGGCAGGCTTTAAAAATTTTTTGAAAAATCCACGATTTGTGGTTCATTGGCAGGCTTTAAAAATTCTTTAAAAAATCCACGTTTTGTGGTTCATTGGCAGGCTTTAAAAAATCCACGTTTTGTGGTTCATTGGCAGGCTTTAAAAATTCTTTAAAAAATCCACGTTTTGTGGTTCATTGGCAGGCTTTAAAAATTCTTTAAAAAATCCACGTTTTGTGGTTCATTGGCAGGCTTTAAAAATTCTTTAAAAAATCCACGTTTTGTGGTTCATAGGCAGGCTTTAAAAATTCTTTAAACAATCCACGTTTTGTGGTTCATTGGCAGGCTTTAAAAATTCTTTAAATAATCCACGTTTTGTGGTTCATTGGCAGGCTTTAAAAATTCTTTAAATAATCCACGTTTTGTGGTTCATTGGCAGGCTTTAAAAATTCTTTAAACAATCCACGTTTTGTGGTTCATTGGCAGGCTTTAAAAATTCTTTAAATAATCCACGTTTTGTGGTTCATTGGCAGGCTTTAAAAATTCTTTAAAAAATCCACGTTTTGTGGTTCATAGGCAGGCTTTAAAAATTCTTTAAACAATCCACGTTTTGTGGTTCATTGGCAGGCTTTAAAAATTCTTTAAACAATCCACGTTTTGTGGTTCATTGGCAGGCTTTAAAAATTCTTTAAACAATCCACGTTTTGTGGTTCATTGGCAGGCTTTAAAAATTCTTTAAAAAATCCACGTTTTGTGGTTCATTGGCAGGCTTTACAAATTCTTTAAAAAAATCCACGTTTTGTGGTACATTGGCAGGCTTTAAAAATTCTTTAAACAATCCACGTTTTGTGGTTCATTGGCAGGCTTTAAAAATTCTTTAAACAATCCACGTTTTGTGGTTCATTGGCAGGCTTTAAAAATTCTTTAAAAAATCCACGTTTTGTGGTTCATTGGCAGGCTTTAAAAATTCTTTAAAAAAATCCACGTTTTGTGGTTCATTGGCAGGCTTTAAAAATTCTTTAAAAAAATCCACGTTTTGTGGTTCATTGGTAGGCTTTTTGTGGTTCATTGGGAGGCTATAAAAATTCTTTAAAAAATCCACGTTTTGTGGTTCATTGGCAGGCTTTAAAAATTCTTTAAAAAATCCACGTTTTGTGGTTCATTGGCAGGCTTTAAAAATTCTTTAAAAAATCCACGTTTTGTGGTTCATTGGCAGGCTTTAAAAATTCTTTAAAAAATCCACGTTTTGTGGTTCATAGGCAGGCTTTAAAAATTCTTTAAACAATCCACGTTTTGTGGTTCATTGGCAGGCTTTAAAAATTCTTTAAATAATCCACGTTTTGTGGTTCATTGGCAGGCTTTAAAAATTCTTTAAACAATCCACGTTTTGTGGTTCATTGGCAGGCTTTAAAAATTCTTTAAACAATCCACGTTTTGTGGTTCATTGGCAGGCTTTAAAAATTCTTTAAATAATCCACGTTTTGTGGTTCATTGGCAGGCTTTAAAAATTCTTTAAAAAATCCACGTTTTGTGGTTCATTGGCAGGCTTTAAAAATTCTTTAAAAAATCCACGTTTTGTGGTTCATTGGCAGGCTTTAAAAATTCTTTAAAAAATCCACGTTTTGTGGTTCATTGGCAGGCTTTGCAAATTCTTTAAAAAAATCCACGTTTTGTGGTTCATTGGCAGGCTTTAAAAATTCTTTAAAAAAATCCACGTTTTGTGGTTCATTGGTAGGCTTTTTGTGGTTCATTGGGAGCTATAAAAATTCTTTAAAAAATCCACGTTTTGTGGTTCATTGGCAGGCTTTAAAAATTCTTTAAAAAATCCACGTGTTGTGATTCAGTGGCAGGCTTTAAAATTCTTTAAAAAATCCACGTTTCGTGGTTCATTGGCAGGCTTTAAAAAATCCACGTTTCGTGGTTCATTGGCAGGCTTTAAAAAATCCACGTTTTGTGGTTTATGGGGAGGCCTTAAAAATTCTTTAAAAAATCCACGTTTTGTGGTTCATTGGCAGGCTTTAAAATTTTTTTAAAAAATCAACGTTTTGTGGTTCATTGGCAGGCTTTAAAAATTCTTTAAAAAATCCACGTTTTGTGGTTCATTGGCAGGCTTTTTGTGGTTCATTGGCAGGCTTTAAAAATTCTTTAAAAATCCACGTTTTGTGGTTCATTGGCAGGCTTTACAAATTCTTTAAAAAATCCACGTTTTGTGGTTCATTGGCAGGCTTTAAAAATTCTTTAAAAAATCCACGTTTTGTGGTTCATTGGCAGGCTTTAAAAAATCCACGTTTTGTGGTTCATTGGCAGGCTTTATAAATTCTTTAAAAAATCCACGTTTTGTGGTTCATTGGCAGGCTTTAAAAATTCTTTAAAAATCCACGTTTTGTGGTTCATTTGCAGGCTTTAAAAATTCTTTAAAAAATCCACGTTTTGTGGTTCATTGGCAGGCTTTAAAAATTCTTTAAAAAATCCACGTTTTGTGGTTCATTGGCAGGCTTTAAAAATTCTTTAAACAATCCACGTTTTGTGGTTCATTGGCACGCTTTAAAAATTCTTTAAACAATCCACGTTTTGTGGTTCATTGGCAGGCTTTAAAAATTCTTTAAACAATCCACGTTTTGTGGTTCATTGGCAGGCTTTAAAAATTCTTTAAATAATCCACGTTTTGTGGTTCATTGGCAGGCTTTAAAAATTCTTTAAAAAATCCACGTTTTGTGGTTCATTGGCAGGCTTTAAAAATTCTTTAAAAAATCCACGTTTTGTGGTTCATTGGCAGGCTTTAAAAATTCTTTAAACAATCCACGTTTTGTGGTTCATTGGCAGGCTTTAAAAATTCTTTAAATAATCCACGTTTTGTGGTTCATTGGCAGGCTTTAAAAATTCTTTAAACAATCCACGTTTTGTGGTTCATTGGCAGGCTTTAAAAATTCTTTAAACAATCCACGTTTTGTGGTTCATTGGCAGGCTTTAAAAATTCTTTAAATAATCCACGTTTTGTGGTTCATTGGCAGGCTTTAAAAATTCTTTAAAAAATCCACGTTTTGTGGTTCATTGGCAGGCTTTAAAAATTCTTTAAAAAATCCACGTTTTGTGGTTCATTGGCAGGCTTTAAAAATTCTTTAAAAAATACACGTTTTGTTGTTCATTGGCAGGCTTTACAAATTCTTTAAAAAAATCCACGTTTTGTGGTTCATTGGTAGGCTTTAAAAATTCTTTAAAAAAATCCACGTTTTGTGGTTCATTGGTAGGCTTTTTGTGGTTCATTGGGAGGCTATAAAAATTCTTTAAAAAATCCACGTTTTGTGGTTCATTGGCAGGCTTTAAAAATTCTTTAAAAAATCCACGTTTTGTGGTTCATTGGCAGGCTTTACAAATTCTTTAAAAAAATCCACGTTTTGTGGTTCATTGGCAGGCTTTAAAAATTCTTTAAAAAAAATCCACGTTTTGTGGTTCATTGGTAGGCTTTTTGTGGTTCATTGGCAGACTTTAAAAAGTCTTTAAAAAATCCAACTTTTTGTGGTTCATTGGCAGGCTTTAAAAATTCTTTAAAAAATCCACGTTTTGTGGTTCATTGGCAGGCTTTAAAAATGCTTTAAAAAATCCACGTGTTGTGATTCAGTGGCAGGCTTTAAAATTCTTTAAAAAATCCACGTTTCGTGGTTCATTGGCAGGCTTTAAAAAATCCACGTTTTGTGGTTTATGGGGAGGCTTTAAAAATTCTTTAATAAATCCACGTTTTGTGGTTCATTGGCAGGCTTTACAAATTCTTTAAAAAATCCACGTTTTGTGGTTCATTGGCAGGCTTTAAAATTTTTTTGAAAAATCCACGTTTTGTGGTTCATTGGCAGGCTTTAAAAATTCTTTAAAAAATCCACGTTTTGTGGTTCATTGGCAGGCTTTAAAAAATCCACGTTTTGTGGTTCATTGGCAGGCTTTAAAAATTCTTTAAAAAATCCACGTTTTGTGGTTCATTGGCAGGCTTTAAAAATTCTTTAAAAAATCCACGTTTTGTGGTTCATTGGCAGGCTTTTTGTGGTTCATTGGCAGGCTTTAAAAATTCTTTAAAAATCCACGTTTTGTGGTTCATTGGCAGGCTTTACAAATTCTTTAAAAAATCCACGTTTTGTGGTTCATTGGCAGGCTTTAAAATTTTTTTGAAAAATCCACGTTTTGTGGTTCATTGGCAGGCTTTAAAAATTCTTTAAAAAATCCACGTTTTGTGGTTCATTGGCAGGCTTTAAAAAATCCACGTTTTGTGGTTCATTGGCAGGCTTTAAAAATTCTTTAAAAAATCCACTTTTGTGGTTCATTGGCAGGCTTTAAAAATTCTTTAAAAAATCCACGTTTTGTGGTTCATTGGCAGGCTTTAAAAATTCTTTAAAAAATCCACGTTTTGTGGTTCATTGGCAGGCTTTAAAAATTCTTTAAAAAATCCACGTTTTGTGGTTCATTGGCAGGCTTTAAAAATTCTTTAAAAAATCCACGTTTTGTGGTTCATAGGCAGGCTTTAAAAATTCTTTAAACAATCCACGTTTTGTGGTTCATTGGCAGGCTTTAAAAATTCTTTAAATAATTCACGTTTTGTGGTTCATTGGCAGGCTTTAAAAATTCTTTAAACAATCCACGTTTTGTGGTTCATTGACAGGCTTTAAAAATTCTTTAAATAATCCACGTTTTGTGGTTCATTGGCAGGCTTTAAAAATTCTTTAAAAAATCCACGTTTTGTGGTTCATTGGCAGGCTTTAAAAATTCTTTAAAAAATCCACGTTTTGTGGTTCATTGGCAGGCTTTAAAAATTCTTTAAAAAATCCACGTTTTGTGGTTCATAGGCAGGCTTTAAAAATTCTTTAAACAATCCACGTTTTGTGGTTCATTGGCAGGCTTTAAAAATTCTTTAAATAATCCACGTTTTGTGGTTCATTGGCAGGCTTTAAAAATTCTTTAAACAATCCACGTTTTGTGGTTCATTGGCAGGCTTTAAAAATTCTTTAAATAATCCACGTTTTGTGGTTCATTGGCAGGCTTTAAAAATTCTTTAAAAAATCCACGTTTTGTGGTTCATTGGCAGGCTTTAAAAATTCTTTAAATAATCCACGTTTTGTGGTTCATTGGCAGGCTTTAAAAATTCTTTAAAAAATCCACGTTTTGTGGTTCATTGGCAGGCTTTAAAAATTCTTTAAAAAATCCACGTTTTGTGGTTCATAGGCAGGCTTTAAAAATTCTTTAAACAATCCACGTTTTGTGGTTCATTGGCAGGCTTTAAAAATTCTTTAAATAATCCACGTTTTGTGGTTCATTGGCAGGCTTTAAAAATTCTTTAAACAATCCACGTTTTGTGGTTCATTGGCAGGCTTTAAAAATTCTTTAAATAATCCACGTTTTGTGGTTCATTGGCAGGCTTTAAAAATTCTTTAAAAAATCCACGTTTTGTGGTTCATTGGCAGGCTTTACAAATTCTTTAAAAAAATCCACGTTTTGTGGTTCATTGGCAGGCTTTAAAAATTCTTTAAAAAAAATCCACGTTTTGTGGTTCATTGGTAGGCTTTTTGTGGTTCATTGGCAGACTTTAAAAATTCTTTAAAAAATCCACGTTTTGTGGTTCATTGGCAGGCTTTAAAAATTCTTTAAAAAATCCACGTTTTGTGGTTCATTGGCAGGCTTTAAAAATTCTTTAAAAAATCCACGTGTTGTGATTCAGTGGCAGGCTTTAAAATTCTTTAAAAAATCCACGTTTCGTGGTTCATTGGCAGGCTTTAAAAAATCCACGTTTTGTGGTTTATGGGGAGGCTTTAAAAATTCTTTAAAAAATCCACGTTTTGTGGTTCATTGGCAGGCTTTAAAATTTTTTTAAAAAATCAACGTTTTGTGGTTCATTGGCAGGCTTTAAAAATTCTTTAAAAAATCCACGTTTTGTGGTTCATTGGCAGGCTTTTTGTGGTTCATTGGCAGGCTTTAAAAATTCTTTAAAAATCCACGTTTTGTGGTTCATTGGCAGGCTTTACAAATTCTTTAAAAAATCCACGTTTTGTGGTTCATTGGCAGGCTTTAAAAATTTTTTGAAAAATCCACGATTTGTGGTTCATTGGCAGGCTTTAAAAATTCTTTAAAAAATCCACGTTTTGTGGTTCATTGGCAGGCTTTAAAAATTCTTTAAAAAATCCACGTTTTGTGGTTCATTGGCAGGCTTTAAAAATTCTTTAAAAAATCCACGTTTTGTGGTTCATTGGCAGGCTTTAAAAATTCTTTAAAAAATCCACGTTTTGTGGTTCATTGGCAGGCTTTAAAAATTCTTTAAAAAATCCACGTTTTGTGGTTCATTGGCAGGCTTTAAAAATTCTTTAAAAAATCCACGTGTTGTGATTCAGTGGCAGGCTTTAAAATTCTTTAAAAAATCCACGTTTCGTGGTTCATTGGCAGGCTTTAAAAAATCCACGTTTTGTGGTTTATGGGGAGGCTTTAAAAATTCTTTAAAAAATCCACGTTTTGTGGTTCATTGGCAGGCTTTAAAATTTTTTTTAAAAAATCAACGTTTTGTGGTTCATTGGCAGGCTTTAAAAATTCTTTAAAAAATCCACGTTTTGTGGTTCATTGGCAGGCTTTTTGTGGTTCATTGGCAGGCTTTAAAAATTCTTTAAAAATCCACGTTTTGTGGTTCATTGGCAGGCTTTACAAATTCTTTAAAAAATCCACGTTTTGTGGTTCATTGGCAGGCTTTAAAAATTCTTTAAAAAATCCACGTTTTGTGGTTCATTGGCAGACTTTAAAAATTCTTTAAAAAAATCCAAGTTTTGTGGGTTTTATAAAATTCTTTAAAAAATCCACGTTTTGTGGGTTTTAAAAATTCTTTAAAAAATCCACGTTTTGTGGGTTCTAAAAATTCTTTAAAAATTCCACGTTTTGTGGGTTTTAAAAATTCTTAAAAAATCCACGTTTTGTGGTTCATTGGCAGGCATTAAAAATTCTTTAAAAAATCCACGTTTTGTGGTTCATTGGCAGATTTTAAAAATTCTTTAAAAAATCAAATTTTTGTGGTTTTAAAAATTCTTTAAAAAATCCACGTTTTGTGGGTTTTAAAAATTCTTTAAAAAATCCACGTTTTGTGGGTTTTAAAAATTCTTTAAAAAATCCACGTTTTGTGGGTTTTAAAAATTCTTTAAAAAATCCACGTTTTGTGGGTTTTAAAAATTCTTTAAAAAATCCACGTTTTGTGGGTTTTAAAAATTCTTTAAAAAATCCACGTTTTGTGGGTTTTAAAAATTCTTTAAAAAATCCACGTTTTGTGGGTTTTAAAAATTCTTTAAAAAATCCACGTTTTGTGGGTTTTAAAAATTCTTTAAAAAATCCACGTTTTGTGGGTTTTAAAAATTCTTTAAAAAATCCACGTTTTGTGGGTTTTAAAAATTCTTTAAAAAATCCACGTTTTGTGGGTTTTAAAAATTCTTTAAAAAATCCACGTTTTGTGGGTTTTAAAAATTCTTTAAAAAATCCACGTTTTGTGGGTTTTAAAAATTCTTTAAAAAATCCACGTTTTGTGGGTTTTAAAAATTCTTTAAAAAATCCACGTTTTGTGGGTTTTAAAAATTCTTTAAAAAATCCACGTTTTGTGGGTTTTAAAAATTCTTTAAAAAATCCACGTTTTGTGGGTTTTAAAAATTCTTTAAAAAATCCACGTTTTGTGGGTTTTAAAAATTCTTTAAAAAATCCACGTTTTGTGGGTTTTAAAAATTCTTTAAAAAATCCACGTTTTGTGGGTTTTAAAAATTCTTTAAAAAATCCACGTTTTGTGGGTTTTAAAAATTCTTTAAAAAATCCACGTTTTGTGGGTTTTAAAAATTCTTTAAAAAATCCACGTTTTGTGGGTTTTAAAAATTCTTTAAAAAATCCACGTTTTGTGGGTTTTAAAAATTCTTTAAAAAATCCACGTTTTGTGGGTTTTAAAAATTCTTTAAAAAATCCACGTTTTGTGGGTTTTAAAAATTCTTTAAAAAATCCACGTTTTGTGGGTTTTAAAAATTCTTTAAAAAATCCACGTTTTGTGGGTTTTAAAAATTCTTTAAAAAATCCACGTTTTGTGGGTTTTAAAAATTCTTTAAAAATCCACGTTTTGTGGGTTTTAAAAATTCTTTAAAAAATCCACGTTTTGTGGGTTTTAAAAATTCTTTAAAAAATCCACGTTTTGTGGGTTTTAAAAATTCTTTAAAAAATCCACGTTTTGTGGGTTTTAAAAATTCTTTAAAAAATCCACGTTTTGTGGGTTTTAAAAATTCTTTAAAAAATCCACGTTTTGTGGTTCATTGGCAGGCTTTAAAAATTCTTTAAAAAATCCACGTTTTGTGGTTCATTGGCAGGCTTTAAAAATTCTTTAAAAAATCCACGTTTTGTGGTTCATTGGCAGGCTTTAAAAATTCTTTAAAAAATCCACGTTTTGTGGTTCATTGGCAGGCTTTAAAAATTCTTTAAAAACTCCACGTTTTGTGGTTCATTGGCAGGCTTTAAAAATTCTTTAAAAAATCCACGTTTTGTGGTTCATTGGCAGACTTTAAAAATTCTTTAAAAAATCCACGTTTTGTGGGCTTTAAAAATTCTTTAAAAAATCCACGTTTTGTGGGTTTTAAAAATTCTTTAAAAAATCCACGTTTTGTGGGTTTTAAAAATTCTTTAAAAAATCCACGTTTTGTGGGTTTTAAAAATTCTTTAAAAAATCCACGTTTTGTGGTTCATTGGCAGGCTTTAAAAATTCTTTAAAAAATCCACGTTTTGTGGTTCATTGGCAGGCTTTAAAAATTCTTTAAAAAATCCACGTTTTGTGGTTCATTGGCAGGCTTTAAAAATTCTTTAAAAAATCCACGTTTTGTGGTTCATTGGCAGGCTTTAAAAATTCTTTAAAAAATCCACGTTTTGTGGTTCATTGGCAGGCTTTAAAAATTCTTTAAAAAATCCACGTTTTGTGGGTTTTAAAAATTCTTTAAAAAATCCACGTTTTGTGGGTTTTAAAAATTCTTTAAAAAATCCACGTTTTGTGGGTTTTAAAAATTCTTTAAAAATCCACGTTTTGTGGGTTTTAAAAATTCTTTAAAAAATCCACGTTTTGTGGGTTTTAAAAATTCTTTAAAAAATCCACGTTTTGTGGGTTTTAAAAATTCTTTAAAAAATCCACGTTTTGTGGGTTTTAAAAATTCTTTAAAAAATCCACGTTTTGTGGGTTTTAAAAATTCTTTAAAAAATCCACGTTTTGTGGTTCATTGGCAGGCTTTAAAAATTCTTTAAAAAATCCACGTTTTGTGGTTCATTGGCAGGCTTTAAAAATTCTTTAAAAAATCCACGTTTTGTGGTTCATTGGCAGGCTTTAAAAATTCTTTAAAAAATCCACGTTTTGTGGTTCATTGGCAGGCTTTAAAAATTCTTTAAAAACTCCACGTTTTGTGGTTCATTGGCAGGCTTTAAAAATTCTTTAAAAAATCCACGTTTTGTGGTTCATTGGCAGACTTTAAAAATTCTTTAAAAAATCCACGTTTTGTGGGCTTTAAAAATTCTTTAAAAAATCCACGTTTTGTGGGTTTTAAAAATTCTTTAAAAAATCCACGTTTTGTGGGTTTTAAAAATTCTTTAAAAAATCCACGTTTTGTGGGTTTTAAAAATTCTTTAAAAAATCCACGTTTTGTGGTTCATTGGCAGGCTTTAAAAATTCTTTAAAAAATCCACGTTTTGTGGTTCATTGGCAGGCTTTAAAAATTCTTTAAAAAATCCACGTTTTGTGGTTCATTGGCAGGCTTTAAAAATTCTTTAAAAAATCCACGTTTTGTGGGTTTTAAAAATTCTTTAAAAAATCCACGTTTTGTGGGTTTTAAAAATTCTTTAAAAAATCCACGTTTTGTGGGTTTTAAAAATTCTTAAAAAATCCACGTTTTGTGGTTCATTGGCAGGCATTAAAAATTCTTTAAAAAATCCACATTTTGTGGTTCATTGGCAGATTTTAAAAATTCTTTAAAAAATCAAATTTTTGTGGTTTTAAAAATTCTTTAAAAAATCCACGTTTTGTGGTTCATTGGCAGGCATTAAAAATTCTTTAAAAAATCCACATTTTGTGGTTCATTGGCAGATTTTAAAAATTCTTTAAAAAATCAAATTTTTGTGGTTTTAAAAATTCTTTAAAAAATCCACGTTTTGTGGGTTTTAAAAATTCTTTAAAAAATACACGTTTTGTGGGTTTTAAAAATTCTTTAAAAAATCCAAGTTTTGTGGGTTTTAAAATTCTTTAAAAAATCCACGTTTTGTGGTTCATTGGCAGGCTTTAAAAATTCTTTAAAAAATCCACGTTTTGTGGTTCATTGGCAGGCTTTAAAAATTCTTTAAAAAATCCACGTTTTGTGGGTTTTAAAAATTCTTTAAAAAATCCGCGTTTTGTGGGTTTTAAAAATTCTTTAAAAAATCCACGTTTTGTGGGTTTTAAAAATTCTTTAAAAAATCCACGTTTTGTGGGTTTTAAAAATTCTTTAAAAAATCGACGTTTTGTGGTTCATTGGCAGGCTTTAAAAATTCTTTAAAAAATCCACGTTTTGTGGGTTTTAAAAATTCTTTAAAAAATCGACGTTTTGTGGTTCATTGGCAGGCTTTAAAAATTCTTTAAAAAATCCACGTTTTGTGGGTTTTAAAAATTCTTTAAAAAATCCACATTTTGTGGTTCATTGGCAGATTTTAAAAATTCTTTAAAAAATCAAATTTTTGTGGTTTTAAAAATTCTTTAAAAAATCCACGTTTTGTGGGTTTTAAAAATTCTTTAAAAAATACACGTTTTGTGGGTTTTAAAAATTCTTTAAAAAATCCAAGTTTTGTGGGTTTTAAAATTCTTTAAAAAATCCACGTTTTGTGGTTCATTGGCAGGCTTTAAAAATTCTTTAAAAACTCCACGTTTTGTGGTTCATTGGCAGGCTTTAAAAATTCTTTAAAAAATCCACGTTTTGTGGGTTTTAAAAATTCTTTAAAAAATCCGCGTTTTGTGGGTTTTAAAAATTCTTTAAAAAATCCACGTTTTGTGGGTTTTAAAAATTCTTTAAAAAATCCACGTTTTGTGGGTTTTAAAAATTCTTTAAAAAATCGACGTTTTGTGGTTCATTGGCAGGCTTTAAAAATTCTTTAAAAAATCCACGTTTTGTGGGTTTTAAAAATTCTTTAAAAAATCGACGTTTTGTGGTTCATTGGCAGGCTTTAAAAATTCTTTAAAAAATCCACGTTTTGTGGGTTTTAAAAATTCTTTAAAAAATCCACGTTTTGTGGGTTTTAAAAATTCTTTAAAAAATCCACGTTTTGTGGTTCATTGGCAGGCTTTAAAAATTCTTTAAAAAATCCACGTTTTGTGGTTCATTGGCAGGCTTTAAAAATTCTTTAAATAATCCACGTTTTGTGGTTCATTGGCAGGCTTTAAAAATTCTTTAAACAATCCACGTTTTGTGGTTCATTGGCAGGCTTTAAAAATTCTTTAAAAAATCCACGTTTTGTGGTTCATTGGCAGGCTTTAAAAATTCTTTAAAAAATCCACGTTTTGTGGTTCATTGGCAGGCTTTAAAAATTCTTTAAAAAATCCACGTTTTGTGGTTCATTGGCAGACTTTAAAAATTCCTTAAAAAATCCACGTTTTGTTGGTTTTAAAAAATTCTTTAAAAAATCCACGTTTTGTGGTTCATTGGCAGGCTTTAAAAATTCTTTAAAAAATCCACGTTTTGTGGTTCATTGGCAGGCTTTAAAAATTCTTTAAAAAATCCACGTTTTGTGGTTCATTGGCAGGCTTTAAAAATTCTTTAAAAAATCCACGTTTTGTGGTTCATTGGCAGGCTTTAAAAATTCTTTAAAAAATCCACGTTTTGTGGTTCATTGGCAGGCTTTAAAAATTCTTTAAAAAATCCACGTTTTGTGGTTCATTGGCAGGCTTTAAAAATTCTTTAAAAAATCCACGTTTTGTGGTTCATTGGCAGGCTTTCAAAATTCTTTAAAAAATCCACGTTTTTTGGTTCATTGGCAGGCTTTAAAAATTCTTTAAAAAATCCACGTTCTGTGGTTCATTGGCAGGCTTTAAAAATTCTTTAAAAAATCCACGTTTTGTGGTTCATTGGCAGGCTTTAAAAATTCTTTAAAAAAATCCACGTGTTGTGGTTCAGTGGCAGGCTTTAAAATTCTTTAAAAAATCCACGTTTTGTGGTTCATTGGCAGGCTTTAAAAATTCTTTAAAAAATCCACGTTTTGTGGGTTATGGGAAGGCTTTAAAACCTCTTTAAAAATCCACGCTTTGTGGGTTATTGGAAGGCTTTAAAAACTCTGTACGAAAGCTTTAAAATTTCATAAGAAGATCCACGTTTCCTGGGCCATAGCCAGAATTTAAAAAAATCATTATTGCGATTTTTTTTTTTCATTTCACCCTAACACATCAATGTCTTTTTTTTTTTTTTTTTGCATCAATTCTCTATTCATTCACATTTCGTGGACCCGTTTTTTGTTGCGGACCATAATAAGTCACTTGTTAAATCCTTTAGCCTCTGTCACATATAAAACTGGTTGGCTATTGTGTGCACACAAAGGATACTTTTTTACTCTTATTTAGGTGGAGGATAATGCAGTATTTTGAATTTCCCAAAAAAAAGAAGAATCACCGGACAATTGAATGGTAAGGTTAACGTTGGTAAAATATGTTCTTTTAAAAAGGATTTACATTTGAAAAATATACATTTATGTGGGAGAAAGAGATATGGTAATGGTCAGGAATTCATGAGCTTTTAATTTTTCAATATAAATTGTATATAATTAATCTGGAGAAAAAGAAAGGAATATGGGATTACCATTTTTCAAGTACTAATCAAATTTGGACCATTCATGTCCATGGATTATCACTAGCCTGGTTACCAATTCTTGTTTCCCTAGTTTTTTGAGTACTTTTTTCGTACAAACTTTTGTCATTTCGGATGAACTTCAAACAGACCATAACCTAACTGCACTTAATTAACTACATTTTATTTAGTTGTTAAAAACCAAACAATGTCTGTGCAGATCCCCCTGCCTCTATCTCCTGTGCTCCATTAAATTTTATTAACTCCAACTAAAACTTCATTAGTTTCCAATTCTAACGAAAAAACGAACACAAAATTACCATTGCCATATTTGACTAAAGCTTTGAATCCTTTTGGAAAAACCGAAACTTTTTTCGAGTAGCTTTATTTGACAATAGATATACTAAAACCAAACAAAAAAACAACAACAATAAAAACCAGAGAAGCTTAAACTTTAACTATGTGACTGTGAATATGGAAATCCCCCCCATCGGGATCAAAGTTGGTTCGTTACACAAAAGCAATGAAGCAAATGAGAGTTGGAATAAAAAAACAAAACAAAACGAAACGATTTTTAACACATTGTTCTGAGCCATAAAATCCATGTAAAAAATTGAAAAAGAGATAATTGACTTGGTTAGAGAAACTATAACAAAATTCTGCAAACAAGGACCATTTTTGTGAAAAAATAGCAATTAAAGCTTTCGTTAATTTTTTTGAAAAATCCACAAAACGTGGATTATTGTAAAGAATTATTAAAGCCTTTTTGGAAGCCACAAAACGTAGATTTTTTTAAAGAATTTTTCAGGCCACCCCATAGACCACAAAACGTGGATTGTTTAGAGAATTTTTAAATCCTCCATTCGGAACACAAAATGTGAAAGAATTTTTAAATTTTATTTTTTAATTTTAAAGAATTTTTAAAGCCTCCCCATACCCCACAAAACGTGGATTTTTTAAAGAATTTTTAAATCCTCCCCATAAACCACAAAACGTGGATTTTTTAAAGAATTTTTAAAGCCTCCCCATACCCCACAAAACGTGGATTTTTTAAAGAATTTTAAAGCCTCCCCATACCCCACAATACGTGGATTTTTTAAAGATTTTTTAAAGCCTCCCCATACCCCACAAAACGTGGATTTTTTAAAGAATTTTTAAAGCCTCCTCATACCCCACAAGACGTGGATTTTTTAAAGAATTTTTTAATCCTCCCCATAAACCACAAAACGTGGATTTTTTAAAGAATTTTTAAATCCTCCCCATATCCCACAAAACGTGGATTTTTTAAAGAATTTTTAAATCCTCCCCATAAACCACAAAACGTGGATTTTTTAAAGAATTTTTAAAGCCTCCCCATATCCCACAAAACGTGGACTTTTTAAAGAATTTTTAAAACCTCCCCATATCCCACAAAACGTGCATTTTTTAAAGAATTTTTAAAACCTCCCCATAAACCACAAAACGTGGATTTTTTAAAGAATTTTTAAAACCTCCCCATAAACCACAAAACGTGGATTTTTTAAAGAATTTTTAAAACCTCCCCATATCCCACAAAACGTGGATTGTTTAGAGAATTTTTAAATCCTCCATTCGGAACACAAAATGTGAAAGAATTTTTAAATTTTATTTTTTAATTTTAAAGAATTTTTAAAGCCTCCCCATACCCCACAAAACGTGGATTTTTTAAAGAATTTTTAAATCCTCCCCATAAACCACAATACGTGGATTTTTTAAAGAATTTTTAAAGCCTCCCCATACCCCACAAAACGTGGATTTTTTAAAGAATTTTTAAAACCACCCCATATCCCACAAAACGTGGATTTTTTAAAGAATTTTTAAAACCTCCCCATAAACCACAAAACGTGGATTTTTTAAAGAATTTTTAAAACCTCCCCATAAACCACAAAACGTGGATTTTTTAAAGAATTTTTAAAACCTCCCCATAAACCACAAAACGTGGATTTTTTAAAGAATTTTTAAAACCTCCCCATAAACCACAAAACGTGGATTTTTTAAAGAATTTTTAAAACCTCCCCATAAACCACAAAACGTGGATTTTTTAAAGAATTTTTAAAACCTCCCCATAAACCACAAAACGTGGATTTTTTAAAGAATTTTTAAAACCTCCCCATAAACCACAAAACGTGGATTTTTTTAAAGAATTTTTAAAACCTCCCCATAAACCACAAAACGTGGATTTTTTTAAAGAATTTTTAAATTTTAAATTTTAAAGAATTTTTAAGGCCTCCCTAAGGAACACAAAACGTGGATTTTTTTAAGAATTTTTAAGGCCCCCCTAAGGAACACAAAACGTGGATTTTTTTAAAGAATTTTTAAAGCCTCCCTAAGGAACACAAAACGTGGATTTTTTAAAGAATTTTTAAGGCCTCCCTAAGGAACACAAAACGTGGATTCTTTTAAAGAATTTTTAAGTCCTCCCTAAGGAACACAAAACGTGGATTTTTTAAAGAATTTTTAAAGCCTCCCCATAAACCACAAAACGTGGATTTTTTTAAAGAATTTTTAAAGCCTCCCCATAAACCACAAAACGTGGATTTTTAAAGATTTTTTAAGGCCTCCCTAAGGAACACAAAACGTGGATTTTTTAAAGAATTTTTAAGGCCTCCCTAAGGAACACAAAACGTGGATTTTTTAAAGAATTTTTAAGGCCTCCCTAAGGAATACAAAACGTGGATTTTTTAAAGAATTTTTAAGGCCTCCCTAAGGTACACAAAACGTGGATTTTTTAAAGAATTTTTAAGGCCTCCCTAAGGAACACAAAACGTGGATTTTTTAAAGAATTTTTAAGAACCCCCTAAGGAACACAAATCGTGGATTTTTTAAAGAATTTTTAAGGCCTCCCTAAGGAACACAAAACGTGGATTTTTTAAAGAATTTTTAAGGCCTCCCTAAGGAACACAAAACGTGGATTTTTTAAAGAATTTTTAAGGCCTCGTCATAGACCACAAAACGTGGATTTTTTAAAGAATTTTTAAGGCCTCGTCATAGACCACAAAACGTGGATTTTTTAAAGAATTTTTAAGGCCTCGTCATAGACCACAAAACGTGGATTTTTCAAAAAAGAATTTTTAAGGCCTCCATAAGGAACACAAAACGTGGATTTTTTAAAGAATTTTTAAGGCCTCCCTACGGAACACAAAACGTGGATTTTTAAAGAATTTTTAAGGCCTCCCTAAGGAACACAAAACGTGGATTTTTTAAAGAATTTTTAAGGCCTCCCTAAGGAACACAAAACGTGGATTTTTTAAAGAATTTTTAAGGCCTCCCTAAGGAATACAAAACGTGGATTTTTTAAAGAATTTTTAAGGCCTCCCTAAGGTACACAAAACGTGGATTTTTTAAAGAATTTTTAAGGCCTCCCTAAGGAACACAAAACGTGGATTTTTTAAAGATTTTTTAAGAACCCCCTAAGGAACACAAATCGTGGATTTTTTAAAGAATTTTTAAGGCCTCCCTAAGGAACACAAAACGTGGATTTTTTAAAGAATTTTTAAGGCCTCCGTAAGGTACACAAAACGTGGATTTTTTAAAGATTTTTTAAGGCCTCGTCATAGACCACAAAACGTGGATTTTTTAAAGAATTTTTAAGGCCTCGTCATAGACCACAAAACGTGGATTTTTTAAAGAATTTTTAAGGCCTCCATAAGGAACACAAAACGTGGATTTTTTAAAGAATTTTTAAGGCCTCCCTACGGAACACAAAACGTGGATTTTTTAAAGAATTTTTAAGGCCTCCCTAAGGAACGCAAAACGTGGATTTTTTAAAGAATTTTTAAGGCCTCCCTAAGGAACACAAAACGTGGATTTTTTAAAGAATTTTTAAGGCCTCCCTAAGGAACACAAAACGTGGATTTTTTAAAGAATTTTTAAGGCCTCCCTAAGGAACACAAAACGTGGATTTTTTAAAGAATTTTTAAGGCCTTCTTGGAGGCCACAAAATGTCGATTTTTTGAAAGAATTTTTAAAACCTCCTTGGAAGCCACAAGACGTGAATTTTAAAAGAATTTTTGAAGCCTCTTCATAAGCCACAAAACGTGGATTTTTTAAAGAATTTTTAAGGCCCACAAATCGTGAATTTTTTAAAGAATTTTTAAGGCCCACAAATCGTGATTTTTTTAAAGAATTTTTTACTTGATTGAATTTTTAGTTTCTTTAAAAATGTGTAAATGTATGTATGTATGTTTATTATATTTCTATTTTGTCCCAATTTCTCTAATTCCAATACTCTCTTTGTGTAATGTTTTTTTTTTTTTCATTGATATCGATTTTAGTTTAGTTTATCTAAAATTGAATATAATTTTTCATTTCACTATCATTTTTCTATGTTTTTCATCGCCTTCCAAGCTGATGACTTCAATTATTGTAAATTACCCTCGAAACTATCCAAAGCACATTACCATTAGGTATAATGAAAGGGGGAAGTCGGAGGGTAGTGAAAAGAAATGTGTCACAATAATGCCTTCACTTTCAATAACAATATTAAAACGAGAATTTTTTACCATTTATTTCATTTTCATCACTTAGTTTTCTTTTTTATTAGCCGTTTTTTCTTCATTTATTTACCATTGTGTCCAGCACCTGTACCATCCTCTGCAGGTGGTGTGTGTGTGTGGATGTGTTTGACAGTTATGTTGTCCTGCATAACACCTTCGCCATAAATGAATCATAAAATCAGCGATTGAACTATCCTCAATTTCCGCTTTGATTGTCCTTTATTGGTTATTTGTTTCCCTCCCTTTAGAGTCGGTCCTTTTAGAGAGACCTCACCATTTGCTGGACTACATTTTCAGTTTGATTTAAGTGGAAATGTAATGGGATTTTTTTAGTGTTATACGAAGAAGAAGATAGAGCGGGTGTCCGAAAGGGTGTCGATTGTTATCGTCATTAATGAAGTTAAAAAGAGAGAGGAAAAACTTGTTTTGATGGGCTATCAAGTTTATAATTCAATTCATGTTCATTGTTAAACTGAGATTGAAAAACATCTTCAATAAAGTTGAGTTTTTTTATTAACAGGTTAAAGAGAAGACGGAATTTATTAATTTCACATTTGGAAAATGCAATTTATTTACAGGTGTTTTATATGTATATGTTTGAAGCAACAAACAACACGTATACGTAAAAGGCAGATCAGTGGAAACCGCATTACATGAGGCAGTACACCATATAGAGGGAATCTTCGAGATGAAGCTGTTTACACTCGCAGTATGCATTGACATCGAAGGAGTGTTCAACAACGTCAGCACCGAAACACTAATCCACTCCTTAGAAGAATTTTAGGTAAACCGGGCCTTGAGGCACTGGATAGACCATATGCTAAGGAATAGATGGATAAGCTGCGCGCTACAAGACGTAACAAAAGAGGCAAAGTTGGCCAGGGGACGCCACAGGGAGGAATACTATCACCCCTCCTATGGGTTACCACCATAAATAGTCTCCTAATGACCTTAACCGACGAGGGATTTGAACACATCTGAACCCATCTGCTATGCTGACGACTTTATAATACTTCTTAGGGGATAGAATCCAAATATACTCTGAACTGGTTTAAAGCTAACACAAGGCCAATCACTGTAAACATCCTAACGGACAGTAAAGCAGCAATTAAAGCAATAAAAAGCAAGACGGTGAAATCAAAAACTGTCTTGCAGTGTAAAAAGTCAATCAACGACTACTCCCACCATGGTTCGGTTAACATTATATGGGTGCCAGGAGATAAAGGGATTAGGGGTAACGAGATAGCTTACTCCTTGGCAAGGCAAGCCAGGGAGCAAACTACGATAAGCCTAGATAATGCTAAGCCTTTAAAAGCGGCGCGTCTAGAGTTAAAGGCATGGGCAGAAAACGCCCATACATCCCTCTGGAACACTGAAGATAAAGGGAAAAACACAAAAATCCTCTGGGGAAACCCAGACGAGGATAAAACAAAGCAACTACTTTTAATGAGTAAAAAGGACATTAGTAGACTGACAGGCATCCTCAAAAGACACCTAGGGCTAGAAGCACACCTGCACAACATTGGTTGTGCAGAAAGCAGTGAATGCAGAGCATGCGGAGAGGACGACGAAACGTGGGAACACTATCTCTATCATTGCCCAGCCTTTGCGGCGCTAAGTAACCAATTTCTGGGAAATAACACTATACTAGAACTCCACCAAATTAGGACAAGGGAGTTCAAATACTTAAGAGATTATGTCAGTGGCACAAAATTTCTTAACTGATAAATTTATTTTCTTTTAATAAATTAAGCAATAAAAAATTTATTCCCCTTAGGCTTCCGCAATTAGAGCGCACAACAGGCCTATCCCGGCTTAAGTGTATGTCCATACGGGCATGTGGCGGTTCTTATATCGGCCCTCTTTTGAACCTAACCTAACCATATCAAGATCTGAACTAATTCTCACTAAAGGCCACAACTTTCTTCCTATGGCTAAAAAATTATCTTCCCCAATTTTCAGCGGAATCGGACAACAAATGCGATTTGTACGTTGCGTGATATCCTTTTTTTTAAGTTAATTCGGGTCATCTATGGGATACATAATTCGTTTTTTCTTTTTTTTTTTTTTTTTTTTTGAAAATACATTCGAATCTTGAACTAAAAATCTAACAAATCTTCTGTCTCAAACTCTATTGGAGTTCTATAACAAAGCACTCGTGAAGCATAGTATTTCACCTTTTTGTATTCGAAGGAATGTTTTTTTTTTTTGGATATCCGGTTACTATATCCTAACAGTTATGGTCAAAATATAGAAAACTTTCAAAAGTTTTTCCATATTTCGGTGAAAAAATGGTTTCATATTCAAATTAAGAGTCTAACCGAAAATGCATCGACTTCACAGCCCTGATTTATTGTATGAACACAAAAACTCTTACCTAACCCATATCAACTTCTTATTCTGTAATGTCCACATCACCTAGGGAAATAAATGTCAACTACAGCTACTTCTATTCATAAAAGTTATTGAATTGACTAGAGGGTGATTGGCAACATATCAGAGACACAAACCTTACTCTTAGTACCATCATTGGCAACATAAAATTTCTTCCATAGATGGCGCACTGATATGAAATATAATGTACAGTACCTTTACATTAGGGGGAAAACAAATAAAAACGAATGACAGAACCTGATATTCTATAAAAAAGACCTACGGATTTCTCTAGTAATACCTCATGACCTTCCACAAGAAGTCTTCTTGGTTTCTGTAAGAAGACCGCAAGCTCTTCTATAAGAAGACTACAATGCTTAAGATGTTCTCATGATCCTCAATAGAAATACAGGAAAACTGCATGGTCTTCTATGACCAAACCTCCTGGTCTTCCACATAAAGACCTTCTATAGAAAGAACTTTTAATCTTCTAGAGGAAGGTCTCACAGTTTTCTATAGGAAGAACACTTGAACTTATATACATAGGTAGACTTAATGGTCTTTTAAGAAAGGAGGCCCGTCTCCTATAGAAAGACCTCGTGGTCTTCTGTGTAAAGGCCTCATAGTCTTTTGTACAAAGATCTCCTCGTCTTCTATAAAGTCTCATGGTCTTCTATAGGAAGAGATTAGGGTCTTATATAAGAAGACCCCCTTGTCTTTTATGGAAAGACTCCCTAGTTTCTAAAAGAAGACCTTATACTCTTCTATAGAAACACACTATGGCCTTCCATAGATAAACCTCCTCGTCTTCTAAAGAAAGACCTACTTATCTTCTATAAGAAGGCCTTATGGACTTATATAGGAAAAAATATGCTCTTACATAAAAAGGCCTCCTATTCTTTTATAGAAGACCTCCTGGCTTTTTGTAGTAGGACCTGCAAGTCTTCTATAGAAGGTCATCCAGGTCTTCTATGGAAGGAACTCCATGTCTTCTATAGAAGGACCTCAAGGTCTTCTATAGAAAGACCTCCAGGTCTTGTATATAAGGACATCCAAGTCTCCTATTGAAGGTTCTCCAGGTCTTCTATAGAAGGATCTCAAGGTCTTCTCTAGAAGCACCGTTACGTATTCTATAGAAGGACCTTCAGGACTTCTATAGAAATACCTCCAAGTCTTCCATAGAAGGACCTTCAGGTCTTCTGTTGAAACACCTCCAAGTCTTTTATAGAATAACCTACAATTCTTCTATAGAAGGAACTACTTCTTCTTCTTCTTTATCTACCTATTCGTTTTACGAATTTATGGCGATCAGTGCAATTACATAAAATATATTACATTATATTAAGTGCATATACAGTATCGGCCAAAACTAAAGCACCCCCTCAGTAAATTTTTTTGAAATGATAATTTTTTTATGAAAACTAAATTATAAATTTATTTTTTATTTTTCTTTTTATTTATTTATATCTTTATAATTGAAAAATACAAAAATAAGGAGATCAGAATTTAATAAACAAAAGTTAAAATTTAAGAAACATTTTAGGTCGCAAATATAAGCGGACAAAACTAAAGCACCCCCCCATTTGAGGTACAGCAAAAACTATTGAAATCAATATTTCGTTGCTTATCCTCTATTCTGGATGACACAATCACATCTGTTAGGCACAACGGATACTAAATTATTAATTACTGCAGGCGAAATAATTGATTTTCGGAAAATTTAGCTTAAATCCTCAAAATACTGAAAATCGGAAGGTACCGTTATATGGAGGCTATACCCAAACGTGGACCCAGGTCCACGATTTTTGGTGGATATGTTTTGTGACCACTAAGAACCCTAAGTACCAAATTACAGCTAATTTAGTAGGATAATGTGGCTTAAATATCCGAATTACCGAAGATCGGAAGGTACCGCTGTAAGGGGGCTATACCAAAACATTAGCCGATATTGTTCATATTCATCCAAAAATGATGCTACAGCATTCTTTGGTCAAATACTAAATCCCTTAGGTTTAAAAATTAGCAAAAGAACGAATTGCAAAAGAACGGTAGACGCCGGCTTATTCAGTCGACGACCAGCAAAAAACCTTCCGCCTCCATGTTTTATAGCGTCTTTGCAATATTTAGGATTTAACTGTTGCCCATTTGGTCCAAGCCTTTTACCATCTGAATACTTTAAATTAAACATAGATTCATCGGAAAACAGTTCAAATGGGTCTAGGCGAATGCCAGTCTGGCTCCTTCATTTTGAGTCGATATGAAAGGTTTTTTTGCTGGTCGTCGCGACGACTGAATAAGCCGGCGTCTATCGTTCTTCTGCAATTCGTTCTTTTGCTAATTTTTAAACGTTAGCGTATTGTATTTGACTAGTGGATGCTGTAGCATCATTTTTGGATGAATATGAACAATATCGGCTAATGTTTTGGTGTAGCCCCCTTTTTGCGGTACCTTCCGATCTTCGGTATTTCGGATATTTTAGCCACATTTTCCTACTAAATTAGCTGTAATTTGGGTTTGGGTATAGCCTCCATATAACGGTACCTTCCGATTTTCAGTATTTTGAGGATTTAAGCTAAATTTTCCGAAAATCAATTATTTCGCCTGCAGTAATTAATAATTTAGTATCTTCTATACCAAAAATATGTGATTGTGTCATTCAGAATAGAGGATACGCAACGAAATATTGATTTCAATAGTTTTTGTTGTACCTCAAAATGGGGGGTGCTTTAGTTTTGTCCGCTTATATTTGCGACCTAAAATATTTTTTGAATTTTAACTTTTATTTATTAAATTCTGAATTCCTTATTTTGGTATTTTCCAATTATAAAGATATAAATAAATAAAAAGAAAAATAAAATATAAATTTATAATTTAGTTTTCATAAAAAAATTATCATTTCAAAAAAATTTACTGAGGGGGTGCTTTAGTTTTGGCCGATACTGTACATACATATGTATTTATAAGTTGTTTATTATTTCAGCAAAATATTGTCGATTTCTGCACCTGCTGAGTAGAGTTGCAGCATCATTTATGTCGGTCCATTCCTGAATATTGTTAATCCAAGACTTCTCTTTTCTTCCCCTGAACTGTCTGCCTTCTATTCTGCATCGGATAATGTTTTGGAGTAGTTTGTATTTGCTGTTTCGCATGATATGTCCAAGATATGCTGTTTTTCGTTTCTTTATTGTACGTATTAGCTCTTTTTCTTGGTGTATTCTTCGCAGTACTTCATTGTCCGTTACAAACTTGGTCCATGGTATTTTTAGAATTCGTCTGTAAGTCCACATCTCGAAAGCTTCAAGTTTTTTCATGTCAACTGCCTTCAGGGTCCACATTTCGACTCCATATAGCAAAACAGACCATACATATGTTTTCAGATATCTTAGTTTTGACTTTATAGTAATATCATGACTTAAAAAAATTTTCTTGTATTTTACAAAAGCTTCTCTCGCCATTTCGATTCTGTTTCTTATTCCATTTGAAATGTTCCACTTGTCATTTATTGTGACACCGAGTTATTTAAAGCTATGTACTCTTTCCACGTCCATATCTTTAATTTTTAATTGTGTTTGATTACCCATACTTTCTTTGGAAATAACCATATACTTAGTTTTTTAATATTTATCTTTAGACCATATCTTTCACTGTGTGTTGTTAGTCTAGTAAGTAGGTATTGCAGCCCTGCAATGCTATAGGCTAGTATGGTTGTGTCGTCGGCATATCTAATATTGTTGAGAAAAGTACCATTAACCAGGATTTCTTTTTTGACATCATTGATAGATTCTTGGAATATTCTTTCGGAGTATACATTGAACAATAAGGGGGATAATATACATCCTTGTCGGACACCTTTTGATATTACTATGTCTTCCGTGCATTCTCCGTTTACGTCAATATGTGCAGTCTGATGCCAATACAAGCTTTTTATACATCGAATTTCATTCTGCCCGATACCAATGGACGTAAGAATCTCTATTAACTTGTCGTGCTGTACTGTATCGAAAGCCTTTTCGTAATCAATAAAGCATATATATATATATATATATATATATATATATATATATATATATATATATATATATATATCTTTTTGAACAGTTTTGCATTTTTCAACTAAGATTTGTAGGGAAGAAAGACCTTCGCGGGTTCCCATGCCTTCCTTAAAACCAAATTGGGAAGCACCCATAACTTTTTCACGCTTCTCATATATTCGCTTATTAATTATAATTAATAAAATCTTCAATGCATGGCTCATTAGGCTGATAAGTCTATAGTCACTGCAGTGTATCGGCTGGGTTTTCTTTGGTATAGTTATAAACTTTGATCTCAGCCAGTCATTTGGGTATTCCCCGGTCTCATATATGTTGTTAAATAGCATTATCAAATATTAATGTTATCTCCGTCTATTAACTTCAATATTTCCGATGGAATCTCATCAGGACCACATGCTTTTTTAAGTTTTAAGGATTTTACTGCTGACTCAATTTCTTGTTTGGTTATTGATGTTCCTTCTGGCGGTTCATTCGTCATCATCACATATGTTGATCGGTTCTGGTCGGTAAAAAGGAGCTTTATGTACTCTTTCCATATTATCATCTTTTCTGATATATCAAAAATAGGTTCATTTTCCTTATTGTATAGAATTTTAGGTATTGATTTGCGGTATACACCTGCCATTTCTTTGATTTTTTTGTGAAGATTGAAATCGTCATTTAATTGTTGCAATCTTTCAATCTCCTGGCATTGCCTGTTTATGAGATTATTTTTCGCAATTCTGATTGCGGATTGTATTTCTCTATTTAATTCGTAATATAATTCGTAGTTTCGATTTTTATGTCTTCGACGTTCCTCCATCAGATCTAGTATCTCCTTTGTCATCCATTCATTCTTTTGTGGTTTTGTTGTGATTCCTAGATTATTGTCCGCTATGGATTTTAGCGTATTTTTAACAGAATTCCACATTTGTTCACTATCTGCAGCTTAAATTTTTCTGAATTCTTGATCAATGATCTCCCTCATTCTTGTCCTAACCCTTGGTTCCTCCAGTTTTCCAGTATTGAGTTTTCCACGTGTTTTTCTCTTTGGGTTTCTCTTCAATTTTGCTCTTATTTTTGTCATTAACAGGATATGGTCCGATGGAACATCTGCCCCTGGATATGTGGATGTCTTCATTACACATGAAGAAAAGCGTTTATTGATCAAAATATAATCTATCTGGTTCCGTATTATATTTGTTGGTTTGTCCTGAGGGGATTTCCAGGTATACAATCTTCTTTTTGGCAAGCAGAACATTGTATTTGTAACTTTCAACCCATATTCTTGACAGAATTGAATAAGTCTGTCACCTCTATCATTTCTCTCGCCTAGTCCAAATTTTCCTGTTATGCCTGGTACAATATCTTGTCCAACTTTGGCATTAAAGTCTCCTTGGATGATAGTTATATCATGGGGTTTTGTCATATTTATTAGGCATTTTACAGCTTCGTAAAAATCTTCCACTTCTTCTTTGCTCTTATCTGCAGTGGGCGCATACACTTGTATAATATTTAGTTTTAAGGGTTTTGTTTCTAACTTTATAAGCATTGCTCTGTCAGATTTTGGTACAAATCCTATTACGCATTGTGCTATGTGGTTTTTTAAAATGACATCTACTCCGTTTCTATGAGTTCTATTCAGGTTTCCTGAGTAAAATATTTTGACGTTTTGAGATGCAAATTCTCCATTATCAGGCCACCATGTTTCGCAAACTTCAAGTATATCAATATTCAGTTTATTCATCTCATTAATGGTATTAGCTAATTTTCCAGATTCATATAGGCTTCGTACGTTCCAGGTACCAATATTCAGGTTATTCTTAGCACGGGGATTCTTAGCACCCTCGTTTGGACGGAGACTGAGGGCGGTTCATTATTTATATTCATAAATTGCATGATTTTCATGGGATAGTACTCCAGGGGTTTCCAGGTCTTCTAAAGATGGACCTCCAGGTATTCTATTCAAGGACTTCCAGGTCTTCTATAGAAGGACCTCCAGGTCTTCTAAAGAAGGACCTCAAGGTATTCTATTCAAGAACTTCTAGGTCTCCTATAGAAGGACCTCCAGGTCTTCTATAGAAGGACCTCCAGGTCTTCTATAGAAGGACCTCCAGGTCTTTTAAAGAAGGGCCTCCAGGTCTTCTATAGAAGGACCTGCAGGTCTTCTAAAGAAAGACCTCCATGTATTCTATTCAAGGACTTCCAGGTCTTCTATAGAAGGACCTCCAGGCCTTCTAAAGAAGGACCTCCAGCTGTTCTAAAGAAGGACCTCCAGCTGTTCTATAGAAGGACCTCCAGGTCTTCTATAGAAGGACCTCCAGGTCTTCTATAGAAGGACTTCCAGGTCTTCTATAGAAGGACTTCCAGGTCTTCTAAAGAAAGACCTCCATGTATTCTATTCAAGGATTTCCAGGTCTTCTAAAGAAGGACCTACAGGTATTCTATTCAAGGACTTCCAGGTCTTCTATAGAAGTACCTCCATGTCTTCTAAAGAAGGACCTCCATGTATTCTATTCAAGGACTTCCAGGTCTTCTATAGAAGGAACACCAGGTCTTCTATAGAAGGACTTCCAGATCTTCTAAAGATGGACCTCCAGGTCTTCTAAAGATGGACCTCCAGGTATTCTATTCAAGGACTTCCAGGTCTTCTATAGAAGGACCTCCAGGTCTTGTATAGAAGGACCTCCAGGTCTTTTATAGAAGGACCTCCAGGTCTTCTATAGAAGGACCTGCAGGTCTTCTAAAGAAAGACCTCCATGTATTCTATTCAAGGACTTCCAGGTCTTCTATAGAAGGATCTCCAGGCCTTCTAAAGAAGGACCTCCAGGCCTTCTAAAGAAGGACCTCCAGGCCTTCTAAAGAAGGACCTCCAGCTGTTCTAAAGAAGGACCTCCAGCTGTTCTATAGAAGTACCTCCAGGTATTCTATTCAAGGACTTCCAGGTCTTCTAAAGAAGGACCTACAGGTATTCTATTCAAGGACTTCCAGGTCTTCTATAGAAGTACCTCCATGTCTTCTAAAGAAGGACCTCCATGTATTCTATTCAAGGACTTCCAGGTCCTCTATAGAAGGAACACCAGGTCTTCTATAGAAGGACTTCCAGATCTTCTAAAGATGGACCTCCAGGTCTTCTAAAGATGGACCTCCAGGTATTCTATTCAAGGACTTCCAGGTCTTCTATAGAAGGACCTCCAGGTCTTCTATAGAAGGACCTCCAGGTCTTCTATAGAAGGACCTCCAGGTCTTCTATAGAAGGACCTCCAGGTCTTCTATAGAAGGACCTCCAGGTCTTCTATAGAAGGACCTCCAGGTCTTCTAAAGAAGGACCTCCAGGTATTCTATTCAAGAACTTTTAGGTCTCCTATAGAAGGACCTCCAGGTCTTCTATAGAAGGACCTCCAGGTCTTTTATAGAAGGACCTCCAGGTCTTCTATAGAAGGACCTGCAGGTCTTCTAAAGAAAGACCTCCATGTATTCTATTCAAGGACTTCCAGGTCTTCTATAGAAGGACCTCCAGGTCTTCTAAAGAAGGACCTCTAGGTATTCCATTCAAGGACTTCCAGATCTTCTATAGAAGGACCTCCCGGTCTTCTAAAGAAGGACCTCCATGTATTCTATTCAAGGACTTCCAGGTCTTCTATAGAAGGACTTCCAGATCTTCCTTAGAAGGACATGCAGGTATTCTATTCAAGGACTTCCAGGTCTTCTATAGAAGGACCTCCAGGTCTTCTATAGAAGGACCTCCAGGTTTTCTAAAGAAGGACCTCCATGTATTCTATTCAAGGACTTCTAGGTCTTCTATAGAAGGACCTCCAGGTCTTCTATAGAAGGACCTCCAGGTCTTCTATAGAAGGACCTCCAGGTCTTCTATAGAAGGACTTCCAGGTCTTCTATAGAAGGACCTCCAGGTCTTCTATAGAAGGACCTCCAGGTCTTCTATAGAAGGACCTCCAGGTCTTCTATAGAAGGACCTCCAGGTCTTCTAAAGAAGGACCTCCAGGTATTCTATTCAAGAACTTTTAGGTCTCCTAAAGAAGGACCTCCAGGTCTTCTATAGAAGGACCTCCAGGTCTTTTATAGAAGGACCTCCAGGTCTTCTATAGAAGGACCTGCAGGTCTTCTAAAGAAAGACCTCCATGTATTCTATTCAAGGACTTCCAGGTCTTCTATAGAAGGACCTCCAGGTCTTCTAAAGAAGGACCTCTAGGTATTCCATTCAAGGACTTCCAGATCTTCTATAGAAGGACCTCCCGGTCTTCTAAAGAAGGACCTCCATGTATTCTATTCAAGGACTTCCAGGTCTTCTATAGAAGGACTTCCAGATCTTCTATAGAAGGACCTGCAGGTATTCTATTCAAGGACTTCCAGGTCTTCTATAGAAGGACCTCCAGGTCTTCTATAGAAGGACCTCCAGGTTTTCTAAAGAAGGACCTCCATGTATTCTATTCAAGGACTTCTAGGTCTTCTATAGAAGGACCTCCAGGTCTTCTATAGAAGGACCTCCAGGTCTTCTATAGAAGGACTTCCAGGTCTTCTATAGAAGGACTTCCAGGTCTTCTAAAGAAAGACCTCCATGTATTCTATTCAAGGACTTCCAGGTCTTCTGTAGAAGGACCTACAGGCCTTCTAAAGAAAGACCTCCAGCTGTTCTAAAGAAGGACCTCCAGCTGTTCTATAGAAGGACCTCCAGGTATTCTATTCAAGGAGTTCCAGGTCTTCTAAAGAAGGACCTCCATGTATTCTATTCAAGGACTTCCAGGTCTTCTATAGAAGGAACACCAGGTCTTCTATAGAAGGACTTCCAGATCTTCTATAGAAGGACCTCCAGGTCTTCTAAAGATGGACCTCCAGGTATTCTATTCAAGGACTTCCAGGTCTTCTATAGAAGGACCTCCAGGTCTTCCATAGAAGGACCTCCATGTATTCTATTCAAGGACTTTCAGGTCTTCTAAAGAAGGACCTACAGGTATTCTATTCAAGGACTTTCAGGTCTTCTAAAGAAGGACCTACAGGTATTCTATTCAAGGACTTCCAGGTCTTCTATAGAAGGTCCGCCAGGTCTTCTATGGAAGTACCTTCATGTCTTCTAAAGAAGGACATCCATGTATTCTATTCAAGGATTTCCAGGTCTTCTGTAGAAGGAAAACCAGGTCTTCTATAGAAGGACCTCCAGGTATTCCATTCAAGGACTTCCTCGATTTCTTCTATAAAATTATCTCATGGCCTTCTCTAAGAAGATCTCATGGTCTTCGATGGAAAGAACTTCTTGTATTCCATAAGAGGACCTCATTCCTTCCATAAGCAGACCTCATTGAAGTCCATAAGAAGGCCTTATGGTCTTCCACAAGAAGACCTCAAGGTAGTCAATAAAAAGGCCGAATGTCCTTCAATTGTCATCTATTATAAAAAGACTAAATGGCCTTTCATAAGAAGACCTCTTGGTCTACTTTAAGAAGATCTCATGGTCCTCACGGTCTTCTCTAAGAAAACATTTTGATTTTCTCTAAGAACATCTTTTGGTCTTCTCCACGAAGAACTTTTGGTCTCTTCTATAAGAAGACCTCATGGTCCCCTATAAGAAGTAATCATGGTCTTCCATAAGAATACCTCATGGCCTTATGTACGGTGTCATGGTCTTCTATACAAGGTCCTTCTGGTCTTCTATACGAAGGCCTCATGTTATTCTTTAGAAAAGAAATTGCATACGAACATATACGAGGAACTCATGGTCTTCTATAGGAAGAAATCAAGGCCTTCTTTAGGAAGACCTCTTGGTTTTCTATAAGAGGACCTCTTGGTCTTCTATAATGTATAATGGTTTTCCATAGGAAGACCACAAGGTCCCCTATTATAAGTTCTCATGGTCTTCTTCTAAGAAGACCTTTTGGTCCTCTACAAGGTTTCATTGTATTCCATAGGATGATCTCAGGGTCCCCTTTAAGATGTCCTTGTGGTCATCCTCATTGTCTTCTACAAGAAGTCTCTGTTCTTCTATTAGAAGACCCCAAGATCTACTATAAAAATAGGTGTGTTTGAAGGTCTCTTATAAAAAGACCTCATGGTCTGTTTTATGAAGGCCTTGTGGTCTTCTTTAGAAATCTAAGAAGACATTAAAAAGTAATCATGTCCTTCTACAGGAAGAACTCATGAAATTCTATGGCATACCTCCTGGTCTTCTATTAAAAGACCTCCTGGTTTACTATAAGGCATCGGGCCCTACCAGAGAAAGTCCTCAGGGACTTTTATAAGAAGACATCATGGTTTTCCATAGGAAGACATCAAAATCTTCTATAAGAGGACTTCATGGCCTTCTATAAGAAGATCACCGGTTTTCTATAATATATCACGGTCTTCCATAGGAAGACTTCATTGTCCCCTATAGAAAGTCATGCTGGTCTTCCATAGGAAGACCTCAATGTGTTCTATAAGAAGACCTCAATGTCTTGTATAGAAAGACTTCCTGGCCTTCTAGACGCTGACCACATGGCCTTCTAAAACAGAAACTCATGGATTTCTATTCTATAAGCAGTCGTGGCAGACCTCAAGGTCCTCTGAAATCCTCAGAGTCCCCTGAAGTGCTAATGGTCTTCTGTAAGAAGTCCTCGTGGTCTTCTCTAAGAAGATCTCATGGCTTTCTATAACAAGACCTCATGGTCTTCGATAGGAAGACCTCATGTTTCCCTATAAGTCCCTATAAGTAATCTTATGGTCTTCTATTAGAAGTAGTCGTGGTTCACTATAAGAAGTCCTGATGGGCTTCTATATGAAGACGTCAATGGCTTCTAAAAGAAGACTTCATGGCCTTATAAGAAGAAAACTTCACTTTCCGCTATAAGAAGTCCTCATGATCTTCTTCCAGATGTCCTCATGGGCTTTGGAAGGTAGACAGCCTAGTTTACTATATGAGACCTTCTCTAACAGGGCCTCATCGTCTTCTACAGTAATACTATATTGAGGTTTCAAGATCTCTTATAAAAAGACGTCATAGTCTTTTATAACAAAACTTCGTAGTCTTCTATAAGAACACCTCGTGGTCCTCTATAAAAAAAGTCTCATAGTGTTCTTAAGGAATCCTGATGGTCTGCTATAAGTAGATCTCGTGGTCTTCCCTAAGAAGACCCTAAGTTTTGGCCATATTTAAGAAGACCTCATGGTCTGTTATAAACAGATCTCATGGTCTTCTATGAGAACACCTCATCATCTTCGTGGTACTCATGGTACTCTGTATCGGCTTTTTCTATAGAACATATCATCTCATATCATAACCTCATGACCTCTCTAAGAAAACCACATGGTCTTCTCTGGGAAGACCATATGGTCTTTTTTACGTCTTCCAAAAATATTTTTGTCCTATGATCCATTAATTACACAAAATTATTGTTGTTTTTTTTTAATTTTTTTATTTATTTTAAATTCATTTTTATTAAGAAATTACATTTATATATCATTTTTTAATTAAAAATAAAGAAAAAATATGTTTTTTTTTATAATACAAAAAAATAAATTAAAAACTAATATCAATAAAAATACAGAATTTTCTTTCTTTTTTGATCGTTTTGCTATGGTTTGCAAAAAAAAGTTAAAATAAGGATGGAAAAAAGTAAGACTAACAAAAGAAAACAATTTCAGAAATACATACGATAAAAAATTACTACATAAAAGAAGTTCTTGTTGTTGCTGTTGTTGTTGCTATAAAAAATATAAATTCCCATTTTGTTTTGAGTTAAAAAATTCTTCCGTTGCAACAAAGAAAAAATATCTAAAAAATATATTTTTTGTATATATAAACGGTACTTAATTCACTATTTAGCTGCAAATAGTGTTACAATTTCCTGTATTATTTTTAAATACATAGTTCTGTTTGCTGTTGTTGTTTCTGTTTCTGTTTACAAACTACAAAGCGATTTTGTTGCCTGTGTGAGTGTGTGTGTAGAAGAGAAAGAGATTTTAGATTGTTGGTTTTTTTATTTAGGCCTCGTGTTAACTATTTATAGTTCAAAAAATGCTTTTTGACATACACCAAAAAAATAGAGATTAACAATTTGCATTCCTTCTCTTAGAGATTTCCTTTTACACTGAAGAGAGTATTTTAAGGAAAAGTTTTTTTTCTTTTTTTAAAAAATCACAAAACTGGCACGGCACATTTAAAATTTTTTTTTCATGGTTTTGTTTTTCTTATTGTTTCTAATTGAAGAAGCTGTTAATGTTGTTGTTGTTGCTGTTGCTTTTTTACTTTTAATATCCTTTTGTTAGTTAGTTTTAATGTTATTCTGCTCTAGCTGGTTCTGCTTATAGAATTTATTTGGCCAAATTCAATTTGCCCATTAAACCAGCAGCTTGCTGGGCAGCCAAGTCATGGCCCTGTTGAGCGGTGTCTTGCAAAGTCTTTTCCAAATCCACTCTCTTTTGATCGACAAACTGATTGGCCTCGGCAATTTTGTGATCAACAGTTTGGCTGGCAGCTTTCACGGTTTCATCGACAGTGTGTTCGGCTTGTTTCATTTTATCCTCGATCACCTGTTCGGCAGCCTTGACGGATTTGTTGATGGCATCATTGGCGGCTTTTTTGGTTTGGTCAACGGCATTGGCGGCGGCCTGGAATAAAATTAAATTAAAAACATAAGTTATGTGTTTCCTCTTATTTTTATTTTATCTTATTTTCTTACCTGTTTTGAGGCTTCAGCTACATTGCCAGCAATTTGTTTGGTATTGGATGCAACATTGTTGACCTGTTGGGTGGTGTTGTTGATAACATTCTTGGTATTGTCAACGGCAGCATTGGCCTTGCCCACGCCATCAGCAACAGCCTGTTCGGCCTTTTTGGCTTCTTCCGCAGCTAAATCAGCAGCTTCCTTGGCTATGGAATAGAGAAAGAAATGAAAAAAGCAAGGATTTTATTAGAAACTCTGGGACAAATTAAATACTGTCACGAATCCAACATAAAACCCCAATAAAAGCTTTGGAAAACTTTTCTTCAAAAACCACGATTTTTTCAAAATTACAGCAAAATTTCAGAATGACGTTATTAAAAAATTTTAAGTACTTTTATAAAGCTCCAAAAAGCTTCTACGAACATTTTGGTTAAAAGTTCAAAATATAAAAATAATTTCTGAAAGCTTTCTAAACAAAGATTAAAGATTTTAAAGCTTATTTAAGTATCAACGATTTGAGAACGGAAACTCTCATTTATATATGCTTTAAAAAAGCATGAAAGCTCTAAAGAAAAAAATATTCTGGCCTATGTCTCGGAGAGTCCCTAAAAATCCACACTTATTGCCTGAATGTAGAAATAGAAAGCTTTAAAGGAATATCATATTTAAAATATCCATTCTTTCAAAAGTACAGAAACTTATCACTTTTCAGAAAAATGTTCTTTAAATTATCCACAATCATTTCAAAGCTCTCGAAAACTTTTCTTCAAAAACCACAATACTTTCAAAATTATAGGAAACTTTGAGAACGGCATTATTTAAAAAGTTTAAGTACTTTTATGAAGCTCCAAAAAGCTTTTACGAACATTTTGGTTAAAAGTTCAAAATATAAAAATAATTGCCATAATATTTCTGAAAGCTTTCAAAACAAAAGTCAACGATTTTAAAGCTTATTTAATTATCAGCGATTTGAGATCGGAAACTCTCATTTATATATTTTTTAAAAAATCATGAAAGCTCTCAAGAAATAAATATTTAGGCCTATGTCCCGGAGAGTCCCTTAAAAATCCACACTTATTGCTGGAATGTCTTTTCCCCAAAAGGATATTATGATGATCCGCAAACATTGCCTTGATGTCTCGGCATAATTAAATTATAATAATAATTGTTCCACAAACATCGCATAAGGGACAAGGGAGACTTCTCTCATATCAATGAGTGCACCCCGATTCATATTAGCTCAATAATATGGGATCTGCTGTTTATCGCCGAGACCGAACGGCGGCGTGTCTTAAGACACCACTTGTAGAGAAGTTTAACATTGCTGAAATACTCAGGAAATGTCGCCAACATTGCTGAGGGGTATTTTAAATTACTTTCAAAAATATTTATTTTGTTTTTATTTTTTTTTTTTAATTTTTTTTTCCTTAAATTTTACTCACCAGCATCAGCAGCCAATTTTTCAGTTTCGCTCTTGGTCTTTTGTATCGATTCACCGACCTTCTTGGCTTGATCTTCGGCCGCTTCTTTAACGTCATTTACTTTTTCATTGGCCAATTTTTCAACTTCTTCCTTCTTCTTGGAGAAAAGGCTGGCGGTCTTATCGCCCAAGCTTTTAAGGGAGGCTGAAAGGAAAAATTATACATTGAATTAGATATTTTGTACACTAGAAAAATTTAAAAGCGTGACTAGTCTACGGTAATATAAGGTTTGTAATATGCGAGCATTGCTAGAGCTATGCAAATCTAGCTGCAGGATGGTAGTTTGTAATTTAACGTAAATACGGAAAATAATTCTTCGTTCCAAAATTCAATGAATTCTATGCATAGTGATGCAGTTCTAAGGCTCTAATTTATACACAAGAACATGTTGTGAAATGTAGAGCAGCTAGAGACAAAAAGTAATAAAATAATAATAAAAATTTATTAATTACCATTGCTTATAGCCAAGAAAGCACTATTTTATTGTAAATGGTCCTAGGGTGCGTATAACTAATATTAATTTATTGAATATCTTGGTATTTTTAATATTTTAAAGAAAATATAATTGATATACATATTATAACAATTGGGTTGTATTCTCGGGATTCTTGACTATCCAAAAATTATAAAATCATGCAAGTGTGCAAGCAAACTGCCTAGAAAATTAGATTTCTACCAAGAAAAAAAAAACACATTATCTAGTGTGCCCTTAACTAGTCTAGGGTAGCATAAGATGTGTACTTTGTGAGCATTTCTATAAATATGCGGCCATTGAGTTTTCAGGACAATTGTTAACAATTAAAAAAATACACAATACAACATTTCTCCCATCCAGGATTCTATGAATTTTCACTAAGCTTAGCAATGCAGTACTGAGAAAATGTAAAGCAGCTAATTAAAAAATATTTTAAAAATATATGAAAATTTCCAAGAAAATATTTATTAATTTTGTTTATAGCCTAAGAATTCAACTTTATTTGTAATTGGCATAAGGTGCGTATAAGTAATATTAATTTTTATGTAATCTTGGTATTTTTAATATTATAAGGAAAATATAATTGATTTAGAAATTCTGTCAATTTGATAGCATTCACCAGGGCCTTAGTTGACAATTAAAAAAAATCACAATACAAACTTTCTCCCATCCAGGATTCTATGAATTTTCTCGAAGCTTAGCAATGCAATTCTAAGAAAATTTTGTGAAATGTAGAGCAGTTAATTAAAAATATTTTAAAAATGTATAAAAATTTCCAAGAAAATATTTATTAGTTTTGTTTATAGCCTAAGAATTCTATTTTATTCATAATTGACCTAAGACGCGTATAACTAATATTAATTTCTATGTAATCTTGGTATTTATAATATTTTATAGAAATTCTGCCAATTTGATCGCATTCACAGGGCCTTAGTTGACAATTAAAAAAAAAATCACAGTACAAAATTTTCCCATCCAGGATTCTATGAATTTTCACGAAGCATAGCAATGCAATTCTAAGAAAATTTTGTGAAATGTAGAGCAGCTAATTAAAAAATATTTTAAAAATGTATGAACATTTCCAAGAAAATATTTATTAATTTTGTTTATAGCGTAAGAATTCAACTTTATTTCTAGTTGACATAGGGTGCGTATAAGTAATATTAATTTATATTTAATCATGGTATTTTTAATATTTTAAAGAAAATGTAATTGATTTAGAAATTCTGTCAATTTGATAGCATTCACAGGGCCTTAGTTGAAAAAAAAAATTAAAAATTAAAAAAAATTCGCAAAACAAATTTCCTCCCATCTACGATTCTCTGAATTTTCCCGAAGCATAACAATGCAATTCTAAGAAAATTTTGTGAAATGTAGAGCAGCTAATTAAAAATAATTTAAAAATTTATAAAATTTTCCAAAAAAAAAATTATTAATTTTGTTTATAGCCTAAGAATTGTACTTTATTTATATTTGGCCTTAGGTGCGTATAATTAATATTAATTTTTATGTAATCTTGTTAGTTTTAATATTGTATAGAAAATAGAATTGATTTAGATATTCTGTCAATTTGATAGCATTCACAGGGCCTTCGACTATCCAAAAATGCTGAAGTCATTCATGTTTCCAAACAAAATATCTAGAAAATTATATTTCTTTAAGAAAAAACAATTTTTTCTGTGGGCGAAAGTCCTCTAAGTGGCTTAATTGTTTTATGGAGTTCTCATGATCATGTGGTTGGTCAGAAAAGTTATTATGGAATCGGTTATTATGGAATCGGTTTGCATGTTTAAAGTAAAACGAAAATTCCATAATACCTGAAAATCCATAAATGACCCATGCACATAGGTTTCAATCAGGAAATTTTTGGCCAAAACCCTATTTTTGAAGTTTCGAAATTTTAATTTTTTTTTGCACAGAATAATAAAAAACGCATCAAGTCATCTGAAAATAATTAGTTTTTGTAAATATCGTTAGTATTCGTTGATTGGCACACTACTAAAGTTGACAATTTTGTATGTAAAAATAAAACAGACTTTGTGTTGTAAAATATACAATTTTTGTTGTATTGCGTCGCTGCATAAATATACAGAAGTGAGACCAAAGTTTTTATGAATCGGGAAGCTGTTAATGAGTACTTTCATAATATTTACAAAAAGAACGATGAAATTTGTAAAATTAGCGTAATAAAATCAATGTTTTTATATATATATATATTAAAAATTATTTTTTACAAATACTTTTTAAATATTCTTAAACTTTTAAAAAAATGTCCAAGTTTTTCCACCTCCAAATTGATTTCGGAAGATAGCTGGGGTACTGAACTAATAAATTGAGAAATAAATTTTTGCTAAAATTTGGCACAGTTAAAATAAAGTGGATTTTTCTATTTCAAGATGGGAGAATTTTTTGTAAATACCTGTTGTGATTGTACGTAGTATCCAATTGAAATAGAACGGTAATACCCACATTTATCAACCGACTTTCCTTAAAAGTGTAGAAAACAAATATGTATAATTTTTTTGAAAATAGGTCCATTTTTTGTCATAGCCCCCACATAAAAGTACCATCCGATTTTAGATATTTTTTGGATTTTAGCGACACGATTCGGCTGAAATTTGGCATTTTGACCTCTTGGAAGATATGAATCCTTCGTACCAAAAATTATTAACATAGGTCAATCTTTTGGTTTAGACCCCACACAACGGGACCACCCTGTTCAACAAATTTTGGCAGTTTTTGGTCATTTTGGTCGATAAAACGTAAGAATTGGTGTTTGTACACATTTATTATAAATAATAATTAATTTCAATACAAAATGGACGTTGAAATAGTTTTGGCTAGAAAATTTGGATTTGGGACCACTGTGCCATGGTGCGTGTAATTAATTTTTATTTTTTATGGAATCTCACAAATCGTGCTATTTTAAAGAAAATCTAATTGATATAGCTATACTGTCAATTGGGTACGATCCATGAGACCCTCGGCTATCCAAAACTATCCCAACCATTCAAGTGTGCAAGCAAAATGACTATAAAATTATATTTCTTCTAAGAAAAAAAAAAATTGTTTCCAAGGAAGCCTGCCCTGTAAGTGGGTTCATTAGTATTTTAGAATCTGTATACACATGTGGCCTGTTAAAATCATCTCGTAAAATTGTCATGATATTGTTTTGAATCTGTCATAAAAACAAAAATTTCAAAATAGCTGAAAAGTTCTTAAACGTCCCGTGATGCGTAAAATTAATTTGTATTTTTCTGTAATTAAAAAAATGTGTTATATTAAGGAAAGTCTAATTTATATGAACATTTCAATAATAGGGTTATATTCTCAGGACCCTTGGCTAGTCAAAAATATTCGAAATGTTAAAGTGTGCAATTAACATTTTCATGAAAACTCCTTATCTTCTAAGATAAATTATTTCTGTGAGAGTAGCAAAATGTTCCTGCCCTGTAACTGGGTTTATTAATTAGCAGTCATTTCTTTTTCATGTGGCAGGTTAAAATATCCTCGTAACATTGCTATGGAAATGTTCCAAATATTCCTTTATGACTACAAAATCCATGAATTATTAAAAATTGCCCTAAGGTGCGTATAAGAATTTCCCAATTCCTTTTAAGAAAAACAAATTTGTCTATGAGAGTCCCATTTTGTCCCGAGCCTGGAAGTGGCTTTATTATGTCACAAGGACATTTAATCCATGTGGCAGGCTGCAGTATTCTGGTAACATTGCTACAGAACTGTCTGCAATGTTTTAAATCTGTCAAATATTCCTTTATGCGTAAAAAATCTAAAAATGTCCCATGGTGCGTATAACTACTTTTAATTTCTGTGTAATCGGAATAATTGTGTCATTCTAATGAAAATATAATTGATATGGATATTCTGTCAATTGGATTCCATTCACAGGACCACTGGCTATCCAAAAATGCCACAACCACTCGAGTGTACAATTAAAATGAGGAGAAATTCCCAACTCCTTTTAAGAAAAACAAATTTTTCTATGAGAGTACCATTTTGCGCCTAGCCTGGAAGTGGCTTTATTAAGTCACAAGGATATTTAATCCATGTGACAGGCTGCAGTATTCTGATAAATATTCCTTTATGCGTGAAAAATCTATAAATGACCCATGATGCGTATAATTAATTTTAACTTCTGTGAAATCGGAACAATTGTGTCATTCAAAAGAAAATATAATTAATATGGATATTCTGTCAATTGGATTCCATTCACAGGTGCACTGGCTATCCGAAAATGCCGAAACTACGCAAGTGCGCAATTAAAATGAGGAGAAATTCCCAACTCCTTTAAAAAAAAAAAAACAAATTTTTCTATTAGAGTACCATTTTGCGCATAGCCTGAAAGTGACTTTATTAAGTCACAAGGACATTTAATCCATGTGGCAGGCTGCATTATTCTGGTAACATTGCTAAAGAACTGTCTTCAATTTTTTAAATCTGTCAAATATTCCTTTATGCGTAAAAAATCTAAAAATGTCCCATGATGCGTATAATTAATTTTAATTTCTGTGAAATCGGAATAATTATTACACCCTAAAGAAAATATAATTGATATGGATATTCTGTCAATTGGATTCCATTCACAGGACTATTGGATACCCAAAAATGCTAAAACCATGCAAGTGTGCATTTAAAATGAGGAGAAATTCCCAATTCCTTTTAAGAAAAACACATTTTTCTATGAGAGTACCATTTTGCGCCTAGCCTGAAAGTGGCTTTATTAAGTCACAAGGACATTTGATACATGTGACAGGCTGCAGTATTCTGGTAACATTGCTACAGAACTGTCTTCAATGTTTCAAATCTGTCAAATATTCCTTAATACGTAAAAAATCTAAAAATGTTCCATGATGCGTATAATTAATTTTAATTTCTGTGAAATCAGAACAAATGTGTCATTGCAAAGAAACTATAATTGATGTGGATATTCTGTCAATTGGATTCCATTCACAGGACCACTTGCTATCCAAAAATGGCAAAACCACTCGAGTGTGCAATTAAAATGAGGAGAAATTCCCAACTCCTTTTAAGAAAAACAAATTTGCCCCTACGCTGAAAGTGGCTTTTTAAAGCCTCGAGGGCATCTAATCCATGTGACAGGCTGCAGTATTCAGGTAACATTGCTACAGAACTGTCTGCAATGTTTTAAATCTTACAAATATTCCTTTATGCGTAAAAAGTCTATAAATGACCCATGGAGCGTATAACTAATTTTAATTTCTGTAAAATCGGAACAATTATTTCATTCTAAAGAAAATGTAATTGATATGGATATTCTGTCAATTGGGTTCCATTCACAGGGCCACTGGTTGCCAAAAAATGCTAAAACCATGCAAGTGTACAATTAAAATAAGGAGAAACTCCCAACTCCTTTTAAGAAAAAACAAAATTTTCCATGAGAGTACCATTTTGCCCCGAGCCTGGAAATGACTTCATTAAGTCACAAGGACATTTAATCCATGTGACAGGCTGCAGTATTCTGCTAACATTGCTAGAGAACTGTCTGCAATGTTTTAAATCTGTCAAATATGCCTTTATGCGAAAAAAAAAATCTAAAAATGTCCCATGATGCGTATAATTAATTTTAATTTCTGTGAAATCGGGACAATTCTGTCATTCTAACGATAATATAATTGATATGGATATTCTGTCAATTGGATTCCATGCACAGGACCACTGGCTATCCAAAAATGCCAAAACCACTCGAGTGTGCAATTAAAATGAGGAGAAATTCCCAATTCCTTTTAAGAAAAAGAAATTTTTTCTATGAGAGTACCATTTTTCCCCGACCCAGTAAGTGGTTTTATTAAGTCACAAGGACATTTAATCCATGTGGCAGGTTGCAGTATTCTGTTATCATTGCTACAGAACTACCTTCAATGTTTTAACTCTTTTAAATATTACTTTATGCGTGAAAAATCTATGAATGTCCCATGATGCGTATAATTAATTTTAATTTCTGTGAAATCGGAACAAATGTGTCATTCTAAAGAAACTATAATTGATATGGATATTCTGTCAATTGGATTCCATTCACAGGACCACTGGCTATCCAAAAATGCCAAAACCACTCGAGTGTGCAATTAAAATGAGGAGAAATTCCCAATTCCTTTTAAGAAAAACACATTTTTCTACTTCATAAAGCAACCATTTTGTCCCAAGCCTGGAAGTGGCTTTATTATGTCACAAGGACATTTAAACTATGTGGCAGGCTGCAGTATTCTGATAACATTGCTACAGAACTGCCTTCAATGTTTTAAATCTTTTAAATATTCCTGCCCTGACCTGCAAGTGGGTTTATAATGTAACAAGGATTTTTATGGCGTTTTGGGCTGGAATATCCTCATTATCATAAACACGTTTTTGGATATTACAAATATTCCTATATGGCTAAAAAATATTAAATTTCCCATGGTGCGTGTACCTAATATTAATTTCTGTAAATGTTGAGGAATTCGTTTATATTTTGATATTAATAATCTTCGTGGGTATATTAATAATCTTTGTGGGAATTTCAGTTCCTACGACCCATGGCCTTCCAAAAATATCTAAAACGATTATGTGTGCAACCATTTTTTCTTATATTTCTTCAAAAATTTTCCGCAATAACACTTTAAAATAATTTATATATTTTTCTATTTTGATTCATCACTCATCAACTTGGTTTGCTTTATGAATATTCATTACAAAAAATTGTTTCGAAACAATAAAACACAAAAAAATACTAAAAATCAAAACTATTTTTATGGCCCACTTAATTAACATTATTTATGGAAACTATAATTATTTGTATAAATAAAAAAACACACACACAAAACACAGTTCATTCAACCATAAAATTTCACACAATTGTTAATAATAAAAAAACGATATATTCTAAAATTTTATTTTACATAAAATTTGTTATATTGTATTGACTCCGGGTAAGTGCACTTGTACTTGAAACTACGTAGTTTTTATACACTGAAGGTAATACAACTACAACAGCAAGGATGAGTTCATCTATACGATATTTTCTTTCACAATTTTCGCATGAGTCATGGCAGGAAAAAAAACGAAGAAAAACTATGCACAACGATGAAGACATTTTGTGGATTTTTCTCTTAAATTTATACTCCATAAATTACAATTTTTATTTATTCACAATATTCTTCCTTAAAGAATTATAATTAGTTTTTTTAAAAAACTTCTCCTTACATGAAAACATTTTTCTTAAACTTTCTTTTTTGATTATTACTTTTCTCTTCTCGAAAAACACAACTGCTTTCGTTTGCTGTTCGTAGAAAACTGATTGACCCTGGTTACTTTGTGTGGCTACGAAACCGGCATTCGTCTAATGTTCTAATTAAAACACAATAACAACAAAAATCTCATACCTAAATCACAATATGAGGAGAAAACTACAAAAAAAAAACTACGAATTTAAAATGCATAGAATTTCAGGAAAACAAACGAATACTACAAAACTAACAACGAAGCAGAGGTTAAACTAAAAAACACAGTAATATATGGCACCACAGAGACGGAGAAACGATGATAGTGGTGGTGGTCGTGCCGAGTGATGACACCGAAGAATAAAAATAAACAAATAATTACTAACTTTAAAATCTTGGAGAAGGGAGGAGAGAAATGTTTTAAAATTAGCACCTGAAATTATTTTTCAATCTTCAAGACAGTCTATCTTAGCAGAAAACTTGACTCAAGAATTGTAAATATTAACACGAAATTATTTTCTAATTTTCAAAACATCTATTGCTGCAATATTTATTATTGTTTTGAAGTTGAATAAAACTTGCTGTGCCTTTTTCCATTCACTGAGGTACACAAGACTTAAATTAACAAAAATAATTTCCATAGATGATTTCATACAACCATTAAGAAGAATCATATGATTTATTAAGTTTCTCAACATTAGATAATATTAATAAAGTTTTCAACTGCAATTTTACACCATCTCCCTTTGAAATTGTTTGTTATTTACCTGCAAAACTAAATTATTTTCAATTCGATCTTGGGTGCGTATAACTAATATTAATTTTGCTTGCATTTTAAAGAATCGATTATTTTAAAGCAAAGCGAATTGATATAGACATACGGTGAATGGTTTTAGGATCCTGAGGAACACTTCTTTCAAACTTTCATTGTAAAGTTCATGTATGCACAACAAATCTAAGGAAACTGCCTTCATACTTAAAGAAATTACGGAAGAAAAACAGCCTGCAAAACTTATTACGTTCATTTTGGTCCTAAGTGCGTATAATTAATATTAATTTACAATGGATTTATAGAATCATATTTCATAAAGCAACGATAATTGATTTATTTTTAATTTTGCCTAGTAAGGCGTAGATCATATTAATATCAATTTTAATTAATTTATTGTTGGAGTCGAGCTTAATGGCCGATGATTTTTTGCACGTGAAAGAGGAAAGCTGAAAATTCGTTCCCACACAACCACAATTTTCGCCGTTGGAAGCGGCCCATCAAACATATCGGCTGTGGAGTAGCTTCTCTGTCATCGAACTTGAACATGAATCGAACTAATATTTATCCCTCAACCTCATTGACCCATGTCCTGTCGGGGATATTTGTGGGATCATATGCATGTATTGGCGCTATAATGCTTGGGACTATACTTAGGCAGAAACATACTCATTGCCTCATATCATTCTAAAAAAGGTCTTCCAGAGTCTTCCGGACCAAAATAATTATTTAAAACGATTTTAAATTATATTTTATTTGAGAATATTTTTGTTCATATTACAGATGAACAAAATAGATCACTTCAAAAACCACTATGCATATAAGTACGGTCACAACTCATGCGCTCCCATGGCCTTTATAAGAAGATGGAGCTCATGGTATTATGGAAAGACCTTTACGATAATCTATAGAAAGACCTTATGGTCTTCGATATAGTGCTGGTGGTCATCAATGAGACACCTTCTATAAGGAAATCTCATAGTTTTCGGCAGCAAGACCCCAAACTTTTTTATAAAAAGGCTTCTCCTCATATGGACGTATGGTCTTTTTGGTTTAATTTTTTTAATTATTAGAGGGACTCGTGAATATCTTTGAGAAATCTCCATGATCATCCATAGGAAGAAATCAGGGTATAGAAATACCACATTATCTCCTATGGGTAGACCTTGTGGCCATCCATTAGAAGACCCCTGATCTTCTACAGAAAGGCCTCTGTATAAACGACACCTTGTGGTATTGTTCAGAAAAACCTCATGGTCTTCTATGAGAAGGGCTCTGATATACCATAAGAAGAACCTATAAGAAGAAGATAACTTGTCTTTTGTGAGAAAACCTCTTTTCTTCCACAGGAAGATCTCTAATCCTGTACATAGCTCTGGCCCTATATAAGAACACATCCGGTCTTCTGGCAACACTTCTGGTCTTCTATGGGAAGACCTATGATAATCTACAAAAATACCACTGGTCTAATATAGGAAAGCCTAAGGTATTCTACAGAAAGACTTCTGGTCTTCAACAGATAGACCACTGGTCTAATACAGAAGGACTTCTGGACTTCTAAAATAAGACTTCTGGTCTTCTGCAAAAAGACAACTGGTCTTTTACAGAACCATCTCGGGCCTTCTATAAGAAAACTTCTGAAGAAGAAAGACATCTGGCCTACTATATGAAGACCTCTGGTCCTCTTTAAGAAGACCGCTGATCCTGCATGAGAAGACATGTAGTCCTATATGAGAAGACTTCTAGTCTATAGAGCCTCTGGTTTTCTATAAGAATAGAAGATAGACTTCTGGTCTTCTACAGAAAGACTTCTGGTCTTCTACAAAAAGACATCTAGTGTTTTACAGAATGATCTCGGGTCTCTATAACAGAACCTCTGGTACTCTATAATAAGTCTACTATATGAAGACCTCTGGTCCTCTATAAGAAAATCTGTGGTCCTCTACATGAAGACCTCTAGTCTTCTAAAGGAAGACCTCTGGTCCTCTTTAAGAAGACCGCTAATCCTACATGAGAAGACATCTGGTACTCTATGAGAAGCCTTCTAGTCTATAGGGCCTCAGGTCTTCTCTAAGAAGACATCTGGTCCTCTATATGAAGACTTCTGGTTTTCAAAACAAGAACTTCTGGCTTTCTATAGAAAGTCCTATGGACAACAGCTATTGATAAGTTCATCGTGTTCTGTAAGGGGACTTTTCAGCATTCTATAAGAAGACTTCTGGTCTATTATAAACAGACATCTGGTCTTCTTTTGAAGACCTATGGTCCTTCATAAGAAGACTTCTAGTCTACTATAAGCAGACATCTGGTAATGTTTGGAAGACTTCTGGTCCTCTATAAAAAACCTCTGGCCCTGGTCCCCCATAGAAAGACCTCTGGACCTCTACAAGAGGACCCCTTTTTTAAGATCTTCGGTCCTCTATTAGAAGACATATGGTCTTCTATAAGAAAACCTCTGGTCCTCTATGAGAATACATCTTATAGAACACCTGAAGTCCTATAGAAGGCAAGAGGTCTTCTTATATAGATCTAGAGGTCTTCTTAAAGAAGACCGTAGGTCTTTCTATAGAAGTACCGAGGTCTTTCTATAGAAGACCCGAGGTCTTTCTGTAAAAGACCAGAAGTCTCAATGTAGAAGACCAGAGGTCTTCTTATAGAGGACCAGAAGTATTCTTTTGGAAGACCTGAGGTAATCTATAGGACCTCAAGTCTTCTATCAGAAGACATCCGGTCCTCTATACGACCTCAGGTCTTCTATAAGAATACCTCTGGTCCTCTATAAGAAGACCTCTGGTCTTCTACAATAAGGCTTCTGGTCTTCTACAAAAAGACATCTGGTCTCTTACAGAAAGACCTTGAGTCTTCTATAGAAAGACCTCGGGTCTTCTATAGAAAGACCTCGGGTCTTCTATAGAAAAACCTCGGGTCTTCTATAGAAAGACCTGGGGTCTTCTATAGAAATACGTCGGGTCTTCTATAGGAAGACCTCCAGTCTTCTTTAAGAAGACCTCTAGATCTCTAAGAAGACCCCTTGTCTTCTATAGGACCTCAGGTGTTCTATAAGAAGACCTCTTTCTATAGGAAAACCTCCAGTCTTCTTTAAGAAGACCTCTAATTCTCTATAAGAAGATCTCTTGTCTTCTAAAGGACCTCAGGTGTTCTATAAGAAAACCTCTTTCTATAGGAAAACCTCGGGTCTTCTATAGGAAAACCTCCAGTCTTCTTTAAGAAGACCCCTAGTTCTCTATAAGAAGACCTCTTATCTTCTATAGGACCTCAGGTGTTCTATAAGTAGACCTCTTTCTATAGAAATACCTCGGTTCTTCTAAAGGAAGACCTCCAGTCTTCTTTAAGAAGACCCCTAGTTCTCTATAAGAAGACCTCTTGTATTTTATGGGACCTCAGGTGTTCTATAAGAAGACCTCTTTCTATAGGAAAACCTCGGGTCTTCTATAGAAAGCTCTGGGGTCTTCTATAGAAATACCTCGGGTCTTCTATAGAAATACCTCGGGTCTTCTATAGGTAGACCTCCAGTCTTCTTTAAGAAGACACCTAGTTCTCTATAAGAAGTCCTTTTATCTTCTATAGGACCTCAGGTGTTCTATAAGAAGACCTATTTCTATAGAAATACCTCGGGTCTTCTAAAGGAAGACCTCCAGTCTTCTTTAAGCAGATCCCTAGTTCTCTATAAGAAGACCTCTTGTCTTCTATAGGACCTCAGGTGTTCCATAAGAAGACCTCTTTCTATAGAAATACCTCGGGTCTTCTATAGGAAGACCTAAGGTCTTCTGTAGAAATACCTCGGGTCTTCTATAGGAGGACCTCCAGTCTTCTTTAAGAAGACCCCTAGTTCTCTATAAGAAGACCTCTTGTCTTCTATAGGACCTCAGGTGTTCTATAAGAAGACCTCTTTCTATAGGAAAACCTCGGGTCTTCAATAGAAAGCTCCGGGGTCTTCTATAGAAATACCTCGGGTCTTCTATAGAAATACCTCGGGTCTTCTATAGGTAGACCTCCAGTCTTCTTTAAGAAGACCCCTAGTTCTCTATAAGAAGACCTCTTATCTTCTATAGGACCTCAGGTGTTCTATAAGTAGACCTCTTTCTATAGAAATACCTCGGGTCTTCTAAAGGAAGACCTCCAGTCTTCTTTAAGAAGACCCCTAGTTCTCTATAAGAAGACCTCTTGTATTTTATGGGACCTCAGGTGTTCTATAAGAAGACCTCTTTCTATAGGAAAACCTCGGGTCTTCTATAGAAAGCTCTGGGGTCTTCTATAGAAATACCTCGGGTCTTCTATAGGTAGACCTCCAGTCTTCTTTAAGAAGACCCCTAGTTCTCTATAAGAAGACCTCTTATCTTCTATAGGACCTCAGGTGTTCTATAAGAAGACCTATTTCTATAGAAAAACGTCGGGTCTTCTATAGAAAGACCAGGGGTCTTCTATAGAAATACCTCCAGTCTTCTTTAAGAAGACCTCTAGTTCTTTATAAGAAGACCTCTTGTATTTTATGGGACCTCAGGTGTTCTATAGGAGGACCTCCAGTCTTCTTTAAGAAGACCCCTAGTTCTCTATAAGAAGACCTCTTGTCTTCTATAGGACCTCAGCTGTTCTATAAGAAGACCACTGATCTTCGTTTTTGAAAACTTCTGGTCCTTTTTTTTATAGAAATACCTCTATTCCTCTATAAGAAGGCCTCAGGTCTTCTATAGGAAAACCCCTGCCCCCTATAAGAAGACTTCCAGTACCCTATAGGCCCTCAGGTCTTCTATGGGAAGATCTCCGGTCCTCTATATGACATCAGGTCTTCTACAAAAATACTTGGGGTCCTCTATAAGAAGACCTCTGGTCTTCTATTGGAAGACCTTTGGTTTTCTATAGGAAGACCTTTGGTCTTCAATAAGAAGACATCGGGTCTTCCATAAGAAGGCCCCTGATCCTCTATGAGAAGACCTTTGATCCTCTGTAGGAAGACTTTCGGTCGTCTATGGGACTAAGGTCTGCAGAAGACCTCTGGTCCTCTATAAAATACCTCTGATCTTCTATAGAAAGCTTTGGGATTTCTATAGGAAACCTCTGGAAGAAGAGGACCTCTGGTCTTCCAAGAACACTTCTGGTGTTTTATAAGCGGACTTAATGGTGTTCTGTAGGAGGACCTTGCATGCTATAAGAACATGTCTGGTCTTCTATATGAAGATCTTCGGTTCTGTATAATGAGACCTGTGGTCTTCTACATGAAGACATCTGATCATATATAGGAAGACCTCTGGTCTTGCTATGGTATAATTTCCGGGCTTTTATGTTACGATCTCCGGTTTTTTTAAGGAAGACCTCTGCTCTTTTATAGAAAAGCTTTTATAGGAAAACATTCTTGTCTTCCTAAGGAAGACTTCCACGTATAGAAAGATTTATGGTCTTATATTGGATGATTTCATGATCATATTCTATAAGAAGACCTCTGTTCTTCTGTAGGAAGACCTCTGTTCTTGTATAGGAAGACATTTTTTCTTCTATTGGATGATTTCCGGTCTTCTATAGGAAGGCCTCTGGTCTTGTGTAGGAAAATATCTTGTCTTCTATAGGAAGTGGTCTGATCTCGTGTTGGAAGATATCTGGTCTCCTGCAGGAACACCATTCACCTTCTGTAGGAAGACCTCATGTCTTCTGTAGGAGGATCTGTAGTTACCTGTAGGAAGAAGACCTCTGCTCTTGTGTAGGAAAGTCTCTGGTCTTCTGTACATGAAGAAGAAGATTTCTGATATTTTAAAGGAAGAAATCTTGGGCTTCTATAGAAAGTTCTTATGGTCATACTTGAGAAGACATCTTGGTTTGCTATAGCAGACTTTAATATCTTCTTAAGGAGGTTCACTAGTCTTCTGTATAAGAAGACCTCTGGTCTTCTACAGGAAAACCTACTGTCTTCCATAGGAAACGGCAAACCTCTGATCTTTTATAGGACGACATCTTTGGACTTCTATAGAAAGTCCTCATGGTCATACGTAAGAAGTCATCTTGGCTTTCTATAGGCAGACCTTATGATGTCCTGCAGAAAGGCCTTTGGTCGTCGGTCTTCAATAGGAAGACCTTTGGACTTCTATGGGTTATTCTCCGCTCTTCTATAGGAAGAGCTCTGCTCCTCTATAGGAAAACTTCGGGTCCTCTATAAGAAGACTTCTGATATATGTATGTGAAGACCCTATGGTATTTTATGTGAAGGCCTCATGGTCCAATTGGAGAAGGAAGAATACTTTATATTTTTTGCATATTTGTAATAACTTCGTTAAAAAATTTAAGTTTTCTACTCTCAACTACAACTCCATAAAAAACTGAGTTTTTTCCTCATGAAATTTTCATGAATTTTCCATTTATTTCACAACAACACACGAAGTTGTTGTTGTTTCCCTTGCATTGAGGTCACTGTCATAACCTTGAACTCCAGCTACTGCAAAGTACCTGAGTTTTCCCTTTTACGTTACTGGTTGGCTGGCTAGGCTTCAGTAGTTGTTCGTTGTTAGTTACCAAAGGCAAGATAATTCAGGCATGTGCAGCTCATAAAATTTCCCACCAGAAGCAAAAAATAAAAACCAACAAACAAATAAACATGACGCCAATGAAAAAGGAAAAACAAACAAAGAAAGGGAACACCCTTTCGTCGGTAAATTGTGAGAGAATAAAATTGCTAAAGAAGTTGTTTTTTTCACAAAATGAATGACATCATTGTTAGGAGGAGGGAGTAGCCCAGAAAGAAGTAACATTTTAATTAAAGGAAGTAAAAATCATGTTAAAACGTGTGAATATTTTTTTATGATTTAAGTTAAGCAAGATTTTGAATCTTTAAAGAAGATTTTGGCTGAGATTTAAGAACAAAGAAGGCTAAACTAAATAACCCAGACAATGGAAAAACGGGGAAGTCATTGTGGGGTTGGGGTTTTTTTAGTTTACCTGTTGGTAAATTAGTTTATGACACGCAAACATTGTTGCCTCAAACCCTCACGCATTTGCTTGTGTCAGAATTCACTCATGGTCGGTCGGTATTTGTTTTTTTTTTATTGTTAAATATAAAAGAATTTAATTGAGGTTCTGACATACTTGTTTTTCACTATTGTTTTTTTTTTGCCTTAGTGTAGGTAAATAGTCTCCCGAGATGTTTATCTGACATTCACAAATATTATGACCTTTTGAACTTATATTTTGGTATATTACTTTGGTGGCAATAATAGATTACATTGTTGTAATGAAATTGATGATTCATATAAAATTAAAAAAAAATATATGCCGCATAGCTAATGGGGAGCCAAAAATGCCATAAAAACTCTATTAAATTTCCAAATTTGGGGGAGAGGAAGGGCGAGCTTTTAATACAACTACCAAAGCAGCCCATCAATCACTTGGTATTCTCGTGTAATTTAATACGTTTTAATGTAAATGATGCCAGATAATAGAACAACCCCATTGGCCCATTTATGACCCGCATTATCAAAATGGCAATTGTGTTATAAATAAATAATGGGCCACCGGAATTCATGTCAATAGCCACCACCAACAATCTCCAATTAGTGTTTTTTAATAAAACTGGAAGGTTTATCAAAATTAATTGAATTTAATTAAACTTGACTTTTGTTTCTTTTTTCTATTTTGGAATGTTAAGATGCATTTAGATTGCACGTTCCACAATCTAATAGAAAAGAAGAGGCATTTCTTTCGTTCTAAGCTAATTGATGGCCCCTCATGTAATGAGAGAGGTCTTTGCTGCATTTTAAATAGATTCTCTCAACACACTTGAATTAATTTTTTCAATTTTCTCAGTGGGGGTGTTTTTTTTTCTAAGAGGCTTTCCATAATAAATTTTGCTTAGAAATAAAAAAAATTTATAAAATTATGAATGTTATTAAAAAAAAACAGCATCCGCTATTGCTTGGCGAACACGACAAAATGACAAATGGGACAATATAAAGACGAGCTTAAAAGTTGTTCTTTGAAGAACTTTAGGTCATCTCATATGTAAATGAGGTCTTCTCATTGAATCGATTTATACCTTTTCAGAAGAAGAGGTATCTCATAGTAGAGTTTAAGGTCTTCCCGTATGTCTTCCATATAATTGTTTCACAAGCATCCCAAAAGGGACAAGGGAGACTTCTCTCATATCAGTGAGTGCACCCCAATTCATATTAGCTCAATGGTATGGGACCTAACAAACAATGTGGTCTTTTAGAGAAGACAATTTGGTCTACATAGAGAAGGCCATGAAATCGTCGTATAGATGATATTGAGGTCTTCTGATAGATGACAAATGAGGTCTTCTCATAGAAGACCATGAACACTCCTTAAAGAAGACGATGAGGATTTCTAATAGAGGACTTCGTATAGCAGACCACGAGGTCTTCATATGAAAGACCATAAGTTCTTCGTATAGAAGGCCATGAAATCTTCGAATAGAAGAGTTTTAGGTCTTCGTATAGAACACCTATAGGTCTTCGTATAGAAGACCTTTTTCATATAGAAGACCTGGTGGTCTTCATTCAGAAGACCTGGTGGTCGTCGTATAGAAGACCTGGAGGTCTTCGTATAGAAGACCTGGAGGTCTTCGTATAGAAGACCTGGAGATCTTCGTATAGAAAACCCGGAAGTCTTCGTATAGAAGACCTGGAGGTCTTTGCAGAGAAGTCCTGGAGGTCTTCGTAGAGAAGACATGGATGTCTTCGTAGAGAAGACATGGAGGTCTCCCTAGAGAAGACATGGAGGTGTTCGTAGAGAAGACATGGATGTCTTCGTAGAGAAGACATGGAGGTCTTCGTAGAGAAGACATGGAGGTCTTCGTAGAGAAGACATGGAGGTCTTCATATAGAAAACCTGGAGGTCTTCGTAGAGAAGACATGGATGTCTTCGTAGAGAAGACATGGAGGTCTTCGTAGAGAAGACATGGAGGTCTTCCTAGAGAAGACATGGAGGTCTTCGTAGAGAAGACATGGAGGTCTTCCTAAAGGCGTCCTGGAGGTATTCGTATAGCAGACCTGGAGGTGTTCGTAGAGACGACCTGGAGGTTTTCGTAGAAAAGACCTGGAGGTCTTCGTAGAAAAGACCTGGAGGTCTTTGTAGAGAAGACCTGGAGATCTTCGTAGAGAAGACCTGGAGGTCTTCGTAAAGAAGACCTGGAGGTCTTCGTAAAGAAGACCTGGAGGTCTTTGTAGAGAAGACATGGAGGTTTTAGTAGAGAAGACATGGAGGTTTTATTAGAGAAGTCCTGGAGGTCTTCGTATAGAAGACATGGAGGTCTTCGTAGAGAAGACATGGAGGTCTTCGTAGAGAAGACATGGAGGTCTTCGTAGAGAAGACATGGAGGTCTTCGTATAGAAATCCTGGAAGTCTTCGTAGAGAAGTCCTGGAGGCCTTCGTCGAGAAGACATGGAGGTCGTCGTAAAGAAGACCTGGAGGTCTTCGTAGAGAAGACCTGGAGGTCTTCGTAGAGAAGACCTGGAGGTCTTCGTAGAGAAGACATGGAGGTCTTCGTATAGAAGACCTGGAAGTCTTCGTAGAGAAGACCTGGAAGTCTTCGTCTTCACATAGAAGACCACGAGCTGTTCTTGTAGAAGACCATGCGCTCTTTCCATAGAAGAATTTCTATACAATTTAATAAGCCTGAGAATGTCGTCTGTAGAATAGTGACACCTCGAGAGATCTCTATATATCAGAATAGGCCTAAAGAGGTTCTTTATGGATAAGAAGATGCCATAAGAGGTCTTCTATAGATTAAAAGACGCCTTGGGAGGTCTTCAATAGATTAGAAGTTTTCTTAAGAGACCTTCTATAAATTAGAAGACGCCTTAAGAGGTCCTTATAGAATAGAAGACGCTCGAAGAGGTCTTCTATTAAACAGATGACGCCTTCAGAGTTCTTTTATAGATTAGAAGACGCTTGAAGAGGTCTTCTATAGAACAGAAGACGCTCGAAGAGGTCTTCTATAGAAAAGAAGACGCTCGAAGAGGTCTTCTATAGAACAGAAGACACTCGAAGAGGTTTTTTATAGAACAGAAGACGCTCGAAGAAGTCTTCTATAGAACAGAAGACGCTTGGAGAGGTCTTCTTTAGAATAGTAGACGCTCGAAGAGGTCTTCTATAGAACAGAAGACGCTCGAAGAGGTCTTCTATAAAACAGAAGACGCTCGAAGAGGTCTTCTATAGAACAGAAGACGCTCGAAGAGGTCTTCTATAGAACAAAAGACGCACAAAGAAGTCTTCTATAGAACAGAAGACGCTCGAACAGGTCTTCTATAGAATAGAGGACACTCAAAGAGGTCTTCTATAGAAGAGAAGACGCTCGAAGAGGTCTTCTATAGAACAGAAGACGCTCGAAGAGGTCTTCCATAGAGCATAAGACGATCAAAAAGGTCTTCTATATAATATAAGACGCTCGAAGAGGTCTTCTATAGAACAGAAGACGCTCGTAGATGTCTTCTATAGAACAAAAGACGCTCGAAGAAGTCTGCTATAGAACAGAATACCCTCGAAGATGTCTTCTATAGAACAGAAGACGCTCGAAGAGGTCTTCTATAGAACAGAAGACGATCAAAGAGGTCTTCTATAGAATAGAAGACGCTCGAAGAGGTCTTCTATAGTACAGAAGACGCTCGAAGAGGTCTTCTATAGAACAGAAGACGTTCGAAGAGGTCTTCTCTAGAACAGAAGACGCTCGAAGATGTCTTCTATAGAACAGAAGACGCTCGAAGAAGTCTTCTATAGAACAGAATACCCTCGAAGAGGTCTTCTATAGAACAGAAGACGCTCGAAGAAGTCTTCTATAGAACAGAAGACGCTTGAAGAGGTCTTCTTTAGAATAGAAAACGCTCTAAGAGGTCTTCTATAGAACAGAATACCCTCGAAGAGGTCTTCTATAGAACAGAAGACGCTCGAATAGGTCTTCTATAGAATAGAAGACGCTCGAAGAGGTCTTCTATAGAACAGAAGACACTCGAAGATGTCTTCTATAGAACAGAAGACGCTTAAAGAGGTCTTCTATAGAGTAGAAGACGCTCGAAGAGGTCTTCTATAGAACAAAAGACGCTGGAGGAGGTCTTCTATAGAACAGAAGACGTTCGAAGAGGTCTTCTCTAGAACAGAAGACGCTCGAAGATGTCTGCTTTAGAACAAAAGACGCTCGAAGAAGTCTTCTATAGAACAGAATACCCTCGAAGATGTCTTCTATAGAACAGAAGACGCTCGAAGAGGTCTTCCATAGAACAGAAGACGATCAAAGAGGTCTTCTATAGAATAGAAGACGATAGAAGAAGTCTTCTATAAAACAGAAGACGCTCGAAGAGGTCTTCCATAGAACATTAGACGATCAAAGAGGTCTTCTATAGAACTGAAGACGTTCGAAGAGGTCTTCTCTAGAACAGAAGACGCTCGAAGAGGTCTTCTATAGAACAGAAGACGCTCGAAGAAGTTTTCTATGGAACAGAAGACGCTCGAAGAGGTCTTCTATAGAACTGAAGACGTTCGAAGAGTTCTTCTCTAGAACAGAAGACGCTCGAAGAGGTCTTCTATAGAACAGAAGACGCTCGAAGAAGTCTTCTATGGAACAGAAGACACTCGCAGAGGTCTTTTATAGAAAGAAGACGCTCGAAGAGGTCTTCTATAGAACAGAAGACGCTTGAAGAGGTCTTCTATAGAACAGAAGACGTTCGAAGAGGTCTTCTATAGAACAGAAGACGTTCGAAGAGGTCTTCTATAGAACAGAAGACGCTCGAAGAGGTCTTCTATAGAACAGAAGACGTTCGAAGAGGTCTTCTATAGAACAGAAGACGTTCGAAGAGGTCTTCTATAGAACAGAAGACGCTCGAATAGGTCTTCTATAGAATAGAAGACGCTCGAAGTGGTCTTCTTTAGAACAAAAGACACTGGAAGAAGTCTTCTATAGAACAAAAGACGCTCGAAGAAGTCTTCTATAGAACAGAAGACGCTCGAATAGGTCTTCTATAGAAGACGCTCGAAGATGTCTTCCATAGAACAGAAGACGATCAAAGAGGTCTTCTATAGAATAGAAGACGCTCGAAGAGGTCTTCTATAGGGCAGAAGAAGCTCGAAGAGATTTTCTATAGAACAGATGACGCTTGAAGGAATCCTCTATAGAACAGAAGACGCTCGAAGAGGTCTCCTATAGAACAGAAGACGGTCTAAAAGGCCTTCTATTGAATAGAAGGCGCTTTAAGAGGTCTTCTGTAGAATACAAGACGCTCTAAGAGGCCTTCTATAAAACAGAAGACGCCTTTAGCGTTCTTTTATATATTAGAAGACGCCTTAAGTGGTCTTCTATAGATAAAAAACGCCTTAAGAGGTCTTCTATAGAATGAAATACGTTGTAAGAAGTTTTCTATAGAACAGACGACGTTCTAAAAGATGTTCAATATATCCGTAGATGCCTTAAAAGGTTTTCTCATAGAAGGACATGAAGTCTTCTCATTGCAGGCCATGAAGTCTTCCCATAGTAGGCAATGATGCCTTCTCGTAGGTGATCCCACAGAAGACCAGCACATTCTTCTCATAGAACTCCATGAGATCATCTTATGAATTTTTCTGATAGGAGACCATGAGGTCTTCTCATAGAAGACTACGAAGTCTTTTCATAGAATACCATAAGTACTTTGCCTTGAGTAGTTCGCATAGAAAACCATGAGATCTTCTGATGGAGGACCGTAAGATCTTTTCATACAAGTTTACCAGACCTTTTTGTAAATGTTTATGAGCTCTTCTCATAGATGACCGTGAGGCCTTCTCATAGAAGCCTTGTTATAAACGATCAACATGTCTTCTATGAAAAGAGTTCGTCTTATTGAATATTATGGAGTCTTCTCATAGAAGATCATGAAGTCTTTTCATAAAAAAACTCTAAAATCTTCTCATAGAAGACTCAGAAGATTCTCATAGAAGATCCAAAGTCATCTCATAGAGGTCTTCTCATAAACGGCCATGAGATTTTCTCATAGATGACCATGAAGTCTTCTCATAGAAGAGCTTATGTCTTATAGAAGTATTTTAAGTCTTCTTTTTGAAAAGGTTTAGGTCTTCTCGTAAAAAGTTTCAAGTCTTTTCCTAGAAGTGTTTAATGTCTTTTTCGCATAAAGGAACTTCTTAAGGTTTTCTTTCCTCTTTTTTTTTGTTTGATGTTTCTTCGGCTTAAGGAAACAACAAAAATAAACAACGTTTTTTGTTTATTTTTGTTGTTTCGTTGTTTATTTTTATTTCGGTTGACATCGTCAACCGTGGTGTAATGTTTAGCACGTCTGCCTTGCACTCAGAAGGTCTGCGGTTCGAATCCCAGGCCAAGCAACATCAAATTTTCAACGGTGGCAAAATTCCCCCTCAGTAATGCTGGCGCCATTTCCTGAGTATTTAAGCCATGAAAAACTTTTCTACAAGTGGTGTCGTAAGACACGCCGCTCGGACTCGGCAATAAAAAGTAGGTCCCATATCATTGAGCCAATATGAATCGGCGTGCACTCATTGATATGAGAGAAGTCTCCCTTGTCCCATCTGGGATGTTTGTGGAACAATTATATATATATATATCGTCAACCATCTTCAGGGATAAAATTTAATGAGAAAAGCAACAGCTTCAGGTGCCTTTTCGTAGAAGAACAGATTAAGGCCTTCATCTCATCGAAGAGCTTAAGATCTTCTCAAAGAAACGATTAGAGTCTTTTCATAGAAGTGTTGAAGGTCGTCTACTAGATGAGCATTAAGTCTTCCCTTTAAAGAGCTTTAGGCCTTCTCAAAGAAGAGATTAATACCTTCTCATTGAAATGATTTATGTCTTCTCATACAACATCTAAAGGACTTCTCTTAGAAGATCGTTAGGCCTTCTCTTGCATGAGCCTAAGGTCTTCTCATAGGATAGTTTTTCTCTTCTTTTAATCCTTAAATTTAACACGTGATATTTTCTCCATTCGTTATAAATAGTTTTTACTGTATTTTCAAATCATCTACCTTTTTTTTAATTTTCAAATAATTTTTTTAACTGAATTAACACTATTAGCATCATAGTGGGGAATGTGATTTGTTGCGGAACAATTTTGTTTCAGTTTTTATTTGTCAGATTATTTGGTGTTTTTTTAATTCTAACAGCAAAACCACAAAACAATGACACCCAACACCATTATTTCTACATACAACCTCAGGTTTTTTTGAGTTTGTAGTTTTGGCTCGAACATTTTACGTAGCTACATCATGTTCATCCAGTAGGTATGTATGTACGTATATTTGATGACTGCTATGTATCCCCAGTTATGTCTAGAATGAACACTCTGGGCAAAAAAAGTAGGTTGCCCTTGAATTAAATGAACATGACATCATCACACGAACCAACGAACGAGCGAGCGTACGTACGACCAGCGTAGAAGTAGAACAGTACAGAGCCATAAAGCTACAACCACGTAGCTTACCAAGAACGAACGTAAAACGTAAAAAAGTTGTGCTGCTGCTACCAACAACTCAGAACGACCGGTCGATTGCCGATTTATTATTGGTGGCATACGAATTGTAGCCGAGATACATATCTGACAATTTTTGTCGGTTTTATTCTCCTCCGGTGGCAGGAGTATGAAAAAATAAAAAGTAACAAAAAAAAAAACAGTAATGCTAGCACTTGCCAACTATTTATGGCTTGAACTTAACTTAAAACGTAGAATATGAATATCGTTTCGGTCATAGTATGGCGTAATAAAATAGCACACTTTTTGGCCATTAGCCAATAAATGCCGACTTGCCAGGGGAATTTTAATTAGTCTAGAGGAAATCTGAAATACCAGAGGAATTTTCTAGTTTTTTTCGTTTTTTGCTTTCAACTGCAACATAGTCATACTTGAGTACGCGAGTACCTGAATCATTAATCATGCTAAGTATTTCCCCCTCCAAAGTGATGCTAAGGCGATCTTTCTCTCCTTTCTGTTGTGTTGCACGTGTGTTGGCGTGTAATTTTTCATTTTTTCCTGTCAAGAAATATTCCTTGTTTTTGTTTGCCTCCAGTGAAGTTAAGAAGCCCAACCATAGCCAAATCATTGTTGGTCACGTTACTGGCAAAACTTGTTCGGTGGCTTACAAGCTGTTTTTGTTATTGTTGTGTTCTATTCTTCTTCTTCGTCTTCTTCTCAGGTTTCTTGTTTGGCTGGATTGTCTTAAGTTCATGTTGTGTTTTCGTTTTTGTCTTGTCTGTTTTGGCCGGTAACAGCTTTCACGCCTTTATTGTTGTCGTTGATAAAAGAACAGATTGAAAGCAACAGAAAAAAGTTCCACTCAACCAACCTACCTAATGACGCTGATGAACATCATTCATTCTACGATCATTATCATCATTTTTAAAGAATGTTTTTAAGTCGAAGTATTTTTTGTTTTGTTATGGCAAAGAAGTTGTTTTTGCTGTTTGCTGTAACTTGATTTTGTTATTTTGTGGGTTTTGAAGCCGGTTTTTGGTTCTCTAGTCATTGTTATTGTTGGCGATAACAAAAGGGTAGCAATGATTAATTTTATTTATGTTTATAAACAAAAATAATACGAGCAAGAATTAATTGTTGATGTCATGGTTTTCTATAGAGACATCTAAATCTTCTTAATGAAGATCCCATGGCCAACTCTACAAAGACCTTGTGATCTTGCAAAGGAATACCTCATGATATTTTATAAGAACACCTCATGGATTAAATCATTTTTTTATAGGAAGAACTTTATACTCTCTAAGATGATCAAAATTGTGGTCTTCTATATAAGGACTTCATACACGCAAAGAAAGGGTGCTTCAATAGACACTTACGGAACAAAACGGTGCTTCTATAGACCCATTGGAACGAGAGGTTGCTTTTACAGAACCCTTCGGAAGCAAGGGTGCTCCTATAGAACCTTTGGAACGAAAGGGTGCTTCTATAGAACCTTTCGGAACGAAAGGGTGCTTCTAAAGACCTTTTCGGAACCAAAGGGTGCTTCTATAGACCCTTTCGTAACCAAAGGGTGCTTCTATTGCGTCTTTTGAATCCAAAAAGTGCTTCTATAGACCCTTTCGGAACCAAAGGGTGCCTCTCTAGACCCTTGCGGAACCAAAGGGTGCTTCTATAGACCCTTTCGGAACCAATGGGTGTTTCTATAGACTCTTTCGAAGCCCTTTTGGATCCAAAAAGTGCTTCTATAAATCCTTTCGGAACCAAGGGTGCCTCCATAGACCCTTTCGGAACCAAAGGGTTGCTTCTATAGACACTTTCGGAACCAAAGGGTTGCTTCTATAGACCCTTTTGGAACCAATCGTTGCTTCTATAGACACTTTCAGAACCAATGGGAGTTTTATAAAACCATTTCTGAAGGAAAGGAAGCTTCTTTCGACCCCTTTGGAACGAAAGGCTGTTTCTATAGACCCCTTCGGAACCAAAGGGTGCTTCTATAGAACGTTTCGGAACGAAAAACTGCTTGTATAGACACTTTCGGAACGAAAGGTGCTTCTATAGAACCTTTCGGAACGAAAGGGTGCTTCTATAGAACCTTTCGGAACGAAAGGGTGCTTCTATAGAAACTTTCCGAACGAAAAGTTGCTTCTATAGAACCTTTCCGAATGAAAGGGTGCTTCTATAGAACTTTTCCGAACGAAAGGGTGCTTCTATAGAACCTTTCGGAACGAAAGGGTGCTTCTATAGAACCTTTCGAAACGAAAGGGTGCTTCTATAGAACCTTTCGGAACGAAAGGGTGCTTCTATAGAACCTTTCGGAACGAAAGGGTGCTTCTATAGAACCTTTCGGAACGAAAGGGTGATTCTATAGAACCTTTCGGAACGAAAGGGTGCTTCTATAGAACCTTTCGGAACGAAAGGGTGCTTCTATAGAACCTTTCGGAACGAAAGGGTGCTTCTATAGAACCTTTCGGAACGAAAGGGTGCTTCTATAGAACCTTTCGGAACGAAAGGGTGCTTCTATAGAACCTTTCGGAACGAAAGGGTGCTTCTATAGAACCTTTCGGAACGAAAGGGTGCTTCTATAGAACCTTTCGGAACGAAAGGGTGCTTCTATAGAACCTTTCGGAACGAAAGGGTGCTTCTATAGAACCTTTCGGAACGAAAGGGTGCTTCTATAGAACCTTTCGGAACGAAAGGGTGCTTCTATAGAACCTTTCGGAACGAAAGGGTGCTTCTATAGAACCTTTCGGAACGAAAGGGTGCTTCTATAGAACCTTTCGGAACGAAAGGGTGCTTCTATAGAACCTTTCGGAACGAAAGGGTGCTTCTATAGAACCTTTCGGAACGAAAGGGTGCTTCTATAGAACCTTTCGGAACGAAAGGGTGCTTCTATAGAACCTTTCGGAACGAAAGGGTGCTTCTATAGAACCTTTCGGAACGAAAGGGTGCTTCTATAGAACCTTTCGGAACGAAAGGGTGCTTCTATAGAACCTTTCGGAACGAAAGGGTGCTTCTATACAACCTTTCGGAACGAAAGGGTGCTTCTATACAACCTTTCGGAACGAAAGGGTGCTTCTATACAACCTTTCGGAACGAAAGGGTGCTTCTATACAACCTTTCGGAACGAAAGGGTGCTTCTATACAACCTTTCGGAACGAAAGGGTGCTTCTATACAACCTTTCGGAACGAAAGGGTGCTTCTATACAACCTTTCGGAACGAAAGGGTGCTTCTATACAACCTTTCGGAACGAAAGGGTGCTTCTATACAACCTTTCGGAACGAAAGGGTGCTTCTATACAACCTTTCGGAACGAAAGGGTGCTTCTATACAACCTTTCGGAACGAAAGGGTGCTTCTATACAACCTTTCGGAACGAAAGGGTGCTTCTAGTGAACATTTCGGAACGAAAGGCTCCTTCTATTGAACCTTTCGGAACGAAAGGGTGCTTCTATAGAACCTTTCGGAACGAAAGGGTGCTTCTATAGAACCTTTCGGAACTAAAGGGTGCTTCTATAGAACCTTTCGGAACTAAAGGGTGCTTCTATAGAATCTTTCGGAACGAAAGGGTGCTTCTATAGAACCTTTCGGAACGAAATGGTGCTTCTATAGTACCTTTCGGAAAGAAAGGGTGCTTCTATAGAACCTTTCGGAACGAAAGGGTGCTTCTATAGAACCTTTCGGAACGAAAGGGTGCTTCTATAGAACCTTTCGGAACGAAAGGGTGCTTCTATAGAACCTTTCGGAACGAAAGGGTGCTTCTATAGAACCTTTCGGAACGAAAGGGTGCTTCTATAGAACCTTTCGGAACGAAAGGGTGCTTGTATAGAACCTTTCGGAACGAAAGGGTGCTTCTATAGAACCTTTCGGAACGAAAGGGTGCTTCTATAGAACCTTTCGGAACGAAAGGGTGCTTCTATAGAACCTTTTGGAACGAAAGGGTGCTTCTATAGAACCTTTCGGAACGAAAGGGTGCTTCTATAGAACCTTTCGGAACGAAAGGGTGCTTCTATAGAACCTTTCGGAACGAAAGGGTGCTTCTATAGAACCTTTCGGAACGAAAGGGTGCTTCTATAGAACCTTTCGGAACGAAAGGGTGCTTCTATAGAACCTTTCGGAACGAAAGGGTGCTTCTATAGAACCTTTCGGAACGAAAGGGTGCTTCTATAGAACCTTTCGGAACGAAAGGGTGCTTCTATAGAACCTTTCGGAACGAAAGGGTGCTTCTATAGAACCTTTCGGAACGAAAGGGTGCTTCTATAGAACCTTTCGGAACGAAAGGGTGCTTCTATAGAACCTTTCGGAACGAAAGGGTGCTTCTATAGAACCTTTCGGAACGAAAGGGTGCTTCTATAGACCCTTCCTGAAAGAAAGGATGCTTCTATAGACCCTGTCTGAAAGAAAGGATGCTTCTATAGACCCTGTCTGAAGGAAAGGGTGCTTCTATAGACCCTGTCTGAAAGAAAGGGTGCTTCTATAGACCCTGTCTGAAAGAAAGGGTGCTACTATAGACCCTTTCGGAACCCATGGTTTCTTCTATAGACCATTTCGGAACCAATTGTTTCTTCTATAGAACCTTTCCGAAAGAAAGGGTGCTTCTATGGGCCACTTCTGAAAGGATACTCCTAAAGACCCTTTCGGAACGACCTTTAGACCTTTACCGAACGAAAGGTAGCTTCTACAGACTTTCTCGGAGCGAAAGGGTGCTTCTATCGACCTTTTCCTAACAAAAGGGGTCTTCCATAGACCCTTTCGGAATGAAAGATTGCTTCGGAACGAAATGGTGCTTCTATAGATTCTTACAGATCCTTACAAAACGAAAAGGTGCTTCTATTATAGACCCTTTCGGAACGAAAGGATGCTTCTATGAGAAGACCTTGAGATCTTCTATGAGAAGACCTTGAGCTCTTCTATGAGAACACCTTGAGATCTTCTATGAGAAGACCTTGAGCTCTTCTATGAGCAGACCTTAAACTCTTCTTATGAGGAAACCTTAAGCTCTTCTATGAGAAGACCTTAAAATCTTCTATGAGAAGACGACCATAAGCTTTTCTATAAGAATACCATTAGCTCTTCTGTGAGAGAAAGGCCCTGAGCTCTTCTTCGAAAAGATCTCAATCCCATAAACGTTTCCAATCGTATATGTAGTCAAAACTGTAGCCCTTTCTCAGGAACCATAAATTTCCCATATAATTAAGGAAAACATCTCATCACCTTGAATTTGTCTAATTACATTGATTGATGTGTCTTGGCTGGCTATCCGCCTGGCCCTCTGTCTGACGATATGGAAATATGCGATATCACATTCCAGGTTATCTAAATCGCACCGTGAACATGTTTTTCACATTTGCAGTGGCACTCCTTTTGCTTGTTATTTGTTGTTGTAATGCCTAGAAATTATTTCATGCCTGCCTTTGTTCCCACTCGGCTCCTTTTGCAATTATAAACAAAAGCTTAATTGAACAATTATTTATTTATTAATGGGTTTCAAATGCCAAAGACAGTAACAGCGCCAGCAATATGCAGCCATACGTCTTCGCAATACAAATACACACACACATACTTACATATACATACATGAAATAATATTTAAATATAAATAAATTTGTCTTTATTTCTGAAAGACAAAAAAATGCACTGAAATGTTGTGGGATCATTAAGTGCGCAATTTGTTTGTTCGCTGGCAGGCTGGCTAATGATTAACTTAACAGCAAAACAAAAAATCTATCTGCTACAAAAAACCTGCTGTCACTTCATCAAAGTAAGACTTTGATGACTCAGCCAGCGGTGATTTCTCAAGTGCGGGGGCTTTATGGGGAACTGATTCGATTATCATCTCGTAACATCGCCTAAATGCAATAACAAAAACAATCAGCTTATCTTTCCGGTTTACTAAATATAAATATTTGTATTAATTTTCACATTTTGCTATTGTTTATTTATTTTTTGATTTTTGTTTATATTTTATGAAGATTTTTTTTTAATTTTTTTTTCAATATTTAACAGAAGGCCTTCAAAAATTGTTGTAATAATTATGTCAAAATAAATGCCGGCAGTAAAATAATTTGAAAATAAATTTAAATTTGTTTTTATTTTAAATTTTCACAAAATGGTAACACATTTCAAAATATTTTCTGGCATTTGATTTTGTATGAGAGTGTGTGTGTGTGTGTGTTTGTGAGGTATAGTCAAAGCGTGTTCTAACTGGACCGCTTTTTGCTGGTCTTTGTTGAAATGTAAGCGAAGCATAGCTAATTATTCTTTTCACTTTTTGCTGTTGTAGTAGTTGTTGCTTCCATTATACTACAAAAAGTGCATTTGTGCGCAGTATTTTATGGTTGGATGACGTTATAAATATTTAAGAATTTTTTCGTTATTTTATTTTTTTATTTTGTTTTTGCTATTTGTTGTATACTACTAAATGTTGTTGTATAAAATAAATTTCAAATCGGTAAGCCTTAGCCGAACTAAGCTCATGTTTCCTTCTGTATAAAGACCAAAGAACTGCTGTGTAAAGGAATGTGGTATAGGAAGCCTAAGATCTAATATAGGAAAACCTAACATCTTCTATAGGAAGACCGGAGATCTTCTATATGAAAACCTGAAATCTTTTATAGGAAGGCCTGAGATCTTCCATATGAAGACCAGATGTCTTCGATATGAAAATCTTAGGTCTTTTACAGAAGGACCTGAGATACTCTATATGAATACGTGAGGTCTTTTATAGGACGACCTGAGATATTCTATACGAAGACCTCAGATCTTCTATATGTAGACCTAAGAACTTCTATATGAAGACCTGAAGTCTTCTATATGAAGACATGGAGTCTTCTAAATGAAGACCTCAGTTGTTTTACAGGAAGACCTTAGATATTCCATATGAAAACCTTATGTCCTGAGATCTTCTATCTATAGGAAGACCTAAGATTCTCCTTGGGAGACTTAGGATCCTCTATAGTAAGACTTTAAATCTATAGGAAGACATGAAATCTTCCATAAGAAGAACTAAATTCTTCTATATAAAGTCCTGAGGCCTTATATATGAAAACATGAAGTCGTCCAGATGATTACCTAAGGTGTTCTATTCGAAGTCCTGAAGTGTTCCATATGAAGGCATGGGGTCTCCTATATGGGAACCTGAGCTCTTCTATATGAGGACCTGAAATCTTCTATGTGAAGACCTGAGATATTCTATATGAAGACCTGAGATCTTCTATAGACCAGACCAGATCTTCTTCTATATGATGACCTGAGGTCTTCTATATAAAGACCTGAGGCCTTCTATATTAAGACCTGAGGTTTTCTATATGAAGACCAGAGGCATTCTATATGAAGACCTGATGTCTTCTAGATGATGACCTGAGTTGTTCCATATGAAGACCTGAGGTGTTCTATAGGAACCCCTGAGATCTTTTATAGGAAGTCCTGAGATCTTCTATTGGAAGCACTGAGGTCTTTTATAGAAAGACTTGACAACTTCCATAGGAAGACCTGAGATCTTCTACATGAAGACCTGAGGTTTTCTATATGAAGACCTAAGGTCTTCTATAGGAAGACCAGAGTTCTTTTATAAGATGAAAATAGAACTACTATAGAAAAACCTGAGATCTTCTATAGGAAGACCTGAGGTCTTTTATATGACGGAAGGCCCAAGGTCTTCTATAGGAAGACCTGAGGTCTTCCATATGAAGTCCAGAGGTCTTCTATGTGAAGGGCTGAGATCTTCTATATGAAGACCTGAGGTCTTCTATAGGAAGACCTGAGATCTTCTATATGAAGACCTGAGGTCTTCTATATGAAGACCTGAGGTCTTCTAAGTCCTACGATCTTCTATATGAGGGTCTGGGTTTTCTTTGTGAAGACCTTAGATCTTCTATAGGAAGATAAGTGATATTCTACAGGATGATATGTGATCTTCTATACAAAGACCTGAGAACTTCTATAGGAAAACCTGAGATCTTCTACAGGAAGACCTGAGGTCTTCTTTATGAAGTCCTGAGATCTTCTATATGAAGACCTCAGATCTTCTATATGAAGACCTGAGATCTTCTATATGAATACCTGAGATCTTCTATATGAAGACCTGATATATTCTATATGAAGGCCTTTGGTATTCTATATGAAGGCCTGTGGTATTCTATATGAAGACATGTGGTCTTCTATATGAAGACCTGTGGTCTTCTATATGAAGACCATTGGTCTTCTATATGAAAACCTGAGGTCTTCTTTATGAAGTCCTGAGATCTTCTATATGAAGACCTCAGATCTTCTATATGAAGACCTGAGATATTCTATATGAAGACCTGAGATCTTCTATATGAAGACCTGAGATCTTCTATATGAAGACCTGAGATCTTTTGTATGATTACCTGAGATCTTCTATATGAAGACCTGAGATATTCTATATGAAGACCTGAGGTCTTCTATATGAAGATCTGAGATATTCTATATGAAGACCTGAGGTCTTCTATATGAAGACCTGAGATCTTCTATATGAAGACCTGAGATCTTCTATATTAAGACCTGAGATCTTCTATATGAAGACTTGAGGTCTTCTATATGAAGACCAGAGACCTTCTATATGAAGACAAGAGGCCTTCTATAAGAAGACTTGCCGTTTTCTTAATGAAGACCAGAGGTTTTTTTTTATAAAAAAAAACTGAAGTCTTCTATATGAAGACCTGAGGTCTTCTATATGAAGACCAGAGGCTTTCTATATGAAGAGCAGAGGCCTTCTATATGAAGACTTGAGGTCCTTTTTATGAAGACTTGCAGTTTTCTTAATGAAGACCAGAGGTTTTTTTTTATAAAAAAAGAACTGAAGTCTTCTATATGAAGACCTGAGGTCTTCTATATGAAGACCAGAGGCTTTCTATATGAAGAGCAGAGGCCTTCTATATGAAGACTTGAGGCCTTTTTTATGAAGACTTGCAGTTTTCTTAATGAAGACCAGAGTTTTTTTTTATAAAAAAGAACTGAAGTCTTCTATATGTATGATTACCTGACGTCTTCTTTATGAAGACCTGAGGTCTTCTATATGAAGACCTGAGGTCTTCTATATGAAGACCTGATATCTTCTATATGAAAACCTCAGATCATCTATAAGAAGGACTGAGGTCTTCTATGAAGACCTGAGATCTTCTATATGAAGACCTGTGGTCTTCTATAGGAATCCCTGAGGTTTTCTATATGAAGACCTGAGGTCTTTTATAATATGACTTGAGAACTTCTACATAAAAACCTGAGATCTTCTATATGAAGACCTGAGATCTTGCATATGAAGACCTGAGATATTCTATATGAAGATCTGTGGTATTCTATATGAAGACCTGTGGTCTTCTATATGAAGACCTGTGGTCTTCTTTATGAAGACCTGTGGTCTTCTATATGAAGACCTATGGTCTTCTATATGAAGACCATTGGTCTTCTATATGAAAACCTGAGGTCTTCTTTATGAAGTCCTGAGATCTTCTATATGAAGACCTCAGATCTTCTATATGAAGACCTGAGATATTCTATATGAAGACCTGAGATCTTCTATATGAAGACCTGAGATCTTCTATATGAAGACCTGAGATCTTCTATATGAAGATCTGAGATCTTTTGTATGATTACCTGAGATCTTCTATATGAAGACCTGAGGTCTTCTATATGAAGACCTGAGATCTTCTATATGAAGACCTGAGATCTTCTATATGAAGACCTGAGATCTTCTATATTAAGACCTGAGATCTTCTATATGAAGACTTGAGGTCTTCTATATGAAGACCAGAGACCTTCTATATGAAGACCAGAGGCCTTCTATATGAAGACTTGCCGTTTTCTTAATGAAGACCAGAGGTTTTTTTATAAAAAAAAACTGAAGTCTTCTATATGAAGACCTGAGGTCTTCTATATGAAGACCAGAGGCTTTCTATATGAAGAGCAGAGGCCTTCTATATGAAGACTTGAGGTCTTTTTTATGAAGACTTGCAGTTTTCTTAATGAAGACCAGAGTTTTTTTTTATAAAAAAGAACTGAAGTCTTCTATATGAAGACCTGACGTCTTCTTTATGATGACCTGAAGTCTTCTATATGAAGACCTGAGGTCTTCTATATGAAGACCTGATATCTTCTATATGAAGACCTGTGGTCTTCTATAGGAATCCCTGAGGTTTTCTATATGAAGACCTGAGGTCTTTTATAGTATGAATTGAGAACTTCTACATAAAAACCTGAGATCTTCTATATGAAGACCTGAGATCTTCTATATGAAGACCTGAGATCTTCTATATGAAGACCTGAGATCTTCTATATGAAGACCTGAGGTCTTCTGAGTCCTGCGATCTTCTATATGAGGATTTGGGTTTTTTATGTGAAGACCTTAGATCTTCTATAGGAAGATAATTGATCTTCTACAGGATGATCTAAAATCTTCTATAGGAAGACCTGAGGTCTTCTATATGAAAACCAGAGGTCTTCTATATGAAAACAAGAGGTCTATATGAAGACCAGAGGTCTTCTATATGAAGACCAGAGGTCTTCTATATGAAGACCTGTGGTCTTCTATATGAAGACCTGTGGTCTTCTATATAGGAATCCCTGAGGTTTTCTATATGAAGACCTGAGGTCTTTTATAGTATGAATTGAGAACTTCTACATAAAAACCTGAGATCTTCTATATGAAGACCTGAGATCTTTTATATGAAGACCTGAGGTCTTCTTTATGAAAACTTGAGGTCTTCTATACGAAGACCTGAGGTCTTCTATATGAAGACCTGAGGCTTCTATATGAGGACCCGAAGTCTTCCTGAGATCTTTTATAGGATGACTTGGGAACTTCTATAGGAAAACCTGAGATCTTCTTTAGGAAGACCTGAGATCTTCTATATGAAGACCTGAGGTCTTCTTTATGAATACCTGATGTCCACTTCTATATGAAGACCTGAGGTCTTCCATATGAAAACCTGAGGTCTTCTATATGACAACCTGAGGTCTTCTATATGGTATTCTATATGAAGACCTGAGGTCTTCTATATGAAGACCTGAGATCTTCTATATGAAGACCAGAGGTCTTCTATATAAAGACCAGAGGTCTTCTATATGATGACCTGAGGTCTTCTATATGCTGACCTGAGGTCTTCTATATGAAGGCCTGAGGTCTTCTTTATGAAGACCTGAAGTCTTCTATATGAAGACCTGAGATCTTCTATATGAATACCTGAGATCTTCTATATGAAGACCTGAGATCTTCTATATGAAGACCTGAGATCTTCTACATATATGAAGACCTGAGATCTTCTATATGAAGACCTGAGATCTTCTACATATATGAAGACCTGAGATCTTCTATATGAAGACCTGAGATCTTCTACATATATGAAGACCTGAGATCTTCTATATGAAGACCTGAGATCTTCTATATGAAGACCTGAGATCTTCTATATGAAGACCTGACGTTTTCTATATGAAGACTTGAGATCTTCTATATAAAGACCTGCAGTTTTCTATATGAAGACATGAGGTCTTCTATATGAACACCAGACCTGAGGTCTTCTATATGAAGACCTGAGGTCTTCTATATGAAGACCTGAGGTCTTCTATATGAAGACCTGAGGTCTTCTATATGCAGACCTGAGGTCTTCTATATTAAGACCTGAGGTATTCTATATTAAGACCTGAGGTATTCTATATGAAGATCAGAGGTGTTCTATATGAAGATCAGAGGTGTTCTATATGAAGACTTGAGGTCCTTTATATGAAGGTTTAAGGTCTTTTATATGAAGACATGCAGTTTTCTTAATGAAGACCAGAGGTTTTTATAAGAAGAACTGAAGTCTTCTATATGAAGACCTGAGGTCTTCTACATGAAGACCTATGTCTTCTATATGAAGACTTGGTTTTATATAAGAAAATTTTAGGTCTTCTAAAGGTCTTTGTTCTATAAGAAATTCTGTGATCCTCTATAACAAGACCTATGGTCTTTATAAGATGATGGGTCTGCTTTATAAAGAACTGCTGTCTTCTATAATAAATGATGTGGTCTTTTAGAATAAGATTTGTGGTCTTCATAAAGAAGATCTCTGGTCTTCTATAAGAGAACATGTATTCTTCCTGTGGTCCTCTATAAGAAGATTTGAGGATTTTATCTGAAGACTTGCGGTCTTCTCTATACATTTATTTGGCTTCATATTCAAATTTCAAAATCTTTTACAAATATTTCCATTTAAATACAAAAAGTGACCTTCAAAACTACATTGTATGCATGATGAGTGGTGCACTTTGACGCAGAGAGCCAAGTGTTCTACTAAAAGCGATTTTATTTAAATGTTTGCAATAATTTACGTATTTAGATATAGATTTTAAATATATGTATATATGTATGTAAATATGTGTATAATAAATTACTTTAGAAACATTAACATGACCATGTGGCCGGTTGGTCGTCTGTCTACGTTTCAAAATTTTTGTAAATATTTACAAAATGCCATGGTAGTAATGATTCTAAGACGGCGGAAGGAGGAGGAGGTGGTGGGCAAATTGTAAAGAATAACAACAAAGGAATTTTTGCCAATATTTACAATGCAAAATACACACACAAACAAAGGCAGGCACTACCCAATCGGTCGGACGGACATAAGAAATTATATCCATATATTGAGATTGAGAATAAATAGATACTCGTTTTGTATTCCCCACACCGACTGCTATTCTGCAGACAAATTGCATTGTGGCTTGGCGTACTTGGGTAGATTTTTTTTCTTGCTTTTCTCGTTGCTTTGCTTCATTCATGGTGAGAACTACAAATTGCGTTGCGAACAAAACCGAGAATGCAAGAAGCATTTGATGATGAGTTCATGGCGTGGTGTTCGGTTCGGTTCGGTGTGTGTGTATAATGGCGTTTTGTCTTTCATAGATTGCAAATAATTCCAGTCCACAATAATAACGATGCTGATACAGAAGATGATGAGGAGGTTGCTGCTGATGATGGCTTATCTTGATGACATGACGTTGGCGATTAAAGATAGTCCGCCAGTCAGTCATGTTTTCTTTGTGACTAAACCAAAGCAATTGAAATATTTGTAATTTGTGATCTCTTTTCTTTGCCCAAATAACAGTCATTGGAGTCTGTCTATCCGCTCATATGCCACAATTTTATGGCAGTGTCTTTAGGGAAAAATCCCAATTTTTATTATTCAATTATGGTTGTCATTGTTTTGCGTATTGCAGATTTTTGCCAGTAGCTACATACATATGTATGTATGTCTCTATTTTTTTTCTATTTTTCTTGTCTAAATTTGTGGGACAAAAGTGCATTAAACTCTATCGCTGCTGCCTGTAATCTACACAACGCCACCGCCAAAATCACGGCACCACAGCCGAGATATTCAACCAGAGCAATTGCCAACAAATTTGTGTGCTTTATGTTTTTCACATCTGGTTCGTAATTATTGGCGAGCAGATCGCTTTTTTTGTTTTTTTTTTTTTGTTTTTTTTTTTTGTTCCTCCAATTTACACCAGAGGCACAGAGTCTGTCTCTATGCTGAAGTTATAACGTGGGTAGTTTGTAAGACAACATATTTTGTAACTTATTGCCGGCTGCAACCCACACACAGCCACACACACATACTTAAGGTTGTTTTGTGATACCGGTATACGACGGGTCGTTGATTGAGGGGGCAAATAAAATTTAACAAGACAATCCTGGATTTGTTTTTTTTTTTCTTTTTTTTTTTTTGTAAATGAATCTTGAGGTTAATTTTGAGGAAAATGAAAACAAGATGCATAGCTTCATGCATTCCATACCCTGTGTGATGAAGCCTATGGAACGTCTGTAATTAGTTCCCACACTAAATGAAATATTTCACAATAAATACAGAAACTACACTGAGAAGGGTAGGAAAAGAAGGGCAGCAAGTGGTGACTCTCAAAGAAACAAAAAACAAGTAAAAATATCAATCAGCTGAGCCGACACTCTTAGCCTCAAACCTAAAGAAAAAAATCAAACACAATACTTTTGACGTTTATAGGGGTTTTTGAGTTTTTCGGCCAATTTCTAAGGAAGTATGGACTTGCGCCCGATAAAAATTGTACTCTACTCTTTCTAAACTGTACTCTTTCTAAAGATTTGGGTGGGTGGAGTGATCCGATATAGTTGTTATTCGAACATAATTCGAGGATGTAAAAAATTAAGCGATGTACAACGTTTGGACCAAATCGGTTTCTCTCTTTGAGGGTTATCTTAAGTACTACCCAATTTAGTTGGTGCCGGCAGGCTTTTTTAAATTTTTGGGTATTATCTCAGGAAGAGAAAATTTTGACATCGTAACAGGGCCCACAAGAAGAACTTGTTGGAATAAATTTCAAAACGATTCGAAAGGAGCTCTTAAGTCCTGCGTACATAAGCTGCCTTGCCTGATTGCCTTGCTTTCCTGCTTCATTTCTGACATAATAAAAATAAAAGAATAAAGAAGGCCGAGCAAATTTCGAACTGGGTTGCCCTTTTCTTTTTTATTCTTTTATCAGAAGCAAGCAAGGTGAGCAGGCAAGGCAGCTTATGTACTCACCCCTTTAAACTTCACTTTTTCCAAATTTTGTGTGGGAGGTACCCGAAGGACCGATAGAGTCATTAATCCAACCTAAAATATGACTGAATGAAATAATACGATGTGAAAAGTTTGGACCTATCTGAAACTCCCTGCAAGAATTATCTTGCAGATTTGCCATTTTAGTTGGTGCAGTCAGGGTTTCTCGGAGCTTTAAGGCCATTATCTCAGGACGTATAGACTTGCACACGAAAACAAAGACAAATACCAGGTCTTCTTGTTCTAAGAAGACAGATCTTCTTATAGAGGACCACAGGTCTTCATATAGAAGACGTCAGGTCTTCATATAGAAGACCTCAGGTTTTTATATAGAAGACCTCAGGTCTTCATATAGAAGACCTCAGGTCTTCATATAGAAGACCTCAGGTCTTGATATAGAAGACCTCACGTCTACATATAGAAGACCTCACGTCTTCATATAGAAGACCTCACGTCTTCATATAGAAGACCTCACGTCTTCATATAGAAGACCTCAGGTCTTCATAAAGAAGACCTCAGGTCTTCATATAGAAGACCTCACGTCTTCATATAGAAGACCTCAGGTCTTCATAGAGAAGACCTCAAGTCTTCATATAGAAGACCTCAAGTCTTCATATAGCAGACCTCAGGTCTTCATATAGAAGACCTTAGGTCTTCATATAGAAGACCTTAGGTCTTGATATAGAAGACCTCAGGTCTTGATGTAGAAGACCTTAGGTCTGGATATAGAAGACCTCAGGTCTTGATATAGAAGACCTCAGGTCTTCATATAGATGACCTCAGGACTTGATATAGAAGACCTCAGGTCTTCATATAGAAGACCTCAGGTCTTGATATAAATGGCCTCAGATTTTCATATTGAAAACCTCAGGTCTTCACATAGAAACCTCAGGTCTTGATATAGAACACCTCAGGTCTTCATATAGAAGACCTAAGATCTTCATATAGAGGACCTAAGGTCTTCATACAGAAGACCTCCAGTCTACATATAGCAGACCTCAGGTCTTCATATAGAAGACCTCAGGTCTTCATACAGAAGACCTCCAGTCTTCATATAGCGGTCATCATATAGAAGACCTCAGGTCATCATATAGAAGACCTCAGGTCTTCATATAGAAGACCTCAGGTCTTCATATAGAAGACCTCAAGTCTTCATATAGAAGACCTCAGGTCTTCATAAAGAAGACCTCAGGTCTTCATAAAGAAGACCTCAGGTCTTCATAAAGAAGACCTCAGGTCTTCATAAAGAAGACCTCAGGTCTTCAAAAGGAAGACCTCAGGTCTTCATATAGAAGACCTCAGTTCTTTATATAGAAGACCTCAGATCTTCATATAGAAGACCGCAGGTCTTCATATAGAAGACCTCAGCACTTTATATAGAAGACCTCAGCTCTTTATTTGAAGACCGCAGGTCTTTATATAGAAGACCTCAGCTCTTTATATAGAAGACCTCATCTCTTTATATACAAGACCGCAGCTCTTTATATACAAGACCGCAGGTCTTTATATAGAAGACCTCAGGTCTTCATAAAGAAGACCTCAGGTCTTCATAAAGAAGACCTCAGGTCTTCATAAAGAAGACCTCAGGTCTTCATATAGAAGACCTCAGTTCTTTATATAGAAGACTTCAGATCTTCATATAGAAGACCTCAGGTCTTCATATAGAAGACCTCAAGTCTTCATATAGAAGACCTCAGGTCTTCATAAAGAAGACCTCAGGTCTTCATAAAGAAGACCTCAGGTCTTCATATAGAAGACCTCAGGTCTTCATAGAGAAGACCTCAAGTCTTCATATAGAAGACCTCAAGTCTTCATATAGAAGACCTCAAGTCTTCATATAGGAGACCTCAGGTCTTGATATAAATGGCCTCAGATTTTCATATTGAAAACCTCAGGTCTTGATATAGAACACCTCAGGTCTTCATACAGAAGACCTATAGTCTTCATACAGAAGACCTCCAGTCTTCATATAGCAGACCTCAGGTCTTCATATAGAAGACCTTAGGTCTTCATATAGAAGACCTTAGGTCTTGATATAGAAGACCTCAGGTCTTGATATAGAAGTCCTTAGGTCTTGATATAGAAGACCTCAGGTCTTGATATAGAAGACCTCAGGTCTTCATATAGATGACCTCAGGTCTTGATATAGAAGACCTCAGGTCTTCATATAGAAGACCTCAGGTCTTGATATAAATGGCCTCAGATTTTCATATTGAAAACCTCAGGTCTTCACATAGAAACCTCAGGTCTTGATATAGAACACCTCAGGTCTTCATATAGAAGACCTAAGATCTTCATATAGAGGACGTAAGGTCTTCATACAGAAGACCTCCAGTCTTCATATAGCAGACCTCAGGTCTTCATATAGAAGACCTCAGGTCTTCATACAGAAGACCTCCAGTCTTCATATAGCGGTCATCATATAGAAGACCTCAGGTCATCATATAGAAGACCTCAGGTCTTCATATAGAAGACCTCAGTTCTTCATATAGAAGACCTCAAGTCTTCATATAGAAGACCTCAGGTCTTCATATAGAAGACCTCAGTTCTTTATATAGAAGACCTCAGACCGCAGGTCTTCATATAGAAGACCTCAGCACTTTATATAGAAGACCTCAGCTCTTTATATAGAAGACCGCAGGTCTTTATATAGAAGACCTCAGCACTTTATATAGAAGACCTCATCTCTTTATATACAAGACCGCAGCTCTTTATATACAAGACCGCAGGTCTTTATATAGAAGACCTCAGGTCTTCATAAAGAAGACCTCAGGTCTTCATAAAGAAGACCTCAGGTCTCCATAAAGAAGACCTCAGGTCTTCATAAAGAAGACCTCAGGTCTTCATAAAGAAGACCTCAGGTCTTCATAAGGAAGACCTCAGGTCTTCATATAGAAGACCTCAGTTCTTTATATAGAAGACTTCAGATCTTCATATAGAAGACCTCAGGTATTCATATAGAAGACCTCAAGTCTTCACATAGAAGACCTCAGGTCTACATATAGAAGACCTCAAGTCTTCATATAGAACACCTCAGGTCTTCATATAGAGGACCACAGGTCTTCATTTAGAAGACCTCAGGTATTCAAATAGAAGACCTCAGGTATTCAAATAGAAGACCTCAGATCTTTATATAGAAGACCTCAGGTCTTTTTATAGAAGACCTCAGGTCTTTATATAGAAGACCTCAGGCCTTCATATAGAAGACCTCAGGCCTTCATATAGAAGACCTCAGGTCTTCATATAGAGGACCTCAGGTCTTTATATAGAAGACCACAGGTCTTCATATAGAAGACCTCAGGTCTTTATATAGAAAACCTCCGGACTTCATATAGAAAACCTCAGGTCTTTATATAGAAGACCTCAGGTCTTCATACAGAAGAAGTCCTCAGGTCTTCATATAGCAGACCTCAGGTCTTCATACAGAAGACATCAGGTCTTCATATAGAAGACCTCAGGTGTTCACATAGAAGACCTCAGGTGTTCATATAGAAGATCGCAGATTTTCATAAACTTCTTCAGGTCTTCATATAGAAGACCTCAGGTCTTCATATAGAAGACCTCAGGTCTTCATATAGAAGACCTCAGGTCTTCAGATAGAAGGTCTCAGGTCTTCATATAAAAGATCCCACGTCTTAATATAAAAGACCTCAGGTCTTCATATAGAAGACCTCAAGTCTTCATATAGAAGACCTCAGGTCTTCATATAGAAGACCTCAAGTCTTCATATAGAAGACCTCAAGTCTTCATATAGAAGACCTCAAGTCTTCATATAGCAGACCTCAGGTCTTCATATAGAAGACCTTAGGTCTTCATATAGAAGACCTTAGGTCTTGATATAGAAGACCTCAGGTCTTGATGTAGAAGACCTTAGGTCTGGATATAGAAGACCTCAGGTCTTGATATAGAAGACCTCAGGTCTTCATATAGATGACCTCAGGTCTTCATATAGAAGACCTCAGGTCTTGATATAAATGGCCTCAGATTTTCATTTTGAAAACCTCAGGTCTTCACATAGAAACCTCAGGTCTTGATATAGAACACCTCAGGTCTTCATATAGAAGACCTAAGATCTTCATATAGAGGACCTAAGGTCTTCATACAGAAGACCTCCAGTCTTCATATAGCAGACCTCAGGTCTTCATATAGAAGACCTCAGGTCTTCATACAGAAGACCTCCAGTCTTCATATAGCGGTCATCATATAGAAGACCTCAGGTCATCATATAGAAGACCTCAGGTCTTCATATAGAAGACCTCAGGTCTTCATAAAGAAGACCTCAGGTCTTCAAAAGGAAGACCTCAGGTCTTCATATAGAATACCTCAGTTCTTTATATAGAAGACCTCAGATCTTCATATAGAAGACCGCAGGTCTTCATATAGAAGACCTCAGCACTTTATATAGAAGACCTCAGCTCTTTATTTGAAGACCGCAGGTCTTTATATAGAAGACCTCAGCACTTTATATAGAAGACCTCATCTCTTTATATACAAGACCGCAGCTCTTTATATACAAGACCGCAGGTCTTTATATAGAAGACCTCAGGTCTTCATAAAGAAGACCTCAGGTCTTCATAAAGAAGACCTCAGGTCTTCATAAAGAAGACCTCAGGTCTTCATATAGAAGACCTCAGTTCTTTATATAGAAGACTTCAGATCTTCATATAGAAGACCTCAGGTCTTCATATAGAAGACCTCAAGTCTTCATATAGAAGACCTCAGGTCTTCATAAAGAAGACCTCAGGTCTTCATAAAGAAGACCTCAGGTCTTCATATAGAAGACCTCAGGTCTTCATAGAGAAGACCTCAAGTCTTCATATAGAAGACCTCAAGTCTTCATATAGAAGACCTCAAGTCTTCATATAGAAGACCTCAAGTCTTCATATAGGAGACCTCAGGTCTTGATATAAATGGCCTCAGATTTTCATATTGAAAACCTCAGGTCTTGATATAGAACACCTCAGGTCTTCATACAGAAGACATATAGTCTTCATACAGAAGACCTCCAGTCTTCATATAGCAGACCTCAGGTCTTCATATAGAAGACCTTAGGTCTTCATATAGAAGACCTTAGGTCTTGATATAGAAGACCTCAGGTCTTGATATAGAAGTCCTTAGGTCTTGATATAGAAGACCTCAGGTCTTGATATAGAAGACCTCAGGTCTTCATATAGATGACCTCAGGTCTTGATATAGAAGACCTCAGGTCTTCATATAGAAGACCTCAGGTCTTGATATAAATGGCCTCAGATTTTCATATTGAAAACCTCAGGTCTTCACATAGAAACCTCAGGTCTTGATATAGAACACCTCAGGTCTTCATATAGAAGACCTAAGATCTTCATATAGAGGACCTAAGGTCTTCATACAGAAGACCTCCAGTCTTCATATAGCAGACCTCAGGTCTTCATATAGAAGACCTCAGGTCTTCATACAGAAGACCTCCAGTCTTCATATAGCGGTCATCATATAGAAGACCTCAGGTCATCATATAGAAGACCTCAGGTCTTCATATAAAAGACCTCAGTTCTTCATATAGAAGACCTCAAGTCTTCATATAGAAGACCTCAGGTCTTCATAAAGAAGACCACAGGTCTTCATAAAGAAGACCTCAGGTCTTCATAAAGAAGACCTCAGGTCTTCATAAAGAAGACCTCAGGTCTTCATAAAGAAGACCTCAAGTCTTCATAAGGAAGACCTCAGGTCTTCATATAGAAGACCTCAGTTCTTTATATAGAAGACCTCAGACCGCAGGTCTTCATATAGAAGACCTCAGCACTTTATATAGAAGACCTCAGCTCTTTATATAGAAGACCGCAGGTCTTTATATAGAAGACCTCAGCACTTTATATAGAAGACCTCATCTCTTTATATACAAGACCGCAGCTCTTTATATACAAGACCGCAGGTCTTTATATAGAAGACCTCAGGTCTTCATAAAGAAGACCTCAGGTCTTCATAAAGAAGACCTCAGGTCTCCATAAAGAAGACCTCAGGTCTTCATAAAGAAGACCTCAGGTCTTCATAAAGAAGACCTCAGGTCTTCATAAGGAAGACCTCAGGTCTTCATATAGAAGACCTCAGTTCTTTATATAGAAGACTTCAGATCTTCATATAGAAGACCTCAGGTATTCATATAGAAGACCTCAAGTCTTCACATAGAAGACCTCAGGTCTACATATAGAAGACCTCAAGTCTTCATATAGAACACCTCAGGTCTTCATATAGAGGACCACAGGTCTTCATTTAGAAGACCTCAGGTATTCAAATAGAAGACCTCAGGTATTCAAATAGAAGACCTCAGATCTTTATATAGAAGACCTCAGGTCTTTTTATAGAAGACCTCAGGTCTTTATATAGAAGACCTCAGGCCTTCATATAGAAGACCTCAGGTCTTCATATAGAGGACCTCAGGTCTTTATATAGAAGACCACAGGTCTTCATATAGAAGACCTCAGGTCTTCATATAGAAGACCTCAGGTCTTTATATAGAAAACCTCCGGACTTCATATAGAAAACCTCAGGTCTTTATATAGAAGACCTCAGGTCTTCATACAGAAGAAGTCCTCAGGTCTTCATATAGAAGACCTCAGGTCTTCATACAGAAGACATCAGGTCTTCATATAGAAGACCTCAGGTGTTCACATAGAAGACCTCAGGTGTTCATATAGAAGATCGCAGATCTTCATAAACTTCTTCAGGTCTTCATATAGAAGACCTCAGGTCTTCATATAGAAGACCTCAGGTCTTCATATAGAAGACCTCAGGTCTTCATATAGAAGACCTCAGGTCTTCATATAGAAGACCTCAGGTCTTCATATAGAAGACCTCAAGTCTTCATATAGAAGACCTCAGGTCTTCATATAGAAGACCTCACGTCTTCATATAGAAGACCTCAGGTCTTCATATAGAAGATCTTAGGTCTTCATATAGAGGACCTCAGGTCTTCATACAGAAGACCTCCAGTCTTCATATAGCAGACCTCAGGTCTTTATATAGAAGACCTCAGGTCTTCATATAGAAGACAAGTTGGTCTTCCTAAAGAAGACTAGTTGTTGGACCAGTTGGTCTTCATTCAACAGGTACGGCAGGAAAACGACCTATTAGTCTCAGCAATGTCAAAAGTGTTGTATTTTCTCTATACACCTATGGTCTTATTTGCAACATTCTCCCCATAAAAAAACGCACACAACTTTCGCTTTCATTCATTTTTCATTTCATTTCGGTTTTTTTTTTTATTTTCTTTAAATTTCTATTTTTGTGATTTAAAGACAAGACAGAGAAAATTTGAATGTTTAAATGTTTATTTTCGTGTGTGAGTGATTTTTCCTCATTTCAATTTTTTGTTGCCTTTTCTATAGCGCGGCGACACACATTTCAATTAAGGTAGCGTTGCATAGCTTAGGTGCAGCAGCAAGCATGGATGGCAGAGGTGGAAGCGTTTCGCGTGTGTGCGTGTGATTGTTTAAAGTTCATTGAATGTTTGTCTTTAAATTGTTTATTTTTTTATTTTTGGTTTAGGGAAACATTTAAACATTTTTGTTGTATTTAGTGGGCATGAAATTTGAAAAAAAACGACGATCTAAATTGAGGAAAGAAAATTTGAGATATTTTTGTATTGTTTAAAATTAGAAATAGATAAATGTAAATGGTTTTCTTTAAATTTATTTGAATAAAACAATTTTAAGATTATTTTTTTCAAAGAGGAAATTTTTTGAAGTCTGTACATTTCAATAGTCTCCAAAGTTAGGATTTCCAATAATTTATTTGAGTTTCTCAAAATGAAGTCGAAAGAAAATTTAGGAAATATATTGATCTCAGTTTGAGATATAGAACATTCAGCAATTTTTTTTCATTCAAATCGAAGACTAATTTAAAATGAATAGGTTTCGACACCCAAAAATGATTTCTAAATTTAGAATAACATGCAACACTCCAAAAATATGAAAATATTGGTATTGAAAATAAAATAAAATTCAAATAAAATTAAAATAAAATAAAATAAAATTAAATTAAATTAAATTAAATTAAATTAAATAAAATTAAAATAAAATAAAATAAAATAAAATAAAATAAAATAAAATAAAATAAAATAAAATAAAGTAAAATAAAATAAAATAAAATAAAAAAATAAAATAAAAAAAACAAAAAAAATAAAATAAAATAAAATAAAGTAAAATAAAATAAAACAAAACATAATAAAATAACACTCCAGAAATAGGGAAATATGGGTATGGGTAAAATAAAATAAAATTTAATAAAATAAAATAAAATAAAATAAAATAAAATAAAATAAAATAAAATAAAATAAAATAAAATAAAATAAAATAAAATAAAATAAAATAAAATAAAATAAAATAAAATAAAATAAAATAAAATAAAATAAAATAAAATAAAATAAAATAAAATAAAATAAAATAAAATAAAATAAAATAAAACAAAATAACACTCCAGAAATAGGGAAATATGGGTATTGAAAATAAAATGAAATAAAATAAAATAATATGAAATGAAATAAAATAAAATAAAATAAAATAAAATAAAATAAAATAAAATAAAATAAAATAAAATAAAATAAAATAAAATAAAATAAAATAAAATAAAATAAAATAAAATAAAATAAAATAAAATAAAACAAAATAACACTCCAGAAATAGGGAAATATGGGTATTGAAAATAAAATGAAATAAAATAAAATAATATGAAATGAAATAAAATAAAATAAAATAAAATAAAATAAAATAAAATAAAATAAAATAAAATAAAATAAAATAAAATAAAATAAAATAAAATAAAATAAAATAAAATAAAATAAAATAAAATAAAATAAAATAAAATAAAATAAAATAAAATAAAACAAAATAAAATATTATGACCTGTTTCTCAAAAATTCGTTCAAACTGCTACAAAGCTTCTGTTTTTTGTTTTTGTAAAATAAAATTAAATAATATTAAAATAAAATAACACTCCAGAAATATGGAAATATTGGTATTGAAAATAAAATATTATACTATATATATTATAAAATAAAATAATATAAAATAAATTAAATAAAATGAAGTAATATAAAATAAATTTCGAAAAAAAATGAATTCAAATCGTCTTATATAAACCGGCCATAATTTTTTAAGAGTACAAAAAGTTGACTAGATTTCAAACTACAAATTAAGAAAAAATCTAAAAAATTGCCGATTTGATAGAAAAGTCGTGCAAATTTTTTCACAATACCAGGCAAATTGTGCAAAAAACTGTTTTCTAAGTAACTCAACTACCAAAAATGTTGAAAAATAGCTTTGAAGAGAAGACAGTAGTAGAAGAAGGAAGATACTTACAGTTAGATTTGCCTGCATTTTGTGTTAATATATTTTTTTCAAATAAAACAATTAAAAATTATCAAACAGAGTTAGTCATAGAAATAGTTATAGAGTTAATAGAAAAAAATTATAGAAATAGAGATTGTGTTCGTGTTGAGAATTTCGATAGATTTTTTTTATTTCAATTCTATTACAAATTTTTGCGTTTTACGATTTACGAATAATTTACAACAACAATAAAAGATACAAAAGACAGTGAACGGAAATTGTAGAATTTGCATATGAATCGCTTGTTTTTTGGTCGAGACGAAAGAGAACGTGACAAAATAGCTGATGACTGACTACTAAGCTATGAATGAATAGTTTTTTTTTTGCTTTTCATTTTTGGAATTTATGCATGACATATGAATTGAAAAGTGTATAGAGAAAGAAGAAATCTGACGTCATCTGAATAAAACTTTTTGGTTTAATATGATTTGAAACTTGGTGATAAATGTTGTATTAAAGAAATGTTACTTCTTGTTTTGCTTTATGGCTAATAAAACAACGTTTTGTAGTGGCCGGAATGTGTCATACATAGCGGGGTTTTATTTTTGTGTTGGAGTACATATTCTTTTGGTTGGGGGTGTTTGTGGTTAAGGGGTATTTTTCCGTTATGAAATTAAAAGAAAAAATACACAATGAATAAAAAAACAATATAAAAGTAAATATAGACGACCACATGTCTTCGTACAGAAGACCACAAAATCCTTAAAGTAGGCCAATGCCCTACAATTTTCCCATAGAAAACCACAGTTCTTCTTATAAAAGTCCACAGGTCGTCTTATAGGAAGACCTCTATAGGAAGGCCTGTGGTCTTCTATAGGAAGACCTGTGGTCTTCTATAGGAAGACCTGTGGTCTTCTATAGGAAGACCTGTGGTCTTCTATAGGAAGACCTGTGGTCTTCTATAGGAAGACCTGTGGTCTTCTATAGGAAGACCTGTGGTCTTCTATAGGAAGACCTGTGGTCTTCTATAGGAAGACCTGTGGTCTTCTATAGGAAGACCTGTGGTCTTCTATAGGAAGACCTATGGTCTTCTATAGGAGGAGCTATGGTCTTCTATAGGAAGACCTGCGGTTTTCTATAGGAAGAGCTGTGGTCTTCTATAGGAAGACCTATGGTCTTCTATAGGAAGACCTGTGGTCTTTTATAGGAAGACCTGTTGTCCTCTATAGGAAGACCTGTGGTCTTCTATAGGAAGACCTGTGGTCTTCTATAGGAAGACCTGTTGTCTTCTATAGGAAGACCTGTTGTCTTCTATAGGAAGACCTATGGTCTTCTATAGGAAGACCTGTGGTCTTCTATAGGAAGACATGTGGTCCTCTATAGGAAGACATGTGGTCCTCTATAGGAAGACCTGCGGTCTTCTATAGGAAGAGCTATGGTCTTCTATAGGAAGACCTGCGGTCTTCTATAGGAAGACCTGTGGTGGTCTTCTATAGGAAGACCTGTGGTGGTCTTCTATAGGAAGACCTGTGGTGGTCTTCTATAGGAAGACCTGTGCTCTTCTATAGGAAGACCTGTGGTCATCTATAGGAAGACCTGTGGTCATCTATAGGAAGACCTGTGGTCATCTATAGGAAGATCTGTGGTCATCAATTGGAAGACACCTGTGGTCTTCTATAGGAAGAACTGTGGTTTTCTATAGGAAGACCTGTGGTCTTCTATAGGAAGACCTGTGGTCTTCTATAGGAAGACCTGTGGTCTTCTATAGGAAGACCTGTGGTGGTCTACTATAGGAAGACCTGTGGTGGTCTACTATAGGAAGACCTGTGTTCTTCTATAGGAAGACCTGTGGTCTTCTATAGGAAGACCTGTGGTCTTCTATAAGAAGACCTGTGGTTTTCTATAGGAAGACCTGTGGTTTTCTATAGGAAGACCTGTGGTCTTCTATAGGAAGACCTGTGGTCTTCTATAGAAAGACCTGTGGTTTTCAATAGGACGACCTGTGGTCTTCTATAGGACGACCTGTGGTCTTCTATAGGAAGACCTGTGGTCTTCTATAGGAAGACCTGTGGTCTTCTATAGGAAGACCTGTGGTCTTCTATAGGAAGACCTGTGGTCTTCTATAGGAAGACCTGTGGTCTTCTATAGGGAGACCTGTGGTCTTCTATAGGAAGACCTGTGGTCTTCTGTAGGAAGACCTGAGGTCTTCTGTATGAAGACCTGAGGTCTTCTGTAGGAACAAATAGGTCTTCTATAGGAAGACCATAGATCTTCTATAGAAGTCCGTAGATCTTTCATAGAGGACATGCTAATACCATCGCTATTGAATGCTCGTTCCTCTTGTTCTTGCTAATTATTGTCTAATATTGTTTCTTGGCGCAGCTCTTTGTTCTGTTGTTCTGTTTGCCAAAAAATTAAAAATATTTTAGAATAAATTAATAATAATATTTTGAAAATGTAATCAATTCTATGCAATAAGCTAAATTTAGACAATGACCATTAAATACGTGATGGCATTTCTTCGTACAAATAAATAATGGCAATGGAAGGAAACAAATAGCGGTTTCTGGGGAGAGACAAGAAGAGGAAGTAATGGCATTTGTTTGCTAATATGATTTTTTATTAAATTTTAATAAAGAAAAAAATACAAATATAACAAGTTGTGAAATAAAACGCCAATATTTTTTTCCAAAATTTTGAAAATGTTCATTTGTTACCCCCCTTGAATATCAATTGGAAATAATGAGATTAATTTAAAATATTTTTAAGATACCCACTCATAGGAAATTATTTCCTTGTTTCATAGTCTAAACATTTAAATTTGTTTTCACTGTTGCTAGCGGCATGAAGTGTGTATATATTTTTTTATTTCATGAAAATAAAAATAAATTTCAAAATATTTGTTGTATTTTGGTTTATTTTTATGTTGCGAAAATAATACAAAAACAACAAAAAATAAACAATGAATTATGGTGGGAAAGTCGAGATGAGTGGTTTTGGAGCGAACGTTCAAAGATCAAAGACATATGTATTTAACACATGTTTTATAAATTTGGAAAATTGAAAACCATAAACATCAACTATGGATTTAGAATTGACAGAAAAACTATAAGGAGGTCATATCCAATAGACTGCACCTATAAAAGTTCAGTTATGCGATTCTTCAACCCATTTTTTGAGTTACCGTCAACAATCGGTAAAATTTAAATGCTTATAATTTCGGTAATTACGAATTGAAATTGAATTTTTCATTCATAATTTTGCGTTTTAAGTTTCTGTCAAAATCTAATTCATACTTTTTTTCCTCAGAAGAAATGCCTTACAATTTAATTTTTATTTGCATTTAAAAATCAAAGACGTATAGCAATAAAGACTAGAAGAAATGCATTTTCCAAAAACATATGCTAATAGTTCCACATTTTGGTTACAGATGGCTACACAACTCACTGGAATTGATAACAGCAATGCCAATCGTTTTTGATTCCCATTTCTCGCGGCAGAAAACATTAACGTCGTGTTTTGTGGCTGAAATTTATTTCTTTTCTTTTTTTATTGTTCATTCAATGAAAAAGTCAAAAGCGAATGCCGTCAAACTTGAGTTTTAATGTTTTTCTTGTCAATATTCCAATGAATAACAGTTTTCGTTTAACAGAATGTTGCTATGATGTCGTAGCAACAGAGGTTAACTCCACCTACAGTTAATTTTTCACAATTGACTTTTCCTATCTTATAATATTGACATCTTTGTAAAAATGAGTTACAGGGTCATCAAACACACATTATTTCTTATAGCCTGTTTATTTACTTGACATGTGGGTTTATTAAATCCGGTTATATGTAAACGTACTATTATCGACTTATTGACGATACAATTCTACCATCTCTCAAAAACTCTATGAAAAATACCAGCATTATTTTTCTTCTTCATAAATAACTATTCATATCTGCCACCATCATCTTTTCGAATTCCTTTATTCTTTCCATTCCATTACTTCCACACATTTTTTCGGTGACAAAATACATTCATATGTTCATTTGTTTATTTATGACTTTTTGTGTGAAAAATACATATCTTCATTTTTTTGTCAGTTTTATCTCAAAAATCCTCTTAAAAATAATAAGTTCTAATAAAAGACATCAATTTGTCCACATTACTCTCCCATTAGACAATAAATCCCACTCTCTTCTCTCCCTCCTCCCCTTAAAATCATTAGAATATTAGCTCATTGTGGCTATTGATTTTTCTTAAATTCCACTACACTTTTGTTTCTTTCTAATCGTTTTAATGGCAATTAATAAAATATGAATTCTTTTAAAATGATTAATCCATTTGGGTGTGTACACAACACAATATACAACACCCCACAGTCATGTTCTAATACACAAAACAACAAATAACCCAAACAACATAGCAGCAGCAGCAGAACAATTCAAGTCAAGTCATGACAACAAACCCCAAACAACAACGCACAGTAGCAATTGTAAACAACAATAACAAACATTATTCTCCACATACCGAAGAGATGCTCTCAGTGCAAGAAAAATACGAGGGAGTTATTGGGAGCCCGAAATATGTCAACGAGGCTACAAAAATGAGGTGTTATCTATCACAGTGGGTGTTCTTAGTAAAACAAAGTTCTTTGTTTACTCGCTATTGCACATCGGGTGTGTGTTGTATGTACTATGTATTGATGAGTCTGCAAGAATACTATTCGTATTTTGCTGCACTATTGCCAGAAAAGGGGTGATGTTATACAAGGTTTACACCAGGGGTGTTCAATTTGAAAATGTGTTTATCCGTTGCAGTCCAAACAACGACTGATTCTTATAGTAAGTTTACATTTACGAAATCCACTCGATTTCAACTGTCAATTCCACTGCTTAAATGTCAAATGAAATCCAATGGATTTCAGATGAGTTTTCATTTGACGTTTAGTCAAAGGAATTGACAGTTGAAATCGAGTGGATTTCGTAAATGTAAACCAAACATTATTTTCAATTTACGCTAGCGTGAAGAAATGAGCACCCCCTGGTTTACACTTAAAACAGTAGTAAAAGCAACAACAAAATTAACCTTACGGCATGAATTTGCAAACAAACGCTATACGGCGAATATTATGCTCATCATACGAAGAAATTCATTCTCTCAACTACATAATTACGAGGGAGTTATTACGAGCCCGAAATATATCAACGAGGCTCCAAATTATAATGGAGTATCAGTGGGTATTCTTCTTCTTAATAAAATAACATACACAGATACACGTTGTGCCTTAACCAAATTTAAATGGAAGATGCTTACACCTGGGAAGTTTTTGCAGATTCTGAAACTACAAGGCTCATAGATGAGAAATCTCAAGAAACAAAAAAAAAAATCGCCGGAGAATATAGGAGAAGCAGGCGATACAGTCAGTGCATTGTCTCAATTTAAACTTCTATATCTCAAAAACGGTAAAACCTACGAAAATATCATAAAGGTCAATCTTGTGGAGAATTTCCACAGCTACAACATTTTCCTTAGGTCCATAGTATATGCATGAATAGATTCGTATTACTGCATTATAGTAATGGCCCCGGCCATTAACGGCGCGTTGAGCGTCGCGTTACAACAACCACATGAAAACTTGAAGAACAAACTTGGCATCACTTTTTTTCATGTGATTGTTGTTTTCAACGCGCAACGCGTCACACAACGGACCGTATATATTTGGCCCACAAGAAAGTAGTTTGATATTATACAAGGTTTACACTTAAAACAATATGTCTAAATGTTATGTTAAGGGTGTAAAGGAATGTAGTTGTGAAACATAAAAGGAACAACAAAATATACCGTATAATGGCATAAAATTGTAAACAACAATAACAAAAATTATATGAAGATTTTTTCTATATGACGGTTTTTTCACGTCATTTATTTGATATATACATATGTACATATATAATAATAATTGTTCCACAAACATCCCGGATGGGACAAGAGAGACTTCTCTCATACATAGATATTAAATGGAAAACACTCAATCCATGAAAAAATACGAGGTAGTTAAAACCAGTTTACACTGGTGCCTTAAACAAATGCTTTGATCAAATACTTAATATTTATTTGATAGATATTAAATGGAATTGATAGCTTAAGGGTACTTTACACGATATGTTATTTTACATATGTGTTGTCACTTAAGGGTGTTCTACACGGTATGTTTTTTACATATTTGTGCATACCAACTGTCACTTTTTACAAATCTGAATTTTGTACACATGGTTTGAACCATACAGAAATTTCAATGCATCAAAGTGTTATGTGCATACATATGTATTTTTTTTCGAATAGAACGCGCTCTATTCTCGTCTGTACAACCAAAGGTAAACAGCTGTTTTGTTTGTACGCGATATAAATAAAGAAAACAACAGAGAACGAATGAAAAATAAAATTTTGCCGTGCAGAAGGAATTACATATGGGCGAAAAAAAGTGACAGTTGCTATGCATGAATATGTAAAAAACATACCGTGTAGAAACCCCATTAGCATATACATTTTGTATATAAAAAGTGACAACTCATATGTAAAAACATATCGTGTAAAGTACCCATTAAATGCCTCTTCACATACGGTCCGTTGAATGTCTCGTGAAAACTTCAATAACAAACTTGGCATCACTTACACATTTTACACGCGGTTGTTGTTTTTAACTCGTGACACGAAAGTGAACCTACGAGGCTACGAAAAATTTGGTGGTTCAGTGGGTGTATTCTTCTTCAACAATGGGTAGAGTAAACTGACCCAAAAACATTTTTTGGGACTCCTACCCGCTAATATTTCAAAAAACATTCTGCTTGAAATTTTATGGCGATCGGTTAACGTTAACCCATGAAAAAACTGTCATTAAATTTTCATAAATGCGACTTTTAGAGAGCTTTCGTGAACATTCACCAAGTTATTATGGAAACAAAGATAGCCCAAAGATTTTTCTTGGTTAATCTGGGGTTGCCATCGTTGCACCAAGAAGGGGTGAGTGATAGTGTGTTTCCATTTTACCGGATTTAATAAACCTTATGGGTTTTAAATGTCAATTCCAATGCGTATACGTCAAAATAAATCCTCAAAAAGAGGTTTAAAATGCATGGTAGAACAAATATAAGGTAAAGTAAATACTACAACAAATACAACTCGAACAACAACCACAAAGGAATTTGTTTTTGTTCGTAACGTTACTGCCAGTTGTATTTGTAAACAAAACAAGGAAATGTCTATAAATTATTGGAATTTAAAAACTAATAATTTTTCAAATTTGGTTGAATATTTTGGAAAACATGAATGAAAATTCGTTACATTTTCAATTTTTATGTTTCCACATCATTCCACTAAATGCATAAATTCTCGCAGAAAGTAGAATTCTTGCAGAAAAGTTTGGGGTCGCTGGAAATTCATAGAAAAGGGAGAAGCTGTTTCAATGTTTTGTTTTAGAAATCAAAGAAGCACATGTTTATTAGGGCTTTGTTTTAACAAAATACCTCACATATTAACAAACGTTGTATCGCCTCTACAAGCGGAGATTTACTGCGCGGCTTATCGTTCGAACTTGGAGGAGGTTACATATCATTGATATGAAGAAGTCTTTCTGGGAAATGGTTTTTTCCGAATGATATATTTTTTTTTCTCAAAAAATATATGTCCCTAATGTACATCGAAATAGAAATAAATGTATAAAATGTCATATGAAATTTGACACTAACGTTACAACCCAGTTCAGTCAGCTGTGTATTGCTGCTACCATTTCTTATTCTACCATGATTAAAATGTAGAATACAATATGTCAGAAGTGTTACATTAAAGTATTTTTTATTGAAGTGTACATGTAAACAACAAAATTCTAACAACTAGATTTCTTAATTTATAGTACGTTTAGATATAACCGGATTTAATAAAGCTTCAATATAATAGCTGGTTTACATTACAAAATCGAGTGGATTTCAACTGTCAAACCCTTTGCGTATACGTCAAATGAAAACTCATCTGAAAACAATTGGATTTCATTTCACGTTTGATCAATGGAATTGACAGTTGAAATCGAGTGGATTTCGTATATGTAAACCAGATATAATGCGTTTCATAAACAATACATTCCCATTCTTAATTGGCTTCTACACGCTATGTTTTATATATGTTATGCACAGCAACTATCACCGGTTTTTGCCCATATGTATTTCCTTCTACACAGCAAAATTTTATTTTTCATTCATTTTCTGTTCTTTTCGTTTTGTATATTGCGAACAAACGAAACAGCTGTTTTCCTTTTGTTGTACACAATATTCTAAAATATGCATATGTATACCGTGTAGAAGCCCCATTACAGTACGTTTACGTCATGGCACAATAATACAGGTACAGCGGCAAAAACAGCTGGTTATCAGACTAGTTGTCAAAATGCATTATTGTGGATAAAAACACATACAAATTGTAAACAAGCAATTCACAACATACATTATTCCCTGCAAACATTTGCTATCTGTTTCTTGTCCAATGAGTCACTTCAATTAGATTGCACAAACGAATGCGATAGTCGCATTCTTATCCAATAAGATCATGCTCTCGGGAGGAACTGTTTCACTCATTAGATACTTTTTTGAGTGTCTCATTGGACACTGCAGAAAGTTATTAAAACGATAATATGGGTGGTGCAATGGTAAGCATGCTTGCTTTGCAATCTGAATGCACGGGTTCGATTCCCAGGCCAATCGACATTTTTTTTGAATGACAAAATTATTATAAGCTATAAAGCATTAATATAAGCTAAAACATTGATAAAAATAATAATAAATAAAAAGAAAAAAATATTTTTTCTTTCTTTTTTATTTGATTTGATTTAATTCTTTTAAATTTTATGTGTTGTTATTATTGTTGACCCATTGGTCGTTAATCCTTTGTTTGATTTATTTTTGGCTTTTTGGTTTTTTATTTATAATTCATTATATTTTATATTTTATGCGAGTATGTTTTTAGAATTTTTGTCGCTCATATTAATTTTTTCATTTGAAAAATGTGATGTCGCCTGACCTGGTAATCGAACCCCGGACATTCAGATTGCAAAGCGAGCATGCTTACCATTGCACCACCGTCGCATATAACTATCTGTATACAAATGTCTTATTTGTTCAAATTACAACAGTTCTAAAAATAAATGTAAGCTATCTCATTTGTATCCAAATAAACGATGGAAAATAGATAGACATCATAATGATACAGAATTGTTTTTGTTATTTGCCTATCGTATTTTTATCTAAATTTTGACTGAATACGATGCAAATGGGATAACAATGTAATTGTTGTTGTATATTAGACAAATGTCGCATTTTTACAGAAAATTAGACACCAAAAAGATCCTCATTTATAAAATTAGATAAAACTCACTTCCAATTGCTGGCAGGGATTGTAACCAAATTTGACGTTTGGTATGATTTGATGTAACACCTTCTTATTCTACCATGGTTTACATACTGGATTTAGTTAATCCATTGCGTTTCAACTGTCAGTTTCAATGCGTATACTTCAAATAAATCCTTAAAAGGAGGTTAACTCTGCAAAAGCTAATAACATAAACAAGCTATTAGGCAACATCTTCACTATTGTTATCTGTTTTCATATTGATTTGCATCAATAATCCTCCCTCCTACTGTATACGACATTTTAAAACGCAATTAATTGAAAAGAGTAGAGAAAATACACTTAAGAAGAAGAAGTGGGTATAACACAAAAACCCAATAATCTCCTTTAACAAATGTTGGAAAAGGCTATAGAGAATAAGAGGAATAATAAAAAAGATTCCCCATTATCTGCCGGCTGCTGCCATACAAAACATAATAAAAACATAATAAATGATGCTTCCATATGGTAAATATATACATATGTAAAGAAAACAGATACGAATGCCTATGCATAAATACTTCACATCAAACCAATCCATGATAAACAGCCATGCCACCACAAGCCACTATGGAGATGGAGTACTCAGAAGCCAAGCCACAACCTAAACAATTCCCAAACAACAACAATAACCACAAATGATGCTGTTAAAAGCTAAAAGTTGGTGTTGTTGTTTTGATTGTTATCAGACAACGTCATCATACATCAAACATATGATGCATAACAACAACACAACATGGCTACATGCATGCATTTATGCATTTTTTCTGTTTGCATCAGACAAACTAAGGTTTAAAAAATGCATTTGTTTTTTTGAAATATGGTTGGGGGGAATTTTGGGGGAGGGTGTTGACCGAAAATAACTCCCAAAATAAATCACTGTGTGTGATGAAAAAAAACTATAAATAAATAACTCTTTAAAGAGCTATCAGGGAAAGAAAAATTGATTAATTTTTGGTTTGGTTGTTTTTTCTTAAAATTTAGAAAGTTTTTCTTGTTTCCTTACACTTTTGTGTTTTTGGAAGAGGAAAAAGGTCAAATGTTTTGGGCTAGACAATTGTTCGTTTCGTTTGTTCCACTTATCAATTTTCATCATTAGTGGAGGTGGAGTTGGAAGAATATTGAATGACGTGCTGTTTTCACTCCCCCAAAACGCACATCATGCCAACAGTGGGATGAAGTGAGGAAAAATTTACAGCGAAAGTAAAGGAAAATTTATTTATACAAAATTCGAGTATTATGAAAAAGATAAAATTACTAAAATATGTAAAAAATAAACTAATTGTATGTAGAGAAACTTCCACAATAAAAAACTTCTAATTGGAAAATGTTCTCGTTCTTATAATTTTTAATAAAGAGAAGGCCCTCCTTATGATGTTGGAACAAAACGTTGAGCAAAATATGAAATGAATTAACATTATAGCCCATTTAGATATGACACCATTAGCCGGATTTAGTGCATTATCAGGTTCTACTTGCTAAATCCGGCCAACATCTACCAGATTTTTCATACAAAAATAAATCCTCGTATTAAGTGAATTTGTTTTAAATCCAGCATAAATCCTCGTATACAACTCTGTTTTTTGCAACATGTTGCTAGAAAATACAAAAAGTTGCAAGCTGCCACAAGAAACAAGGTAGATGCATCGGTGAATTGCTACAACAAAAATAATTTAAAATGTCAAAATTTGTAAACAAGGCGAAAAAATTAAATTTGCTTCGATATACAAAGTTGATTTTATTCAACCAAGACTAATATTTACGATGGCAAAACACCACAATCATTCATTATTTGCTCATTAGTAGCATAATGTGTGAATATTTTCAATATTAAACAATAAATTTGTAATTTGCCGTATGTTTTTTGAGACGAATTAAATTTACAACAACTTCGTTCAATATTCGATCAGATGGGCTGATGCATCTACCTTGGTAATTGAGCTCTGGACAAAAATCAGCTGACTGTCATTTAAATCCTCCAAAGGTATATCTCAATGCAATGAGATTTGTACTGGATTTATTAAATCTAGTTGAGGATTTATGGCTAGTCTAAATGAGCCATTACGTTTACATATAACCGGATTTACTTCATACATTGAATTTCAAATGTCAAATCCATAAAGAAGGTTATATTAGGTTTACATCAGCCCTGCTCAGAACGGTCAAATGTTTCTTTCGGTTTTTGTTGAAACAGAAATAAATGGATATTTTTGTAGATGTTTTGTTTAAATTGTTAATCATTTAATCAGGGGAATCTTTTTTGAGGGTGAAACGTCGAAAGAAACTTCCAAAAATCGTTCTTTCCTAATTTATCTTAATTTGTGTTTTATTCTCTTTCGTGTGATAAAACATATAATTCCAACCTTGGGGAAATTAAAGGAAAAACTTGCGCAATGTCCACAGTAAAAAAAACTTCTAACTGGATATTATTCTTCAATTTGGGATTTTCAATAATTTAATAATGTTGGAATAAAGCCAACGAAACGTCGCGAAAAATATGAAGAAAATTGTTTTTATTTGTTTCATAAAGACCATTCCTAGAGGTATATTATCTATATAAGAGCTTATAAAGTACACTTTTTTTTAAACTCCTCCGAATATTCTTCAAAATAAACTCCCTAAAGACCCATTATGTCTACGGAAGACCTCATGGAGGTTTTATCTCCTGTCATAAGTAAAATAAAATATATCCCTCTCATGTCTTTAGGCCAAGCATGGTCACATTTGGCACGGCGGTGCCGATGATTTTCGGCAACTTACACGCACACGACCCGAATGCACAGAAAGATCGTACAAAAGAGAACAAATGTTTTGATTTGTTATTGTTTTATAGCTTGCGTGAATACAAACTTCCTATCACACTGGTATAAGTCGCCAATATTTTGAATACATTCACATTTTCTCCGTTCTCTTTTTGGTCATGCCTGCTTTAGACGACCTCTAAAAGCTCATTTAGACTACGCTGGATTTAGCAATTATCTGGCTATATTTGAAATATGTTGTATGAAAATGACAACTTAAATCCACTGGATTTGCTAAATCCAGCATAGTCTAAATCGGGCATAAAACTCTTTTATCCATAAAAGAGTTCTTCAATAGCTCTCCTAAAGCCTTATATCTTATGGGTTATTTTTGTATCTATTATCTTTTTGGCAACACTAGTTTAAACAGCTGACGCACGTTTGGTGTTTTGTTTCACTGTCAAACATCTTCAGTTTGGTCTATAATTTAACAATGAATCGTCTTACAAACGAACAACGCTTGCAAATTATTGAATTTTAATATCAAAATGCGTGCTCTGTTAAGAAAGTTCATCGCGCGCTTCTTCCATTTTATGGTCAGTTCATTTTTGGCTCAATGGGTACGTTAATAAGCAGAATTGTCGATTTTGGGGTAAAGATCAGAAGAAGCATTGCAAGAGCTACCAATGCATCCAGAAAAAGTCACAGTTTGGTGCGGTTTATGGGCTGGTGGCATCATTGGACCGTACTTCTTCAAAGATGATGCGAATCGTAATGTAACTGTGAATGGTGAGCGCTGCCGTGAGATGATATTCAACTTTTTTTTGCCCAAAATGCAAGAGCCTGACTTGCATGACATGTGGTTTCAACAAGACGGTGCCACATGCCACACAGCACGCGTAACAATGGACTTATTGAGAGGCGAGTTCGGTGAACATTTAATTTAACGTTCGGGACCGGTCAATTGGCCGCCTAGATTGTGCGATTTAACGATTTTAGACTATTTTTTGTGGGGCTATGTTAAAGCTCATATCTATACACACATGCCCGCTTCAATTGACGCATTGGAAGACAGCATTGATGCATTTATTCACGAGATACCGGCCAACAAATTTGAGAGTGTAAAAAATAGTAACATGGATGCCGCCGTCTGATTGGCTGCTACGCCGACTTTGACATTTATTCCAGCTTTTTTGACGTTTGTTCCATGTTTGCGTTCCCGAACTTTTTGAAAAAAACTTTTATGTGACAACAAGTGTTTTCTCTTTCTCTCTTTTACGAGTTTTACTATTAAAAAGTACGGCAACAAAGCAAATATCATGAAAGAACTGGAATTTAATAAAGCAGATGATGTGTTTGATGGTTGTCACGACTTGGGCAATGACGAGCGGATTGCCAAAATAGACACAAAGGCACTTGTTTTCTGGTAAAAGGACATGCAGCAAATTGAAAACATGTTACAAGTTTTGATGACGCGACTTTAAAAGCGTATTTTATTTGAAAACATAGAAACACTGGCCTGAATGTCTTTCTGTATAAGGTCTTTTGGAGGCCTTTAACGGTATGTAGAAAAGCTCTTCAATCGACAGAAGGCCCCCTCGAATTCTTCAATAGGCCTCCTTAACATCATATGTTTACTTGAGAGTCTTAAGGCCTAGGTACAAAAGAATTCTCGGCAGCTTACTTCTGATAACAGTATAAAAAAATGGCAACATAGTTCGAAAATTGGCTCGGCCATCTTTATTCTTTTATCAAAAGCAAGGCAAGCAGGCGAGGCAGCTTATGTATCCACGCCTTTATTGAATATATGTGAAACCTATTGTGTGTATTTAGGACTTCCTAAAGTTCTCCTATCGACAGACGATCAATCCCTTGAAGCTCTTCTTTGTAGGACCTCATACAGCCTTTTTATATCCATAGAAGAGCTCTTCAATTAACTGAAGACATCCCAAAGTCCTTTTATCTTCAGAAGACCGTCTAATGATCGTCAATAGGTGCGCTTAAGGTTTTAAATTTGTTAAAGACCACCTAAAATTGTTTTTAAAGTTTTTTGTCTAAAGCTATCCTTGAAAGCAGGCCGTAGACTACTCAAGACTGTCGCCAATGTCTCATACAAATTTTGAGGATTACCTCTTGCCATTAAGGATGCTTTCGTATACGCCGTAGTTTGTATCCTTTGACACCATAATAAAAATGTTTGTTCTCCGAACATTAGTTATGCTTACTGGAAGTTCGAAACATCTTATAAAGTTATTGAAAAATAATCTTCGCAACTTCTGAAGCAAGTATATCCCTTATATGATAGCTTGCGAAGGGAACCGAAGATTTTCTTTCTTCATAATATTTCTAAACAGCATTCGATCTATAGAAAACCATTTTCTTTCTTCAGAATAACTGTAAACAGCATTTGATGTTTTTTCCAAAACCATCCCACTGTGCATTATGAATGTTGATGATGTTGTTGCATGCATAACTTTTTAAGTTTTGTTCTGCTGCTGAGTTGTTGTTGTTGTTATAATCCTCTCGTATTGTAGTAGCATTGCTGTTCTCATTTGTTTCTGTCTTTCACTTCATTTATCAATTGATGACCTAATCTTTCATCATTGTGTTACTCAGTCAACCAGTCAGGGCAGCCAGCCAGCCAGCAAGTTGTCACTTAGTGGCGCCGTTGTTATTGTTGTTGGCTTGGTTGGCAATAAGGATATCCTTGGAAGTCAGTCAATAAAAAACAACAAATTTATCCTTTATACGTGTTACCATATCGTAACATTCCATTGTGTGTATGTGTTTGTGTGTGTATGTATGGGTGTCAGAGTACATGTGCCTCAAATTAAACGAAAAACAAACAACAACACAAAGGATAAATGGCCAAGTGATGGAGGAAATGGTAGTATGACTCTTATTAGGTAATGGGTATCAAGGAGATTTGGCTCGATGTGTCTGGTGATGACTAACATGGCCATCCAATCAGAAAAAAAAACACAATGAAAATGAAAAGTGAAAATATGGAGAAAATTGATTGCTTATGGTCATCATATGGTTCTGGTTTTTTGTTTTCAAATCAATTCAAAGTGATTTCATTTGAAGTTTAAAAAAATCCAATTAATTTCTCAAAAAAAAAAATATTTTTAATTAAAAAATACACGAAAAATATGTTTTTTCTCCAATTGGCTATGATTTCATCATTTTGCAAATTGTTCTAGAATTTTTGTTTATTTTTTGCTTTTGAATGCCGCAAATATAAATACTTTGTGTTTGTTTCCATATTTAATAATTTATAATATTTGACATATGTTCCTTTTTATAAATATAAATAAAATAAATGTTTTATTTGATATTATAAATGTTATAATATATATTTTTTTTTGTTTACCTGTGAATGAGCTGAACATTTTGTTTGTTGTTGTTGAGATTCTTTACGTTTATATTTAAAAAAATATGTATTTTTGACAGAGATTTATCTCGTTTTATTTTGTAAGCGAACTGAAATAATATTTAAAAGATTTGTAAATAAATTTATTTATTTTTTATATTTGAAAATTATTATTTAAAAGTATAACACTCTTGTTTCAAATTTATTTGTTTATTTTGTCATCAATATTCTTATATTATATCAAATACTATAATTTTTTTCTTTACTTTTTTGGAAATTTGAAAATTTTCTTCGTAATTATTCTTCCACAAACAACCGTTCACGACGTAAACACATTTAACATTGAATTGCTTAGCAAAGATTTGGTTACATACCAATGCCTCTGACTTCGTTAAGTAATACAACGAACAACCAACAAACCAACCAAAAACTGTTGTTAAAACTTAACGAAGGCAAAAACAACACTCTACAACAACATGTTCGAAACGAACCTAGAGCACAATACAGCACAGCGTTGTCAGTATTGGGGATTTTTCCCCAAATTGGGGAATTTTTATTTGAAATGGGGAAAAAAATTTCGACTTGGGGAATTGGGAAAATGTTGAGGAAATCTGAAAAATATTTGGGGATTTTTGGGGAATTTCTTTTTTGGCTAATTACTTCAGATCATCTTTTAATTTCAGTACGTTAATAGTAGCAGCGCACGCGTGACGCACAAATAACATGCATCATATACTAACTGGTCGCTGCTGTAATAATTTATGACAGATTTGAAGATTTGAAGTGTTATCATGCGGTTCGACAACTGACAGCGTACTAGAACAGTGGATTGAATTGAAATAACATTTTCCGTCATTTCAACTGCTGAAGGGGACTTAACTGCAGAAATGATTACTGTATTGATTGGCAATGATTAAATTAAACTTTATTTAACATTCATGACTCCAATTATAAAGGAGATAAATATGCTAAGTCCCGTTATTATATCCTTTTTGTAGTTAAATGTTGGCCGATATCGGACAGATAACCCTTTTTTTATTCCTACAAGTTTGCTTTAATAATAAGTGCCAGATAAATTAAAAAGGAACTTTGAGTTTCTTTTAAAATTTAAAGTGCGCCCAAAAACAAGAGCAAATTCAAATTAACCAACCCAATTTGAGTAAATTTGATGTATACAGACGGTTTTGCTTGAAATGGAATGTAAGATGTAATAACAAATCCCTGGTAATGCGAACTTTATTCCTTATTTTTCTTAAAGTAAAGTATAACAAAAAGGGATTTTAAAGAAAATATGTAAGAACGGGCCTTAATCTAAGTTTTCAAACCGATACACATTGCTAATATGCATTTTTCCCTGTGCACTCGATATTGAAACCATTTATAAAAGTAAGAAGATAGTGAAAAAATTCACTGGGTCAACACAATTTAGCTCTATACAAACCTTTTTAGAACCAGTTGTCAACACAAAAATCACCACGATTGTTTACGAATCGCAATGGAGATAGTTATCATTCGTAAATTGGAGATGGTATTAAATATGCTTTCCGTTCCAACAAGTGAAGGCCTGGGTACATAAGGTGCCTCGCCTGCTTACCTTGCTTGCTTCTGATAAAAGAATAAAAAAGAAAAGGGCAACCAGTTCGAAATTTGTTCGGTCTTCTTTATTCTCTTATTTTTGTTATGACAGAAATGAAGTATGAAAGCCAGGCAACTAGGCGAGGCAGCTTATGTACCCAGGCCTTAATTCTTAAGTAGAAAGAGTCTTCTATTTTGAACCATATTCAGAAATAAAATGCAGTACGAGTTACTAGAATAAATAATCAATTTTCTAACAACTCCATTTGTTGTAGAATTTTTGACCCAGCTAAAGAAATGTTACAACTCTTTCATTATACAAATTTATATAAATCCAATAAGACTAATGATTCTGAATCACTTGAAAATGAAGTTTTGATTATCGTTAATTTAATTCATATATAGGTATATAGAATACTTTACAAGTTTAATGATATGAATTTTAATAATAAAATAAAACTAATTTTAATTTTTTTGTAATTATTTGTAAAAAAAGAATTGGGGATTTTTTTGAGGAAATTCAATAAAATCTGGGGAATTTTGGGGAAAAGTTTTGGACAAGTTGGGGAAATGAGTCTAAAAAATACTGGCAACGCTGATACAGCATGTCATGCAAAGAGCACTTGTTGCATGCCATACATTAGGGATGCGCAAGCATTTTTAATAGTTTCCGACCAAAATTATGTAATTTGGTATAATTACACGTTGGTTCCAAATACGGTTTTTTTGCAAAAGTCAAATTTTGACATCCTCCTTTTTTAAGTTTTTCTTCATAATGAGATAGTAAACACCCTAAAACAACAAAAACAAAGTTTGTTTGTACTAAACACGTATCAACAAAACAGATTTATCATATACATTACATACATACATAATATGATATAAATGTGGGAATGAGTGTGTGGTGGCACTTACTACAAGCAGTAACTGTGCTATCAAAAATAAAAAATATATTAAGTAGACTAAGAATTATTTCTATGTGAAAAATGTAAACAAAAATATTTTCATAAAATAAAATTTAGTTTTGAATTTGAAATTGAAAAGAGCACTTGTATCCATACTACATTGGTGACCCCGAACGGAAGAAATTCAAAATTTTTCAAATATGTCAACCGAAAAGAATTTAATGGAAATATCCCGAGTTGCTGTACGCGTTCCTCCATTTTGGCGACAAAATCCAAAGCTATGGTTTATCCAATTGGAATCCCAGTTTGTAACGGCAGGAATATCTTGCGACGAAACAAAATTCCACACGCTAGTCGGGTCCATGGAAAGCAATATCCTAAGTGACGTGAGCCATGTTTTGGAGAATCCCCCAACGAAGGACAAATATGAGACGCTCAAGAAGACATTGCTGAACGAATTTATGGAATCGGAAGAAAAGAGGCTACGGCAATTATTGGTGACAAAAAGCTCTCCGGATTGTTGAGAGAATTGGCCAGCGGAAAAGTGTCCGAAGAGCTTTTAAAGACATTATGGATTCAACGCCTACTTCAAACAACAAGAGCTATATTGTCGGTGAGCGAAGATAGAATTGATAAATTAGCAATGATGGCGGATAAAATCCATGACCAATCGGACGCTACTGGTGTAGTCAACGCGGTTTCAACAAGCGACAACGATCGATTGCAATTTCTTGAAAGGCAAGTATCTGAACTTTTAAAAAAGGTCGATAGTTTGACAGTAAAAGGGAATAGTAGAAACATAACGAATTATATCCGCTCAAGAAGCAAGTCCCGGACAAGATCTTCCATATGCTGGTACCATTTCAAGTTTGGCAAGAAGGCTACAAAATGTCGGTCGCCCTGCTCCTCACGGTGTGCCTTAACAAATTTAAATGTAAGGTGCTTATACCTCGGAAGTTTTTGCTGATTCTGAAACTACAATGCTCGTAGAAATATCAAGAAACAAAAAAAAATCGCCGGAGGGATTTTAAAATAAATCGCGATTACTTAAATCTTAAGGTTTTCACGATTTTGCTTGGAAACCGCGAGTCCTATGTAAATGGGACTAAAGAAAATATTGTAGCTGTAAAAATTCTCCACAAGATTGATCTTAATGATATTTTCGTAGATTTTACCGTTTTCGAGATATAAAAGTTTAAATTGAGACAATGCAGGGACTGTATCGCCTCCTTATAAAACAATGACATTACTCCAATTTCCCAAATTAAACTTATATATCTTGAAAATGGTACAACCTAGGAAAAAAATCATCCAATCTTGTAGAGAATTTTCACAGCTTCAACATTTTTTTAGTCCCATTTCGATATACTTGCGGTTTTCAAGCAAAATCGTGAAGATTTAAGATAAAAACCTAAACATTTGAATTGAACCTCTATATCTCAAAAACGGTAAAACCTACGGAAATATCATAAAGACCAATCTTGTGTAGAATTTTCACAGCTACAACATTTTCTTTAGACTCAATTCGATACGACTTGCGGTTTCCAAGCAAAATCGTGAAAAGAACCAAAGAACCACTAAAAATGTGAACTTAAATCGCGATTTATTTTAAAACCCCTCCGGCGATTTTTTTAATTTAATTTAATATTAATTAAATGAAATAAGTCTTTAGAATTTACGTTTATAAATAAAAATTCATGAAAAGATTTTCCATTGCATTCTAGTTTGGATCTTTTATCTGTGATAAGAGTCCTAGCAATGGAAAAAATCCTTTCTGATGGAGCACTATCATTTCACCACTTTAAAATATCAAAGTAATCTTGTAAAGGCACTCTAGTATTTATACCCTACACCACCTTGTGGTAAGGGGTATTATGTCTTTGTGCATTAGTTTGTAACATGCAAAAGGAAACGAGATAGACCCATAGTTCCTTTTAGGGATATACATAGAATCACTTTCTGAGTCGATTTACGCATGTCCGTCTGTCCATGTATTTTTGTAAACAAAGTACAGGTCGCATTTATTGTCCGATTCGCATGAAAATTGGGGATGATAGTTTTTTTGGCCAAAGGACGAACGCTATTTATTTTGGTAAAAAGCGGTTCAGATTTGGATATAGCTATATATTCCCCCGATTTAAGGCATTTGGTGCACGAAACACGCTATATATGTCCGATTTCAATGAAATTTGGAATGTGCGGCGGAATTTAGTCTAGAAATAAGTGTGCCAAATTATATAGAATTCGGTTCAAATTTGGCTATAGCTCCTATATATATTCTCGGCCGATTTTAGGTATTTAATGCACGAAACGCGCTATATATGTCCGATTTCAATGAAATTTGGAATGTGCGACGGAATTTAGTCTAGAAATAAGTGTGCCGTATTATAAAGAAATCGGTTCAAATTTGGATATAGCTCCCATATATATTCTCGGCCGATTTTAGGTATTTGATGCACGAAACCCGTTATATAAAACTGATTTCAATAAAATTTGGAATGTTTGCCGGGATTTGGCCTAGAAATAAGTGTGCCAAATTATATCGAAATCGGTTCAGATTTGGATATAGCTCTCATATATATTTTAGGTAGATTTGAGGTATTTGATGCACGAAACACGCTACATATGTATGCCCGATTTTGATGAAATTTGGACTATGTGACGGAATTTGGTCTACAAATAAATGTGAAAAATTATATCGAAATCTGTTCTGATTTGGATTTATATTTGGTTTTATATTTGATTATTTCCCTTTCAATAAAGAATTCACTAGAATGAACTTCCTCGATTGGTTGTACATATTTTTTAAATAGTGAATATATTTGTGAAGTATTTGTATTAGTTGGTAAATTCCCACTATTGCTCTCATTTGAATAGTTAAGCAACAATGATTTGCATATGTTTATAACTTCAGTTTGTTCATTTAACTGAATTGAGTAAGCTGATTAGATGGGGGAAATAAAAATATTGCTAATTTATGAGATATTTGTATGTGGCTATCTACCAAAGAAGTAAAAATCTCTAATAATTTGGCTTTAAACTCGGTGATAAAACCAGGTTCATCATCATAGTCGGTGCTACACATTACTTTTAAATTATTAATGTGAGGATGAACTAAATGTAATGCAACATAAGAGCTACCATCAAGTTCGTTTTGAAGCATTCATAAATGGCTTCAAAATAGACATTAATTGGTCTAAACGGTACTCCTTTATAATATTGTATTATGCTGTCAGATTTGTTTCATTGAGAATTCTTTGAATTTCAGCAAAATTTGATTTTATTGAGAGGATAGTGGTATAAACCGTATTCCATCTTGTGGGTGTAAAGGTTTTCAATGATGAATCGACATCCACATTTAAACCCGATTTCTTAAAGTATTTTAACAGTTTTGATGACAGCCTTACAATTTCTTGAATATGCCATGAGTCTTTTATGCCCTTTTCAATGGTGTTGTGCAGCAAGTGATTCATGCAGTTTATATTTTCATGTTCTGACAAAGCTAATTTAATATCACTTCCTCTATCAGTAACCACAACAGAAGCATCATTTAGCGAACAGTTAAATGCACCCAGTAATGCTTTGTTTATATTTACGAAATCCACCCGATTTCAACTGACAATTCCATTACTTGAACTTCAAATTAAATCCAGTGGATTTCAGATGTTATTTCATTTGACCTATACGCATAGGAATTGACAGTTGAAATCTACTCGATTTCGTAAATGTAAACGTAATCTAACGGTTTTTGTTCAAGAAATATACACGACTGAAAATTTGTTGTTGGAATACTTTTCTTCGGCATATATATTATCATGATAAAATGATACAAGGTAGTCTTACGCTCACAACTCACAGGGTTGTATTTGCTTTGACGTCCCTTCGTAGTCAAAACTATTTTGACAAGCTTTGTATGTATATGTTAAAACATACATATGTCAGTTTTATTTACATTTCAAATCTGAAAGCAATTTAATTTCAAATTTTTAAATTTAAATTTTTCAGACCGATTCGATTCGATTTAGCCTTGTATGTCCGCCCGTCTGAAGGATAACTCTCGAACGGATCACCTAAAGTGGTCTAAATATAGGTCTCGTCATACTTTTTCAAAATAATCAATTTGGTGCGAACGGTAACTTACGACCGGATCAACAGATTTTGTCAAAAATTAATCCTCCCAAAATTTTTCCAGACATAGATTAAGGATTTCTCTTAAGGGCTGTTCGACAATAGGTTATAAATTCCTTGTGCTCCTGTTTGCAGTGATATGATGTATTTCATGATGAAGTCCATGCTTTCAGACATACATATTCCTTCAAGGCCTAAAAAATCCTATAGCGACCAACATAAATGACTGGTGCTCACAAAAATTTAAAGAGTGGCCGACATCCCTATAGACATTTGCCTTGTTAATGTCAAACATCCTATTCATATCGCTGTGATGCAGAATTAGTGTGAAGTATTGCAATCCAAGACATCACTGATGCGCAGTCACTGAAACGCAGAATACACACAAAATGGTCAACAGGTACAAAGTTTTTGCAACGGTGTGCATTTGAAAGTACTTTTACAAAGCATGTGCAACAACTGAAACGATGCAGTTTTATGACGTTACGGAAGTCGGCCAGTGACATACATTCGTCCAGCAAATATATGCTGTAAACAGATATGGCTGCAAAACTTAAGTTAGTTTTATATACATAGTCTTAAATATATAAAATCATACATTTTGCAGCATTAAAATATATAATATTCTAACAATGTTTATAAGATTTCAAAAGTGTGCATCTTCCTGGGAGGGGGTGGGTCTTGGATTGAGACGACGAACACGGCCGAAGTACCTGCGGATTTCTTCAGATTTAAAAATGCTATACAAATCGGTGTTAGCAATCTTCAGTTGAGGAAGGTTCTTCAATGTGGGTGGAACCTTTTTTTGCAAAAAAACCTTCATCCACGACGACCGCGTATGGTGCCTCGGCCAGCACGGCATCTTTGGTATTTGTTCACCTTTTGGATTTCAGTCCAGATCTTCAGTAGAGGCCACCACCATCAAGGTATGTGTTTCGGAACAACTCTAGTTGAGTAAAAACTCTCCGATTTTTCTTTTAAATTTTTCCCTAGGTAGTTATTGTTGCGCTGACCATGGGAATGTATAATTTTCTTGGGGGACAGATCCTGTTACCCGGTTATTGGACCCGAAAGTCCGGGTACAAAACCCGGTTTAGACCCGGCTCTACTAAACCGATTACGATTGGTATCATTGGAAAGCTTATGGAAATACCTATCCTAAAAGTGGTCATATGATGGGTTTATTTTCAGGTGGTCAGGTGATATAACCCAAAAACCGATTTTTGGACCCGCATTTTTCCATAAAATCCTCAAAAAGTCGAAAATGGGTCCATTATGGGTGCCCGCTAAATCTAAATGGTGCTGTATTTTGTAATACCTTCTATGGATCCAGAGATATGGCCCTTAGAATCTTGAGAACTCGGTTCTGTAGGGCTCATTTCTTTACATTATAGGTGTCTATGGAAAAAGTTAATGTTCTAAATTGAACAAAATTGTCTTTTAAATTATATTTCTTCTCTAAATAGCCGTCCGGGGATTTAAGACTTTCTCCTATGGACAGGTGCAAATCTCGAAAACGGAAACAAAATGTTTTTTTAAATTAAATTTTTTCTATAAATAAAAAATTTCACAAAAATCGGAGAGTTTTTACTAAACTAGGGTTAAGCCTGTGTTTTCAAAACCAACTGATCAGAGCACGACGAGTTTGTCGAGATTCCCTAGAGGGTTGGTGACCTATAACAAGGAACACACATTAAATCAATTCATCATCACCCCAACCCATTTACTTACCGACTTGTTGTCTGTTGCCGAAACGCTTTTGGTATCAGGATAATCCACCAATTGATTGACGACATCACGGCTGGGCAAATGTTGTTTTGTTTGTTAATTGTTTTCCGAGTGTGCCCTGAGGACCGTGATACAGAAAAACATTGTTTTTAGGGATTTTTCACAGAAATTCTTTTTGCACGCTGCTTACCATCTTTTTTGACAATTTTGCAACAATTATTGCATACTGCAGCCCGAATTACATTAACCAAAAGAAGCGCCAGAAAAACTTAATATGCATTCTCCTGAAATTGTGCCAATGATTGTCGTATCGTCACTTAATTGAAATTTATTTGTTCCAAGAAAAATTATATAAAATAATGAAATGTAAACAAACAATAGTATGTTGTTATTGTTGTCATTGACATACAATAACAACAACAACTTTCATTTCGTTTTGAATACATGGTTGTATTTGGCAGCTCAAGGACGGTTTTTTCAAATGAGATTACCTTCTTATTCTGCCATGATATATTATTTGATCTATCTATATTTCCGAAATTATCTCTCTTTTAGTTTTATGTCATTCATATATAATTTAGCTGTATTCGGAGATCCCTTCATAGACTTCACTCCTAGAAGCTTGCTCTTGTAACATCCATCCAACAAATTTGAAAAATTTGCCGTCCTCATATCACACGTGAGAGCATATCCAATTTTTTGTATGGTCGTATATCTTCCACAACCAAATTGGTCAATACTTCTGTGCATGCCTTTTTTATCTCTTGATTTGGCTCAATTATTTCATTCTTGATATAGGAATAGCACTTGTGTTTATTTAGATTTTAGAGACCGCTTTTTGTTATATTTGTAAACATTTGTGCACGTTTTACATGCAACAAAATGTAGGCCGTAATAATTTGAACACGTCTGTTCCTTTTAACCAATATTCCAAAACTGAATATTTATTTATTTTCATTTGACATATTTTAGAATGTATACATTGAAACAAATTATAGTAGGCTAACTCATATATAATAATATTCAAAGTAGTTTATATAAGACTGGGTAACAGACGAATAGAAATAACATGTTCAAATAAGATATAAATAGGAATAACAAGTAAGGTATATATTGTACAAATTACTACAATTCGGCCATTCTGACCGAGAGAGCTCCTGATCTCTCATTGGCTATCACTTCACACGACTACTAGACCAAGGGCGAATATTTGAGAACGTCCACCCACCTTTTCGAAATAACTGAAAACCGTCAGCATCTTGAACCAAATAACGATCATTATCTAATATTTTTGTTACTTTATATGGACCTCTATATTCATGTATGCGTTTTTTCGATACACCTCCAGAATTCTCGAAATTTTTTACCGTTACATAATCTCCGATCTGATAAGTTCTTGGTTCTTTTCGTGTTATGTTGAAGTAATTTTCATGATTGCATTGAAGGACTTCCTGTTTTTTCTTTGTTTCTTTTCTTCTTAATTCGCGGTTTACACTTAAATCCGCTTTCGAAATTTCATTTTTCTGTAGCTGATCACATATACTTTTCTGCTTTCTTTGTCTATTCTGGCAAATTATTAAATTGTCTTCAAAAGTGTTCGAACCCAAGGCTGGTACACCGTTACTCAAACTTTGTGTGTTTACATTTTGGTTTCTTTTCCCGGAACTATGCACAAAACAATTTTCCCTGTCACTAACTTCAAGACATTTAGCAATTTTAGGTTCGCTGTCAACTGCCATAATTGATTGCACAAACATGTCCCTATTTTCATCATTTGATCTCTCTTCTACTAGTTGAGCTTCACTTTTCTGATGAGGACGGGTTGCCTCACATTGTTCAAAACTTTCACATCTATAACATGTTCCAAAAGCATTCTTCGGCTTCTCACAATCTGTTGCCATATGGCCCAGTGTATTACAATTGAAACATTTAATGTTATTGTCTTGATTTCTTTGGAATACTCCTCTCGTATACATCGATTCCGGTTTCTCCAAATTTATTCTTGAAAAGGCTTGCAACAGTTGGGATTTGTTCTTATAACATTGTAGGCTTGCCTGTATTTTGAGGTGCTTGTCGGGAATACCGTCTATGATACAATCAATCAGTTCATCATCTGCGATATCAACATTGTTAGCCAGTAATATTTTGTCATCATAATAATCTATAAATGATTCTTCATATTGCCATGTTCTGGCTTCAAACTTACGACGCAACGAAAGTTTGTTTACCTTCACGGAAAAAACATCTTTAATTTCATATAACAAAACATCGACATCTTGCGTAACAAAATTCGGTTTGTTGTGTAACCACTTCTGGACCTTTCCTTTTAGTTTGCCCAACAATAGAGCCTTTGCGGTCTTCTCATTCACATGATAAACTTCGAGTATTCCCCGGAATTGGCTTACCCATACATCAGATTGTACACCGCCATCATAATCAGGAATAATATCCTTAATGATTCCAATCATCGAATCGATTTTCTCACCATCTTGGTTGGTCCTTCCAAATTGTTTCAAGCCAAAATCTTTTTGTCCAGAACCTTCAAAATTAGCGCTTATTTTTTCATATTCCATCACTTTTTTCATAAACTCATTCTAACGATTCAGAAGTTCGTTTTCTCGCTTCAAAAGTTGCAGTTCTTTCTTCATTATATTAAATCTTGAATCTTCATTTCTCTCTTCAGCCATTGACCCATTCTGATGTACTTCCTCAATTCTTTCTAACTTCCTTTCACTATGAATTTCATTCTCTTCTTCCTTTCCACAATCCTCAGCAAAATCATTACGTTCATCTTCACAAGCATTCTCCGCTTCATCCGTCACATTCCTTACCAATTCGGGACAATTGCCTCTTTCGACAGCAGGAACTTCGTTCAGCCTTAGTAAAAGCATACTTTTTGTGCCTGAAGATGGTAAACCGAGCTGTTGTAACCACATACGTAATTGTGGAACGGTATAATCCTTTCCAATAATATTCTCCATTGAATAAGCATACAAAATTGTTTGAAAGAAAAAAAAAATCGTTCCCACTTCTGAAAATTGTAGGCCGTAATAATTTGAACACGTCTGTTCCTTTTAACCAATATTCCAAAACTGAATATTTATTTATTTTCATTTGACATATTTTAGAATGTATACATTGAAACAAATTATAGTAGGCTAACTCATATATAATAATATTCAAAGTAGTTTATCCCAGATATGCCCAGCGTCCTATATATAGGACACACAAAATTCTTGAAAATTTGATATGTTATGTTTATCAAAGTACCGTTTATGTTGGTGATATACTCAGTACACATCTGTAGCCCTTGGCATATTATGTGATTCCATTATTTTGAGCTACTATTTTTGAGTTTTGAGGTCTAGTTCATCGAAGTTGCCACCGATCGCTTAGTTTTTACAATAATTTGCGTTATGACCGATTAATTATTGGGTAATTTTATAACGAAAACATACACGATGTGGAGCCTACTACGAAAAAACGTTAACTAGATGCCGAAAAGGTGACTTTGGACTATATGTCAAATGTTTTGTGTCCCATAACTCCCAGTTATATGATAAAACCCTGTGTCCAAAAGTGGTCTCAAAAACCACTTTTTTAAAAAAAATTTTAAAAAACACATAAACATACTGTTATTATTTCACATTTGCTTCTAAAATAATATAAAAATACTTTTAAAATGATCACGATCAAGCAATGGGCATATCTGGGTTATATAAGACTGGGTAACAGACGAATAGAAATAACAAGTTCAAATAAGATATAAATAGGAATAACAAGTAAGGTATATATTGTACAAATTACTACAAAAATTTATTATTTCTACATCATTTTCATCTTTTATTGTTCCAAAACAGTCCAATATTTTGCTCCGTCCTCTTTTTTCACTAATTTTATATAAACCAGATTTAATGTTCTCCTTTATATCGAAATTATTAATTTTTAAAATATTTTTCTTTTTGATTCACAATTTACACAATTTTATTTAATAACCAAAACAACAATTTTAATATTCATAACGTATGTTTGATAAAAACGCCAAAAGGTATGCTATGATTGTTATGTGAAAAATACAACTGTTTCAATCTTAAGCTTTCGAATGTTTTGTATTTAATTATAGTTTCTGGCATTTGACATTAGATGGCGCAGGGTTTTCATTTCGCAATAAAATAAATCGTTTGAAAATGTAAAAATAAGCAACAAAAGGAATATAACAACAAAAAGGTAACAAAAGGAATATTACAAAAACACTACTAGAGCGATAATAGACCATTTCTGAGAGAAAGGCTGCTTCTATAGACCCTTTCGGAAAGAAATGGATCTTCTGTAGATCCTTTCGGAAAGAAATGGAGCTTCCGTAGATTCTTTGGAAAAAAGTAGAGGTTCTGTAGATCATTGCGGAAAGAAATGGAGCTTCTATTTACGCTTTCTGAAAGAAATAGAGCTTCTATAGAACCTTTCGGAAATAAATTGAGCTTCTATAGACCCTTTCGGAAAGAAATGGAGCTTCCGAAGACTCTTTGGAATAAAGTAGAGCTTCTGTAGATCCTGAAGGAATGTTTGTTTCTATTGACACTTTCTGAAAAAAATGTGTTCTTCTATTGGCTTTCTGAAAGAAAGGGTGCTTCTATTGACCCTTTTTGAAAGGAAGGGTGTTTTCTTTTTTTCTATTGACCTTTTTTGTAGATAAGGTGTTTCTATTAACTCTTTCTCAAAAATAAGGTGCTTATATTCAACCTTTCTCAAGAATAAGCTGCTTCTATTGACCCTTTTCTGTAGATAGGGTGCTTATATTGGCCCTTTTTGAAAGAAAGGGTGCTTCAATTGAGGCTTTCTCAAATATAGGGTGCTTCTATTGACCCTTTTTCTCAAAGGCCCCTTCTCAAAGATAGGGTGCTTCTATAGACACTTTTTGAAAGAAGGGGTGCTTTTATTGAGCCTTTCTGAAATAAAGGGTGCATCTAATGAGCCTTTCTGAAATAAAGGGTGCATCTAATGAGCCTTTCTGAAATAAAGGGTGCTTCTATTGACATTTCTGAAAGGAAGTGTTCTTCCATTGACCCTTTCTGAAAGAAAGGGTGTTTCTTTTGACACTTTCTTAAAGATAGGTGCTTCTGAAGACACTTTCTCAAAGATAGGTGCTTCTGAAGACACTTTCTCAAAGATAGGTGCTTCTGTAGACCCTTTCTGAAGGAAAGGATGATTCTTTCTGAAGGAAAGGATGATTCTATTGACCCTTTCTAAAGGAAAGGATGATACTATTGACCCTTTCTGAAATTAAGGGTGCTTCTATTGACCCTTTTGAAAGAAAGGGTGTTTCTATTGACCCTTTCTGAAAGACAGGTGCTTCTACTGACAATTTCTGAAAGAAAGGGCGCTTCTGTAGACCCTTTCTAAAGGAAAGGATGATTCTATTGACCTTTTCTGAAATTAAGGGTGCTTCTATTGACCCTTTATGAAAGGAAGGGTGTTTCTATTGACCTTTTCTGAAAGACAGGGTATTTCTATTGACAATTTCTGAAACACAGGGTGCTTCTATTGACAATTTCTGAAAGAAAGGGTGCTTCTATTGACAATTTCTGAAAGAAAGGGTGCTTATATTGACCCTTTCTGAAAGGAAGGGTGTTTTTATTGACCCTTTCTATTGACCCCTTCTCAAAGATAAAGTGCTTCTGTAGACTCTTTCTAAAATAAAGGGTGCTTCTATTGACTCTTTCTGAAAGAAAGGGTGCTTATATTGACCCTTTCTGAAAGGAAGGGTGTTTCTATTGACCCTTTCTGAAAGACAGAGTACTTCTATTGACAATTTCTGAAACACAGGGTGCTTCTATTGACAATTTCTGAAAGAAAGGGTGCTTCTATTGACCCCTTCCCAAAGATAAGGTGCTTCTGTAGACCCTTTCTAAAATAAAGGGTGCTTCTATTGACTCTTTCTGAAAGAAAGGGTGCTTATATTGACCCTTTCTGAAAGGAAGGGTGTTTTTATTGACCCTTTCTATTGACCCCTTCTCAAAGATAAAGTGCTTCTGTAGACTCTTTCTAAAATAAAGGGTGCTTCTATTGACTCTTTCTGAAAGAAAGGGTGCTTCCACTGACCCTTTCTGAAAGAAAGAGTGCTTCTATTGACCCTTTCTCAAAGAAAGGGTGCTTCTATTGACCCTTTCTCAAAGAAAGGGTGCTTCTATTGACCCTTTCTCAAAGATAGGGTGCTTCTATAGACCCTTTGTTAATGATAAGGTGCTTCTATTGACCCTTTGTGTGTTTTTCAAAATTTGTGTTAATTAAATTTAAAACATTTAACACTTGTCCTAATAAGTTTTTCTTTATCGGCTTATAGATTATTAGCCTTCTAATTAAAGTAACAATAAATAATTGTAGTCTCGTGGTTTTATGGCTGATTAAATAGTTATTTTTGTTGGTGTTGGTGTAGAGAAAGACGGTAAAGAATAGACCAAGTTATTACCCACACCTTACTCACATGTTGCCGATTGGCAAATGTAAGACGCCATATAATAAACAATTAATAAAATGAAAATAAAAAATATTATTATTTAAAAATACTTCAGAGTCGAGACATTTGTCATTCCACTTCAAAACTGACAATAAACTATGGATGGTACTTTCCAAAGTGGAGAGAAAGAAAGAATGATTAAAATGAATTAATCAAATAAATTTCAGAATTAGTCACAAAATGTTCAGTGTGAGTTATGGTAAAAAAAAAACCAAAAAACTATCAACTCATGAGAATGTCATCCGTCATTTTTTGGCGGTAACTGATTTGTCAAAGTTATAAAAAACCCATTTGTGATTAGCAAAAAAGCTAAGAGAGAGGTGACTTTCCTCCATAACTTTTTCAATTAAGAAAATTTATACAATTTTTACAATTTTTGATAAGAAAAGTAAAATGAAGTAAATGCCTTCCTTCCAACATTCTGACACTGACATTGACAGTGATTTTTCCCAATATGTTTTTGGTGGTCAATAGATTGCCATTTAAACTCGTAAAGGTTTACTACAAAAGTCAGCATGGTCTTGGTCATGGCTTGTTATCAGTCAACAATGGTTTGACTTTTCAACATTTAGCTTTTTTTCATTATTTTGCTAATCTTTTTGGTAGTTACTTTATTTTGTTTCTAGTTGTTTAGTGCATTATTCCATTCCATAATAAAGCTGCCTAAATTTATTGTTTAGTGTTTATTTTTGTATTTATTGGCCAAAATGTTGTGTTTCTTTCCAAAGCGAAAAAAATTTAAGGTTGATGTTGGTTGCTGTTGTTCTCTGGAGGTCAAATGTGCTACAAGTTGTCTAAACAGTTTTTTTGATTGATTATCATTGGACCGCACAACAATAAAAAATTGCGGTTTCTTGGAGAGGTGTGGCAAATTTTTTTGTCTCGCTTTTGTTCTAGCAAATTTTCTGTTTTCAAGTTTTAATTTAAATAAAATGAATTTGGATTTTTTGCTTTGGAATTAAAGTGTGAAGCGTAATATTTTTTCGGGTATTTTTATTAGTTTTTTGCAACAAAGCAAAAGTTCAAACATTTTTTTGATTATGTGCAGTTGAAGGGCTCTATCAAGTGTCTATAGCAGCAGCTTTCTTTTAGAAAAGGTTTAAATAGAGGTCTGAATAAAGATGTCCATAGGAAATTTTTCTATTCAGCCTGGCTGAATAGTAGATTTCCATATAGAAAATTTGCTATTCAGCCTGGCTGAATAGGATATTTCCTTATAGGAAATTTGCTATTCAGCGTGGCTGAATACGATATTTCCAATAGTAGCACCCTTTCTCTCAGAAACTATTAACTACTATTAACTCTTTATGAGAGAAAGGGTGCTACTATTGACTCTTTCTGAGAGAAAATGTGATACTATTGACTCTTTCTGAAAGAAAGGGTGCTACTATTGACTCTTTCTGAGAGAAGGGGTGCTACTATTAACTCTTTATGAGAGAAAGGGTGCTACTATTGACTCTTTCTGAGAGAAAATGTGATACTATTGACTCTTTCTGAGAGAAAGGGTGCTAATATTGACTCTTTCTGAGAGAAAGGGAGGTACTATTGGCTCTCTCTGAGAGAAAGGGTGCTACTATTGACATTTTCTGAGAGAAAAGGTGCTACTATTGACTCTTTCTGAGATAAAGGGAGCTACTACTGTCTCTTTCTGAGACAAAGGGTGCTACTATTGACTCTTTCCTAGAGAAATGGTGCAACTATTGACTCTTTCTGAGACAAAAGGTGATGCTATTGACTCTTTCTGAGAGAAAGGGTGCTACTATTGACTCTTTCTGAGAGAAACGGTGCTGCTATTGACTCTTTCTGTGAGAAAACGTGCTACTATTGGCTCTTTCTGAGAGAAAGGATGCTACTATTGACTCTTTCTGAGGGAAAGGGTTCGTCTAATGACTCTTTCTGAGAGAAAGGGTGCTGCTATTGACTCTTTCTGAGAAAAATGGTGCTGCTATTTACTCTTCCTGAGTGAAAGGGTGCTGCTGTTGACGCTTTTTGAGAGAAAGGGTGCTACTTTCTACTCTTTCTGAAAGAAAGGGTGCTACTATTGACTCTTTCTGAAAGAAAGGGTGCTACTATTGACTCTTTCTGAAAGTAAGGGTGCTAACATTGACTCATTCTGAGAGAAAGGGAGGTACTATTGACTCTTTCTGAGAGAAAGGGAGGTACTATTGACTCTTTCTGAGAGAAAGGGTGCTACTATTGACTCTTTCTGAGAGAAAATGTGATACTTTTGACTCTTTCTGAGAGTAAGGGTGCTAACATTGACTCTTTCTGAGAGAAAGGGAGGTACTATTGACTCTTTCTGAGAGAAAGGGTGCTACTATTGACATTTTCTGAGAGAAAAGGGGCTAGTATTGACTCTTCCTGAGATAAAGGGTGCTACTATAGACTCTTTCTGAGAGATAGGGTGCTACTGTTGACTCTTTCTGACAGAAAGGGAGGTTATATCGACTCTTTCTAAAAGAAAGGGTGCTACTATTGACACTTTCTGAGAGGAAATGTGCTACTATTGACTCTTTCTGAGTGAAAGGGTGCTGCTATTGACTCTTTCTGTGAGAAGTGGTGCTACTATTGACTCTTTCTGAGAGAAAGGGAGGTACTATTGACTCTTTCTGAGAGAAAGGGTGCTACTATTGGCTCTTTCTGAAAGAAAGGGTGCTACTATTGACTCATTCTGAGAGAAGGGGTGATACTATTGGCTCTTTCTGAGAGAAAGGGTGCTGCTATTGACTCTTTCTGAGAAAAATGGTGCTACTATTGGCTCTTTCTAAGAAAAAGGGTGCTATTATTGACTCATTCTGAGAGAAGGGGTGATACTATTGGCTCTTTCTGAGAGAAAAGTTGCTACTATTGAATCTTTCTGAAAGAAAGGGTGCTGCTATTGACTCTTTCTGAGAAAAATGGTGCTGCTATTGACTCTGCTTGAGAAAAATGGTGCTGCTATTGACTCTTCCTGAGTGAAAGGGTGCTGCTGTTGACTCTTTCTGAGAAAAATGGTGCTGCTATTTACTCTTCCTGAGTGAAAGGGTGCTGCTGTTGACGCTTTTTGAGAGAAAGGGTGCTGCTTTTGACTCTTTCTGAAAGAAAGGGTGCTACTATTGAATCTTTCTGAGAGAAAATGTGATACTTTATACTCTTTCTGAGAGTAAGGGTGCTAACATTGACTCTTTCTGGGAGAAAGGGAGGTACTATTGACTCTTTGTGAGAGAAAGGGAGGTACTATTGACTCTTTCTGAGAGAAAGGGTGCTACTATTGACATTCTCTAAGAGAAAAGGGGCTAGTATTGACTCTTTCTGAGAGAAAGGGTGCTACTATTGACTCTTTCTGAGAGATAGGGTGCTACTGTTGACTCTTTCTGACAGAAAGGGAGGTTACATCGACTCTTTCTAAAAGAAAGGGTGCTACTATTGACACTTTCTGAGAGGAAATGTGCTACTATTGACTCTTTCTGAGTGAAAGGGTGCTGCTATTGACTCTTTCTGTGAAAAGTGGTGCTACTATTGACTCTTTCTGAGAGAAAGGGAGGTACTATTGACTCTTTCTGAGAGAAAGGGTGCTACTATTGACTCATTCTGAGAGAAGGGGTGATACTATTGGCTCTTTCTGAGAGAAAAGTTGCTACTATTGACTCTTTCTGAAAGAAAGGCTGCTACTATTGGCTCTTTCTAAGAAAAAGGATGCTACTATTGACTCTTTCTGAGAGAAAGTGTGCTACTATTGACTCATTCTGAGAGAAGGTGTGATACTATTGGCTCTTTCTGAGAGAAAGGGAGGTACTATTGACTCTTTCTGAGAGAAAGGGTGCTACTATTGACATTTTCTGAGAGAAAGGGAGGTACTATTGACTCGTTTTAAGAGAAAGGGTGCTGCTTTTGACTCTTTCTGAAAGAAAGGGTGCTACTATTGAATCTTTCTGAGAGAAAATGTGATACTTTTGACTCTTTCTGAGAGTAAGGGTGCTAACATTGACTCTTTCTGAGAGAAAGGGAGGTACTATTGACTCTTTCTGAGAGAAAGGGTGCTACTATTGACATTTTCTGAGAGAAAAGGGGCTAGTATTTACTCTTCCTGAGATAAAGGGTGCTACTATAGACTCTTTCTGAGAGATAGGGTGCTACTGTTGACTCTTTCTGACAGAAAGGGAGGTTATATCGACTCTTTCTAAAAGAAAGGGTGCTACTATTGACACTTTCTGAGAGGAAATGTGCTACTATTGACTCTTTCTGAGTGAAAGGGTGCTGCTATTGACTCTTTCTGTGAAAAGTGGTGCTACTATTGACTCTTTCTGAGAGAAAGGGTGCTACTATTGACTCATTCTGAGAGAAGGGGTGATACTATTGGCTCTTTCTGAGAGAAAAGTTGCTACTATTGACTCTTTCTGAAAGAAAGGCTGCTACTATTGACTCTTTCTAAGAAAAAGGATGCTACTATTGACTCTTTCTGAGAGAAAGTGTGCTACTATTGACTCATTCTGAGAGAAGGTGTGATACTATTGGCTCTTTCTGAGAGAAAGGGTGCTACTATTGACTCTTTCTGAGTGAAGGGGTGCTGCTATTGACTCTTTCTGAGAGAAAGGGTGCTACTATTGACTCTTTCTGAGAGAAAGTCTGCTACTATTGATTCTTTCTGAGAGAAAGGATGCTACTGTTGGCTCTTTCTGAGAAAAAGGTGCTGCTATTGACTATTTCTGAGTGAAGGGGTGCTACTATTGAGAGAAAATGTGATACTATTGTCCGTTTCTGAGAGAAAGGGGACTACTATTGACTCTTTCTGAGAGAAGGGGTGCTACTATTGACTCTTTCTGAGAGAAAGGGTGCTACTATTGACTCTTTCTGAGAGAAAGGGTGCTACTATTGACCTTTTTTGAGAGAAAGGGTGCTACTATTGACTCTTTCTGAGAGAAAGGGAGGTACTATCGACTCTTTCTAAAAGTAAAGGTGCTACTATTGACTCTTTCTGAGAGAAAGGGAGGTACTATCGACTCTTTCTAAAAGTAAAGATGCTACTATTGACTCTTTCTGAGAGGAAAGGTGCTACTATTGATTCTTTCTGCGAGAAGGCTCTTTCTGAGAGAAAGGGTGCTACTATTGACTCTTTCTGAGAGAAAATGTATTACTACTGACTCTTTCTGCGAGAAGGGGTGCTACTATTGATTATCTCTGATAGAAAAGGTGCTCCTTTTGACTCTTTCTGAAAGAAGGGGTGCTATTATTGACTCTTTCTGAGAGAAAGGATGCTTCTTTTTGCACTTTACGGGAGAAAGGGTGCTACTATTGAATCTTTCTGAGAGAAAGGGTACCACTATTGACTCTTTCTGAGAGAAAGGGTACTACTATTGACTCTTTCTAAGAGAAAGTGTGCTACTATTGACTCTTTCTGAGAGAAAGGGTGCTACTATTGACTCTTTCTGAGAGAAGGGGTGCTGCTATTGACTCGTTTTAAGAGAAAGGGTGCTGCTATTGACTCTTTCTGAGAGAAAGGGTGCTACTATTGACCCTTTCTGAGAGAAAGGGTGCTGCTATTGACTCTTTCTGAGAGAAAGGGTGCTGCTATTGAATCTTTCTGAGAGAAAGGGTACCACTATTGACTCTTTCTGAGAGAAAGGGTACTACTATTGACTCTTTCTAAGAGAAAGTGTGCTACTATTGACTCTTTCTGAGAGAAAGGGTGCTACTATTGACTCTTTCTGAGAGAAGGGATGCTGCTATTGACTCGTTTTAAGAGAAAGGGTGCTGTTATTGACTCTTTCTGAGAGAAAGATTACTACTATTGACTTTTTCTGAGAGAAAAGGTGCTACTATTGACCCTTTCTGAGAGAAAGGGTGCTGCTATTAACTCTTTTTGAAAGAAAGGGTGCTACTATTGACTCTTTCTGAGGGAAAGGGTACTACTATTGACTCTTTCTAAGAGAAAGTGTGCTAGTATTGACTTTTTCTGAGAAAAAGGGTGCTACTATTGACTCTTTTTGCGAGAAGGGGTGCTGCTATTGACTCGTTTTAAGAGAAAGGGTGCTGCTTTTGACTCTTTCTGAGAGAAAGGGTGCTACTATTGACTTTTTCTGAGAGAAAGGGTGCTACTATTGATTTTTTTGCGAGAAGGGGTGCTGCTATTGACTCGTTTTAAGAGAAAGGGTGCTGCTATTGACTCGTTTTATGAGAAAGAGTGCTGCTATTGACTCTTTCTGAGAGAAAGATTACTACTATTGACTTTTTCTGAGAGAAGGGGTGCTACTATTGACTCTTTGTGAGAGAAAGGGTGCTGCTATTGACTCGTTTTAAGAGAAAGGGTGCTGCTTTTGACTCTTTCTGAGAGAAAGGGTGCTACTATTGACTTTTTCTGAGAGAAAGGGTGCTACTATTGACCCTTTCTGAGAGAAAGGGTGCTACTATTGACTCTTTATGAGAGAAAAGATGCTACCATTGACTCTTTTTGAGAGAAAGGGTGCTACTATTGACTCTTTCTGAGAGTATTATTTCAAAATTTGTGTTAATTAAAATTAAAACATTTTCTTTCTGAGAGAAAGGGTGCTACTATTGACTTTTTCTGAGAGAAAGGGTGCTACTATTGACCCTTTCTGAGAGAAAGGGTGCTACTATTGACTCTTTATGAGAGAAAGGATGCTACCATTGACTCTTTTTGAGAGAAAGGGTGCTACTATTGACTCTTTCTGAGAGTATTATTTCAAAATTTGTGTTAATTAAAATTAAAACATTTGTCAATTGTTCTAATAAATGAATACAGATTTCCATAAGAAATTTCCTTTTCAGCTTGGCTGAATTGGATTTCGTTAGGAAACTTTAAAATAAAATAATTTAATTTAAATAAAAGTATCCTTCATTTTGTCTTTTTTTCGTATATTTTTTATTTAAATAATAATTATTTATTATAATTTAAAATTTGGCAACAATTAAAACTTAAAAACTAAAAAATACATACTTTTTATAATAATAGTAATAAAAACAATGGACTACAAAAATACCTAAGGAAGAAAGGGGAATTAACCCTCCCCTCTCAGCCAACAAACTATGCTCTTTATGAATGCAATGGGGATGCTCTATTATGGCTCCACAATATTTATAAGAAAATTGTACATTTAACTTAAGGATATGTGAAAATTATTACCACTATAATGCCATTTTGTTTAAACAACAATAAAGATTATTTATAAAATAAGAAAATGTGTTTTTTTTCTAATAATTAAAACTAATGTAGCAGAAAGGCAAAGTCTTTCTCTCTTAAGAAGGATAAACTTTCTTCATAGGAAAATAATTTATTTTTACTCTTTTTTATTGAGAGAGTCCCTGGGGGGAAAGAAAATGCCTTGTGTTTAGAGATTAATTACAATTGATGATCACCTCTCTCTCCGTGTCACAAAGAGAGGTAACTATGGCTTTTATAATAGAATCTAAAGAGAGAAAAAATCTCTGTGATAAATGGCCATTACAAATTGCTTTCAATCTCCATATCTTAACTGGTAGATTTGTTGGTTGTTTGGAATGTGTCTAACTCTACTGGAAAGTATTTGAAATGGGAGGGGTTTTGGGGCTCTATTCCACCTTCAGCACAGGTGTCACTTCAATATCTTCCTGATCGGCTTTAATTTCAAATTTCAGTTTAGCCAATTCTTTCAGTTCATCATCAACTTGGGCCCCTTCAACTTCTTTCACCACCTTTACAGTATCGGGATATTTGTTGGGTTCATTCAGTTCCCGGGAGAAGGAAACTACCGTCTTGGGTTCAAAATTAACACCCTTTTCACCACTGGGATCGGGAGAGGGTATGCTGGGTGTGCTCAAGGCATTGGTGTGGGAAATTGTGATTTCATGACCATTTTCTTCAGAGTGGCCATTGGTTTTGGGTGCTTCTTCTTCAACAAGGGGAGCTGAGGTGACCACAGCTTCAACATGACCATTTTCTTGGGGCTTTTCTTCCTCTGCAACATGGCCATTTTCTTGGGGCTTTTCTTCCTCTGCAACAATGGGGGCTGAGGTTACCACAGCTTCCACATGACCGTTTTCTTGAGGCTTTTGTTCTTCTTCCTCTACCATCAAGGCGGATGTTACCACGGCTTGCACTGGGGCAGCTTCAGCTTCCGTTTCATTAGCTTTGGTTTCCTCTGTTACTTCTGGGGTTTCTTCAGCCGAGGTAACAACAGCAACTTGGGCGGTCTCCTCAGTTTCGGCCTTAACTTCTTCCACCAAGGCTGAGGTGACTACAGCCTCTTGTGGTTGCTGTTCCTCCTCTTCAACTTTAGTTTCCTCCTCGGTTTTGTCATCATCTTCTCCAGCCACTGCCTTATTGACCTCTTCAATGGCCTTGTTTACTTCATCCTCCTCCACATGGCCATTTTCAGTTACACTGGTCTCTTTCACTTCCTCAGAGGTTGTTTCAGCTGGTGTCTCTTCCAACTGTTCCTTAGGTTCCTCCACAATTTCCTTGGCAATTTCTTGCAATACTTGTTCCTCCTGCTTCTTTTCCTCGGCGGTTTCCTCGACAATTTTCTCCGGTTGTGTTGCAGGTGGAGGAATTTCCAAACTGGGCACCACAGCAGGACTGGACATGGTTTCCACAAACGATTTACGATTGGGCGACGAGGGTGAAATCAAAACCTGGGTAAAGTAGCCACTGCGTCTATTTTCGAAATCCAAATTCTCCTTGGCCAAACGTTCTTGGATACGTCTTTGGCGGCGTATAAATTCGGGAACATTTTCATCTTCACCCTCCTTGAGTGGAGGATCAGGGATTTTGGTACGTCTCAACACCACCTTGGCCATTTCATGTTCATCATTGTTGTTGCTGCTGTTGTTATTGTTGACCAAATTTTGCTTAGCCAAATTTTGTTTGGTAGCCACACTAATGTTCGTGGGCTTAAAGACCCCATTGAAGGTGGTCGACTTGACAACAAATTCATTTTTGGGTACTGCATCAACTTTTGGCGACAAAGGATTACCATTTCCATTGGAAAGCGAACCATTGCCATTTTGAATTTTTGGCGAACGTTGAATGGTGAAATTGGGCTTGCCGTGGTTGATCAACAGCTTGGTGGCCGGCGAGGGTGTCTTGTCACCGTTAATAGAAATGCCAGCGCGTAACTGCAATTTGGGCTTATTGTTGATATCAGCCATGTTAAAGTTGTGATGATAGCTACGTTGTTGATAAACAGGCAACACTGTAAAGAAACGAAGAAGAAGAGGAAGAAAAAAATTAAAATTTTATAATAATGAAACTGGTTTTGGGTTCAAATCTTGTTAAAAGTTTTTTGACATTTGTTGCTGTTAATTGCAATTAATTAGCAAATGTTCTTCAGATAAGAAGCTTCTTCTTCTTTTTCTGATTCATAAATATTTTGCATATTATTAAGTAAACAAATTATGTTTCTTAAATATTATTTTTAAAAATAATGGTGATGGCGAAGTCATATTGCACTTGTCATCGATTGTTTGGAAACAAAGAACTGAAGATGAGTGGTATTTAAATAAAGTTAAAAATACCAAATTATTAAGCTTTTATTGCAAGAGATAATCATCATATTAAAAAAGAATAAAAAACCGTTATATGGGAGGTTCAGTTGACGTCACGAATCTCTGAAAATTACACCAGATGAATCATAAACAGTCTTACTTTCCTCCGGTCATCCTCTTTCTCTCTCTTTCAATCTATTACATAAATTATGTAATTGAGAAGACATTTGTTTTAGGAAGATCAGTTGATTATAAGAGATCAGGTTATCTCCTCATAGAAGATCAGAGGTTTTCTTTTAGAAGATCAAGTGAAATTTTTATAGAAGGTCAGTGATCTGTCGATCTACAGAATATGAGGAATATCAGCGATGTTCTTATAGACGATCCGTAAATTGCAGGTCAGTTGATCTTCTTATAGAATGTGAGTAAATCTTCTTATAAAGATAAGTAGACCTTCCCAGATACGATTAGTAGATCTTCTGATAGACGGTGAGGAGATCCATTTGTAGAAGATCCGTAGATCCTCTTATAGAATATCAGTTGATCCTCTTATAGAAGATCTTTAAATCTTCTTATGGAAGATAATTAAATCTTATTATGGAAGATAATTAAATCTTCTTATGGAAGATCAAGTGGTCTCCTTATAAAAGATCAGGTGGTCTTCTTATAGAATATCAGATAAACATTTTCTTACGAACATTGGGTGATCTTCATTTAGAAGATCAAGTGAACTTCTTATAGCGGATCAATTAAAATTCTTTTAGGAGGTTATACGCTTTATAAAGATCAGGTGATCTTCTTAAAAAACACGTGATCATTCTAAAGGAGATCTGTGACCTTTTTATAGATGATAATTTGATCTTCTTATGGAAGATCGGGCAATATTCTTACAGAAGATCTTCTGCAATCATCTTATGGAAGATCAGAGGATCAATTGTAGTTCTTGAATGATATCAGGTCAATTTATTATAGAGAAGATCAGTTGATCTTCTTAGAGAAGGCCAGGTGATCTTCTTAGAGAAGGCCAGGTGATCTTTTTGTTGAAGCTCAAATGATCTTCTTGTTGAAGTTCAGGTGATCTTCATATGGAAGATCAGGTGATCTTCTAATAGAAGACCAGGTGATATTCTAATAGCAGACCAGGTGATATTCTAATAGCAGATCAGGCGATCTTCTCATAGAAGATCAGTCGAACTTCTCATAGAAGATCAGGTAATCTTCCTATAGAAGATCCGGTGATCTTCATATGGAAGATCAGATCGGTGATCTTCCTATAGAAGTTCAGGTGATCTTCCTATAGAAGTTCAGGTGATCTTCCCATAGAAGTTCAGGTGATCTTTTTGTAGAAGATCAGGTGATCTTCTCATAGAAGATCGGGTGATATTCTCATAGAAGATCAAGTGATCTCCTCATAGAAGATCGGGTGATTTTCTCATAGAAGATCAAGTGGTCTTCTCACAGAAGATCAAGTGGAATTCCCGTAGAAGATCCGGCCTTCTTCTCATAGAAGATTAGTTGATCTTCTCATAGAAGATCAGGTGACCTTCCTATAGAAGATCCGGTGATCTTCTAATAGAAGATCTTCTCATAGAAGATCAGGTGATCTTCTCATAGAAGACCAGGTGATCTTCTTATAGAAGTTTAGGTGATCTTCTTATAGAAGTTCGGGTGATCTTCTTGTACAAGATCAGGTGATCTTCTTTTTAATGGAAGTTGAGGTTATCTTCTTATAGAAGTTCAGGTAATCTTCTTATAGATGATCAGGTGATCCTCTTATAGAAGATCAGGTGATCTTCTTATAGAAGTTTGGGTGATCTTCTTATAGAACATCAAGTGATCTTCTTATAGATCAGGTGATTTTGTCTTAGATCTATTCGTAGAAGATCAGGTGATATTCATATGGAAGATCTGGTGATCTTCTTATAGAAGTTTAGGTAACCTTCTTATAGTAGATCATGTGATCTTCTTATAGAAGATCAGGCGATCTTCTTATGGAAGATCAGGTGATCTTCTTATAGAAATTCAAGTGATCTTCTTATAAAAGATCAGGTGATCCTCTTATAGAAGATCAGTTGATCTTCTTATAGAAGATCAAGTGATCTTCTTATGGGAGATCGGGTGATATTCTTATAGAAGCTCAGGTGATCTTCTTATAGAAGTTGATCTTCTTATGGAAGATCAGGTAATCTTCTTATGGAAGATCAGGTAATCTTCTTATGGAAGATCAGGTGATCTTCTTATAGAAGATCAGGTAATCTCCTTAAAGAAGGTCAGGTGATCTTCTTATAAAAGATCAGGTGAGCTTCTTAAAGAAGATCAGGGAATCTCCTTAAAGAAGGTCAGATGATCTTCTTATACAAGATCAGGTGATCTCCTTATAGAAGATCAGGTGATCTTCCTAAGAAGATCAGGTGATTTTCTTATACAAGTTCAGATGATCTTCTTATAGAATATCAGGTGATCTCATTACGGAAGATCAGGTGATCTTCTTATAGAAGATCAGGGCAATCTTCATATAGAAGTTCGGGCGATCTTCTCATAGAAGATCAGTGATCTTCTCAGAAAAGATAAGGTGATCTTCTCATAGAAGATCAGGTGATCTTCTAATAGAAGATCAGGTGATCTTCTAATAGAAGATCAGGTGATCTTCTAATAGAAGATCAGGTGATCTTCTAATAGAAAAGATCATCTTCTAAGAAAAGATCATGTGATCTTCCCATAGAAGTTCGGGTGATCTTCTTATAAAAGATCAGGTGATTTTCTTATAGAAGTTCAGATGATCTTCTTATAGAATATCAGGTGATCTCATTACGGAAGATCAGGTGATCTTCTTATAGAAGATCAGGTGATCTTCGTATAGAAGATCAGGTGATCTTCCGTAATGAGATCACCTGATATTCTATAAGAAGATCATCTGAACTTCTATAAGAAAATCACCTGATCTTTTATAAGATCTTCTTAGAAGATCAGTTGATCTGGTGATCTTTTTAGGAAGATCAGGTGATCTTCTTATAGAAGTTCGGGTGATCTTCTTATAGAAGATCAAGTGATCTTCTTATGGAAGATCGGGTGATATTCTTATGGAAGATCAGGTGATCTTCTTATAGAAGATCAAGCATGATTTGACATGCTTTAGTGCTTTATAGATCAAAAACTTTTTTGTTGATTTATGCCAAACTCTCAGTAAATTATATCAACATGACACCGGGTAATGTAAAAGTCGTAAAAAAAATAGAAATTGCTAACTCAAAAAACGAATTTTTTTAAATATGCCACTCTTTGAGTAAATGAGCGATATTTGTTCTCAGAAGCCTTTTCTTATACAGAAAACCACATATATTTTATAGGAAAAAAACGCGTTCCATAGTTGTGTTTATTGAACCCCACAACACCACGGGAGAGTAAATTAAATTTTTAGGCAATAGGGGGTAGGAAAGAGTATTGAGGAGCTCTTTCCTCTCCGCTCTCTCCCAAAAACTCAATTTACTTTCCCGAGAAATTTGTGTGTCTAAACACAGACTAAGTCTGCAGAAGGAAAAGATAAATTTATTTACAAACTTCTAAACCTAATTTCCGGACATACATAATTACAAATGTAACTTTATTATGGAACCACAATGGAAATGTTGGAAGGAAGCTTTTCCAATACCATGTTCAGGTTCAAACATATTTTGCATTTTAATTACAACAAAATCTCAAAATAAGTATTATTTACTATTCGGCAATAACAAATATTCGTCATACATTAGATACCACCAGTATTTTTTTTTAATTTCCTACATAGTTTTAATTACCCGCTCAGTATTATATAATTTATTCTCAGACCTCCGAAACCCTGCTAGTTTTAATGCGCCTTTAATGTCAAGAGGAAATAATTTAGCATGGTAAATATTTACCATCAATTAAAGAGGTGGCTTACCCCACATTTTCACTACTATTTTTTAAAGGTGTGGTCCTTGTAAATAGACTGCATAGTATATGTGTTCGTATGTGTGTGTGTGTGTGTGTGTGTGTGGGGTTCTTTAACAACAATAATATTTGTCAATGTTTACATTGTTAAATAATAATAATAAAAAATGGCAAAAAATATATTCCCCTACATATGAATGTGGCGAATGTTTTCCAAGCACTTAAGATAATTATAAAGAACAAAAGCAGAAATATATGGAGCAATGTTAACAAAATAAGACACTCAAACCGCTGGAAAGCAATACAAAAACGTAACAATAAGCAAAAGGTAATTTCAGACCACAACAAACAATGCGGCGCCGACCCGACATCTTGCCAAAAGTTAATTGTTGTGGAAAACTCAAGTATGCCAAACTCTGCCCTTTCCATGTGTCCCTGCCTATTTCTCACTCTCTCTGTGTATTTGGATATGAATTCGATATGACAGATAAAAGTGATCGAGTTTTTTTTTTTTTTTTTTTTTGTTGCTTTGAGGTAGTCATGTGAAGAGAGTCCGAATAGTTTTAGGTTTTCAAGTGGACATTGGTTGTCCCATCAGTCAGCCAAGCCGACAGCCAGCCAGCCCGCAAGTCAATTGCATTGACTTATCTTACATTGGAAAAATTGGCAAGTGTTTCCATCACACAACAAATAAAACAAATTATCAGGGCCAAAATTGAATTGAATGTTGTGGTGTGACTGTCTGTCTGGTGGTTGCCACTTATCACGTGCTTTATTCATTTTAAACTTCATTGCCAATTAATCAATTAGCCGCAAAAAAATAGAGTATAACAAATGAATGAATTAAATTCTAATTATTATGTTCACACATCAACGCAAAAAAAAACTGTCCCAGCCGATCAGCTTAAAAGGTTTTAAATAACAATTACCAAGTAACGACGATCAAATTATGTGATAAAAAAAACGTCGTAGTAAAATGACATAAGTCAAACAGCAGCGGCTGTCAGCATTCATTAATAGACTATTTACACACTGTGTCACTGTGTGTGTTAAATGTTAAAGACCCCAAAACGCAATGCTTAACACTCCTCGCTACTTACTCCTCCCACCCCCTTTTTAATCATTACAAATATTTACCATGAATGCCACATTTGTTGGTTCTTATCGGTTAAATCACTACCAAGACACACAATAAGGGGGCAGAACCTTAAGACTTTTCAATCATTTACTGCTCGCGCTATTTGTTGTTGACAACAATTGTAACCTTTACATAGCCTGTCTGTCTGTCCCCGACTTGATTGCTTTTGGCAACGTGCGATAAAATCACAACAAATCCAAGGGAAAATAAAAGTTTTAAGACGTAAAAAATGCAACAACTTTGATGGCTCATGCGTGTATTTGGCATCGAACATACCTATGTAATTGACATTGAACTTAAATGTAATCGAGATTAGATTTTTTGGCTCAAGTTTTCCCACCATAAATTATATTATTGATAGGAGGTCTATGGTAGACTATAGTACATTGAGATATGAAATAGATTTTGAAAGAATGTTATGTTGTAAAAAAAAATAACTAATGCTTGGTTTACATTTACGAAATCCACTCGAATTCAACTGTCAATTCCATGGTTTAAACGTCAAATTAAATCCAATGGATTTCAGATGAGATTTCATTTGACGTTTGAGCAATGGAATTGACAGATGAAATCGAGTGGATTTCGCAAATGTAAACCTAGCATAATATTTGGTATGTCTGTAGTGGGATTCTGTAACTCATTTTTGCTGTTACCGACAAAAATCGGTAAAATTAAATCGCAAAAATATGACTAAAAACATAAAGAAAAGTTGGCATCACTGTTTGTGTCGGTAGAGGCTAGCGTCTACTTTTTATTCATCGTTAACTTACCGACAAATTTCGTTAATTATCGAAATAATAATCATTTTAATTTTACCGACAATTATCGATAACAGAAAAAATGAGTTACAGAATCCCACTACTGGTTACTTTCCCACCAAGAATTGTCCAGCAAGAACTTTCTCAGAGAGTAAGGTGTTTTTATTCTCTTTTGCTAGAAAATTTTAAAAAGTCAACAGACACCTTCCCAGTAAAAACAAGCAAGCAATCAGCTGACTTGCCAAAACAGAACAATTTGTCCGCCAATAAAGGAACCAAAGGAAGCAAAAATCTTGTATTTTATTAAAAATAAAAAAGAAAATTACAAAAAAAAATATTTTTTTCACTTTGCAACTTTGTTATCCAAAAAAGCAATACCATTAAGGTAGGTTTACATTTACGAAATCCACTCGATTTCAACTGTCAATTCCATTGATTAAACGTCAAACGAAATCTCCTCTGAAATCAATTGGATTTCATTTGACGTTTAAGCAATGGAATTGACAGTTAAAATCGAGTGGATTTCGTAATTGTAAACCAAGCATTAGGCTTGCTATTTCCACAATAAAATTCTTTTGAATTTTCACAAACATAAATCAACGAAAAATTAAAAACAGATGATTGATTGTTTTGAAGATGAAGGAGAGTTTCTAGAAGAAATTTTTCCAGCAAGAATTTGCAAACTTTCAGTAAACGAACTGTCAAAATGTCTCTCTCGAATCGCTCCCATTTGCTGATATCATAGACTAATAAATTCATAGACATTTATTTGCTCTCAGCATTTATCTTCGAAATTTTCGAAAATTGGTAGATGGCGTTAGAGGTGTTAGTAGTTTTATTTAAAGTTACTATAGATTTTAAACTATTTATTCTGATAAAAGACAAAATATGGATAATCTTTGGCCAGATCTACATCCCCATGTAAACAAATTCAACAAAATATTGTAATTTACCCCAAAACATTGTGTGAAAAGATCAGGCACTGTGCATACCGGCGACACCTACAAAAAAGAAGCACACTACAATTCTCTTTGTCTATGGATTTATTAGTCTATGCTGATATTTGGGGTAACAGACGACTTCCAGCAACATTGGTACAAATTTTAGGGTAACCAGACAGACTTATTGTTGTTGTGTGGAAACCATGAGTTCCAAGGCAGCTTGAGCAGACAACACGAATGAAAAATAAGGCTTCGTTTTGATGGAGTTTCGAACCCAAAACCTGTTCCTTTGAAAGTTGTTATCGGGAGCTAGCGAAAATTAGGGAAGGGAAAATATTACCCTTTTGAAAATTTTGGCAAATATTCAGCACAAGACTCCTTGACAACACTCCGAAGAATATTTTTGTGGAAAATAGAGAGTTAGAGCACCAATAAAGGGGGTCATTTTGGTCCATATTCAATATAAAACGTGGGAATCGGAAAGAATCATACCTGTGTTTGATGTCAAAAAAAAATCCTTAGCTCTGTGAATTAAAAATTTCATATATAAACAGATTGAATACCAGCTACACAACCAAAATCTTTTTTCCCAAAAATTATCAGAGCAATTATATATATTTCCCTCGGAATTTTCCACACGGAAAATAATTTTAAAAAGTGAAATTCTTTTCAAATCAATATTTTGAAACGATGGAAACTACGAGAACCACTTAATTATGGGATATTCATTCCATTTTTTGGACATAAATATGAAAAGACAAAAATTGTGAAATTGGGAAAAGAGAACAATTTCGCACGGAATTTTTATTCATGATTGCCCTGTATGTATTTAGGAGGTTTTCAGAATTTTGTGGCCCCTTTTTAGATATATTAATGCTTGGTTTACATTTACGAAATCCACTCGATTTCAACTGTTAATTCCATTGGCTAAACGTCAAATGAAATCCAATGGATTTCAGATATGATTTCATTTGACGTTTAAGCAATGCAATTGACAGTTGAAATCGAGTGGATTTCGTAAATGTAAACCTAGAATAACTTGCCGACAAAAATATAAGCTTCGTTCCCGTACTTTTTAATATTAAAACTCGTAAAAGAGAGAACAGCAAAAAATTTGTTCTCACGCACAAGTTTTTTGAAATAGTTCGGGAACTGAAAATGGAAAATGCGTCAAAAAAACTGGAACAAATGTCAAAGTCGGCGTGTCAGCCAATCAGACGCCGGCAAACATGTTGCACATTTTTACTCGCCCAAATTTGTCGTGTAAAAAGTTTTTAAAGAGAGCGTCATTCAGCGCATATTTTTGTTTAAAGAGAAGTGCACATTTTACAACTTTTTTGTGTACGGGAACGCTTTTTCGGGAAAAATGTGTAAAAGTGGTAAAAATTGTAAAAACTTTTTAGTTCTGAAACAAAGCTATAGATCTGTATTAAAGCTCAAAAGTGTTGCGGAGGTGGTACTTGAAGAAAATGAACCAACAAAGTCCATTTTGGAAGTGGATCTGATTTAGGAAGTCATTCCATTCGACATTGTGGCCACCAGCCATTCAGTTGCCCACCATATAATTTATAACTTTTGAACCATTGTTTCCGGAAGCAAAATTTGTGTTTTCCTCTGTTTCAACTTAAGAGAGAAAGTGAGAAAACTAACGGGGAATTTACGTTCAGAGTATCCCCCCATATCGTTACAAACAGGACCACAAACAGTTGCTTCGGTAAAAAATTCCAAAAGATCCTCAAGCCGACCCTAACTTGCATTTAAATAAAATTTTTGAACTTTTGTGAGGTAGGGGTACGCGTAAGGATTGAATCAATATGACACATTTTCGAACTTTCGAAAAATTTGGCCAAATATTACAAGATCAAAAGGTGGGACTAAATCAGTAGCTCCTAAATTTGTGAGTGGAAGGAGTGGACCGATAAACACCAGCTTCCAACTTTATCTAAGATTCGCAGAAACATTACGATATGAGAAGATAACCAGATCTGCTATAGAGAGAACACCTGATCTTTCATAAGAAGATCACCTGATTTTCTAAAATACGATCACCAGTTCTTCTAAAAGAAGATGTTTAAGAAGATCACCAAATCTTCTATATAAAATCACCAGATTTTCTATGAGAAGATAACCAGATCTGCTATAAGGAGAACACGTTCTTTTATAAGAAGATCACCTGATTTTCTAAAAAAAATCACCAGATCTTCTAGAAGAAGATCATTATGTATCCAACAGGAAGATGACCAGAGCTTCTGTAAGAAGATAACCAGATCTTCTATTAGAACATCACCACATCTTCTATAAGAAGATCACCTGATCTTGTATAAAATAATAACCTGATCTTTTAAAAGAAGACCCCTGATCTTCTATAACAAGCTCAGGAAAAGATCGCACAATCTTTTATAAGAAGACAATCTAATTTTTACAGAAGACCGCCATATCTGCTATAAGAATATCAGTTGACATGTTATAAGAAAATCACCAGATCTTTTATAAGAAATCACTAAATCTCCTATAAAATTATCACCAGATTTTCTATAAGAGGATCACCAGATCTTCTACAAGAAGAACAACGGATCTTCCACATGAAGGTCGCCAAATCTTCTATAAGAAGATCACCAGATCTTCTAAAAGAAGTTCACCAGATCTTCTATAAGATCACCGGATTTTCTATAAGAAGATCACAATTTTCTATAAGAAGATCAACAGATCTTCTATAAGATGATAACCATATCTTCTTTAACAAGATCACTTGATTTTCTATAAGAAGTCGCCAGAACTTCTATCAAAGGATCACCAGATCATCTATAAGAAGTTCACCTGATCTATGAGAAGTTCACCTGATCTTTTATGAAAAGATCTCCCGATCTTCTTTGAGAAGATCACCTAATTTTTTATGCAAAGATCAGTTGATCTTCTTTGAGAAGATCACCCCTTATCTTCTATGAGAAGATCACCTCATCTTCTATGAGAAGATTACCTCATCTTCTATGAGAAGATCCACTGATCTTCTATAAAAAGATCCCCTGATGTTTTATAAAAAGATCCATTGATCTTCTATAAGAAGATCACCTGATCTTCTTTAAGAAGATCACCTGATCTTCTTTAAGAAGATCACCTGATCTTCTTTAAGAAGATCACCTGATCTTCTATAAGAAAATCACCTGACCTTCTTTAAGGAGATTACCTGATCTTCTGCGAGAAGATCACCTGATCTTCTATATGAAGATGGCTTGATCTTCTATAAGAAAGTCACATGAACTTCTATAAAAATATTACCTGATCTTTCATAAGAAGATCACCTGGTCTTCTATAAGAAGATCGCCTGATCTTCTTTAAGCAAATCACAAGATGTTCTCTACGAAGATTATCTGATCTTTTATAAAAATATCGCCCGATCTTCTACGAGAAGACCCTCTGATCTTCTATAACAAGATGGACTGATCTATAAGAATATAACCAGATGTTCTATAGGCAGATTCCCTGATCTTCTATAAGAAGATGATCTGATCTTCTATAAGAAGATGATCTGATCTTTATAAGAAGATCACCTGATTCTTACAAAGATTGCTCGATCTTCTATAAGAAGACAAAACCAATTTTAACCGATGATCTCCAGATCTCCTATAAGATCACCTGATCTTCTATAAGAAAATCACCTGACCTTTTTTAAGGAGATTACCTGATCTTCTATGAGAAGATCACCTGATCTTCTATAAGAAGAGGCCCTGATCTTCTATAAGAAGAGGCCCTGATCTTCTATAAGAAGATGGCCTGATCTTCTATAAGAAGATGATCTGATCTTTATAAAAAGATCACCTGATTCTTACAAAGATTACCCGATCTTCTATAAGATGATCACTAGATTTTTTGTAAGAAGATCATTCGATTTTCTATAAAAATATCACCTGATCTTCTCTAAAAAGATCGCCTAACCTTCTATAAGAAAATCTTCTGACCTTTTATAAGAAGATCACCTGATCTCCCGATCTTGTATAAAAATATCAGCAGATATTCTGTAGCAAGATTCCCTGAATGAAATATTACTTCATCTTCTGCTAGGATCTTCTCTAAGAAGTTTACTTGGTCTTCTAGAGGAAGATCACACGATTTTCCAAAAGAAGATCACATGGTCTGCATAAGAAGAGCACCAGATCACCGCTACAATAATAAGATGATCTGTATGTAGTTTTTTATAAGAACAACTGTGGTCTTCTATAAAAAGACCTGTGGTCATCAATAAGAAAAGCTGTCATCTTATATAAGAAGAAGACCTATGGCCTTCTATAAAAATGCTTGTTGTTTTTAATAAGAAGACCGGTGGTCTTCCATAGGAATACTAAAAACCTGGTAGACCACATAAGTATACCTATGGTCTTCTATAAAAAAAAAGCTGCGATCATTTGCGGCCTTCGATCTTCTAGAAGAAAATCTGTGATCTTCTATATCAAGACTTGTGTTGAGACTGCTCAACGAAGGCCTGTGATTTTCTATGAGAAGGTCTATGGTCCTCTATAAGTATGCGGGCGGTCTTTTATACAGTCTTTTTTTATAATGCCTCATGTTTGATATTGTATAATGAATTAAAATTAACGAATTTTTTTCTACTATTTGTCGCTCATTTTCAACCAGAACTTGCATTTTTGCACACCTTGGCGTCTACAACTAATTATTAAAGTATAAATATTATTGCATTAAATACCTGTGATATTTATTTCCGCTTACTTAACAGTTAGACAGTTAACAATTATTTTGTTTAAATAAATATTACCCATAAAAATGCAGCAACAACAATTTATTGCTAAATGAATGAATCATCATTAAGAATTATGTTTGTTGTGGGAAATAATTTATAAAGTTTTTAAATGTCATGAATATTATTTGAAAAAATTAATACCCATACTCGTACACCTGTCATTGTTGTTAGTAGTTATTGTTAGTAGTTTTTGTTGTGGGGTATACTTTACAGTATTTATAATAATTATAATATTCTGGGAAGTATATTGACGTAAGTGGAAAAAACAAAACTCCCAATTAATTATTAATTTTTGAATTTGAAAAGTGGCGTTTGTTTTTATTTAAGGAGAGAGATAAGGTAAACGTAAAGCAAAAAACAAACTCTACAAAACACCCTCCCCCGAAACCAATAGAAAGATAAGAAAACAATTTTTAGAATTAGGAAAAAACCAAAAGCAACTCAAAAGTTTAGTGTGTGGGTGATAAATCATATTTGCATAAGGGAAGGGAAGAATCATATTTGCGAGAGGAAAGTGTTGTTGGAGTAAGACCTTGAGTTCCGAAAAATAGCATAATTGACATTTTATATTTCTATGGATATCTTGTTTGGCAAAGTTGATTTTGTTAATGGGAAGGATGTTTGACATGATGCGCAATAAGATTTTGGGGTATTGTTAGTCAATACTGATTCAAAATAATATAAAATTGGGATTTATAATGACATGTTTACATGAGAGTTTTTTGTCAGGTTCACCTCCAATGGAATTGGCAATATAAATTCACTGATTTTACTAAAATTCAGTGCAGTGTAAACATACTATAAGTTTGAAATGTGATATATAGCCCAGAAGGGACAGTGAAGACATCATGTGAAAAGTCCAACCCGATTGTATTCTAATTCAATAACATATGGTCTTCTACTTCCGAACGGAGTGTCGAACCTAAATCGCCAGTACTTGCATACATATTTAGAATATAAACTTAAAAAGATATTCTCATAATAACTGATTACCACATTGGCAAACCAAAAAGTAATAACTTAATTAACCTTTTTTAAACCAATCATAAACATTATTATTAAAACCTGTCGCAAGCAACATTCAAATTAATTAATTCAATATTTTTATTATTAACTTAGCAAAAACAAACAGCAATTTTAAGAATGACTTCTTTAACAAGTTGCAATAAAAGAGAACAAGCCAATCACTATCATCATCATTGGACGATGGAAATCAATCACCCATAATTGAAAACCGGAATATAAGTTGATGATATTTTATTTCCTTGATTCTATGTTTCAAGATTTTAGGGTATTTATTAAGACACTAAATGCATTTATCATCGTCATCATCATCCGAATACATTTCCACCTAACAAGGTATTTATGTATGTAAGTATTTCATCACCAAGCCGCGGCAATTGACACAGTAACTTATATTCTGAGAAGAAACCCCCCCGCCCGCTCGGCCAATTCATTTTGAATATTAGCTATTTTATTACTGTGAGCTTGTTTGCCATTACAACTAATACGCTTATTTAAAAAGTAGAGGAAACCAAAAACAGCACAAGAGAAACAAGGGCAGAAAAAAAATTACATACAAGTAATTTGAAGGTCACGTAAATTACTTACTGGACATTATATGTGAATAATTAGAAAAGAAACAAACCAAGGGGTAAACAGCAAATATACCTGTTACACGCTTCAACGACTCTATCCACCTTTTTAACTCCTTTGTTGTTAACACCCCCGCCCTTGATCTAGCACACCATACAGATACAAAACTTTAAGGTTTTGTTTTTATTATTATTTTGAACAACAACCTGATCTCTGATAAAAAAAAAACTACAAAAAACTGTTAAGTGTTTTGTTGTTAATAGTTAATTAAAAAGGTTATTTCGGCTTAGACGAAAAAGCAAAAAACGAATAAATAATTGAAATAACAACAACTCATACTTTATGTTTTATGGACCAAAACATTGTGGAATTGAAATCGAAATTTTGTTTATATAAAAAAACAATTGTAATTCATAACAGTATTCAAGTCATATACTCATTGTTTGCAACAATAATATTATAAACCTTCATAAAATATTTTAATAGTTTCAAATTTTGCGGAAATACACGGTTTTATGGTGGGGCATGATGCATGACTTTTGGAAGTGAATTGAAGTTCAAAGAATACATATTAAATTCAAGATAAAAATAAATAGAAATATGTTTATAAAAATAAGAAATATTTAATGTTGTATTGACATCGAACCTGTATTAACCTGCACCCAAGTAATTATCTCAGTCTTCGGCTTGCAATTGTGAGAAAAGTCAATGGCTACTAAAGTTGGGTAATCTAGTTCCTAGTTCCTTGTACTAGTTCCAAAACGTATGAGTAACATCATGGAATATAACGAGTGATATTAAGTATACGCAGTTTGTTCAAAGAAAAAATGTGGGCCATTAGAACTGCGAAGTGAACGAGATAGTTCCCTATAGTTCCTTTGGCACAACTCTAATGGCTACAATTCGAAAAACGTCTGAGAAATGGGAAATCATATAAACTCCCAGTTCGGGAGGTAATTAATAGGTCCGTACGTACAAATTTTTACTGAATGCTGTTCGACAACAAAATTATCCAGCAAAAGAGAGCGAGTTTGGAGAGAATTTTGGAGAGTTTTGTGACTGAGAACTTGCAAATTTTTGCTGGGAAAATTTGTCCCGTAAAAATTTGTAAGTTCGGCCAGCTGACTTTTAATCAGCTGTTCAATGTAAACAACTTGAAATGTTAATATTTTGGACTAAGGAAATTTCACAATTTCATTTTTGTTTTGTGATTATAAAGCGTTGTGGATAGGATTACTGCTTTAAATAAGTCAAATGCAATTTTAAAATTTATGTTTTTGTTCCATTTGGTTTAAAATATCATACATTTTCGGAAACAGCTGACTTTCTTGCAAGTTTTTGCAAAATGTTGTTCGATAACTTTCTGCAATTTTTCTTGCTTGAGAGAGTAAAATTCACTGAGAGAAGTTGCTGGAACTTGCTGAGTAATTATTGCTGGGAAAGTTATCGCACGGAACTAATGATGGCGATGCCGGTATTTGTCAACTTTGGCTTGGCGGGAAACAGTTCGAAAGTCGAGGATATTTGCAGTCAAGCAAGGTGTTGTTGTTGATGTTCATCCTTTCTCCCGACGATCGCCAAATTGATAATAAAATCGGTAGCAAGTCCAATTGAATGATCGAAAAGATTTTTTTAAATCAGTTAAAAATCGATTTCGACTTTTACCCTGCGTTCACAAATGCCAGTATTGGCAAGACAATAGCAAAAATACAAACCTTTTTCACAAATACATTTATAAGTTTTTAAATGTGTATAGAGAAAAGTATGAATGTATTGGAGAAAATGGTTTGTAACTTTGCTATTGTCTTGCCAATACTATCTGTGTGTAAACGCCTAGTTATGCTTGGTTTACATTTACGAAATCCACTCGATTTCAACTGTGAATTCCTTTGCGTATACGTCAAATGAAAACTCATCCGAAATCCATTGGATTTCATTTGACGTTTAAGCAATGGAATTGACAGTTAAAATCGAGTGGATTTCGTAATTGTAAACCCAGCATTAGACCTTTCAACATAAAAAAGTCGACTAATCAAAAGTCGGTTTAACTATACAGACAGGTCAACACATGTCTTATAGTACGTTTATATATAACCAGATTTATCAAACCCACTGGGTTTCAAATGTCACTTCCTTTGCGTATACATCAAATAAATCCTCATTAAGAAGGTTAACCCTGCAAAGGCTATAATATAAACATGGCCTTACTATCCCTGGATAGTACAGCTGGCAATAAATCGATGACACTATCGATAATATCGATTGTTTTTTTTTTTCATTCAATATCGACAGATAGTTTTTCTATCGATGTTATCGGATTAAAAATCCCTAACCTAAAATCTATTGAAATGAATAGAAATTAAGCGTCTTTTCGGTTTTGTGGATATGAAAAATTAAGTTCGTAGTCACACGTACAAACTTTTCGGAAAAAAAGATTGTATTTTTTGTCTTTTTATTAAATAGAAGCAATTGTTTTTTCTTCTTTATATTTCTGTGAGGTACTTGTGCCAGCAAAAGCATATACATTTCCGGCCATGATCTGCCCTCTAATGCTAAGTTTACATTTACGAAATCCACTCGATTTCAACTGTCAATTCCAAAGCTCAAACGTCAAATGAAATCTCATCTGGATTTCATTTGAAGTTTAACCTATGGATTTGACAGTTGAAATCGAGTGGATTTCGTAAATGTAAACCAAGCATAAGAGTGGATTTTTTTAAATATTTCTGCTTTCTAAGTTCCGTGCCAAACGTTGATATATTTTATGAGAAATTTTTGAATTTTCGGGGCAGAGAGGAAATAGGAAAACTCTCTTATCTTCCTTGTCACCTAAAGGAAGCTTGGATTTTTAAGGAATATTTCAAAAGTCATGTTCTGCCCTCTAGGAGTGGGATTTCAAGAAATCAATCCCTGTCATCTTGAAGTGGAATTTCAGGAAAAAATGTAAGATTTTTTCGACTTTTCAATACAATAAGTCGAGATGTACCTATGCCCTTCCTTGGAAGGTAGCCTACATTTAAACTGCAGTGGAAAAAACAACAGCTCACGCAAAAAATGTTGAGGCTGCAAGTAAGATACCATTTACATACTCAAAATCGTTGAACTTCGAATCAAAATACTGAAAGTGCAGAGGTAAAAAGTTGTATATTTGGAAGGATCAAAAGGTTAGCCTAGACGATCTCTCTATGGTGAGTCTGAAAAATGAACGAGGAGTATTCAGTTCTATGCCTAGTATCCGGCAAATTGGTTTAAGTCAAAGATGACAGATCTAAACGCCAAGCTTAGTGTAAGATGTACCTTGAAAAATGTAGTAGTCACTCAAGTTAGAATTTACAAATGACTTAGCTTTTAACCGTTAAACCGTCCCTTAAACCTGCCCGCTTTTCCGAGGAGTTTAAGAAATACTTAGTTTTCTAAGCATAGATTTTGCGGAATATTTGGACCTCTAGGAGTGGATTTTCATGTTATATTTCACAAATCTTGGCCTATGTGGCTTTTCAAAGAATATTTTACACAACTTTCCACACCTGGATTTTTATGTGATTATTCGAGAAAACGCCTGAAGTTTTAATGTATGTTTCGATATTATTAGGCCTCGATTTTTCATAAGTTATATAAAAAACATTTGGATTTTAAGGGGTGTTTAAAGGACCATGCTTTGCCATCTATGTGTAGATTTAAAAGAAAAAATCTAGACCAAACGGTGCCATCTATTTGTGGTTTTTCAAAGAATATTTCAAAGGTTTTGCACTGCATTTAAGGTATACATGTTTAAGAAAGTATTCAAGAATTGGCCTGGAATTTTAAGGAATATTTTAGAAGCCATTTCTGTGCCCTATGAGGGAAATTTTAAGGAAAATTCAACAGCACATTATCTGCCCACTATGAGTAAATTTCCAAGCAATATTTCAAATTCCTTTTAGGTCAAAGTTTTTACAATTATTTTTAAGTGTCATAACCTGCCCTTTAAAAGAAAAATTTTAAGGAAACTTATAAGAAATATTTTAGAATATACCCTATGAGGGAAAATTCAAAGGCTGATTATCTGCCCTCTATGAGTGGATTTTCAAACGATATTTTAAATTCCTTTTAGGTCCAAGTTTTTACAATTATTTTTAAGTGTCAAATCCTGTCTTTTAAAAGTAAGTGTTCAAGGAAACTTTTAATTGATCTTCACCGGCCTTCATTCTACCTTTTAGAAGTGGATTTTCCTTAAATCTTTGAAAGTAGCATGCTCTGCCATCTATGTGTCAATTTTCAAGGAATATTTCTGTTTGCCGGCTTCCGATTGGCTGACACGCCGACTTTGACATTTGTTCCACTTTTTTGACGTTTCAGTCATTTTCCGTTCCCGTACATTTTTGAAAAATGTGTGCGTTGAAGCTTTTCTTTCTGGATTTTTTTTTTTTTTTTTTTTTGCAGCAATAGTTTGAGTTTATTCTCTGGATGTTCAGGAAATAGTTTTTCAAAGAATATTTCAAGCTTCTCTGCTCTCAAAGGCTAGATTTTTAAAGAATATTTCGTAGCTGTTCTCAGTACTTTAGTAGGCCTTAATAATTAAGAATATTATAAAGGAATATTTTACAGATGCGTTTCTAGATGGCAGAGTATAATCTACAAGTGGATTTTCGAAGAATATTTCAAAACGTATGCTCTGCTAAATTTGAAGAATATATCGTGGTCCATTCTCAGGACTTTAGAGGAATATTTAAGAGATCATGCTATGCCCTCTATGAGCCTCTTTAATTGTAAGTTATTCACAATATTTCAAATATTTTGGAATGTCATCTCTAACCCTGCGTTTACAAATGCCAGTATTGGCAAGACAATAGCAAAAACAAACCTTTTTCACAAATACATTTATAAATTTTTAAATACCCTGTAGGAAGTGTGGGGTCATGTGTTGACATGTCGCCACTTTGTCTACTAATATGGTGACAAAGTCAACACTTTGTCACCAGGTTGTCAACTATTGATACCTTTACCTTAATAAGAAGAAGCATTGTGTATATTGACAGATGATAGCCCAACGAAGCATCCTTTTTTTGTTTTCTTAATTGTTTGGCGTAAAATAATTTTTGCGGTTGGTGAAAAAAGTGTTTTTGTAAAAATCAATAAAATATCGTGAAAACTTAAAGCATATAACTTCAATAACAAGTATGAGCAAAAGAAAATATAAAAAACATGTGAAAAATAAACAATTCTATAGCAAAGTACGAATTCTGAGGCGACTAAAAACATTTGTGGTGAAATTTGGACACATAATGGAACCTTTAGAGAAGATTGTGGAGCCTGATGTATATATTGTCCCGTCTCGCTGGAAATGCTGAATGCAACTAAACATAATAATGAAATACAATGTTGAAGAATTATTTGGCAAAAATCGATTGTGAGATTTTTCCAATGTTATACAGCTGTAATAGGCAAGCAAATTTAAGGACATATTTTTTATTTATGTTTATTTATACATGTTTATTCTTTTCAATTCCTAGATGTTATATCAACATTCAACGAATCGCCTGATAAAACGTTAAGTGCAACAGAAGAAGAACTATTTTAAGCAGACAAGTCATTGGTGCGACTTGGCCAAGAAAATAAAACGAAAACGTTTTTTTATTAGTTATATGTTTAAATGTTTAAGCAGCCTTGAAAACATCGTCTTTATTTACTAATTTTTACTTATGTGGAATCTTTGGCTTAGCCATTTAAAAAGATAAAAATACTGTAATACGCAATTTGTACATTTTTAGCATTTTCAATATTATTTGTTTTATTCTTTAATGAAATATAGTATTGAAACAAATGTGTAGCTTCATCTTCTTTCTTATTAAACGTACTATATAGCTGTTTTATCTATGAAAAGTTCCAAAAAAGCTAAAACATTTAGTATTAAAAATCTGGTACTATTGACTCACTACCTCCAATGTCTATACTGACTCACTACCTCCATTGTCTATACTGACTTACTACCTCCAATGTCTATACTGACTCACTACCTCCAATGTCAACACATGGTTCCTCAGGAACTACTGACTTACTATTGACATACTAGTTCCATTGTCAGTACTGACTTTCGAATGACACGTTCATACAAAATGTCTATAGGAAATTACATTAGTTGTCTACAGTTTGTCAGTAGTACTGTAGACAATGTCAGTAGTATGTCAGTATAGATTCACTATTGACGTTTCCTACAGGGTATGTATAGAGAAAATTATGAATGTATTGGTGAAAATGGTTTGTAACTTTGCTATTGTCTTGCCAATACTGTCTGTGTGTAAACGCCTAGTAAGGGAATTTTGAAATTTTATACTCTGCCATCTATATTTGAGATTTCATGTAATATTTTTTCTGCCCTTAGAATCTCAGTTAGTCCCGGTCTACACTAGTGTGAATTTCATAAAAAACCATGAAATTATGCTTTTCTGGATCGAGTTCCATAGTAGAGTAAAACCATAAATTGCTGTTAGTAGGCAATTCAATCTAAGTATGCCTAATTTCATGTAATTTTTTTAATGAAATTCACACTAGTGTGGATCGGGACTTAGCCAAGGATTTGGTAGAAAAATTTTTAAAAACATTTTAATTATTTTACAGGACACTTCAAAGCTATGGTCAGCCATGATCGACCCTCTATGAGTGTGTATTCAAGCAATATTTCAGAGGGACGTGATCTGTCATCTATAAGTGTATTTAAAGACATATTCCATAGTCTATACTCGAGCTGGAAAAAATCAATGGCGCTATCGATAATATCGATTTTTTAAATTCAATATCGATAGATAGTTTTGTCTATCGATATTATCGGATTAAAAATTCCATAACTAAGATTAATTAAAATAAACAGAAATTTCACGGCTTTTTGGTTTTGTGGATTTGAGAAAGTAAGTCCGTAGTAACACGTACAAATTTTTCGGAAAAGTAAAATATATTTTGTGTATTTTTATTAAATAAAAGCAATAGTTTTATCTTCTTTATATTTGTCCATAGCTTCATTCCCGTACTTTTTAATAGTAAAACCCGTAAAGGAGAGAACTGTAAAAAAATTTTTCTCAAACAAAAATTTTTGGAAATAGTTCGGGAACGGCATAATGGAAAATACGTCAAAAAAACTGGAACAAATGTCAAAGTCGGCGTATCAGCCAATCAGACTCCGACAACCATGTTACTATTTTTTACACGCTCAAATTTGTCGAGTAAAAACTTTTTGAAGAGAGCGCCATTTTTGTTTAAAGAGAAATGAACATTTTACAACTTTTTTGTGCACGGGAACGGGTTTTCGGGTAAATGTGTAAAAGTCGTAAAAGTTTTAAAACCTTTTTAGTTCTGGAACAAAGCTAAAGTAAACATTACAAAATACAGTAATAGCACGTTTACTTCGTACTGGTCTAAGTAAATTCAGTGGATTTAAATTGCCAGTTCTATTGAATATAAGACAAATAAATCCTCATAAAAGTAGTTAACCCAACAAAAAGCTCTAAAGTAAACAAACTATAAGTTTGTTGAAATTAAAGTATTTTTTCAATAATAGAGTACGAAGGAAAAGGGAGCTCAAGCGTGTTACCCCGAATAAAATACATAAATCATCTACTTATATTTCGAACTCTAGAAGTTTCTTCTCTTTTCCAATACACATCTCTATGTGCGCACTTGTAGGAAATGTGATAAAAAAAACCTGTATGTACATATATTATTTATTTATTGAAATTTTAAAATAAATTCCACAAATATTATCAACATTGTATTATTAATACAAATATTAAATGATTTGTTATCTAAATCATTTAAACAAATATTGATATTTGTATTTACTTAAAGAAATACAAATTGACATTCATTTGAATATATTACTCCTTATTAGATTATGTGTGGTACATAAATACATACAATTTCAATTGGTAAACTTTCAAAGTCTCCCTCCTCCTCCCCCATCAAATAATATTGCTGACCAAATATTCAAATATAAATTTTGTGATTATCAATCATTGAGTCAATAACACTTGACACAAAGCTATGACAAAATTGTTATTATTATTATTTGTACGTGTATAAACTACAAAACATAACATAATTCCATACAGACATACATAAGTAGTTAGATGTGTAGCAACAATTTCTTCATAACTTAATAGAAATTAAAAGCCAACATTTTGTATTTATTTCTTGAAGAAAAATATATGTTTTTTTGACAATAACAATTAAAATGGTTATGCGGCAATAATGTTGGATTGGGTGTTATTAACTATGACCACACTTAAGTGTTATAATTAAGCATATTTTTGTTTAAATAAAAAACAACAACATCATCGATACTCAAAGAAAAGAAATTCCCCAGCCAGCCAAAAAGTATCAACATTTTAATTATTTTCAACACACGAAAAAATCAACATTTATAAAAACCAACATCCAAAAAAATCATTAGTTATAGTTTTTTGGCAAACATTTTACACTCAAAGCATAATAACTGTTAATTTTTTTATATTTTTCAAACAATGATTTCTTTATTTCTTTATATAAATCGTCTTTATATGTATTTATCTGCAAGATAACCGTTAACATTGTTTGGCGAAAGATATTATTATTAAATTGTTATTAATAACAAAAACAATGTGAAAATGTTATATAATTTACACAATATGAACACTCAGAAAAAAACAATTAGTAAGCAACGGCTGTGTGTGAACAGATGTTTTGTTGTTTTTCTTTAAATATGTTTTGTAAATAAAATTAATTATTAAATATGCAAAATACATTTTTTACACTTGTGTAAATCTAGAGAACAATGTAAATACATTGTTATACTAAAACGTAGGGCTAAGAAACTCCATGGAAGATTTTAATAATTTAATAGTAGTGTTAGCTTGACAAAACAGGTCAATGTGAACATGCTCTAAGATATATGATAATACTATGTTTACATTTACGAAATCCACTCGATTTCAACTGTCAATTCCATTGCTCAAACCTCAAATGAAATCTAATCGGTGTTTTCATTTGACGTATACGCAAAGGAATTGACAGTTGAAATCGAGTGGATTTCGTAAATGTAAACATAGTATAATGATTGATTTCAAATAAAACACATGATTTGAATCCTTTACAACTTTTCTACCAGTTTACTCAATCAGTTTTTAATGATACGCGTCATTTTGATTATCTGTCAAAAATATGACATAAATGTGTAAAGTGTTTTTACGCCATATTTACATTAGCGCTTTTTATCGGGTTGACCTCCTGTATGAGGATTAATTTGATGTTTACAGAATGGAATTGACATTTGAAATCCAGGGCAGTTATTAAATCCACTTATATGTAAATGTATTACAAGCGTCAGTAACATGTCTAGGTTGCCGTTGCCATTCATGCCTAGACCGACTTAAGGGCTGTTTACACCATCTATCAATGTCATATGAGCTGTCATTTCATTCACCCATTCGACATTCTCTATGTTTGTCAAAATTGACGTCATCCATACAACTTTCAATTTGTGCGTTCATACCTACAAGTGTTATTTTCGTATGACATAACCTATAATTATAAAAACCGCTGTTTTTGTCATTGTTTACATTTATTGTTGAGTTGCAAATTTGCGCAAATTTTAATTTTGGTTGAAGGAAAATGAATATCTAGCATGTTTGTTGTGGTAGAATAGGTTTTTGGGGTTATAGAGGCATTTATGTTTTTGCCACAAAGTAATTTCCAAGACTTCTTCTTTCGAACAATCGATCTGAAAATTACATTACAAACATCCTTTGTTTACTTTTCTAAATATTTAAATATACATAACTTTCCATTTTCTTTTTTAAAAGATTTTGTTTTTCTTTTTTTTTTTTTTGAGAATGCCAGAAAACAGCTGATAAATTTATGTTTACATACAAGAATGCTGTATCAAATAGAGCGCTCCCTAAATGAAAAATTTACATATGATTTGCCAAATCATTTTGATAGATGAAAATTTTCATAGTGGTCACACTATGTGTACAACATTCGCAGGTAGAAAATTTGACATCTCATACGACATTGATAGATGGTGTAAACAACCCTTTAATAATAGTAGCATTCCACATTCCTACTCGATCTATGTCTGTATGTCTGCCATCTCTAACCTTCAACTTGACTGCAAGTAGTTAAAAAAAAGCTAAACAAAAAATATTCTACAATCACTTTTAATTTCATTACTACCCGACCCGGTATTTAAGGTTATCATTATTATTTGCTTGTGCATTACTAATATGAATGTGTAGTATTGCAGTCGTTTATATCTATCTCTAGGAGATCTTGTTTAATATGTTTCAAAAAAGTAAAAGATAATATCTGCTGTTGCAAAACAATCATGAGAGTGGGAATAATTTTGCAAAATAGCAAAAAAAAAAAAACAACTGCAATGAAATAAAATAAATATTTAAATAAGTGAAACGTATTCTAAAAGCGGTATGGTTCTTATTTTTTTTTTTTTTTTTTTTTTGTAAACAACAAGCCGGTTATGATGACGGTGTTGGACGTTATTAGAAGAAATTTTTTTCCCAGAGCGAATGTTTTATAATGTTTGTTTTGTAATAATAATTAAAAAAGTATGTATTTTTGTTTATAATCGTCATATGATAAAATTCAAAAATTGTACCTAATACGTCAATTGTCTACAAATTTTTAATTTTATCATATGACGATTAAAAATATATTTGTTAAAGATGAGTCATTCGTTGTCAAAATAAAAAAATAGTTATCGATGTTTTATTATGGAACATGTTGTCGGTAACAAAATTTTCTTTGGAAAATATTGTCGATAAGAACTTTTTCTGTTAATCTGTCCCAGAACTTTTTACTATTTTTTTTCGATAACACAAACAAAAAATTTTTATCGTAGTAAAAATGTGTAGATTCTTGCAGGTTCTGAAACAGGCATATTATCGATAACAACTTTTCTTTTAAAAATATTGTCGATAACAACATCTACTAAAGAAAATGTTGTCGATAACAATTTTATCTACAGAAAATGATGTCGATAACTTTTATTATAGAAAATGTTGTCGATTACAACTTTTTGTATACAAAGCGTAGTCGATAACTACTTTCCCTATAGAAAATGTTGTCGATAACAACGTTTTCTATAAAAACTGTTGTCGATAACAACGTTTTATATAAAAATGTTGTCGATAACAACGTTTTCTGTAGAAAATGTTGTCAATAACAACTTTTTTGTCGATAACAACGTTTTCTATAGAACATGTTTTCGATAACAACTTTTTCTATAGAAAATGATTTCGATAACATATTTTCCTATAGAAAATGTTGTCGATATAAACCTTTTCTATAGAAAAAAATATTATAGACAACATTTGCTGTAGAAAAAGATGTTATTGACAACATTTTCTATAGAAAATTTGTTATAGCAAAATTTTCTGTAGAAAAAGTTGTTTTCGACAAGATTTTCTTTAGAAAAAGTTGTTATCGACAACATTTTCTGTGGAAAACGTTGTTATCGACAACATTTTCCAGAAAGGTTGAAAGAAAAGGTTGTTATCGACAACATTTTCAATAGAAAAAGTTGCTATCTACAAAATTTTGAACTTTTTCTATAGAAAATGTTGTCGATAACAATGTTTTCTATTGCAAATATAGAAAACGTTGTCCATAACAACATTTTCTACACAAAATGTTGTCGATAACAACTTTTTCTATAGAAAATGTTGTCCATAACAACTTTTTCTATAGAAAATGTTGTCGATAACAACTTTTTCTATAGAAAATGTTGTCGATAACAACTTTTTCTATAGAAAATGTTGTCGATAACAACTTTTTCTATAGAAAATGTTGTCGATAACAACTTTTTCTATACAAAATGTTTTCGATAATAACTTTTTCTATAGAAAATGTTTTCGATAACAAAATTTTCTATAGAATATGTTGCCGATAACAACTTTTTCTATAGAAAATGTTGTCGATAACAGCTTTTTCTATAGAAAATGTTGTCGATAACAACTTTTTCTATAGAAACTGTTGCCGATAACAACTATTTTTATAGAAAATTTTATCGATAACAACTTTTTGCATATAGAAAATGTTATCGATCACAACTTTTTCTATAGAAAATGTTGTCGATAACAATATTTTTTATAGAAAATGTTGTCGATAACAACTTTTTGTATAGAAAATGTTGTCGATAACACCTTTTCTATAGAAAATGTTGTCGATAACAAATTTTTCTATAGAAAATGGAGTCGATAACAACTTTTTCTATAGAAAATATTGTCGATAACAACTTTTTTTATAGAAAATGTTGTCGATAACGAGTTTTTCTGTCGAAAATATTGCAGGTTCTGAAACAGGCACATTATTGATAACAACTTTTCTTTGGAAAGTATTGTCGATAACAACATTTTCTAAAGAAAACTTAGCCGATAACAACATGTTTGTTATCAATAACAAGTAATTCTTTGGAAAATATTATCGATAACATCTTCTACTAAAGAAAATGTTGTCGATAACAATTTTATCTACAGAAAATGTTGTCGATAAAAACTTTCAACTTTTTCCACAGCAAATGTTGTTGATATAGAAAGTGTTATCGATCACAACTTTTTCTATAGAAAATGTTGTCGATAAAAACTTTTTGTATAGAAAATGTTGTCGATAACAACTTTTTGTATAGAAAATGTTGTCGATAACAACTTTTTCTATAGAAAATGCTGTCGATAATAACTTCTTCCATAGAAAATGTAGTTGATAACAACTTTTTCTATAGAAAATATGGTCGATAACAACTTATTCGATAACAACTTTTTCTATAGAAAATGTTGTCGATAACAACTTTTTCTATAGAAAATGTTGTCGATAACTTCTATATGGAAAATGTTGTCGATAACAACTTTTTCTATAGAAAATGTTGTCGATCACAACTTTTTCTATAGAAAATATTGCCGATAACAAATTTTTCTATAGAAAATGTTGCCGATAACCACTTTTTCTGTGGAAAATGTTGCCGATACCAACTTTTTCTATAGAAAATGTTGCCGATAACAAATTTTTCTATAGAAAATATTGTCGATAACAAATTTTTCTATAGAAAATATTGTCGATAACAACTTTAACTATAGAAAATGTTGTCGATAACAACGTTTTCTATAGAAAATGTTGTCGATAACAACTTTTTCTATAGAAAATGTTGTCGATAATAACCTTTTCTATAGATAATGCTACTGATAACAACTTTTTCTATAGAAAATGTTGTCGATGACAACTTTTTGTTGTCGATAACAACGTTTTCTATAGAAAATGTTGTCGATAACAACGTTTTCCATTGTAAATGTTGTCGATAATAACCTTTTCTATGGAAAATGCTACTGATAACAACTTTTTCTATAGAAAATGTCGTCTATAACAATATTTTCTATAGATTACAACTTTTTCTATAGAAAATGTTGTCGATAACAGTTTTTTTTCTATAGAAAATTTTGTCGATAACAGCTTTTTCTACAGAAAATGTTGTCGAGAACAACTATTTCTACAGAACATATTGTCTATAATAACTTTTTCTATAGAAAATGTTGTCGATAACAACTTTTTCTGTAGAAAATGTTGTCGATATTAACTTTTTCTATAGAAAATGTTGTCGATTACAACTTTTTTATAGAAAATGTTGCGATAACATCTTTTTCTATAGAAAATGTTTTCGATAACGATAATTTGTCTAAGGAAAAAAATGTTGATAATCACAGTTTTTAAAGAACATGTAGTTGATAACCAGATTTTCTATGGTAAATGTTTTTTTTGTAAAATATGTAGACAATTTTTTATCGATAGTATTTGCCATATGAAATGGGGAAGAAAGGCTAGTTTGGATAAAATGTTAAGACATCAAGCCTCTTAATTTGATCCCCATCATTTCCTCTTTGACATTTCCATGGGTCATTGGAATCGTTACATGCATTGCTCGAGTGTAGTATGACACATACGAAACAACCGCAAAAAAAAAACAATAATAGGGAAGAGGGGGTCTATAAAAGTAAAAGTATTTCCATGTGATAATCAGGTATTGTATTACAACATTTTTTGTTTTAAACGCAGATCTTTCACCCAGTTTTTGTGGTTAATTAAATACAGATGAAGATAGCAACAATAACATAAATACAATACAACAAAAACAACACCAATAATAAAAACAAAATAACCTGAATCGAAAACCAGCAAAATATACATCTGTACTAGGAAAAAACTATCAATCGAATCATAATAATTCGTAACAAACTGAACTTCAACATTCGAACCAAAGAAATTTAATATGGGTTATTGGTTGGTTGGTAAAGAAATTATGTATGTCTGTATGTACATCTGTTCCAACAACATGACGCAGTGGTTGGCGGTCATGTTGATGTCGATGGGAAACGTTGATTTTGCATAAAATTAAGAAAAGTTTTAATAATTTATAAGGTTTTTTAGATAATGTTACGTTAATAGATTTAATATGAAAACAGAGAGGGAGTTTGTTTGTCAGGGAAGTTAGCGGTAGCGTTGCACCATAACATATTCATGTCTTGCTTATCATATTTTTTTCATTTATTTTCAATTTGTCAGCTAGTAACTAATTTGAATTAAGTTGGTATACTTTGGAATTCCTAGATTTAGGAATTTTTATCTTTAATGATAAACTGACCCTCATCATTTCTTCCGCTCGCTCGCCCATGCATTTTTCAATGCAGCAACCGGTCAATTGTCATCCCAAAAAGAAAATCTAAAACAAAAGGCCTGCCTGCCTTATCTTAAAAATTAATACAAAAAAAAACTCCAAACTAAAACAAAAATTTCACTTTCTATTTCATTTCAATTCTTAAGGTGCTTGTTTATGTTGTTGTTGCTGTTGTTGCGGCTGCCAACAACATGTTGTTTTATTTGAAAATTGTTTTTATGTTAATTTATGTTTAGTTGTTTTGCCCCTTTTCAGTTTTGTTTAATCGCTTAGAGGTATTATAAAGAAATTAATCACATGATTAAAAGAAATACTTCTTCCGTTATAGGGTTTTGTTTTCTTCTCCATCGTCTTTTTTAAAATGTTGAAACAACTGCGCTTGCTTATCTATTTTTGGGATTTTAGATCGTCATTTGTTCATTGGGCTCCACTTGCTGTTCTCTTTTTGTGTGTACTAAACAATAACTATTGCTGATTTTTTGTGCAAAACTAAAAATGTTATATTTGTGAAAAGTATGAAGGTTAATCAAAAAGAAAACAATTTACAACTTTCTACAGAGATTAGATTAGAAGGGTTATCGATTATTATTTCATTTTTGCACTGTTCAATAATAGAATTAATTAATGGGAATTTTGGTATAGCACCGTTGGTTTTAGACTTTGGAATGTGATGGCAAAACAAATGTTGAATTTATTTTTAAGTCAGAGAAGGGGAGAGATAAAAAAGATTATGAAATATATAAGGAATATCTAATTGATCTATTAAATAAAAATTATTCCAACATTGAGCTATTTTAAAAAAAACAGCAACAATTTGTACTAAAAATATAGTCAAAAATATGGAAAATGTTGCCGATAACAACTTTGTCTACAGAAAATGTTTTCGATGACAGCATTTTGTGTAGAAAATATTGTCGATAACAACTTTTTCTATAAGAAATGTTGTCGATAACAACTTTTTCTATGCAAAATATTGACGATAAAAACATTTTCTATGGAAAATTTTGTTATTAACAATTTCTTCTAAAGAAAATGTTGTCGATAACAAATTTTTCTATAAAAAATATTGTCGATAACAATTTCTTCTCTAAAAAATATTGTCGATAATAACTTTTTCTATAAAAAATATTGTCGATAACAACTTTTTCTATAAAAAATATTGTCGATAACAACTTTTTCTATAGAAAATGTTGTCGATAACAACTTTTTCTATAGAAAATGTTGTCGATAACAACTTTTTCTATAGAAAATGTTGTCGATAACAACTTTTTCTATAGAAAATGTTGTCGATAACAACTTTTTCTATAGAAAATGTTGTCGATAACAACTTTTTCTATAGAAAATGTTGTCGATAACAACTTTTTCTATAGAAAATGTTGTCGATAACAACTTTTTCTATAGAACATGTTGTCGATAACAACTTTTTCTATAGAAAATGTTGTCGATAACAACTTTTTCTATAGAAAATGTTGTCGATAACAACTTTTTCTATAGAAAATGTTGTCGATAACAACTTTTTCTATAGAAAATGTTGTCGATAACAACTTTTTCTATAGAAAATGTTGTCGATAACAACTTTTTCTATAGAAAATGTTGTCGATAACAACTTTTTCTATAGAAAATGTTGTCGATAACAACTTTTTCTATAGAAAATGTTGTCGATAACAACTTTTTCTATAGAAAATGTTGTCGATAACAACTTTTTCTATAGAAAATGTTGTCGATAACAACTTTTTCTATAGAAAATGTTGTCGATAACAAATTTTTCTATAGAAAATGTTGTCGATAACAACTGTTTCTATAGAAAATTTTGTCTATAACAATTTTTCTATAGAAAATATTGTTTATAACAATTTTTCTATAGCAAATATTGTCGATAATAATTTCTTTTATAGAAAATATTGTCGATAACAACTTTTTATATCGAAAAGGTTGTCGGTAACATTTTTTTCTATAGAAAACTTTGTCGATAACATCTTTTTCGTTAGAAAATGTTGTCGGTAAAAACTTTTTCGTTAAAAAATGTTGTCGATAACATCTTTTTCAATAGAAGATGTTGTCGATGACAACTTTTTCTATAAAAATGTTGTAAATTACAACTTTTTCTATAAAAAATGTTGCCGATAAAAACTTTTTCTATAAAAAATGTTGTCGATAACAACTTTTTCTGTAGAAAATATTGTCGATAACAACTTTTTCTATAGAAAATGTTATCTATAACTTTATCTATAGAAAACGTTGATAACAAATTTTCTATAAAAAACGGTCGATAACAAATTTTTTTATAGAAAATGTTGTCGATTACAACTTTTTCTATAGAAAATGTTGTCGATTACAACTTTTTCTATAGAAAATGTTGTCGATTACAACTTTTTCTATAGAAAATGTTGTCGATTACAACTTTTTTCTATAGAAAATGTTGTCGATTACAACTTTTTCTATAGAAAATGTTGTCGATTGCAGCTTTTTCTATAGAAAATGTTGACGATAACAACTTTTTCTATTGAATATGATGTCGATAACAACTTTTTATATAGAAAACGTTGTCGATAACAACTTTTTCTATGGAAAACGTTGTCGATAACAACTTTTTCTATCGAAAACGTTGTCGATAACAACTTTTTCTATCGAAAACGTTGTCGATAACAACTTTTTCTATCGAAAACGTTGTCGATAACTACTTTTTCTATCGAAAACGTTGTCGATAACAACTTTTGCTACAGAAAATGTTGTCGATAACATGTTATGCTTTGGAAAAATTCTCGGTAACAACTTTTTCTATAAAAAATGTCGTCGATAATAATTTTGTCTATAGCAAATTTTGTCGATAACAACTTTTTCTATAGAAAATGTTGTCGATAACAACTTTTTCTATAGAAAATGCTGTCGATAACAACTTTTTCTATAGAAAATGTTGTCGATAGCAAATTTTTCTATAGAAAATGTTGTCGATAACAACTTTTTCTATAGAAAATGTTGTCGATAACAACTTTTTCTATAGAAAATGTTGTCGATAACAACTTTTTCTATAGAAAATTTTGTCGATAACAACTTTTTCTGTAGAAAATGTTGTCGATAACAACTTTTTCTATAGAAAATGTTGTCGATAACAACTTTTTCTATAGAAAATGTTGTCGATAACAACTTTTTCTATAGAAAATGTTGTAGATAACTACTTTTTCTATAGAAAATTTTGTCGATAACAACTTTTTCTGTAGAAAATGTTGTCGATAACAACTTTTTCTATAGAAAATGTTGTCGATAACAACTTTTCCTATAGAAAATTTTGTCGATAACAACTTTTTCTATAGAAAATGCTGTCGATAACAACTTTTTCTATAGAAAATGTTGTCGATAGCAAATTTTTCTATAGAAAATGTTGTCGATAGCAAATTTTTCTATAGAAAATGTTGTCGATAACAACTTTTTCTATAGAAAATGTTGTCGATAACAACTTTTTCTATAGAAAATGTTGTCGATAACAACTTTTTCTATAGAAAATGTTGTCGATAACAACTTTTTCTATAGAAAATGTTGTCGATAACAACTTTTTCTATAGAAAATGTTGTCGATAACAACTTTTTCTATAGAAAATATTGTCGATAACAACTTTTTTATACCAAAATGTTGTCGATAACAACTTTTTCTATAGAAAATGTTGTCGATAACAACTTTTTCTATAGAAAATGTTGTCGATAACAACTTTTTCTATAGAAAATGTTGTCGATAACAACTTTTTCTATAGAAAATGTTGTCGATAACAACTTTTTCTATAGAAAATGTTGTCGATAACAACTTTTTCTATAGAAAATGTTGTCGATAACAACTTTTTCTATAGAAAATGTTGTCGATTACAACTTTTTCTATAGAAAATGTTGTCGATTACAACTTTTTCTATAGAAAATGTTGTCGATTACAACTTTTTCTATAGAAAATGTTGTCGATAACAATTTTTTCTATAGAAAATGTTGTCGATAACAACTTTTTCTATAGAAAATGTTGTCGATAACAACTTTTTCTATAGAAAATGTTGTCGATAACAACTTTTTCTATAGAAAATGTTGTCGATAACAACTTTTTCTATAGAAAATGTTGCCGATAACAACTTTTTCTATAGAAAATGTTGCCGATAACAACTTTTTCTATAGAAAATGTTGCTGATAACAACTTTTTCTATAGAAAATGTTGCTGATAACAACTTTTTCTATAGAAAATGTTGCTGATAACAACTTTTTCTATAGAAAATGTTGCCGATAACAACTTTTTCTATAGAAAATATTGCCGATAACCACCTTTTTTATAAAAAATGTTGTCGATAACAATTTTATCTATAGAAAATGTTGTCAATAACATTTTTATCTATAGAAAATATCGTCGATAACAACTTATTCTATAGAAAACAACTTTTTCGAAAATGTTGTTGATAACCATATTGTCCACACAAAATGTTGTCGATATCCACCTTTTTCATAGAAAATTTTGTCGAAAACTACATATCCACAGAAAATCTTGTCGATAACCATAATTTTATAGAAAATGTTGTCGATGACCACATTTTCCATAGAAAGTGTTGTCTATTACCACATTATCTATAGAAAATGTTAGCAAATGTGGGCGATATCAATATTTTCTAAAGAAAATATTATCGGTAATCACATTTTCAATGGAATATGTTTAATCTTTGTATTGAAAATGTTGTCGATAAAAAAATTTGCTATGGAATTTTTTTTCGCAACTACATTTTCTATGAAAAAATTTGTTATCGAACAAATTTTATATGGAACATGTTGCCGATAACTGAATTTTCTATAGCAAATACCATGGATACCAATATGTTACCTTGAAAGTTTTGTCTAACAAAATTTTCCAAAAAGGAATTGACTCACCTCCCACTTTTTCAAGGAACTATTCTATTAAAATTCTCATTCTAAACAACAGAAAAAAAAAACACATTTTCATTTTCTTACAAACATTTCAATATGGAATGCCATAACAACAAAAACTATTAGCCACACTTAAATACACAATTAACAAAATATTTTTGTTGTTAAATAACCGTTAATTAGTATTGAGTTGACCGAATAAATGTCAAAGTCATGGACACATAACACAAGTTTAAGTTTGTTCTAATTTTCTTTGTTAGATTTAACACAAATATATTTTTTTTTTTTTGAAAATTATTTTTTACTTGACATTAATAAAGTTATACTCCCAACAGCGAAACTAGAAACCAAGTTGTTTATATTGAACAAACAAGAAAAAACAGGCCAAACTAAATTGAAACCAAGGTGTGAATTTGGGAGTTGGTACTTTGTTTTTTGTTTTGGCCAAAAATTCGGTTTAACACACATTTGCACAGTCAGATGGTAGTTATGGAATTTATTTCATTTTTTTTTTTGTAATATTTGGAATTTATTTGCAAGTCTTTTTTTATTATTTTCGAAATTAATTATTATTATTTTTATTTTTGTGTTCACTATTTATTTCGGTATTTTTTATTTTATTATAATTTTGATTACTAACCCTTAGAAAAGTTATAGGTTTTTTTTGGGGAAAGAATGTGTGCTACAAAACACAGCAGAAACGTAACTGAAGTCACAGTTCTCTAGGAAGGTATTGCTTGCTGCTAGCAATCGACTCTATCGCTGGCGCATACCAACCATACCGATTGACGGCAACAACAACAGCACCAGCAAGCAGCAGCAGCCCCTGCTGCGGCGTTGTTGAAGAACAAAACAGAAAAAATACATATTATAGCTACAAAATTATGATAAATATAAAAACAATATTAAACAATGAGCTATAGTGGGTCATAAAGACTCATCGAAAGAGAAAATTTGATTTAGAAAAGGATGGGTGGGTCTCAAAACGAAAGGTTTTTTTAATGGAATATTATTTTTACACATAAAGAATGTGGTTCGAGACTAAAGTTCAGGGGTCCTGCTGAAGTTAATTGACCGTAGAACTTCTCTAATTGTCTATTATTGATCATAGAACCCATCCGAAGGCTTTCTATCGACCACAGAAAACCTATCAGGACTTCTACAAACCATACAAAAACCTCTGAATGTCTTCTATAGGTCATCAAATATCCCTAAGACCTTCTATTTACTAAAGGAAACTTCTGAAATCATTATATTGACCCTAAAACTCTTGAATCCTTCTTTAGACTCCATAGAATCCTTATTCATACCATCGAATGACAATCACACCCGCCAGGGATAATAATCTTGGCGCGTCGTGAAGTCACTATTTCTTTCGCCTAATATACTGAACAGTTGCCGGGTTGTCCACGTAGTGATCTCCAACGAAATAGAGATCTCCTAATGCTAGAGCGTCAGGCGAACTATTGGTGTTTCAAGGTTTGCAGTTAAGGTTCGAACTGTATTAGAACGGAGCCCCGTTGATATCTGGATATCTCAACGTTGTAAAGACTTAGTTGTCAAACCGCCCTTGTCGTGGTACTGGAGGGTAATACATGCAATGATGGAACTTTTTATACCCTCCACCATAAAATAGTCTTAATTAAAATGGAATAATTAGGGTCCTTTTATAATTTTAGGTGGAACAACTTTTCGACTATGGTTAGACTCCTACTGCATCCCACTATTGCTTAAATTACACTGTGAACACAAATGTTGGGACAGAGATAATTCTTTTTGAAGATGAAAGCCCTTGGTGTGTGTATATTAAAAACCCCGAAGGACAGATGCGCCGTGATTCGAACTTCCGCGTTATGGCGTGATGAAGTTTTTGCAAGAGACCCTGTAAGCCATCATGAATTAGCATTATATCTTTGTTTGTTGTTTTTGTAGAGCACTTAAGCAACAGTGAACAAAGATATAACGCTAATTCCTGATGGCCACAGGGTCTCTAACAAAAATTTCATCACGCCATAACGCGGAAGTTCGACTCACCAAGGCCTTTCTTCCCCAAGAGCAATTTTCCGTGCCCCAGACTTTAACCTCCATTTTGTTGCACAGTGTTATCTGATCTAATCTAAAAAAATGTGTTCAGCTAGGGGAAAGGTACCACCTACGGGGCTATATCAAAGAGTCAACCTATCTTTAAATTTTTTGGCGAAAACGTTATAGCTGCAGGGAACTTCAAGAGTCAAATTGAGGGTAGTTTCATCAAAACAATGTAGACCCTCAAAAATGGACCCATGTTGACGAATTTTAGTGAAGAAATTTCGTGACCACTGAAAATTCCCGAAAATCGGGATATGGGGGGGATATACCAAAACATGGACCTATATTGACGATTATTTTTGAATAGACAAAATTGTACCTAAAATTCTCAAAATACCGATCATTACAGCTAGTTCGGTTAAAAATTGCAGCTAAAATTCTCAAAATACCGTAAATGGGGAGATACCGTTATATGGGGGCTATACCAAAACATGGACCTATGTAGACGATGTTTCGTTGGAGATGTTTTATGACCACTGAGAACTTCAAATGTCAAATTACAGCTATTTCGGTTAAAAACTGTAGCTAAAATTCTCAAAATACCGAAAATTGGGAGGTACTGTTATATGGGGGCTATACCAAAACATGAACCTATGTTGACGATGTTTGGTGGAGATATTTCATGACCACTGAGAACCTCAAATGTCAAATTGCAGATATTTCGGTTACAAATTGTGGTTAAAATTCTCAAAATACCGAAAATCGGGAGGTACCGTTATATGGGGGCTATACCAAAACATGGACCTATGTTGACGATGCTTGGTGGAGATGTTTCGTGACCACTGAGAACCTCAAATGGCAAATTACAGCTAGTTCGGTTAAAAATTGTAGCTAAAATTCTCTAAATACCGAAAATCGGGAGGTACCGTTATATGGGGGCTATACCAAAACATGAACCTATGTTGACGATGTTTCGTGGAGATATTTCATGACCACTGAGAACCTCAAATGTCAAATTGCAGATACTTCGGTTAAACATTGTGGCTAAAATTCTCAAAATACCGAAAATCGGGAGGTACCGTTATATGGGGACTATACCAAAACATGGACCTATGCCCATATCCTTTGGGATATAAGTTTGTTGATCACTAGGAACCCTAAATCCCAAATTATAGCCAATTTGGTCCGCAAATGTGGCGAAGAACGTCAAAATACCTCATATCCGGAGGTACCGTTATATGGGGGCTATACCAAAAAGTGGACCGATATAGCCCATCTTCGAACTTGACCTGCCTATGGAAAAAAGACCCTCGGGTGCAAAATTTCAGCACTCTATCTCAATTATTGCGGACGCTAGAGTGATTACAACAGACGGACAGACGGACATGGCTAGATCGTCTTAGAATTTTATCCTGATCAAGAATATATATACTTTATAGGGTCGCAAATGATTAGTTCGATGTGTTACAAACAGAATGACAAACTTAATATACCCTCCATACTATGGTGGTCCTGGCCTCCGTGGAAAGCGCTAACCCATTGAAGCCAGAAGCATCGCAAACCCAAAGGGACCGATGAAGCCTATAAAACTAAATTTCCGAGGCAGGGAGCTATTGAGTAGGGAACGTCGACACAAACATTTGGACGAGAAAGTGCTCCTATTAACTCTTTTTCAAAGAAAGGGTGCTTCTATTGACTCTTTTTTAAAGAAAAGGTGCTTCTATTGAATCTTTCAAAGAAAATGTGCTTCTATTGACTCTTTTTCAAATAAAATGTGCTTCTATTGACTCTTTTTCAAAGAAAGGGGGCTTCTATTGACTCCTTTTCAGAGAAAAGGTGCTTCTAGTGACTCCTTTTCAAAGAAATGGTGCTTCTATTGACTCTTTTCCAAAGAAAAGGTGCTGCTATTGACTCTTTATCAACGAAAAGGTCCTTCCATTGACTCTTTTTCAAAGAAAAGGTGCTTCTATTGACGCTTTTTCAAAGAACGGGTGCTTCTATTGACTCTTTTTCAAAGAGAAGGTTCTTCTATTGACGCTCTTTCAAAGAAAAGGTGTTTCTATTGACTCCTTTTCAAAAAAAGGTGCTTCTATTGACTCTTTTTCAAAGAAAAGTTGATTTTATTGACTCCTTTTCAAAGAAAAGGTACTTCTATTGACTCCTTTTCAAAGAAAAGTTGCTTCTATTGACTCTTTTTCAAAGCAAATGTGCTTCTATTGACTCTTTTGCAAAAAAAGTTGCTTCTATTGACTCTTTTTCAAAGAAAAGGTGCTTCTATTGACTCTTTTTCAAAGAAAATATGCTTCCATTAGCTCTTCTTCAAAGAAAATGTGGTTCTATTGACTCTTTTTCGAAGAAGATGTGCTTCTATTGGCTCTTTTCAAAGAAAAGTTGCTTCTATTGACTCTTTTTCAAAGAAAAGGTGCTTTTATTGACTCTTTTTCAAAGAAGAGGTGCTTCTATTGACTCTTTTTCAAAGAAAATGTGCTTCTATTGACTCTTTTTCAAAGAAAAAGTTCTTCTACTGATTCTTTTTCAAAGAAAAGGTGCTTCTATTGACTCTTTTTAAAAGAAAATGTGCTTCTATTGACTCTTTTTCAAAGAAAAGGTGCTTCTATTGACTCATTTTCAAAGAGAAGGTGCTTCTATTGACTCTTTTTCTAAGAAAAGGTGTTTTTATTGAATCCTTTTCAAAGAAAAGGTGCTTCTATTGACTCTTTTTCACAGAAAAGGTGCTTCTATTGACCCTTTTTCAATGAAAATGTGATTCTATAGACTCTTTTTTTCAAAGAAAATGTGCTTCTATTGACTCTTTTTCAAAGAAAATGTGCTTCTATTGACTCTTTTTCAAAGAAAATGTGCTTCTATTGACTCTTTTTCAAAGAAAAAGAGATTCTATTGACTCTTTTTCAAAAAAAAATGTGCTTCAATTGACTCTTTTTCAAAGGAAAGGTGTTTCTATTGACTCTTTTTCAAAGAAAAGGTGCTTCTATTGACACCTTTTCAAAGAAAATGTGCTTTTATTGACTCTTTTTTCGAAGAACGGGTGCTTCTATTAACTCCTTTTCAAAGAAAAAGTGTTTCTATTGACTCCTTTTCAAAGAAAATGTGCTTCTATTGACTCTTTTTCAAAGAAAAGGCGCTTCTATTGACTCTTTTTCAAAGAAAAGGTGGTTCTATTGACCCTTTTTCAAAGAAAGTGTTCTTCTATTGACTCTTTTTCAAAGAAAGGGTACTTCTATTGACTCCTTTTCAAAAAAAGTGCTTCTATTGACTGTTTTTCAAAGAAAAGGTGCTTCTATTGACTCCTTTTCAAAGAAAAGGTGCTTCTGTTGACTCTTTTGCAAAGAAATTGTGCTTCTATTGAATCTTTTTCAAAGAAAAGGTGCTTCTATTGACTCTTTTTCAAAGAAAAGGTGCTTCTATTGACTCCTTTTCAAAGAAAAGGTGCTTCTGTTGACTCTTTTTCAAAGAAATTGTGCTTCTATTGAATCTTTTTCAAAGAAAAGGTGCTTCTATTGACTCTTTTTCAAAGAAAAGGTTCTTCTATTGACCTTTTTTAAAAGAAAGGGTGCTTCTATTGACCTTTTTAAATGAAAATGTGCTTCTATTGACTCCTTTTCAAAGAAAAGGTGCTTCTGTTGACTCTTTTTCAAAGAAATGGTGCTTCTATTGAATCTTTTTCAAAGAAAAGATGCTTCTATTGAATCTTTTTCAAAGAAAAGTTGCTTCTATTGACTCCTTTTCAAATAAAGGGTGCTTCTATTGAATCTTTTTCAAAGAAAAGGTGCTTCTATTGACTCTTTTTCAAAGAACGGGTGCTTCTATTGACTCTTTTTCAAAGAAAGGGGGCTTCTATTGACTCTTTTTCAAAGAACGGTTGCTTCTATTGACTCTTTTTCAAAGAACGGGTGCTTCTATTGACTCTTTTTCACCTACTAAAATGGCCGGTGGGCACGATAACTAACGAGACGAGTAACTGACATTGGATTAACCTTTACACATCGTAATATTTCTCTCCAACTTAAATCAAGTTCAAAGATGGATTATATCGGACAACTTCTTCCGGTATTTCCCTAACCAAGGTTTAAAATTTCCGCTTAAGTGCAGTTTAGGGTCTGTTCGGGGATTGTTTTGCAATTTTCAGCGAAGGTAGTCCTGGTGATTAAGAAGAAAGTTTTTGCTTCCTGGCTTAATATTCCAAAAGCTCTAAAAAATCCTACGGTGACCATCGGTGGCTACGATATCTATCGAAAGAAATGAACACAATTATAATGTATGTCGATTCACTCCCTCAGGTTCCTGCTCAGCAAAAGTTCAGCACTTTTGCGCTTTAAACCAGTTTAAGGCCACTTCTCGGATCGTGTTGAAATTTTAATAGCGGATGATCGTTGTATACATTTTGGGTATATTTTCATAGAGATGTTGTTTCCAAATTGTTTCAAACTTACTTTTTGCAATTTCCAAGTTCTTGAATTAAATTAGTTCGAATATTCAACAATATCAGCCTGGAAGACAAGCCTGAAATAAAAGAGAAAAGGTCCATTAGGAAATGTCCATTAGTAAAACAAGGTTCACATGACCTTCTATAGAGTACATCGTTTTACACATCAAAACCACAACAACAAGCCAGTAGTGAACTATTCTACAAGAAATTATTACTACAACAAAAACACGATAATAGAATTTTGCCAAATGAAAAAAAAGAAACACAACTGATATGCCGCCAAGCTTTTCCATAGCTTTCAATTTTTTTTTTCTTGACGCTCACTGGCGCGCTGATGATGATGGTGATGATATTGATTTGATAATAACTTTGCTTTTTAGCAGTCTTTATTATTATTATTTTGGTTTTGTTTTTGTTTTTTCATTCTCATTAAGAGCGTTTATTCACACACATGGGAATAGTAGAGTCTAAACGCCATAATAAACCAGGTGATAGGCCATTCAATGGCAGTCGTCAGCAGGCCACCTCCTTTGATTGTCATGTTTTTGAGACATTTTTAGTGGTTGTTGGTGTTGTTGTTGCCATTATCATGCCTTTGTTTCAAATCAAAACCATTTTTTTAAATCATAACTATTATTTTTGGGCTATAAATATCTCTCCATGGTGGGGGAGTAGGGAGTGTTCCACCACCCACCATATCCATCTACTTCCCTCCCTCCCCCTCTCTCCCTCTACCTTTATTTTCTTTTATCACTTCATTGACTGCCACAATTTTTTTTCTTGTTTTATCAAACCGACAGACGACATGCATGTCAGTTGATTTGGAAATAGTTTTGGTCTTGTAAAATTGAAATGCGTTAACAATAAAAATTGGTCTAGTAGAGGATTGTGGCAATTTGAAAACCCAACCCTCCATAGTTTCAACTGGCAAATGTCCCCCACAGCAATACCACCACCACCAACAACAACAACGAAACTTTATAAATATTGCCATAATTCATTAATGGCAATGCAAACATATTAGACCCAACATTTGCTATTTGTTTTTGTATTCACAACACATTAGCCAAGTTAAAAACAAAAACATTAATGGTTTAAAAAGAAATACCATTGTTTAATAATTTCCAAATTTGGTAAGGTTTTGGCAGCATTTTGCACCATCAATAGTTTTCCTTATGTGTTAAAACAAATTTAATGGGTAAAAATAAATTTTACAAAACAGTATTGAAAGTTAGAGGAAAAGTTGTTGGGGAAATTGGAAAAGGCCAATTTTGATGGCCCAATATGGTTAAAGGTGTTTTTTCTATAGAAAATAATGTGTTTCACAAGATTTTCTATAGAAAATAATGTGTTTCACAAGATTTTCTATAGAAAATAATGTGTTTCACAAGATTTTCTATAGAAAATAATGTGTTTCACAAGATTTTCTATAGAAAATAATGTGTTCCACAAGATTTTCTATAGAAAATAATGTGTTCCACAAGATTTTCTATAGAAAATAATGTGTTCCACAAGATTTTCTATAGAAAATAATGTGTTCCACAAGATTTTCTATAGAAAATAATGTGTTCCACAAGATTTTCTATAGAAAATAATGTGTTCCACAAGATTTTCTATAGAAAATAATGTGTTCCACAAGATTTTCTGTAGAAAAAATTTGTTCAACAAAATTTTCTATAGAAAATAACGGGTTCCACAAGATTTTCTATAGAAAGTAACGGGTTCCACAAGATTTTCTATAGAAAATAATGTGTTCCACAAGTATTTCTATAGAAAATAATGGGTTCCACAAGATTTTCTATAGAAAATAATGTGTTCCACAAGATTTTCTATAGAAAATAATGTGTTCTACAAGATTTTCTATAATAATGTGTTCCATAAGATTTTCTATAAAAAATAATGTGTTCCACAAGATTTTCTATAGAAAATAATGTATTCCCCAAAATTTTCTATAGAAAATAATGTGTTCCCCAAAATTTTCTATAGAAAATAATGTGTTCCACAAGATTTTCTATAGAAAATAATGTGTTCCACAGGATTTTCTGTAGAAAATAGTGTGTTCCACAAGATTTTCTGTAGAAAATAATGTGTTCCACAAGATTTTCTATAGAAAATAATGTGTTCCACAAGATTTTCTATAGAAAATTATGTGTCCCACAAGATTTTCTATAGAAAGTAATGTGTTCCACAAGATATTCTATGGAAAATAATGTAATCCACAAGATTTTCTATAGAAAATAATATGTTCCACAAGATTTTGTATAGAAAATAATATGTTCCACAAGATTTTGTATAGAAAATAATGTGTTCCACAAGATTTTGTATAGAAAATAATGTGTTCCACAAGATTTTCTATAGAAAATAATGTGTTCCACAAGATTTTCTATAGAAAATAATGTGTTCACAAGATTTTCTATAAAAAATAATGTGTTCCACAAGATTTTCTATAGAAAATAATGTGTTCCACAAGATTTTCTATGGAAAATAATGTGCTCCACACGATTTTCTATGGAAAATAATTGGTTCCACAAGATTTTCTATGGAAAATAATGTGTTCCACAAGATTTTCTATAGAAAACAATGTGTTCCACCATATTTTCTATAGAAAATAATGTGTTCCACAAGATTTTCTATAGAAAATGATGGATTCCACAAGATTTTCTATAGAAAATAATGTGTTGCACAAGATTTTCTATAGAAAATAATGTGTTCTACAAGATTTTCTATAGAAAATAATGTGTTCTACAAGATTTTCTATAATAATGTGTTCCATAAGATTTTCTATAAAAAATAATGTGTTCCATAAGATTTTCTATAAAAAATAATGTGTTCCACAAGATTTTCTATAGAAAATAATGTATTCCCCAAAATTTTCTATAGAAAATAATGTGTTCCCCAAAATTTTCTATAGAAAATAATGTGTTCCACAAGATTTTCTATAGAAAATAATGTGTTCCACAGGATTTTCTGTAGAAAATAGTGTGTTCCACAAGATTTTCTGTAGAAAATAATGTGTTCCACAAGATTTTCTATAGAAAATAATGTGTTCCACAAGATTTTCTATAGAAAATAATGTGTTCCACAAGATTTTCTATAGAAAATTATGTGTCCCACAAGATTTTCTATAGAAAGTAATGTGTTCCACAAGATATTCTATGGAAAATAATGTAATCCACAAGATTTTCTATAGAAAATAATATGTTCCACAAGATTTTGTATAGAAAATAATATGTTCCACAAGATTTTGTATAGAAAATAATGTGTTCCACAAGATTTTGTATAGAAAATAATGTGTTCCACAAGATTTTCTATAGAAAATAATGTGTTCCACAAGATTTTCTATAGAAAATAATGTGTTCCACAAGATTTTCTATAGAAAATAATGTGTTCACAAGATTTTCTATAAAAAATAATGTGTTCCACAAGATTTTCTATAGAAAATAATGTGTTCCACAAGATTTTCTATGGAAAATAATGTGCTCCACACGATTTTCTATGGAAAATAATTGGTTCCACAAGATTTTCTATGGAAAATAATGTGTTCCACAAGATTTTCTATAGAAAACAATGTGTTCCACCATATTTTCTATAGAAAATAATGTGTTCCACAAGATTTTCTATAGAAAATGATGGATTCCACAAGATTTTCTATAGAAAATAATGTGTTGCACAAGATTTTCTATAGAAAATAATAAGATTTTCGATGGAATATAATGTGTTCCACAAAATTTTCCATAGAAAATAATGTGTTCCACAACATTTTCTATAGAAAATAATGTGTTCCACAACATTTTCTATAGAAAATAATGTGTTCCACAAAATTTTCTATAGAAAATGATGTGTTCCACAAGATTTTCGATGGAAAATAATGTGTTCCGCAAGATTTTCTATAGAAACTAATGTGTTCCACAAGATTTTCGATGGAAAATAATGTGTTCCGCAAGATTTTCTATAGAAAATAATGTGTTCCACAAGATTTTCGATGGAAAATAATGTGTTCCACAAAATTTTCCATAGAAAATAATGTGTTCCACAACATTTTCTATAGAAAATAATGTGTTCCACAAAATTTTCTATAGAAAATTATGTGTTCCACAAGATTTTCGATGGAAAATAATGTGTTCCATAAGATTTTCTGTAGAAAATAATGTGTTCCACAAGATTTTCTATACAGAATAATGTGTTCCACAAGATTTTCTATGGAAAATAATGTGTTCCACAAGATTTTCTATGGAAAATAATGTGTTCCACAAGATTTTCTATAGAAAATAATGTGTTCCACAAGATTTTCTATAGAAAATAATGTGTTCCACAAGATTTTCTATAGAAAATAATGTGTTCCACAAGATTTTCTATAGAAAATAATGTGTTCCACAAGATTTTCTATAGAAAACGATGGGTTCCACAAGATTTTCTATAAAAAATAATGTGTTCCACAAGATTTTCTATAGAAAATAACGAGTTCCACAAGATTTTCCATAGAAAATAATGTGTTCCACAAGATTTTCTATAGAAAATAATGTGTTCCACAAGATTTTCTATAGAAAATAATGTGTTCCACAAGATTTTCTATAGAAAATAGTGTGTTCCACAAGATTTTCTATAGAAAATAACGAGTTCCACAAGATTTTCCATAGAAAATAATGTGTTCCACAAGATTTTCTCCAGAAAATAATATGTTCCACAAGATTTTCTCTAGAAAATAATGTGTTCCACAAGATTTTCTATAGAAAATAATGTGTTCCACAAGACTTTCTATAGACAACGATGTGTTTCACAATATTTTCTATAAAAATTAATATGTTCCACAAAATTTTCTATAGCGAATAATGTGTTCCACAAGATTTTCTATAGAAAATAATATGCTCCACATGATTTTCTATAACAAATAATGTGTTCCACATGATTTTCTATAGCAAATAATGTGTTCCACCAGATTTTCTATAGAAAATAATGTGTTCCACCAGATTTTCTATAGAAAATAATGTGTTCCACAAGATTTTCTATGGAAAATAAAGTGTTCCACAAGATTTTCTATAGAAAATAATGTGTTCCACAAGATTTTCTACAGAAAATAATGTGTTCCACAAGATTTTCTATAGAAAATAATGTGTTCCACAAGATTTTCTATAGAAAATAATGTGTTCTACAAGATTTTCAATAGAAAATAATGTGTTCCACAAGAATTTCTATAGAAAATAATGTGTTCCACAAGATTTTCTGTAGAAAAAAATGTGTTCCACAAGATTTTCTATAGAAAATAATGTGTTCCAATAGATTTTCTATAGAAAATAATGTGTTCCACTAGATTTTCTATAGAAAATAATGTGTTCCACAAGATTTTCTATAAAAAAATAATGCGTTCCACAAGATTTTCTGTAGAACATAATGTGCTACACAAGATTTTCTATGGAAAATAATGTAATCCACAACATTTTCTATAGAAAATAATGTGTTCCACAAGATTTTCTATAAAAAAACATGTGTTCCACAAGATTTTCTATAGAAAAGAATGTGTTCCACCAGTTATTCTATAGAAAAGAATGTGTTTTATAATATTTTCTATAGAAAATAATATGTTCCACAAGATTTTCTATAGAAAATAAAGTGTTCCACAAGATTCTCTATGGAAAATAATGTGTTCCACAAGATTTTCTATAGAAAATAATGTGTTCCACAAGATTTTCTATAAAAAATAATGTGTTCCACAAGATTTTCTATAGAAAATAATGTGTTCCACAAGACTTTCTATAGAAAATAATGAGTTCCACAAGATCTTCTATAGAAAACGATGTGTTCCACAAGATTTTCTATGGAAAACAATGTGTTCCACAAGACTTTCTCTAGCAGATAATGTGTTCCACAAGATTTTCTATAGAAAATAATGAGTTCCAAAAGACTTTCTATAGAAAATAATGTGTTCCACAAGATTTTCTATAGCAAATGATGTGTTCCACAAGATTTTCTATAGAAAACGATGGGTTCCAAAGATTTTCTATAAAAAATAATGTGTTCCACACAATTTTCTATAAAAAGTAATGTGTTCCACAAGATTTTCTATAGAAAATAATGTGTTCCACAAGATTTTCTATAGAAAAAGATGTGTTTCACAAGATTTTCTATAGAAAATAATGTATTCCACAAGATTTTCTATAGAAAATAATGTGTTCCACAAGATTTTCTATAGAAAATAATATGCTCCACAAGATTTTCTCTAAAAAATAATGTGTTCCACAAGATTTTCTATAGAAAATTATGCGTTCCATAAGATTTTCTATAGAAAATAATGTGTTCCACAAGATTTTCTATAGAAAATAATGAGTTCCACAAGATCTTCTATAGAAAATAATGAGTTCCACAAGATCTTCTATAGAAAACGACGTGTTCCACAAGATTTTCTATGGAAAACAATGTGTTCCACAAGATTTTCTATTGAAAATAGTGTACCACTAGATTTTCTATAGAAAATAATGTGTTTCACAAGATTTTCTATAGAAAATAATGTGTTCCACTAGATTTTCTATAGAAAATAATGTGTTCCACAAGATTTTCTATGAAAAAAATTTGATCCACAAGATTTTCTATAGGAAATAATGTGTTTCACATGATTTTCTATAGAAAATAATGTACTCCACAAGATTTTCTCTAGAAAATAATGTATTCCACAAGATTTTCTATAAAAAATAATGTGTTCCATAAGATTTTCTATAAAAAATAATGTAATCCACAAGATTTTCTATAGAAAATAATGTGTTCCACATGATTTTCTATAGCAGATAATGTGTTCCACAAGATTTTCTATAGCAGATAATGTGTTCCACAAGATTTTCTATATAAAATAATGTGTTCCACAAGATTTTCTATATAAAATAATGTGTTCCACAAGATTTTCTATAGAAAATAATGTAACCCACTGTGTGTTCCAAAAGATTTTCTATAGAAAATAATGTAACCAAAATTTTCTGTAAAAAAGTTCTATTCCCCAATTTTTTTTTTTTTTAAATTCCATCATTTCTTATAGAAAGTATTTTGCTCCGTATCGCAACCGTTTCCGTTTCCTTTTCATTGGTATAACATGAAAGTGATTCTTTTCAAAACTTCTTTTTTTAAAACCCATTTCCTTTAGTTATGCAAATCTATAAATGCTGCACTTTTTATCTTTACAATTTTTTCCCTTCACTCTGTTTTCAAATTCTTTTCTTTCGATATTCAAATGATGGTTATTTGAAACTTCCGTTACCTATTCGGACAATCGAATTGAAAGTTATGGCAAAAATTTGTTTCAATACAAATTAAAATGACTACTTTCACGAATTCAATTCACTGATTGGATACCCTTTATTATTTAATAATAATATTTTGATGCTGATTCAAAATTTCAAATCCAATGCCCTTTCATGAAACAAAGCCTTGCTTTTTCTTGTTTTTTCGTTGTCTGGCACCAGACAATGCAAATATCTTTTCAAATAATTATCAAATTCAAATGTTTGTTTCCAATGTACTTTCCGCTTGTTGTCGTTGTTGATGTTGTTGTTTTTTTTTTTAATTTTTCCATTTATTTGTTGCTCTACCTATGTAAATAAATTCTTACTTTATTTGCATAATATATTTCAGACTCCGTTTGGGAAGAACAATGTTTTGGCTTTATCCGGTTGGAAGTGCTTTTTTCTGTTACAAAACGTTCGACCGTAATATTACGTTTTTTATGACAATCGTATTGCGTATTCCACTTCGCGCATGCGCACTTTACCCGCTTAAACACGAAAAAATACGTTTTAACACTTCAACGTTTCAAATCAAACTCAAATCGAAACAAATGAATATTGAAAACTTAGGTCAGACATCCATCCCATCTACACAATGGAACTGACTGACACACACACCGACTAATGTTTAACACCAAGGTGTGAAGGTGTTAGTGACGGTGATGATAAAGGGGGGAGGAAGGGGTGTGCCTAAATCACCCCACTGTTATTACAAAAACTGAGTAAAGCTTCAAAAAAAAGAGTCAAGCTCAAATAGAGCTTTTGTTTTGTTCATTACCACCAACACACGTTATGATAACTAACTAACCGTTATCATCCATTCATTCATAATAAGAAAACATTGTCAACAAAAGATCTGTTAGCTACTCTGAGAAAGCCTGAGAGAGGCAAGCCTGAGTTTGCACTTAGATGACGTCTCTTTGTTGGGTAGTACTTTTGTCTTGTCTATGTCAAGTCTAGATAATATGTCTGTGTTGACTATTTCAATTTGTTGCTGCTGCTGCTGTTGTTGTTTTATTCTATTTGAACTGGTATTTTGTTTTTGTAAATCTTGTTATTTCTAATAAAATCATTAAGAACATTTAAGAGGGGTATGACTCAGAGTAATGCACATTTTAAATTAGATGCTGGCAAACTGCAAAATCACGTTATTAATAATTCAATTGCAAAAAACAAAAACTACATTAGGCTAATGCTTTGTTTACATTTACGAAATCCACTCGATTTCAACTGCCAATTCCTTTGCGTATACGTCAAATGAAAACTCCTCCGAAATCAATTGGATTTAATTTGACGTTTAAGCTATGGATTTTACAGTTGAAATAGAGTGGATTTCTCAAATGTAAACTTACTATAAAAGATTAAAAATTATTTAGTAAACAGGTAGTCGATTTCGCCGGCACAGAAACACATCCTTGAAGGGTCAAGGGAGACTCGAGTAGTCTTAAAATTCACGTATGCTTGGTTTACATTTACGAAATCCACTCGATTTCAACTGTCAATTCCTTTGAGTATACGTCAAATGAATCGATTCGATTTCATTTGACGTTTGAGCAATGGAATTAACAGTTGAAATCGAGTGGATTTCTTAAATGTAAACATAGTATTAAGCGACAATTTTGAACTTTTGTGAGGGTGGTACCCAAAGGAACTAGATATGAATGAGCTCGGAAGAAATTTTACGATGTGCAAAAATTTCGGCCAAGTATTCAGTAGTGCGATTCTCTAACTAATTTTTCGAGTTACCGACAAAAATCGGTAAAACTAAAATGCTTATAATTTCGGAAAAGCGGTGTTTTTACTAGCCATCAATGTCATATGAGATGTTAAATTTGCTACCTGTAGTGGGATTCTGTAACTCAGTTTTGCTGTTACCGACAAAAATCGGTAAAATTAAATCGCAAAATTATGACTAAAAACATAAAGAAAAGTTGGCATCACTGTTTGTGTCGTTGGAGGCTAGCGACTACTTTTCCCAGCAAAAAGTTTGCATCCACGGAAGCAGTTAAATCACTGGTGCAAGTGTCACGAAGTGCTCCTTTTTCTATGAATTCCTCAGTGAATTTTACAAGGGAGCGCGCAGAAAGGAAGCACTCCATTTTGCTTCCGCAGCACGCAGTTAGGAAGCACTCCATTTTGCTTCCGCAGCACGCAGCTAGGAAGCACTCCATTTTTACAATTTTTACCACTTTTACGAGTTTTGCGTTCCCGTACACAAAATTTGTATGAAAATCGTTTACGACTTTTACCACTTTGTAAAGTACGGGAACAGGCCATTAATAAGACATTTTTTTATCGTTTTTACATAAAAGTGCTTGTTGGATGTAATCCAAATGTGAGGAAAAGGATTGCCTTTTTCATTAGTCCACTGGAAGCGCATCCATGCATGTAATGAAATCCTCACTCCAACTTGCACCACTTCCATTTTTTTTTTGCTGGGTTTATTCATAGTTAAGCTGAGTACACATTGCCAGTTTTGAATGACAGCTTTGTTGGTTTTTGTCATTCATCATACAACCGCAAACTGTTTTGTGGTTGCTGGACGGTTGGACAGCTATCGATAAGTGCGAAATATCGACATTCAAAACTGACAATGTGTACTGCTCTTTAACTTACAGAAAAATGTCGTTAATTATCGAAATTAAAAGCATTTTAATTTTACCGACAATTATCGATAACAGCAAAAATGAGTTACAGAATCCCTCCATATATATCTTTCCCCGATTTTGCTATATCTCGGTCAATTTTAATCGAATAGCCGTCAAATTTTATATGTGATATTTTCTTAGGCCCCTGAGTAGTTTCACCGATTTTCATAAAAATCGGTTCAGTTTTGGATATAGCTCTTATATATATATATATATATTTCCCCGAATTCGCTCAATTTTTTATGAATAGCCTTCAAATTTAACATTGGATCTTTCCTCAGACCACTGTTCAGTTTTACCGATTTTGATTTCGCAAAAACCGGTACAGATCTGGATATAGCCTCCATATATCTTTCACCGATTTTCCTATAAATCGGAAAATAGCATTCAAATTTGACATGCGATGTTTTCTTAAGCCCTTTTTCAGTTTCACCGATTTTGACAAAAATCGGCTTAGATTTGGATAAAGCTCTCATATATATTTTCGCCCGATTTTATGTATTCGATGCACTAAACACGCAATGTATGTCAGATATTGATTAAATTAGGAAAGTATGACGTAATTATCGGTAATTGTGTGGCATCGGGCGAAATTATATATCGAAGCCATATTCAAGCCTGAACCGGTATGGACCAAAGTTGATATTTTTCATTCCTGTGCCCTCATAAGTACTTGTGCAAACATTCATCAACCTAGGTCAACGGTAAAACAGAACAGGGGCCTGAGGAACATCCCATGTTAAATTTGAAGGCTATATTGGGGCTATATCCAAATCTGAACCGATCTTTACAAAAATCGGGGAATCTATTCAGGGGCCTAAGAAAATATCACACATAAAATTTGGAGGATATTCGATTAAAATTGATCGAGTTATAGCGAAATCGGGGATAGATATATATGGGGGCTATATCCAAATCTGAACCGATTTTTGTGAAAATCGGTGTAGCTATTCAGGGCCTTAATAAATTAACAGGTACTAAATTTGAAGGCTATCCGATCAAAATTGAACAAGTTGTAGCAAAATCAGGAAAAGATATATATGGGGGTATATAAAATCTGAACCGATATATCTCAGAAGGTTGCAGGGATGGGCAGAATGTTTTTACACATTTCGCTTCGAAGGAGACGTCCAATTAACGGAAATCAAGAGCCAAGGTGGCAATCAAAAGATATGCTCTACCAAATATTTAGAATTTATATTTTTTTATCAAATTTAAATTTTTAATTTTTGATAACGGTACTTTGGCCATATGCAGTTGATGTCAACTTTTTGTACTAAAATTTTATATTTATAGCCCACCCATCAAATCCCCATCCAAAACTTTTAATATTATCAACAAACTTTTAACTGTCGTCTAATTTTCATATGATTATCGCTTTAGATTACCTGGGAAATATTTTTCATATTTAAAGAGCTATAACTTCATTATGGGCGCACATATCGACAAAATTCTTTCAGATTCGTTGTATCGGATGTGTTTACTATAAGCAAAAAACATGCTCTGTTCCAGAACCTGCAAGAAGCTACTATTTTTTACTACGATAACATTTTTTCCTTTATGTTATCGGAAAAAATAGTAAAAATTAGTAGATTCTTGCAGTTCTGGAACAGACCAAATAACATATGTAAAAGTTAGCATCACATTTTTTGATTTTTGTCCACGCGGCAGCACTGTGGGCCGCTATCAGACCATCTGCTTTTTCACATGTATGACATCAGCTGTTCTGTATATTAGTATAACCAAAGTGACAACATACATGTGAAAAAGCAGATGGTCTGATGGTGTTTGCATGAATTACAACAACTAACAATTTTGCAATAACAACATGATTTTATGGGAATTAAATGTCAATGGCAACATTTGAATACTAGGGTCTTTCCAATGTAGTTAAGAAAAATGCACAGAAAATAAATAAAAAAAGATTTAAAATTTACCCCCAGTTTTTGTAACAAATTTTTGTTCGTTCGTCTTTTTTCGTAATAATTTAGGCATCCATAGCTCTGCCCCCAGATGACATACAGACCTAATTTTTCGTAGATGCGTTCCATAGTTAGTAAAGAATTTCTCATTCTCAATCTCAATCAGCGCTCTACATTTGCGCTAAAGCGAGTAAATCGATCTACAAAATTTGACAATTCGTGTGAGAAGAATAATTTTTTTTTTAAAAAAACAGGTAGTTAATTTTAATTTGCCTCGAAATTACTCTATACATAATAGCTCTGTTCCAGAACTAAAAAGTTTTTACAATTTTTACGACTTTTACACATTTTACCCGAAAACCCGTTCCCGTACACAAAAAAGTTGTGAAATGTTCACTTCTCTTTAAACAAACATGGCGCTGAATGACGCTCTCTTTAAAAACTTTTTTCTCGACAAATTTGAGCGTGTAAAAAATAGTAACATGGATGCCGGCGTCTGATTGGCTGGTACACCGACTTTGACATTTGTTCCAGCTTTTTTGACGTTTTTTCCATTTTTGCGTTCCCGAACTTTTTGAAAAAACTTTTGTGTGACACACATTTTTCTCTCTTTCTCTCTTTTTCTCTTTTACGAGTTTTACTATTAAAAAGTACGGGAACAAAGCTAATGTCATACATTCTACACTTCATATATTTATTATGCGGCACTGAATAGAACAGATTGGAAATCTATTTATTAAATTTTGGAATATTCGGGGTAGATCCTAATATAATTTGACAATTCAGTTTATAAAAAAGTTTAAAACCGTATTGCTAATAGGCCGTTTACATACAGTGTTGTGCATATCAAAAGCAACAAATCTAGGATTTTGCAGTAATTCAATTTTTGGATCCGTCACAATTTTTAAAAATGTAATATATTGTGGCCAGTTGTTCTTTATTATGTACAGAGAGCTTCCAACAAGTTGTTTCTGTACTTTGTCGTTGGATGGGATAACAACAACAATAAAAATGACTGATCCTCGAGAACGGGGATTGCAAAACAAAAGCAACAATAGAATATTATTAATAATGGCAGTGTCATCCGTGTAAATTAACTGTACATTTGACTGAAATTTGTCTTTTGGGGCATGGTAGTGTCATTTTAGAGAGGATTTGCATTTGTTATCCTAACAGATTTGCCACTTTCTACCACTTTTCCCATGGTCTGGGAAAAATCTCATAATACCCTCAAATCAAACATTTTTTCCCTCATACAAACATTTAAATTTTAAAATATTCATTCGGAAAGTGGATTAATATCAACCGTTCTTTTGTTTGCCGCATAATAAAAAAGTTAAACAACCGAATAGTGGTAAATACGATACATCCTGGTGTAAACCCCTTGAGGCCATTGGCACGTTGTGGCTAGAAACGTTGGGGAAACTTTAAAAATAATGCGAATAGAAACACCCAAGTATTAGTTGGGGCTCTTATTTCCGATACATGGCCCAGAGTACTTCGCAGAGGAAGTTTTGAAACCAATTTGAGAAGTTATACAGCTCCCAACTCAAACAACACAACGGTCAAGAACCCATTGTTTCAACCAACAGTGAGTAAAATGTGCTCATATGACTAAATAATACAGGTTTTTTATATTTTTTGTTATTAAATCTTATTTTTAATATAATTTATTGAAAATAAAATAAAAAAATCTTATTGGGATGCTTAAACCATATAAAACATTGCATTTTCTACCAGTGTTTCATAAATTGTCTTCCTTTGGGTATGTCAATGGTTTCTTGGCCCGTGTATAACTTTTCAAATTGTTTTCAAAACTTCTTCTGCGAAGTACTCTAGGTCATATATTGGAAATAAGAGCCCCAACTAATTCTTGGAAGTTCCTATTAGCGTTATTTTTAAAGTTTCCCCAACGTTTTCTGCCAAAATGTGCCCATGGCCTTAAGGGGTTTATACCAGGATGTATCGTATTTACCACTATTCGGTTGTTTAACTTTTTTATTATGCGGCAAACAAAAGAACGGTTGATATTAATCCACTTTCCGAATGAATATTTTAAAATTTAAATGTTTGTATGAGGGAAAAAATTTTTGATTTGAGGGTACTATGAGATTTTCCCCAGACCATGGGAAAAGTGGTAGAAAGTGGCAACCCTGTTAGGATAACAAATGCAAATCCTTTCTAAAATGACACTACCACGCCCCAAAAGGCAAATTTAAGTCAAAAGTACAGTTGATTAACACCGATGACACTACAATTTTTAATAATAGTCTATTGTTGCTTTTGTTTTGCAATCCCCGTTCTCGAGGATCGGCCAATATTATTGTTGTTGTTATCCCATCCAACGACAAAGTACAAAAACAACTTGTTGGAAGCTCTCTGTACATAATAAAGAACAACTGGCCACAATATATTACATTTTTAAAAATTGTAACGGATCCAAAAATTAAAGTACTGCAAAATCCTAGATTTGTTGCTTTTGATATGCACAACACTGTATAACCGGGTTAACCCAGTGGGTCTGGGTTTCAAATGCCATTTCCATTGTGTATACTTCAAATAAATCCTCATAAAGAAGGTTAACCCTGCAAAAAACTATAATATAAACGCCGTATAAGTTTACGGCTCAAACGTCAAATGAAATCTCATCTGGATTTCATTTGACGTTTAACCTATGGATTTGACAGTTGAAATCGAGTGGATTTCGTAAATGTAAACCAAGCATATGATTGTCACTTACACCTTATAGCTCTGTTCCTTTACGTGCAAGAATCCTCAAGTTTTACAACTTTTTACTCGAAAAGCGTTCCATTACTTCGGACACCATACAATTCATATGGGAGCAGTTTCCAACTTTTACTACTTTTGCCGGTTTTACCATTTTCAAAAGTAAAGGAACAGACCATATATTATTACACCATGGAACAGGCCTATAGTGTGACCCATGGCACAATCATATGCCAAGTTTACACTTGCGCTCCAAAATCCATTGGATTTCACGAAATCCTGAAATACACCCCGGTGTTTACACTTATTTTTTGTTGATTTCAAACATATGACAATGATCAAGGTAGATGCATATGCGCAGCTGATTGAACATGAATTTTCAAAACAAGTTGTTGTAAATTGAATTAAACATCAAAAATATTCGACAATACAGAACTTTACAACTTTATTTAAAAAATTATCGTAAAATTATCTATATATCATATCAAATGTGTATAGTACCAAAAAATAAAAAAAATAAATAATGATTTTATAGTTGAGACATCATAATAATAAATTTTGATAGATAAAAGTTGTGCTCAGAACCTACAACATATTAGTACATGCAGTAGTTGTCCCGTTTAGTGCTAAAAATGCGTTCCCGTACTCCGAAATCTAGCAAGACATGCACTTCTCTTTAAACAAAAATAGCGCCGAATAACACCCTCTTCTCCTGTTTTCTTGCCATACAATTTTGGCCTAGCAGAAAGCATGTTCATATGTTCATTGGTATCTAATATTATAGCTGATACGTTGATTTTGACATTTTTGCTGGAGTTTTTGCAATTTCCGTCATTTCCCGTTTCCGTATTTTTAGGAAATTTGTATGGGGGAGAAATTTTTTTACAATTAGATCTATTTTCTAAAATTGCCATTAAAAAAGTACGGGAACACAATGAAAAATAGCATTGTAAGAAAGTTATTTAATATTTTTCACGTTGTTGTGTCGATGGTCAGACTAGCAAGGTTTCATGAAACCAATTTCGTTAAAGTTTCTTTTCAAATTTCGTTAATGTCCACACACGTTAACGTGAAATTTAAGATCTTTGCGTGTCCTCTTTATTTTACCATTCGCGTTTGTTGTGTTTCTCATACCAATAAAAACAAAAAAGACATAAATAAACCAAAAACAACATAAAATAATTAACATTAATAATTAAATTAATATTAATAGTTAAATTTTCACTATTTCATTAATTAAATGTTTTTATTAAATATATTTATGTTTGTTTTGTTGTTAACGTTTGCTTGACAAAATAAAAATGAAAGAAAATTGAAGAAAAAATCTTGCAACGAAGAACAAGAAGAGGCAACACAACAAACACAGAAAACCATGTACATGGGTTTCACTACTTCATACCCCTCGCCTATAAACTTGACGTCGCCATGTTGAAATCGTGCTAGTCTGACCATCGACTTACAAATTTTGATACTAAAATTTGTTGTTTCAGCAATTCGCACATCTACCTTGTTTATTGTGATACGTGAAAAGTGTTGCAACTTTTGGTACTTTTTTAGGCAAAAACAAGGTTGTATATCATGTGTACTGTGATTTCGATGTTGATTTCGCTGAAATCACGAAATGAGATGATTTCATTTTTGTATGCGAAATCATGATAAATTTTGCATGATTCCGCGCGAAATCACGAAACGCCTTCGAAATCACGAAAAGACGCCGAATGTAAACCAAACAATACACGTACCCGCATCAGCACAGCTGATGTATTGCAAACTGTCAAAAAAGTTGTTGTAATTGAAAACACAAAATTAAAAAACAAAAATTTAAACGAACAATTTTGAATTTTTTGTGAATTTTTGTAATAATTGGTCTGTTCCAGAACCTGCAAGAAACTACTCATGGTACAATAATTCTTAGGTAGGCCACAGCTAACAGCTGATTACAATTTTTTTTTTTGTTATGGCTTAATCTGTCAAAACCGTGTTGACATGCAGAGTTGATATTTATTATTGATCAAAAAATTCAACTCTGTTTTGTTTTCATTTCAATATTTCGTTCATCTTCTTCTTTGTATACTCATCCGTTATCATTCATCAAAACAATTTTGACGTTTTAAGCCATAGCGACAGGGTTGTATTTTTTTGGCGATTCTCATACCTGGCCTACCTATGAATTATTGTACCATGAAACTACTATTTTTTACTACGATAACATTTTTTCCTTTATGTTATCGGGAAAAATAGTAACAATTAGTAGATTCTTGCAGTTCTGGAACAGACCAAATGTGTTTATTAATATCTGCCTAACAAAATTTCGTTGAAAAAATTATGTGAATCGTTTTATTTTTGGAAAACATTTTTGACATTTCACAGTACTGAACTGGTTTTTGTTGTAGTTGTTGGCTGATGCATCTACCTGTTAATTGTAGCACGTAACTAGGCGTTTAAACCAGACAGTTTTGCTCTGTTCCAGAACCTGCAAGAACCTACTATTTTTTACTACGATAACATTAGCTTCGTTCCCGTACTTTTTAATGGTAAAACTCGTAAAAGAGAGAACTGCAAAAAATTTGTTATCACACACAAGTTTTTTGAAATAGTTCGGGAACGGAAAAATGGAAAATACGTCAAAAAACTGGAACAAATGTCAAAGTCGGCGTATCAGCCAATCAGACGCCGGCAACCATGTTACTATTTTTTTACTCGACCAAATTTGTCGTGTAAAAAGTTTTTAAAGAGAGCGTTATTCAGCGCCATTTTTGTTTAAAGAGAAGTGAACATTTTACAACTTTTTTGTGTACGGGAACGCTTTTTCGAGTAAAATGTGTAAAAGTCGTAAAAATTGTAAAAACTTTTTAGTTCTGGAACACAGCTATTTTTTCCTTTATGTTATCGGAAAAAATAGTAAAAATTAGTAGATTCTTGCAGTACTGGAACAGACCATTTGTCTTCAAATACAACTCTGATTTACTAAGCCATACATAGGCCCATTATTACATCGTTTCTGTAGTTAAATTTTGGCCGGTATCGAACAGATAACCCGTTATTTATTCTTACATGTTTCCTTTAATAATAAGTGTCAGATAAATTGAAAGGAACTGTGTTTTCGTTTTAAAATTTAAACGGCGCCCGAGAGTATGCTGCATCAAAAGCTAGAAAAAATTGTCAGCAAATTCAAATCAACCAATCAGATTTGAGTAAATTTTATGTATACAGACTTTTTGCTTGATATTGCCATATTTTTACAAAATTTAACATTTGTATGTCTGTGTTTAGACACACAAATTTCTCGGGAAAGTAAATTGAGTTTTTTTGGGAGAGAGCGGAGAGGAAAGAGCTCCTCAATACTCTTTCCTTCCCCCTTTTGCCTAAAAACTCAATTTACTTTCCCGAGAAATGAAAAAGTTCTAGAATTTTAAGCAAAATGAATAATAAATTAATAAAATAATAATCAATAAATAAACCCGAGACTTAATAAGTCGAAGGTCACACTAGAGTGTTTCATTGAAACAATTTCATGAAAACAAGGGTTCATAGGTCGAGTTTCACAGAAGAGTGATATTAGTCCCGGTCCACACTAGCGTGAATTTCATTAAAAAATTTCATGAAATTAGGTGTTCTTAAATCGAATTCCCCACTACAGCAATTTTATGATTTTACTCTACTATGGACGTCGATCTAGAGACGCATAATTTCATATCAAAATTTCAATGAAATTACTGTAGTGTGGCCCGGGACTTATGAGTTCTGTTCCTTTACGTGCAAGAATCTTCAAGTTTTGCAACTTTTTACTCGAAAAGCGTTCCTTTACTTCAGGCACCATCATGATGAAGTAATAAGGTGTCGTAAAATGACCAGATGATTGGTTTCAATCTGTCAAATTTTTTGTTATTGTGAATAAATTGTATGAAAACGTAAACAAACATTTTGACATATTGAAGAATTTTTGGCCAAAACAGAGTTGTATTTGTGTTACTTACGTGACCTGTTAAATAGATCTTGGGCACCATACAATTCATATGGAAGTAGATTACAACTTTTGCCAGTTTTACCATTTTCAAAAGTAAAAGAACAGACCAATAAAGTTGCTGTAGTGGGCAACTCGATCTATAAATACCTAAAAGTTTCAATGAAACCACTCTAGTGTGACCTTCGACTAAGTTATAGTATTTTTCCACAAAAATAAGATACATAAGACCGTGTTTAGACACACAAATTTCTTGGGAAAGTAAATTCAGTTTTTAGGCAATAGGGGGTAGGAAAGAGTATTGAGGAGCTCTTTGCTCTCCGCTCTCTCCCAAAAAAATCAATTTACTTTCCCGAGAAATTTGTGTGTCTAAACACAGACTAAACATTGAGCAGCTGACCATTAGCAGATGATTAAAAAACAGCTGATCAAAATTGCTATATGTTGCTGGGAAAAATTTGGCCTGTTTATAAAGTGGTAAACGTTGTAAAAGTCGTAAACGATTTTCATATAAATTTTTGGTTTGTTCCAGTACTACAAGAATCTACTAATTTTTACTATTTTCCCCGATAACATAAAGGAAAATATGTTATCGTAGTAAAAAGTAGTAGCTTCTTGCAGGTTCTGGAACAGAGCAATTGTGTACGGGAACGCAAAATTTACACATACACAGTGGTAAAAATTGTAAAAACTTTTTAGTTCTGGAACAGAGCTATTCTTTCAGCAATTTCTCAGCAAACAACTGTCAAAATTGTTCTCTCACTTCGCTCTCTTTTACTGAACTAGAGTCTATCAGCAATTTGCATTTAAATTTTAATTTGTAAATAAAATGGTGCTGTAGTTTTTTGGATTTAGCAGCGAATATTCAACATCCTTGTCACTTAAAAAATTCGTCTGATTGAAAAGCGAAAGTCGATCACAAAAATTCGACTTTTTGATTATTTTCAACAATCGATTCTCAACTTCGATTTTTAGACTTGTCAAAACAAAAAATCGAAAGTCGACTTAGCTATCCCTGCTGTAGAGGAATAAATTTTTGGTAAATTTCAAGTGGAAATATGGCTGGTCGTGAAGCTGTTAAAAGAGCCGTACAACAAGTGCGTCCCATTCTATCTGTCGACCGGGATGAAGCCCGCAGACGTGCCTTGAATTTGTACAAGGCCTGGTATCGTCAGATTCCATATATTGGTAAATATTTGTTCGGAGATTGGCAATGGTTTTGCACCGCTTGTTATGTCATAGCTTGAAAATAAACATCTTTTGGTTTCCATTACAGTTAACGACTATGATATTCCATTGACCGTGGAACAATGCCGTGAAAAATTGCGTGAGCAGTTCTTAAAGCATCGCAATGTCACCGATGTGCGAGTCATCGATATGTTGGTTATTAAGGTAAGACATACAAGGAGGAAGAACATTTGTTGGTAAAGTAATAACATTTAAAAGCGCCTCATATGAAGATCTACATTATATTTTGTAACCAAAAAAAGCCATCAGGACCCACAATGATTAAATGCACATACAGGAACCGCAAGATCATATAAAACTTCATCCCTTTGAAACTGGATAATGGAATATGCAATAAATATTTGCTGATTATATTCAATGAAAGAGAAATACTTACCGATGCTGCCCAGAAAATATTTCTACTTCGCGAGATTTTGACCCCCTAACATTTTCATCAATAGATGGCCAAAATGCAATGGAGATCCATGAGAAGTGGACTTGGTCTCATAAACGAAAGAAGCTATAATCTTTTACGTGTTGTGATCTGCATGTTTTATCCCATTTTAACTAAAAATACGTTCCTTACTCAAAAAAAAAACTAAAATTGATATAAGAACTCTTCACAACTTACTTTTAATACTTTTGTTACTTTTACCATTTAAAAAAGGAAAAGGAACAGACTAGGAACAAATATCATTTAGGGCTTTTCTCAGATCGGGACGGTAGTCCTTTTTGCATGATCACAGGGATATATAGATTTCCTGAACAGGTCCATACTTCCACAATATGTATTTAAGACTTCTCATTTTACGACCATTGTCATCTTTTACTAACTTTTTATTTTCTTTCCGTTCTTTACAGGGCCAAATGGAACTTAAGGAATCTATCGAAATTTGGAAACAAAAGGGACACATTATGCGTTACTGGAAGGAATCCCAGGAACCCAAGCCAACAGATTTCTTGTCCAAATTCATTCAAGGTGTTAATTAGATTCGAAATCTACTAAAAAATAGTTTAATTTTCGTTAACAAAAAAAAGCAAAATGTTTTTAGTGATAACAAGAAGTGAATAAAAAGAAGAGAGAAACAAATATCGAACCAAACTGAAGATGTTAAATGAAACCCAAAGAGAAATAGGATGAATTAATGTTTTAAAAAAGCAAACGAGATTGCTCTGAAAATTTCAAGAAACCTTTAGCCACATATTATGGAATTCAAGATTTAACGGAATCGGAAGGTACTTATCAAGGAATATTTTACATATCGTAAAAACTCAGTAAAAATATTACGATTTAGGGTAGCCTAGGGGGGCTTCGCAAATGGGGTACCTTCTGCTGCGCCGATTTTATTGATCATCCAAGGAAAAGTTGTGAATTTATCGATGATCTGCAACATCCCTTTGAAGACCTTTATGTTGCATCAATAAAATTGGTGCTAGCGAAGGCGTACTAGTAACGAAGCTGCCCCATGTTATCCCACTTAGTGGAATTTAGTTAAAAAATCGGCCCAAGACGGGTATACACGCGACCTTCCGATTCTTCTGAGGCCTTCACAGTTAGGTTCCTTTGTCCTGAACACAAATATATATGAAACTTGTTGCGAAAGTCCATACTTCCCGAAATATGGGCATCTGAACTTGCGAAAATTCCCATGTTAAAGGCCGGCTATTTAGACAAGAATTTTAATTTAAAGAAAATGTTAATCCCGTAGGAGAAAAATTGCAGTTTTAATTCGAAATATTTCAATTGTAATTGAATTTCGAATTATTTCATTTGTAATTTGAAAATTCCTTTTGAAATTCGAATTATTTCATTTTTAATTTGAATTTTTATACCCTCCACCATATGGAGGGTATAATTAAATTTGTCATTCCGTTTGTAACACATCGAAATATTCGTCGGATACCCTACAAAGTATATATATTATTGATCAGCATAATTCTAAGTCGATCTAACCGTCCGTCTGTCTGTTGAAATCAAGATACAGCTCGCAATTTTTAAGATAGAGCGTCAAAATTTGGTACTGAAGTTTTTATTACTTCCAGGATGGTTGGTATTGAAAATGGGATATATCGGTACACGTTTTGATATAGTCCCCATATAACAGTACCTCCCGATTTTCGGTATTATTGAGGTTTTAGCTTCATTATCCCACCAAAATGGGGGTGAAATTTGGTATTTAGTCATCGTTGGGTGTATAAAACTTTCCACCTGAAATTTGTTGGTATAGGACCACGCCTTCATATAGCCCCCATAGAACGGTACCACCCGAGTTTCAGTATTTTGAAGGTTGTGGCAACAATAATCCACTAAAATGGCTGAAATTAGGTACTTAGTCTTCGTTGGGGGTATAGAACTTTCTCCCAGGAATTTGTCGGTATATCTCCCCGCCTTCATATAGCCCCCATAGAACGGTACCACCCAAGTTTCAGTATTTTGAAGGTTGTGGCAACAATAATCCACTAAAATGGCTGAAATTAGGTACTTAGTCTTCGTTGGGGGTAGAGAACTTTCTCCCAGGAATTTGTCGGTATAGCTCCACGCCTTCATATAGCCCCCATAGAACGGTACCTCCCGATTTTCGGTATTTTAAAGTTTGTGTCCACAATAATCCACCGAAATGGCTGAAATTTAGTACTTAGCCTTCGTTGGGGGTATAGAACTTTCCCTCAGAAATTTGTTGGTTAAGGTCCACGCCTTCATATAGCCCCCACAGAACGGTACCACCCAAGTTTCAGTATTTTGAAGGTTGTGGCAACAATAATCCACTAAAATGGCTGAAATTAGGTACTTAGTCTTCGTTGGGGGTATAGAACTTTCTCCCAGGAATTTGTCGGTATATCTCCACGCCTTCATATAGCCCCCATAGAACGGTACCACCCAAGTTTCAGTATTTTGAAGGTTGTGGCAACAATAATCCACTAAAATGGCTGAAATTAGGTAGTTAGTCATCGTTGGGTGTATAAAACTTTCCACCTGAAATTTGTTGGTATAGGTCCACGCCTTCATATAGCCCCCATAGAACGGTACCACCCGAGTTTCAGTATTTTGAAGGTTGTGGCAACAATAATCCACTAAAATGGCTGAAATTAGGTACTTAGTCTTCGTTGGGGGTATAGAACTTTCTCCCAGGAATTTGTCGGTATATCTCCACGCCTTCATATAGCCCCCATAGAACGGTACCACCCAAGTTTCAGTATTTTGAAGGTTGTGGCAACAATAATCCACTAAAATGGCTGAAATTAGGTACTTAGTCTTCGTTGGGGGTAGAGAACTTTCTCCCAGGAATTTGTCGGTATAGCTCCACGCCTTCATATAGCCCCCATAGAACGGTACCTCCCGATTTTCGGTATTTTAAAGTTTGTGTCCACAATAATCCACCGAAATGGCTGAAATTTAGTACTTAGTCTTCGTTGGGGGTATAGAACTTTCCCTCAGAAATTTGTTGGTTAAGGTCCACGCCTTCATATAGCCCCCATAGAACGGTACCTTCCGATTTTCGGATTTAGCCCTAATATACCACCGAAATGGCTGAAATTTGGTACTAAGTCTTCGTTAGGGGCAAAAAAACTTTCACCTAGAAATTTGTCGGTACAGGTCCATGTTTTAATATAGCCTCCATAGAGCGGTACCTCCCGATTTTCGGTATTTTTTAAGGTTTTAGCTTCATTATCCTACCAAAATGGCTGAAATTTGGTACGAAGTCTTCTTTAGGTGTATAAAACTTTCCCCCAGAATTTTGTCGGTATCAGTCTACACCTTCATATAGCCCCCATATTGTGAAAATTAGCCACATCTTTTACGGAAATTGCTGAAATTTGAAATTTTCTTTTCTTCATACACGAAGGCAAATTGTTCCATTTTACAATACAAATCGTGGTGGAGGGTACACCCGGCCCGGCTGAGCTTAACGCCGTTCTTACTTGTTTCACTTGTATTTCAAATTCTTTCATTTTTATTTGAAATTTTTCATTTGTTATTTGAATTTTTTAAGCCTTTACCTAATTAACTGCGTGTGCGTTCAAAAATACAAAAACAAAATACATGTATTTCAAATTGAAAACAAAAACAAATACATGTATTTTGTATTTTTGAACGCACACGCAACACGCAGTTAATTAGGTAAAGGCTTAATATTTGTAAATCGAATTTTTTCATTTGTAATTTGAATATTTTTCATTTGAAAGTACAAATGAAAAATTTCGATTTAAAAATAGAAAAATTCAAACCACAAATGGAAAAATTCGAATTGTAAATGGAAATAATTCGAATTACAAATCGAATAATTCAAATTATAAATGAAATAATTCGAAATTCAATTATTTATACTCAAATTACAAATGTTTCGAAATTCAATGGAAATTCTCAAATTACAAGTGAAATGTTTCGAATTTCATATGAAATAATCAAATTACAACTGAAATTCTTCGAATTACATGTGAAAATGTTGTAGAAAAATTCAAATTACAAATAGAAAAATTCGAATTACAAATCAAATAATTTAAGTTATAAATGAAATAATTCGAATTTTAAATGGAATTCTCAAATAACAATTGAAATAATTCGAAATTTAATTGGAGGTCTCAAATTACAAATACAAATTTTCGAATTTAAAATGAAATAGTCAAATTACAAATAAAATTCTTCGAATGCCATGTGAAAATGGTGCAGTTTTTTTTTTGAGTTTTCATTTCTTAAATTCATTGTCTTTTATGTTTTACATAATATTTACATATTTTTTATATTGTTTTGTTATTGTTGCAGTTTCAATCTCGTATGATAGTTTAACACTCTTATTATATTTTTTTATTTTACATACTTCTATAGTTTACATATTTCTATTCTATTTCAAACTATAAATCATTTTTTGTAAACAATTCCTTTAAGATATCTTCAAATGTTAAATCGAACTCTTTCAATTCTTTTTCCAAATCGATTTCATCCGCCGCATTTATTTGTTGATCATTATTGGTTTTGGAAAATGCATCGAAACGACTGACATTGCCATGTTTTTCTTTAAACATTAAAGCCAATTCCTCATCAGTTACCTCCACATCATGCGAACGTTTACAGTGGAGTTTTATGCTATACAAATGATACGATTTTAATTTTGTTTAAACAAATCAATTTCAAGAACACTTACTCCTTTCTCAATACATAACTTTTGGAACACACTTTACACTTGTACGGCTTCCCGGTGTGGCGATATTGATGAATTTCAATGGCAAACTTTGATGTCGATGTATATTCACAATATCTACACTTAAGGGAGTTAATATTCTTCGCCTGTTTTCCTTCTTCTCCTGGAAAACTTGTGGTTTTATATAATCCTCCTTTATCGAATATACATTTATGTATTCTTTGTAAATGTATTTGCAATTCTGCATTATTTATATAATTTTTTGAACACAAATGACACTGTGCATAACGTTCATTGTGACGTCGTCTATGCACCGTTAAAGATGATGACCTTGAGAATACCTTATGACATATTTCACATTCATGACGTACATCAATGGAATGTGCAGAATTCAAGTGCAGTTCATATTTGTGGACTGTGTAAAATTTGGTTGGACAAAAGGTACAAGAGATGGGTTCATTTAGTCTACAAAAACGTTCATGGAGGACCAAACCCGAACGACGATTAAATATTTTTCCTACAAATTGAAGATGGGAATTAGTTTTTTAATTTATAAAATTATGTTTGGTGGAATTTACCACAATTTTCACAGCAATGGTTATTGCGTATATTTAACCCAGTCTCCGGATTATTATGAGCCATGGAAAAATGGATTTTCATTGAAGTTTTTTCCATAAATTGTTTATAACAAGATGGACAATTGTATAGTGTTGTAAACATGGCTGAAGAAAATAATGTCATATCAACAATGATCAATCAAATATGCTCCTATTGGGTATATTTACTTTTATCTTCTTCTTCGTGCATGTTATGCTCCATATCCAAATGCCCATCCATTTCAATTTGCGTGTGGGTTTGAAAATCACATTCAGTACATTTGAGAGTTATTTCTGCAGGAGAGAGATAAGAAAAATTACATATTAAAGAGCTTAGTTTTCCCACTGAAAGTTCTGCTTTTTGACTCCCAACTTACCATCAAGTATTTCCACCTCAGCAGATATGGCCAGTACTTAATACAAAAGCAAATCTCATTAAAAATTATTTCGAATTATAAAATATAACTCACATTCCTTTGTCCTATACAAACGATTCTCTAAATCTTCCTTCTTGTGTATTTTCTTGTAATGTTTGCCCAAACTTTCTATGTAACAGGTATAAAAGTTACACATTTTGCATTTGAAGGGTATTAGTTCTGAAAAATATATTCAAAATTTTTTGTTAGAGAAAAATGGTTACAATTTACAATAGCTCCGTTCGATAACCCAAAAATGTGTACAAACTTTTACAAAATGCCGTTCGATAACAAACTTCTTCAGTAAAAGAGAACTGAGAAGTACTTGCAAAGTTATCGAACAGACCTAATGCTTTCATTGTCTTACGTTGATGCACCTGTTGGGTATGTTTTATCAACAGTTCGTGATATTCAAAAGATTCATCACAATAACGACACTTAAATGGTTTTAGTTTTGGCAAGGTGGGGACAACTTCTGATTTGATTGTGGGCTCTGAAGATATAGACAAGATTGTACATATATAAAAATCATGTGTTTAAATAGTTCAAAAGTGAATAACGATACATTTTTTTATTCCTAAAGCCTTAAGTTTTCCTGAGTTTTCCTAACCCATAATTGAATATATCATTCCGTTTGTAACACATCGAAATATTCGTCAGAGACCCTATAAAGTATATATATTCTTGATTAGGATAAAATTCTAAGTCGAAATAGTCATGTCCGTCCGTTTGTCTGTTGAAATCAAGATACATGCCTCAATTTTTAAGACAGAGCTTTTTAATTTTGATTCTATTACTATTAAGTTTCTATTATTAGGTATTGAAAAGGGCTATATCGGTCCACGTGTTTATATAGCCCCCATAGAAGGTTACCTCCTGATTTTCGGAATTTTGAAGGATTTAGCCCTATTATACCATCAACATTTGGTACTATGTCTTCCGAAATTTTATATTAAGTTTTCGTTGGGGGAATAAAACTTCCCCCCTGAAATTTGTCGGTACAAGTCCACGTCTTCATATAGCCCCCATAGGACGGTACGTCCCGATTTTCGGATTTTTGAAGGATTTAGCCCTAATATACCACCGAAATGGATGAAATTTTGTATTAAGTATTCGTTGGGGCAATAAAACTTTCCACCTGAAATTTCTCGGTACAAGTCCACGTCTTCATATAGCCCCCATAGAGCGGTACCTTCCGATTTTCGGATTTTTGAAGGATTTAGCCCTTATATACCACCGAAATGGCTGAAATTTGGTACTAAGTCTTCGTTGGGGGCATAAAACTTTCCAGCTGAAATTTGTCGGTATAGGTCCACGTCTTCATATAGTCCCCATAGAGTGGTACCTCCCGAATTTCGGATTTTTGAAGGATTTAGCCCTAATATACCACCGAAATGGCTGAAATTTGATACTAAGTCTTCGTTGGGGTCATAAAACTTTCCAGCTGAAATTTGTCGGTATAGGTCCACGTCTCCATATAGCTCCCATAGAACGGTACCTCCCGTTTTTTAATATCCCACCGAAATGGCTGAAATTTTGTATTAAGTATTCGTTGGGGGCATATAACTTTCCACCTGGAATTTTTCGGTACAAGTCCAAGTCTTCATATAGCCCCCATAGAACGGTACCTCCCGATTTTTGGATTTTTGAAGGATTTAGCCCTAATATATCACCGAAATGGCTGAAATTTTGTATTAAGTCTTCGTTGGGGGAATAAAACTTTCCACCTGAAATTTGTCGGTACAAGTCCACGTCTTCATATAGCCCCCTCAGAACGGTACCTCCCGATTTTCGGATTTTTTAAGGATTTAGCCCTAATTTACCACCGAAATGGCTGAAATTTGGTAGTAAGTCTTCGTTGGGGACATAAAACTTTTATCCTGAAATTTGTCCGTATAGGTACAAGTTTTCATACAGCTCCCATAGAACGGTACCTCCCGATTTCAGGTATTTTGAAGGTCGTGGCCTCAATATCCCAACGAAATGGCTGAAATTTTGTGTTTGTTCTTCGTTGTTTGGTGGTATACAACTTTCCACCAGAAATTTGTGGGTATTGGTCTTCATATAGCTCCCATAGAACCGCACTCACGGTGGGTAGAAAACCTCCGCACAGAAAGTTTCCAGTATAAAATGATTATCATAAGTTAAAATATTATTCTCCTCCAAGGAATTAGACTTAACGTATATGAAGAGCCACCGTAGTGCAGTAGAATGCACAGCCCCCTTGTACTCAGGACGTCTGAGGAACATCAACATTTTCAACGGTGGCAAAAGTAACCCTCAGTAATGTTGGCGATATTTCCTGAGTATTTTAGCCATGCTTCTCTACAAGTGGTGTTGTAAGACACGCCTTTCGGACTCGGCGATAAACAGTAGCTTCCATATCATTGAGCTAATATGAATCGGGGTGCACTCATGGATTTGAGAGAAGTCTCCCTTTTTCCCTTCTGACATGGGAACATTTATTATGTAGATTAAGAGCTTAGAAATTAGTACTAATTGTTCATATTTACTACACTACAGGTCGTAATGGAGGGCATAAAAAGCTTAAAGAACTTAACGCCGTACTTACATATTTCTTAATTGGATATAATATTAATTTTGTCTCTAGATGAGGTCTGACTAATATGTACGGGTTCAAGTTTAACTGTTATTCGTGATAAGAAAACACAAGTCATCAAGTCACTTGCAGGCAGCTCGGCAAATTTTTGTAACCTTAGGATCTCAAACGGTCGTTTTATTATTGCAATATTAGTTCATCTTCGTGAGGATGCAAGGAACTTACGGTATATACCCAGGTTGTAAAGGATTTCCTTGGTCTAGGTAAAGATTTAAAGGTATAAGGCGCTCCTGTCATTGGGGGTTAACAATATATGTACTTGGAATTTTGTACTTTGCACGTTTCTGTATGGATCGAAACATAAACATTCAGTAGCAGGTATGACCAAGCTTGGGAAGACAAAGAAAGAAATTAATCAATCTTAAAAAGTCTTTGAATTTTTATGACGTTTACTACTTTTTATACCTATTATACTATTATTTGACGTTTTCGACATGTTTACAGTCGACAACCTAAAACAGCTTTATATGGGCCGTCTCTGTTTAGTAGAACGCATTCCACAGTTGTTCCACCCAAGGAAGGAACACCTGAGACAAGTTATGTTTTGGAACACCTTCAATTAACTTTCCTTTTGTGCACTATCAAAACCTAAGGCCTCTGGAATAAACAAAACATTATTGTCCCACATCAATTTACTTACCCACTTTGATCTCCTTATTCCACATAAAATTATCTCTCACCTCTTCCACATTCGTTTGCTCCTCTCTTTCGGGAACACTATTTTCCATTTCATAATTCCATTTTAATTCAATTTTAGTTTTAACATCTTCCTCTTGCTGCACATTGTTGTTGTTGATATCCGCATACATTTCCAATTGCTGTTTTACATCATCCTTCAAAGGCAAACCATCATCATGATAATCTTCATTCGAATTCCCCATTATGCCGTTTGCATTGTTAAACCGCTCCTCATATTCCTTTTGCCTTTCCATGGTCATTGACATAAAATGATAACTAATTTGTAAAGCTTTACTGCAACGTAAACAAATTTGTTTGGAATAGTTAATGGACAATTTTGGACCATGTTGCCCATGACGACCACCATCGGTAACATAGTGAAATAGTGTATTAAAGTAATCATTTAATGTTTTAAAATCATTGTGTGGTGTCTCGGTGTAAATTGAGATCAAAAGACGTTCAGTGGTTAAACAACAACGGCAACAATTTGCAAACATTTTGGTTTTTTTTCCTTTGAAGATTTATTTTATTTGGAGTTATCACTTTGGAAGATGTTTAGTACAGATGTTGCTTTGGTGCTTTGGGTAACATGTGTTTGAAGGAAACTGTCAAATTCTAACGGTTCTTTCTTTAGAAGAAAACATGACACAAGAGTACAGAGGTACAGAGAGGGATAATTACAATGAAAAATTAATGAAAAATGAAGCATACTTTTAGGCACCAACTATGAAAGTTATAATTAAATAAAAAAGAATCTACACTACAAATGCTTAGCCGCGTTGTTTTTGTAACAAAAGATAATGGCTGACATTGACAAAAGGAGAAAGGATTTTGTTGTTGTAGGAGGTTCGCTGCAACCGTTTGTTTTTTTCCCGTAGATGGAGTTTAGGGTTTTGTTTGTTGATTTTTAAGGTATTCTTGTGCAAACCATTTGAACTGCGGATTATTTGACACCCCCATACGACAAAAACCTAAGTTGGGGTTTGTTGTGTCAGATCCAGCTTGGATTTTATGGCCCCCTCTAAACATGCTTAAAAACCTAATGACTTTTCAAAGCAATTCGGGATTATATCTCTGAAACTAATGCGAATTTTCTTTTATAGACATTGAATGACAAACGGGTCAAGGTTTCCTTGTGACATTTGGATATTTCTTAAAGGAAATTTAGTTAGGAGCCCGCCCTACCATTTTTTGTAGCGCTTGTGTGCAGTGTAATGTTTTCATTGAGGGCATGTTTGCATGTTTCTTTCAGCTTTATAGCCATGTAATGTACAGAAATTTTAAAGTATACTTTTAGGCGTAAACATTAACTGATCAAACTTATAACCTTATTATCCTTATTGAATGGTCTCTTATAGGTGATTTTATTGCATTATTGTAAATTTCATATAATTTAATATATATTATTAAATGAATATGATATTTTATGATTTCTCTTAAAAAAAATATACAATTTATCTCTTTAAAAACAAATTAAATTTAAAACATACGAATATTCTCTGATAAGATGAGTGGATTTAGATGTAATAGTCTACATGTCTTTTAATAAACAAAAATATATTTCTTAATAGCTTTAATCATTCTCCATCTCCCATCCTTTTAGTCCCAATTAATAGGTTGTAGAATATCTTCCTGGGGACTTTTACATGTCAAATCGTTGCCATTAAACTCTTCATCATCTGTCAGTGCTTTATTGTGGATCTTCGAGCAATGGTTGCGTAAACTATAAACAAAAATACAAAAATAAAAATAATAATCCAAAGGAAAAGTAAGCCCAAGAGAAAAAAATACTTACAATAGCTTCTTCTTAAACTGTTGACCACATTCTTTACACTTGACTGGGACAATACCACAATGTGACCACTTGTGCACCTTCAATTGTTCCATTGTTGTAAATTGGCGATTACAATTGGCCTCAGGACACATATAACGTTTGCCAAAATGTATTATATCCTTGTGACGCTTTAAATGATGGGCATAACGAAAACTATTCGGACATTTATCACATTGATGTGGTCTTTCATTTGTATGAGTTCTTTGATGGGTATCCAAGTCCAATTTACTTAAATATGATTTCGGACAACAGAAACAACGAAATGTTCTTGCCATGTGGCGTTTTACATGATGTCTCAACAAATATAATGAGGGATATTTCATGTCGCAAACTTCACACTTATAAAGGGCAGATGATTTTTGATCTTTATTTAATGCTTTAATTACATCACGACATGCTACTTTACGACTGTGCAAACGAACAGATTCAATTGTGGTACACTGTTCTTGACATGCAATACATTTGTAGAGTACTTTATTGGCAGCAACAGAAGTTTGTGGATCCAAAGAAGTTTGTGGACTCAAAGAAGTTTGTGGATCCAAAGTGTTCGCTTCCTCAAGTTGTGTATTACTTGGGGCATAATTTGACATGGTTTCATCATTTCCCATGGTTATATTATTTGAATTAGTCATTTCATTAGTAGTTGTCAGATCTTCCAAAGTTGTTGTTGGTAGTGAATTTGTTGTTATTTCTGTGTTCGTTGTCAACATATCTGCATTATCAAACATTAGCTCTTTATTGTTTGTTAGATCTGTATTATTGGCTGTTGTTGGAACTGTGTCAAGTGTAAGTTCACCTTGCAAGTCGGGACATATCATAACAAACGAAGTCGATGTTGATGGTGTTACAACGCATTGTTCGAAAGATAGCCCATCATTGATTGATTTTCCATCGTCGCTTTGTCCTGTTCCACTAATGTCGAAAAGCTGTGCAGGTTCTGCTCCACATTCTCCTTCAAGTCCTTTGTTAAAAAGTACAAAATATATAATGGCAGCATTTACAAGAAAAAGAGAAGAAATTATAAGCATTTTCGCTCTCTTGTAAATTAAAAATTAGGGAAATCTTCATAGGTAGTACATCAAATATAACTAAAAATAAAACAAGAGTTATGTTTGACAGTTCTGGACATAAATTACCACAATGCCTACTCATAAAACACCACGAGTTTTTCTCATAAAAGACCATGAAACTTTAAATAGAAGACCACTGGGGTCTTCTAATAAAAGACCACTGGGGTCTTCTAATAGAAGGCCATGAGGTCTTCTAATAGAAGACCATGAGGTCTTCTAATAGAAGACCATGAGGTCTTCTAATAGAAGACCATGAGGTCTTCTAATAGAAGACCATGAGGTCTTCTCATAGAACACCATGAAGTGTTCTCATAGAACACCATGAAGTGTTCTCATAGTAGACCATGACGTCTTCTTATAGAACACCACGAGACCTTCTCATTGAAAACTTTGGAGTCTTCTCTAAGGAGACCTATAGTCGCGGATTTTCTAAAACTATTTTTTGAGGGCCAATAGACAGGCGTGGATTTTTTAAAAATATTATTTGAGAGCCACCGTGGTGCAATGGTATGCACGCCCGCCTTGCACGCAGAAGGTCGTGGGTTCGATTCCCCGGCCAGGCAACATCAAACATTTTTCAACGGTGGCAAAATACCCCTCAGTAATGTTGGCGACATTTCCTGAGTATTTCAGCCTTGAAAAACTTCTCCACAAGTGGTGTCTTAAGACACGCCGTTCGGACTCGGCGATAAACAGTAGGTCCCATATCATTGAGCTAAATATGAATCGGGGTGCACTCATTGATATGAGAGAAGTCTCCCTTGTCCCGTATGGGATGTTGTGGAACAATGTTTTTTTTTTTTTTTGTTTTATTTGAGAGCCAATAGACAGACGTGGATTTTTTAAAATTTTTTTGAAGGTCAATAGAGAGACGTTGATTTTTTAAAAATATTTTTTGAGAGCCAATTGACAGACGTGGATTTTTTAAAAATATTTTTGAGGGCCAATAGATAGACGTGGATTTTTTAAAAATTTTTTGAAGGCCAATAGACAGACGTGGATTTTCTAAAAATATTTTTTGAGGGTAAATAGACAGACGTGGATTTTTTAAAAAAAAAATTTTTGAGGGCCGATAGACAGACGTGGATTTTTTAAAAAAAAATTTTGAGGGCCGATAGACAGACGTGGATTTTTTAAAAATATTTTTTGAGGGCCATTAGACAGACGTGGATTTTTTAAAAATATTTTTGAGGGCCATTAGACAGACGTGGATTTTTTAAAAATATTTTTGAGAACCAATAGACAGACTTGGATTTTTTAAAAATATTTTTTGAGGGCCAATAGACAGACGTGGATTTTTTAAAAATATTTTTTGAGGGCCATTAGACAGACGTGGATTTTTTAAAAATATTTTTGAGGACCAATAGACAGACGTGGATTTTTTAAAAATATTTTTGAGGACCAATAGACAGACGTGGATTTTTTAAAAATATTTTTTGAGGGCCATTAGACAGACGTGGATTTTTTAAAAATATTTTTTGAGGGCCATTAGACAGACGTGGATTTTTTAAAAATATTTTTTGAGGGCCATTAGACAGACGTGGATTTTTTAAAAATATTTTTTGAGGGCCATTAGACAGACGTGGATTTTTTAAAAATATTTTTTGAGGGCCATTAGACAGACGTGGATTTTTTAAAAATATTTTTTGAGGGCCATTAGACAGACGTGGATTTTTTAAAAATATTTTTTGAGGGCCATTAGACAGACGTGGATTTTTTAAAAATATTTTTTGAGGGCCATTAGACAGACGTGGATTTTTTAAAAATATTTTTTGAGGGCCATTAGACAGACGTGGATTTTTTAAAAATATTTTTTGAGGGCCATTAGACAAACGTGGATTTTTTAAAAATATTTTTTGAGGGCCATTAGACAGACGCGGATTTTTTAAAAATATTTTTGGGGGCCAACAGACAGACGTAGATTTTTTAAAAATATTTCTTGAGGGCCATTAGACAGACGTGGATTTTTTAAAAATATTTTTTAAGGGCCAATAGACAGACGTGGATTTTTTAAAATTTTTTTTTGAGGGCCATTAGACAGACGTGGATTTTTTAAAAATATTTTTTGAGGGCCATTAGACAGACGTGGATTTTTTAAAATTTTTTTTTGAGGGCCATTAGTCAGACGTGGATTTTTTAAAAATATTTTTTGAGGGCCATTAGTCAGACGTGGATTTTTTAAAAATATTTTTTGAGGGCCATTAGACAGACGTGGATTTTTTAAAAATATTTTTTGAGGGCCATTAGACAGACGTGGATTTTTTAAAAATATTTTTTGAGGGCCATTAGACAGACGTGGATTTTTTAAAAATATTTTTTGAGGGCCATTAGACAGACGTGGATTTTTTAAAAATATTTTTTGAGGGCCATTAGACAGACGAGGATTTTTTAAAAATATTTTTTGAGGGCCATTAGACAGACGTGGATTTTTTAAAAATATTTTTTGAGGGCCATTAGACAGACGTGGATTTTTTAAAAATATTTTTGAGGGCCATTAGACAGACGTGGATTTTTTAAAAATATTTTTTGAGGGCCAATGGACAGACGTGGATTTTTTAAAAATATTTTTTGAGGGCCATTAGACAGACGTGGATTTTTTAAAAGTATTTTTTGAGGGCCATTCGACAGACGTGGATTTTTTAAAAGTATTTTTTGAGGGCCATTCGACAGACGTGGATTTTTTAAAAATATTTTTTGAGGGCCAACCGACAGACGTGGATTTTTAAAAATATTTTTTGGTGGCCATTAGACAGACGTGGATTTTTTAAAAATATTTTTGAGGGCCATTAGACAGACGTGGATTTTTTAAAAATATTTTTTGAGGGCCAATGGACAGACGTGGATTTTTTAAAAATATTTTTTGAGGGCCATTAGACAGACGTGGATTTTTTAAAAGTATTTTTTGAGGGCCATTCGACAGACGTGGATTTTTTAAAAGTATTTTTTGAGGGCCATTCGACAGACGTGGATTTTTTAAAAATATTTTTTGAGGGCCAACCGACAGACGTGGATTTTTAAAAATATTTTTGGTGGCCATTAGACAGACGTGGATTTTTAAAAATATTTTTTGAGGGCCAATAGACAGACGTGGATTTTTAAAAATATTTTTTGAGGGCCAATCGACAGACGTGGATTATTAAAAATATTTTTTGAGGGCCAATCGACAGACGTGGATTTTTAAAAATATTTTTTGAGGGCCAATCGACAGACGTGGATTTTTAAAAATATTTTTTGAGGGCCAATCGACAGACGTGGATTTTTAAAAATATTTTTTGAGGGCCAATCGACAGACGTGGATTTTTAAAAATATTTTTTGGTGGCCATTAGACAGACGTGGATGTTTTAAAAATATTTTTTGAGGGCCATTCGACGGAGGTGGATTTTTTAAAAATATTTTTTTAAGGGCCATTAGACAGACGTGGATTTTTTAAAAATATTTTTTGAGGGCCATTCGACGGAGGTGGATTTTTTAAAAATATTTTTTTAAGGGCCATTAGACAGACGTGGATTTTTTAAAAATATTTTTTAAGAATATTTTAGATAATATTTTTTGTGGGACCTAAGGGCAATCGAAGTGTATTTTTAAGAATTTTTGTTGGGGACCTTCAGTGAAATATACCTGATTTTTTAAGAATATATTTTGTCGGACCTTTACGGCAGAAAACGTGGATCTTTTTAGAATATTTTTGTGGGACCTTCAGGTGGATAGATGTGGAATGTTAAGATCTGTCGAACACATTTCTACATAAGTTCTGGAATTCCGGTCAGTATCAGCTAAACTATTGGGAGTTCAACCAAGTAACCTTTTGCAAACATCTTCCAAATAACATTCTTAGCAATTCTTCAGAACATTCTGAAACTATAAAATGCAAAAGTTTTACTTCCTCCCCTAATGAAAATTTGGACAATAGGAATCAGGACTAATTTCTATGATCATTAGGCAATTGTCAGTTTGATGGAGGGAAAGAGAGGGCATATAGAAACACTACCTCTCAATATCCTCTCCCCAATGTAAATGTTGACATTGTTAATCTAGACTAATTTATATGACTAGAACAATCCTATGTCCGTATTTATGCAAAAGTCTACCGTGGGCATAATAATCATAATCATAATCGTCAATAACATTAAAAATAATAAACAAAAATACAAATAACCAAAAATTAATCAAAATCATTGAAATCAATAGTAAAAAATTAACAAAATAAAACCTATTTACCTCTCCGAACAAAAATAAAATAAAACAAAAAAATTAAATTAAAATAAAATAAAAACCTTTTTTTTTATTTTGGAATAGTACTTTATAATTTCTTTTTGCTCTCTATTAAACAAACAATAATCGATCATTTTTATCAAAACATGACATAATGCTGAGTATTATGTTTTGCTATTGTTATTTACAATTGTTGGCGGCATATCGCTGATTAAACCATCAACAGTATTATTGTTGTTGTTGGAATTGTTGTTTTGATTAATAATATTGACCTCATCATATACCTTACCGCTAGTTGCAGCAGTATTGTTCATCACTTGTTGCATTGTATCAAGGTTGTTGTTGTTGCCATTGTTGATGATGTTGTTTTCATTTAAAACTGGTGCGGTAGTTGTAGTTGTGGTGGTAGTTGCTGTTTCTGTGGAATTAATTTGTGGATTATTAATTGGTGTTGTTGAATGATTACGTTCCAAATGGCGTAACAATTTTGCTTTGGTTGAAAATGAACGTATGCAGCGGGGACATTCATAAGGAAGTTCTGTTTGGAAGACAAATAACAAGCAACAAAGGGAAAATAAAAAATGATATCAATCAATTGATGACAAAAGAGACACACACGGATATGTTATAGACCCAAATATAAATACTTACTTTTTAAGATATAAGAATCTGAAAGGGAAAACGGAAATGAATTAAAATCGGAATACAAATTAGGACATTTCGAATACATACCATCGTGGATGCTGTGATTTGTGTTCAAATGTAATTGGGCACTGGGGAAGTCAGTGGATTCATAGGTACATTTTGCACACATAAATGTGGTTACTGAAAATACAATAATAAGAAAATCATTGATCAATAAGCTCGGCTCGAAAGAGAAATTGATAAAAAAAATTTCGGAACTCAATACTAGATCTTATATAAATTTAGAATATTTAATAAAACTGTGCAGCACTAAACATGTAGAAGTTGCTTGCCCTGTTGCACAGTGAAGTTCAAAAGCTACTGAAACTTACCGGTGGATTTTTCTATGCTCATATAATCCGTTGTAGTTTTGTCGCAAACATAAACTGTAAAAAAATTAAGAAAATGTTTATCTTAACATTTCACTTTTCTTCATATTTGAACAACAAACCTTTATCCCCCTTAGCCTGGATCATATCTCTGGTAGGATATTTCTTGTGGACAGCACGATAATGGCGTATTAAAGCCCGTTTAGTGTTATAGAGATTGGTGCACATTTCACAACGATATGGAGCCAAACCTAAACAGATAAGAGAAAAATTTTATTTCTTCTTTCAAAGAAAAAATTCTTAAAAAAATGGTCACCTCGATGCAAAAACATATGATTTTCAAACTGATATTGACTCAAAAACGACTTCTGACACTGGGCACAATATGAGGTGGCCGTTTCCGTTTGACTTTCACTTTGTTCCTTGAGCACATCATCAAAATCATCATCGGAAGTCAGTGCCAAATTGCGCATATCATTATCGTCTGAAGAATTTTCCACATCATCGAAATCTTCGAACAGAGCATCACCATTAAAATCAAAATCCATATCGGTTTCTATAGTCTGTTCCATTTCAACAATTTGTGGTATGGCATCTGATGGTAGAGTGTATGTAGAACTTGATGAGGGTGTTAGCGGTGCGGCAGTATTATTAAGGCTGGTATTGGGTGTCAGGACCAATGTCATTGGATCAACAACATTGTTGAATGTTGAGGTGAGGGAATTATCCAAAGGTGTGGTGGTGATGACGACCTCTTGCTGTGGCAATTGTTGTAAAACTTGCTGCAGGTGGGGTTGTTGGGTTTGGTTGAGGTTAGATTCTTGATATTGTAATTGGGGTTCTGTGTTAATATTTTGTTGTTGTAATTGTAAATGAGTTTCATTTTGTTGTAGATTCATGGAATTTGCGTTCGGCTGTTCTTGTAACTGTTGTGTCATTTCAAGCTGCTGGATTCCTTGTGTATTATTTACAGATTTTTGCATTTTGTTGGCCTGTTTTTGTAGCCTGGTAGCTTCCTCCTGGGCACTGTGCAGCTTATAATGTTCATATAATTTGTTGCGATAGAAGAAAACCTCATTGCATTTCCGACAATTTAAACCATTCAAATAGTCCGGTAGCATGGCATCCTCTTCTGCTTGTGTAGTGGTCATATTATTATTCAAATTAATATTCGTTAATTTTGGTGGTGATCCACTAATACTGGAAGCAGTAGATGTTGTTGCTGATGTCGATGCCACACTTGTTACTGGTGTTATTGGTTGTATGATGGATGTATTATTGGTAATCCCTGTACGTGTTGGTCTCTGCTGTATATCGTGAACATTCATACGATGCTTGGCAAGATAATGCCTCTTTATTTCATATTTCAAATCACATTCATAGAAACATATGTCACAACTGTACACCAATTTTGGAGATCTTGCAAAACGTTCAATTTTCTGTACAATGGCATTTTTTGTTTGTGGATCCATTTCAGTTTCGGAACAACGTGTTGTTGGTTTATTTTTCGGTTGCAGTTGTTTGTTTGTTGGCTGGATATTGTGTTTGCTTTTGTAGTGTTGATTCAAATCGATTTTAAAGAAGGTATAGAATGAACAATGGTCACAGAAAAAGTGGGGAATTTCTGAAAGGAAGAGAGAGAGAGGGAGGTTGACATGAGATATGGTGGCAGGCATTATTTAAAGTATGTTTTTATGGACATACCATTGTGTGTCAACATGTGGTTTTTCAGGGCATCCTGTGTATCAAATTCTTTGGCACATATTTTGCAAATATTTCTTTTTGGCTGTTCAATGAATGTGGCGGGAATCATATCTTCATCAATGGGGGATATGGGCACATCTGCAAAAAAAGAAAAACACATGATTTATTATATGAGTGACAAGAAAGATGAAATTCTTAAGTTAATTATAAAATGAAACAACAATTTACAAGAGCAAGCAAGTGTTCGATAAGCTCGCAACCAAAATTAAGTTGTCGCTGAGTCCTACCACTATTGCTAGTGTTGTCATCTTTTATTTGTACGATTTTTGTCAGTAACCAAAAATAAGTTGTATGATTGGTCTCCCTTAAAATTTACTTCACCACGCTCTTCCTTTTTACTATCACCTTATCCACATACCTTGCGTTTGTTCTGGCGTATTTTCGGGATCCTCTACAATTAGATCATCCACATCCATTTGCACCATATCGTTTTGAGAAATGATCATATTTGTTGTAGAACCACCATCGATTTGTGCCACAGGTATATTTCCTGTATTGCCATTATTTTGTGATACGATAATATTTTGCGTATCACCAGCATCATTTTGAACCTGTAGAATGTTTTCCAGCACCAAACCATTGTCCAACGACAATGCTGTACCATCTCCAGCATTGATATATTCAATAACAACACCTAAGAAATGCACAAAAAAAATGAATTAAAAAGGAAACAACAATTTATGCAAAATTTACATACCCTTGCCCATAACATTTTCCACAGAAGTATCGGCCATAACAATATATTCATTACCAACATTTGTATCATTCTGTGCATTATTGAGATTCCCTTCAAATGTGGTTGGATTAAATGTAAATGCCGCCGTGGCATTGCCGTTTGGTTGGGTGGTAAAAATTGTTGCAGCATTTCCCTCCAGGGGAGTTGTTTGTGTATTTATGGCGGTGGCATAAATAATATTTTGATTTTGTGGGGCACTTGTGTAAATAATTTCATGAGAATTTTGTGTTGTTGCTGTTGCGGGTAGGTGATTTTCTACATAAACTTCACCTGAGTTTGATAGTAGCTGTGGTTGTTGTTGTGGGGGATATTGTTGTCGCTGTTCATTGTTATTCAAATTATCAGCTTGTCTTGTTACTGTTGTGCTGCTAGAGCTTTTATTTGGAGGTGTAATTTTTGTCTTCGGTTTCACTTGTTCTGGGGTTGGATCAACACCATGCGTAAGTTGATAATGCTGAATTAAATGATTACGTTGATGATGTTCAAAACCACATAAGTGACAATTGTAGGCAATTATATCTGTAATAAAAACAAACAAAAGGGGAACTATTTTATGAGCAAAAACTTTACTCTTATTTTATGTACTGGATCTGGATGCCTTGGTACAGCAGGAAGTGTCATCTCAAAATAACAAACACACTAAGGGTTAAATTCAACAGAAGTGATTTGGATGTAGTACATGTCAGGAAGTTGCACGCAAATTATAAATTAATTTGCTTGGTTTGTGGTTTTTTTGCTTGTTGGCATTCACATCCTCCCAACAGATGTTTTCGTGCCCCCTTACTCCTTTTCCAGTAACAAGCTTCATTCATGCCAAACACATGTTCAATAATGCAAAAAAGGTTTAAACGTTTACACTTAAACAAGCTAAACATTCATTAATGACCGATGGATGACTCACTCACAACACCTAACGAAAATAAGGATTCTTTTACTTTACTTACCCAAATGTAATTTGACATGGTCTTTTAAAGACCTTTTTGTTTCCAACTTTGTATTGCATATTTTACAACGATAACGTTTGGGCTTCTTTACCTCCTCGTTTGCTTTTGCCTGTGCCGCCTAAAAGTTGTCGCAACGCCACGAAAAAGAAACAATACAAAAATAACATTACGCATTAATTAGGACACTCGCACTCATACTTCATTCATACACATCTCTCCGCCTGCCTTACCTCTTGACGTTCAATTTGCTTTTGTTTTTCTTTTAATTCATTGATGCGAATTTTCAACACTTCTTGGGCCTTGCTGGCATTCTTCATAAACCAATAGGCCACTTGTAAAGCCGATGCACAATCTTTACATATTTGTGTGGGTAGGGCATCCGAGGACAATCCATCTGCAGTTGGCCCACTATAGCTCGGCATACAGTAGTTGAGGCAATCCAAATATGAATATTTATTAGCTCCACCATGCATGGGAGCGCTTAAACTTTGCATTTCACCATTGGATTGCAAACATGTTCGACAGACAGATGAATAATAGTCCTTGTAATCCTGTATACTTTTTTTATCTTCCATCTTTTTTTCTGTGTCGTTTTCATGGGGCTTTAACTTACACCCCTTTTATGTTTTAAGGCCCTTTTACTAAACTAGTTTTTTTGTGTATTTTCTCTTTTTCTTATAAATGTCTTGTTATATAAAGTTAATACGCACAAATTCTGTAATTTCTGTAATTATTTTTAACAATTTGCAAATAGTAAAATTCTTTGTAATGCTTTCCTCTGTTGTTTACGAAGCTTGCTCTGCTCACAATCAGTCACTTTGTTGTTTGTTCTTCTTTCATTCTTCTTTTTCCATCTGTCCGCCTATTTTTCGATCTACAGATCCATCTGGCAGTTTATTTTTCGATCTACAGATCCATGGGCGAAAATAGTGTTCGACAGTTCGATTAACAAATTACCGAGCTAATGCTTGGCTTACATTTACGAAATCCACTCGATTTCAACTGTCAACTCCTTTGCGTATACGTCAAATGAAAACACATCTGAAATCCATTGGATTTCACTTGACGTTTAAAGTATAGTACACATTGACAAGCAAAACTGACAGTCATCGTGGTCTATTTCGTGAATATCAAAGCCTAACTGAAAAATTTCTTTTGTAATATCTAAATAATACCGTATATCTTGTATTTAAAAGGTTTTTCGCTAAATAAAAGTTGTTATTTGCCGGAAAATTGTCCTAAAGTACATTGACTGTCATTTTTGATTGATAGTGTGTACTCCCCTTTAGCAATAGAATTGACTATGGAAATCGAGTGGATTTCGCAATTATAAACGTAGTATAATGCTAAGTTTACATTTACGAAATCCACTCGATTTCATCTGTCAATTCCATAGCTCAAACGTCAAATGAAATCTCATCTGAAATCAATTGGATTTCATTTGACGTTTAACCTATGGATTTGACAGATGAAATCGAGTGGATTTCGTAAATGTAAACATAGCATAAGCCGCATTTACACCACTTGTTTGAGTCAGTAAATTATTAAGCTGAAAACAGATACAACGTTTGATTAAAGTTTTGCGTTGGGCGTCGAGAAAAAAACAACAACAACAGGGCGACGACGATACCAAAGTCCAGCGTTTATCTGTTTGCCGGCATATATTTCAAATGAATTTGAATTTTTCGGCATCATGCCCAACAGTGTAAAAACGGCCAAAACGACACAAAACTTTAATCAAACGTTGTATCTGTTTTCGGCTTTAGTCTGTTCCTTTACTTTTAAAAATGGTAACAGTGGCAAAAATTGGTAAAAGTGGTGAACTGGTCTCATATAAATTGTATGCTTTTTAAAGTAAAGCAGGTTAAAAATGGTAAGAAATGGTAACCTCAGGCACGTAAAGGAACAGAGCAATGATTAACCCTGTGAAATGGTTCCAGAAAAATAACACGTTTACATATGGTAAATTTCAAATTTCCTTTACAATTCCATCGCATGGTAGAACAAATACAAGGTAAAGTTAATACTACAACAAATACAACTCGAACAACAACCACAAAGGAATTTGTTTTTGTTTGTAACGTTACTGCCAGTTGTATTTGTAAACAAAACAAGGAAATGTCTATAAATTATTGGAATTTAAAAAACTAATAATTTTTAACATTTGGTTGAATATTTTGTAAAACATGAATGAAAATTCGTTACTTTTTTTTTTATTTATTATTGTCTTTTTAGGACGAAGGCCATTATTTATGAAAGTTATTAATTAATTGGATTAATCGAGCTAATATGGCCTAAGGAGTTTTGTATTGAAAAATGAATTCTAGCGAAATACCACACACTCAACCATTACGCTACGATCGTTACATTTTCAATTTTTATGTTTCCACATCATTCCACTAAATGCATAAATTCTCGCAGAAAGTAGAATTCTTGCAGAAAAGTTTGGGGTCGCTGGAAATTCATAGAAAAAGGAGAAGCTGTTTCAATGCTTTGTTTTAGAAATCAAAGAAGCACATGTTTATTAGGGCTTTATTTTTTTAAATTTTAACAAAATACCTCACATGTTAACAAACGTTGTATCGCCTCTACACGCGGTGATTTACTGCGCGGCTTATCGTTCGAACTTGGAGGAGGTTACATATCATTGATATGAAGAAGTCTTTCTGGGAAATCGTTTTTTCCAAATGATATATTTTTTTTCTCAAAAAATATATGTCCCTAATGTACATCGAAATAGAAATAAATGTATAAAATGTCATATGAAATTTGACACTAACGTTACAACCCAGTTCAGTCAGCTGTGTATTGCTGCTACCATGGTTTAATAAGAAAGCTTAGCCAAAGCTTTATGTCAATTTAAATTTTTTCATTCGAGTATTCCTAAAACTTCAAAACAATATACACAAACTTTGTATGTGTGTGTGGTGTTTGAATAATATGTCAAACAATTTTAAAAACAATCGAATTCAATGATTTTTGAAATTATTTTTGGAACATTTGTATGGAAATAATTCGTCAGGTTATCATTGAAACAAACATTTTATCATATCTACAACTTAATTATGCGGAGAAACATTGGTCCTTCATTCATTTTTCGCTATTTTTAAAAATTCTCAAAATTGGTGTTGTAAACAAACCCACTTGTTGCTTAATTTTGAAGTTTTAGGAATTCAGGAAAACAAGGGTTCTATAGATTTTTTCATTTAAATCTACCTCTTTACTTATACCATGGCTGCTACCTTTTCTTATTCTACCATGATTCCATCGAAAAAAAAATTTAAAAAAATATTTGCTAGCACATTCACGATTTTTGGTACATGGGTTAAGAACAAAATCGTGGTTTCAAATCTGTTCGCGTTCACAAAATTGGATGCTGCGCCCAAAAGTTTTGGGGGGTTTTATTCCCTTATAAAGAAAAAATATTTAAAAATTCCCTTTGTGTTGTAATACCAAAATGTATATATAAATTGGTAACAACATTTAATATCTATCCGTAGACGCTTAAATATTTGCTAAATTTATTTTCATTTTCGCGGAAAATCAAAAAATTATGAAGGAATCTTGGAGTAAATTTTATTTATTCTAACTCAGAGTCCATAAAAATCTCTAAAAAATAAATTAAAAATACGCACAGAATCTAGACAATGTCCAGAAAAATGTGAGAGCAAAATTGTATAGATTAGAATTTTAAATTGCACATTGATGCTACAACAAAAAACAAAAGTTTATTGTTGGAACATTATTTTAAGAATATATTTTTTGGTTTAATACGAAAAATTTGAGAACATTTTTTGGGAGTTATTCTACTACTTCGCTAAATTTCCAAACAAAACCTTAATTATTTTGCTAAATATATAAAAGTATATTTGCTTAAGTCCAATTTACATATGCACATTAAATGATTTCGTTTTACGAAATCCTAGAATCAAATGAAGTGTATTTGCATCTGTTTTTTTGCGTCATTTGCTTACGCACACAATCGCACATACACACTTATACAATAACACAAACACACGCACACAATATATTTATTCAGAGAAATAGGAATTTCACAACACAAATGTGTATCAAATAACTTAAATTAATTCTAAAAACAAAAAAACATAATTTTTGCAAGTTTTTTAAACATTTATTTTCACTTTTGTCATCGTTTGAGTATTTTTGTTTTTCTACAACACACACAAACAAACAAAGACATCATAAAACAGTTGCATTTTTTGGTAGTTTATGGCGAAAAAGCTGGGTTGCATATAATAGTATGGTGTTTTCGTGCGTTGTTTAGAATAAATGACGCAGCTATCGTCATTTATTTTTGTATGGTAAATGACGCAAAATGTTGCCTGTTTTAGCAAATAAATGACGAAACAGCTCCAAATGACGAAAAAGTTGCTAATGTAAATTGGACATTAGTGTGATAAGCAATAGAATTAGGAAATAAAGAGTGATATTAGGTGTGTCTTTTTACTTACTAAATGTTGCTGAAACATTTTTTTCAGCAACTTTTCCTTTATACAACTGTCAAAATCTGCAACATTAGTAATAATTATTACAAATTATCACGTAAAAAGACACAGCTATTGATATTACAATCAAAGAAAAAACATAAAAGTTAAAAACCGTATAATACCCCGGTTACACTATTGAAGGTTAACACACTGGGGTTAATAGATCCAGTGGGTTAATCTTTGCTGGTTACACTTAGCTTTCGAGGATATAAACTGTCAGCTGATGATTGTTTACGTATACATACAAAATAACTAATAAAGTCGTGTGTTACACTTTTACAATTTTTCGTATGAGATATCGTCCCCTCTTTGCTCATATTGGTATATTTTACACACAGGGATACAGTTTTGTATCATGGCATCAAGCGTACTTTTAAAGAAAAAATAATAATTTTATGATTTTCATATATGTAACTTTAAATTTATTAACTCCATAAAATCTCATGCGACCAATCGTAAACGTGTAGAACACGACAAACTCTGTTGCAAAAACAGTTGTAACTTTTGGTACTTTTTGAGTAGAGTTGGATTTTTTGCATAAATACCGAATACAACACTGTATTTTTGGTGGATTTGTGCCGGATTTAAAATAAACCCAGCCATGAGAGGATTTAATTTTTGTATGGCAAATCTGGCCAGATTTGACCAGATTAAGCAATAAATCCTCATGAAGTGGGTTAACCCTGCAAAAAACTGTAGTGTAACCGTGCTATAACGCGCGAAATAGTTAAAATCAGTTGAGGCGCATGTGCTTTTCGCATAGAACGAGTGCATCTCTGTCAATATGTTTGTATTTTTCAAGGTTTCATTCAGCGACCAAAGTGTGCCATCAGTTGCATCTTACTACACCAAAATGCTTCATGTGGGTAAAAATAACGCGATGTTCATATGATTATAAGGCGCATCCGATTTCAGTAACCCCCTGTTAAAAATACGTCAATAAGAAAAATTTTATACAGATTAGTCAAGAACCGCGGATGTGCTACCTGATTCTATTTTTGGTTAAATACGAATACTACTCCCTAATCTCTGTTATTTATGACACACCTTTTTGACAAATGTTATAATCGCGTATAAAGGATTCCATTAATGTAAAAAATTTTAAGGGAAATCGCGGTTTAGTATGCGGATTAGTCAAAATAAAATTTTGCTTATTTTCCTATTTTCAGGGTATCTATATCAGCGGTTTTAGTGGATGGATTCGATTGCGGTACCTGAGTCACTGTTGTAAATTTTGAAGCCAAAAAATAGGTTTTTGGAGAAAATTTACGCACCAAAAATTCGACTTTGGACTCCTATTACTAGGGAGGTGTACGGAGCACACTCATAAGATATACATCAAACGACGTGGAATCACGGGTTCTACAATCCAATAAATAGTTTAGGTCATTATCGCCCCTCCAATTATAAGAAAAATTTAAAAAAACCCCGATTTCAAAACATAAAAATTTCAGCATCGGATTATGGGGGATGCACTGTATATACCGAGAATTCATATATTAGAACCATGTTGCCCAAGGGGTATTCTTCAATTCTTTCTTTGATCTCAGGTCTGAATTTTCCCTGGAACTTCAACACATTTTTACCCATTTTGTTATTGCCACCAACACAGCTTCCTCGTAAATTATTTGTTATGGCCCATATTATCAGATCGTTGCTAAAACACTTCAATCAACATAAATATATTCACATTGTATTAAATATAATTATAGTTCGCGATTTATTAAATGGTAAACCTCAACTTCAACGATTGCAAAACTTTTTTGAATATTACCATATGTATAATCGGATTCAATAAACCCACTGAGTATCAAATGTCAATTTAATTGTGTATACGTAAATAAATCCTTATAAATAAGCCCAGCAAAAAGTTTGCATTCCACGGATGCAGTTAAGTCAGTAGAAGTGTACAATAGAAATACCGCGGAAGTATATATTTTTCTATTAATTCCTCAATGCATTTTACAAGAGAGCGCGCAGAAAACAACTTTATTATAAATCTGTTCCATGGCTGGAAGAATCTACTAATTTTTACTATTTTTGTCGATGACATGAAGCAAAGTTTCTCTTATGTTACACGCTAAAACTTTCATGAGAAACTTTCCCATTATTTTGGCGTTCATAGATCGAGTTCCATACAAAAGTAATTTTATGAAATTACTGTAATGGGGAACTCGACCTAAGAACGTCAAAATAATGGGAAAGTTTCGTATGAAAGTTTCAGCGTGTAACATAAGAGTTTGTTATCGTAGTAGAAATTTTTGATTCTTGCAGGTTCTGTAGTGCGATTCTCTAATTCATTTTTTGAGTTACCAACAAATGTCGGTAAAATTATAAAATTATAATTTCGGTAATTAACGATATTTTTCGGTAAGTTAGCGACCAATAAAAAGTAGTCATAAATTTCTACCGATAGCAATAATGTTGTCAACTTTTATTTGAATTTGTCATTCATAATAAAACATAATTTTGAATTTAAATCTTGGTGGAATAAGAAGGTGTTACATCAAATCATACCAAACGTCAAAATTGTTCACAATAACCCATTACTGTGAATTGCTTGTTTACCTTCTGTATGTGATTTTATTCACAATAATGTATTTTGACAACTAGTGTGATAATCAGCTGCTCTTCGCGTTGTACCTGTACAAGATCTATTTAACAGGTCACGTAAGTAGCACAACAACAACTACTTTTTGGCTGAAAATTCTTCAATATGTCAAAATGTTTGTTTACGTTTCCATACAATTCATTCACAATAACAAAAAAATTGACAGATTGAAACCAATCAGCTGGTCGTTTTACGCCACCTTATTATTTCATCATGTACCTGTATTATTGTACCATAGTTTTAATAGCTGTGTTCCTTTACTTACCTGAGGTTACCATTTTTAACCTGCAAAGCGTTCTTTAACCCCAAAAAGTGGCAAAACTGGCAGCAATTTTTAAGAGAGTGGAGAGAGAGGAGACAGAGCACATATGCCTTTCTCTTCTACCACAGGCTACCAGCAAAATTTCTGCAGGTAAAAAATGGTAGAACTGATTTTCGACTTTTGTTTGACGATTATTTCACAATGGACGAAAAACACAAAGAAAAAGTCGAACGCTGACAAAATTAAATTAAAAACTGTGAAATAAAAGACGTAAATTTAAATGTTTATATTTCTTTTTGACATTGCTGCCAGATCTACCATTTTTTCGTTCCTTTACTTTTCTGGTAAAAATGTTCATGAGAGAGCGATATTGAGAAATTTTGACACTTTTCTCTTTTACCACTGTTACCATTAAAAAAGTAAAGGAACAAAGCTAATGTTACCGATTTTTGTCGGTAACTTAAAATGGGTTAAAGCTGAGGACCTGTTTATCTTTGTCGAAAGAAAATGATTGCGAACGAAAAGACTTTTTGCATTACTAAGTATGAATAATAAATAAAATAAAAAAACAACTAAACTTTGATTTTCATGGCAATATTGACTTTGTGTTTGACTTAAAACAACTACAAAACTTGAAAATCATACACGAGTTTAGATGTTTTTCTTTCGCTTTCATTTTTGTTCGACATAGTGAAACAGGCTGTGAATCTACTTCCTCCTTCTCCTCTGCATTTTATACAACCTTCACTGATTTTGCTTCATCATCCAAAGGGGTTTTTTATACATGAACTATATAAAACTAATTTCCGCTTCGTGAACTTTCGCAATGTTCGCAGCATTAGTTAGTATTTCTTTATTTTTTTTTAACAAATTCTTTTAGACACTGTTTTTGTATTTGGAAGAAATGCTGCAGGGATCACCAATCTGGACTGTGGGCTGCATCGAAAGATGTAGTGAAATCATTACTCTTCATTGCACTACTTCCAATCTTTTTTGCTGGGGAGTTGTTTTAACAACGGCAAATAAATGCCAGGTAAGAAATATTTTCCCGCCAAAAATGTTCAAGAAGCAAAGGATATTTTTTACAATAAATTAAGTAAGTATGAATGTTCGTTTGATTTATACATATACTGCATAATGTTAATAAGAATAATGGCATTACGTATGATTAAAAGACTGCGGTAAATGAACGAAGATGGCACTCTAAAAAACCACGGAAGGGATTGGGCTACAATCATGTTATGATTCCATTAGAAGCTTGGCCCTCCGGCTGCTCAAAAGCCTATCTCAGAGCGGTCCTCAACCCTTTAAACAAGCAGGTGATCATATCAGAAAAATACATGCAAAAAAACTACACGAAACATAATACACATTTTTACACGGAAGATAGTCTTCAGAACTGAGGCCCTTGGTGTACAGACCCCTCACTCAGCCCGCCCTTCCTTGGTCCACAACGTTCCATCACCTTTCTTTCATGGACCCCACAAACTCCCCTCCATCGCCTTAGTTACCCCTTACATCCGTTCCCCTCCCAAAGGATTAAAATTTATTCCATATTCATTTTCTCAATCAAATTTGAACATAATTTTATTTAACCATATCTGTACTACAAACTAAAACACAAAAAAAATCAATAAAACCTATCTAATCAAAATTCTTAATATTTAGTCTTTCCTTTTATAATAGTCTTCGAAATGTTATAAAAACAAAAAAAAACATATATTTTTTTATCGATCTTGGGACTTATAATGATTTTGATGGGGTCACGGTCAGCATTTATTGACCACGTAATTTACTTTCTGAGATTCCCTACCTAAATGAGCTCAGTTAAGCGGGTATTAATATTTTGCCTCACTCTTCAGGCTAATCAAACGATAAATAAGTAACCCCCTATAAGTCTATAGTCCCTAACATAAATTTGATAGCAAAAAAAATTTATATATATAAAAAAATAAAGAAAATGTCAAAAAAATTAAAGGGTTAAAGAAAAAAAAATTTACATATAAAAATCAAATAATAGGATAGTAAGTATACTTGGTAATGAATAAAAGATAAAAACTACACAAAAAACTATATAAACGACAAACACGATATTAAAATGTGTGGCGAATGTTCGGCGCCTAAGGGTTGGCTTTACAAACCACAGTTTTGATTATAATGATTTTACCGCAGTTCCAGCACTCTTTCAACCATATGATGGGAATAGTCTCGACACTTTTGTGGGTCGAGCTTCTCCCAACTTACGTTCCACTTCTTCTCAATGTATAACAGTACGCTAATGGCCACACAGCACCAGCTTTGAATTTAGGTTTGTGCCACCACTGAGAACTTTCAGCAGCTGACGTTTCGTATACAGCTTTGCTCGAACAGATGTTATGTAACATCGGCAGAACTTTGCCGGCGGCCAAGATTTACACGTCCGGCGTTTACTTGATTTACGAAAAACAGGTTTACACCTCGCTTACAAAACGCTGGTGAATGTTTTGTTTGAACAAAAGACTTTATGATATGACCAGCTTTTACATATAATCCTACCTTGCTGAATAGGCACTTTCATACATAACAGGCGTTATTAAATAGCTTCGTTGTGGTGGCAGTTGTGGGGAAAAACGCTTTGGGCGGCTAATGCGCTAGACCAATCATTGGCTTCACGTTACCTGTTGGACGAAATATACAAGTCACTTAATCATATCACTAACACTATTTTCCTTTTAGCCACGTCAACAAACAACTCCACTTACTTTAAAATATTGGTATATGAATTTTATATTTTTTTTTGGTGTTTCTGCACGATGTCACATATAAAAACGCTTTTAAATAATATCTTATCCGTCACTGTTCTCGATGTTTTACTTCATTAATTCCCACAAATATGATGGCGAATTTCCCAAATTTTCTTCTTTTATTACGAGAAATCCCACTCAAAACCTAATTTCCAGTGCTTTTTTTTTTACATTGTCTCCTTTTTCTATTCTATTTGTCTCTTTTCAACCTAATAAATTTAAATACGAAAAACAATACATTTACGTTAAATTGGCGCTATCGCCATATCCCTTTAGGGATGGAAAAATGGTATACGTAGCAACCCTGTACTAATTTGTACCGGTGTAACAACGTAGTAAAACTTTTGATGGCTGAGCTTTTCATTGACAGCTGTTATTAGAACTTTATAAACAAAACCAAACACATACATTTCATTCTCGAGGGAAAAAATAAGTTGTTAAATTCCGACAGAAACAAATAACTACGACTTGGAACAATTATATTTTATTAAAGATGTTACTGCGGGCATTATATATTTTCCAACGTATAGTCGTCGGCGCATACCTATCATCTCCAGTCTGTGCTGTTTCTAGTTCTTTTGCAGTTTTGTTGTGTGTTTACGTTTAGCTGTTAGCCATCATTCACAATAACCCGGTTTTGGTAATTACATACTTTCTTTACCTCCAAATGCAACAATTTGTAATCAATAACTCTTTTTCTTTGCAGAATTCTTGTACCCCCAATTCCCTTGCATTCAACTGATCGCCCTCCTGGAGTCACCGTCAGTGGATTCAGTCCAGAGGAACAACAACATATTCTGCATTCAACACCAAGGAAACAATAGGGTAGAGTAACCACTTTGGCATGATGGTTCTTGAAAAGTGGATTTAATGAGTTTCGGTTCGCCCTCCCGCAACAAAACTACGGCTATTCCAAGCATGCGCAGGAATGGACGTTGTGCGGAGGGGATGCTTGTGCTCTGTGATTTAGCCTAGTGTTTGTTTATGATGTAAGGTCCAACGTGGGGAACTCCCACACCCTGACTATCTAACAGCCGGGCATTATAGAACTGTTAGGGAAGTATATTATTTTGTGGCTTCTATTGGACAAGGTACTTTTCTTTATTTTGCCCTTTTTTTTTTCTCCCTACTCTTAACATTTGCACTATGGCCTGGATATGCATTTACAAAATGATTGGCTGTGATTTGTACTATGTCGAAATAAGATGGTAAGTTTAGACAAATATTATTACCCTAAACTAAGACACATATAGGACGTTCACCAAAAAAAAAAAAAATTATAAACTAATCCTATATTGCACTTAGTTACTCTATTATCACAATCGAATTCTTGCCAATAAGCATATCACAGATCAGGTATCACATTTTTAAGTCCTTGGCGTGAGCTACACCTAATGGACGGCCCTGTAAATCTTCCAACTCATACATATTATTGCCCACTAATTTAACTATTCTACACTTAGAGAATTTTCGGGCAAATTTTGAGTTAAAATTTTTCTTGAAATCGCTTAATACGTAATTCCGCCGATAGACCTCTTGTCCCGGTATGAATTTTGTCACTCTAGCTCGCTTATTATACCTTTTTGCACTAGATTCATAAGCTTTGTGCATATTTTCTTTAATTTTTTCGCGGATGAGTGTCAATCGGTCGGTTTTCTGAAGATTCAGGATTTCGTGTTCTGTCAAGGACTTTAGTTTCCTAGCCAGCATATAATCGGCTCCTTTTGTATACATGTGATACCCAAATATTGCGAAAAAGGGGGTTACCCCTGTAGCGGCATGGACAGCAGTGCGGAGGGCACACTCTATTTCGGACAAATAGAGGTCCCAGTCGCGATGGTCATTCTCCATATACGCTCTAATCGCCGCCAGAACAGATTGATTAACCCGTTCTGAGGCGTTCGATTGTGGGCTATAAGGGGCAGTTTGAATATGATTTATTTGATATGCATTTATCATTTCTTTGAACTGCTTCGACATGAACTGGGCCCCATTGTCACTATGGACAGTTTCGGGAACGCCAAATTTTCGGAAAACTTCCTCAACTAGAAATTGTACTACGTTTACCGCAGTTGCATCTCTCATGGACTTCAAAAACACAAATTTTGAAAAGTGGTCCAATACAATAAATATATAAGCGTTGCCACTCTTTGATCGGGGATACTTCCCTAAAAAATCTATATAAATTTTTTGGAATGGCCGCTCTGTCTTAACCTCATTGCCTATAGTAGGCTGAGTGTTACAGTTTACACTCTTTGTCTCCTTACATATTGAGCATTTTCCGACGTATTGTCGGACTTGAGAGGACATATTTGGCCAATAGAACTGTTCCCTCAATCGGCTCAAAGTTTTGGCTATACCACCATGAGCTGTGGTTGGAGAATCATGTGCCTTTTTAATTAAGCTATGTGTTAGGGGCTCGGGGACCCAAAGTCGCCACTCATATTCTCCGAGAAATTCACAGTTCTCTTGCCTCATACGCTTTAGTACTACTCCATCCCGTACTTTTAAATCGGGGAGTCTCTCCTGATTTTCGTCTATTGTTTTTATAAGTTCCCTGTATTCATCATTATCGAAATCTTTAATATCGCCTTCGAATATTTGTCTCACGTCTATCTCTTCGATTGTAGGGAGCCTTGAGAGGGTGTCCGCGACCACATTATCTTTCCCCTTTCTGTGTTCGATATCGAATCGGTACGCCTGCAACTGCAACGACCAACGGGCGAGACGACCACTTAAATCCTTCAAGCTCATCAGCCATTGGAGGCTTGCATGGTCTGTTATGACAGTAAAATCCATCATCTCCACGTACGGACGGAACTTTTTCACTGCCATAACAGCCGCAAGACACTCCTTTTCAGTTACGCTGTAGTTTTTCTGGCTTGAATTGAGCTTTTGCGAATAAAACGCTATGGGATGCTCGTCCCCTTGGTCGTTGAGTTGAAACAGTACCGCTCCGATACCGTACTCAGACGCGTCACACTGTATGTAGAAGCGCTTTCTAAAATCGGCATGACGTAGTACTGGTGCCGTTGTGAGGGCTTTCTTTAGGCTCTCGAATGCATCTACTGCTTCTTTGGACATGTTAAATTTCTTTGACTTTTTAAGCGTGTCTGTCAAGGGGGCAGATATTGTGGCGAAGTCTCTAATGAAGCAACGATACCACCCCGCGGTGCCTAAAAAGCTTCGAACTTCTCTGGGGTTCTTCGGTATCGCTATCCTCTTGATGGCTTCAACTTTCTCCGGGTCTGTCTTCAGCATTCCGTCGCCTATAATGAACCCTAGATATTTAAGTTCCCTGAAACAAAATTGGGACTTCTTAAGACCTATGGTCAGGTTTGCGTTCTTTAAGCATTGTGCTACTTCTCTCAACAGGTTCAAATGTTGATCAAAATCTCTTGAAATAACGAGCAAATCGTCAAGATAGACGAATACATTTTCCTTGAGTCTGCTCGGGACGACCTTGTCCATTAGGCGGCACAACCGCTGGGCAGCGTTGCAAAGCCCGAATGGCATAACCCTGAACTGGTACAAGGGTCGTCCCGGAACAGTAAAGGCTGTATACTTTTTGCTCTCTTGATCTAATTCCACTTGCCAAAAAGCATACTTGAGATCTACACTACTAATGTAGTAAGTCTCGTCAATCCGGCTCAGGATGCCATCGATATTTTGGAGTGGATAGGCATCCTTCTCCGTCAATTTGTTTAACTTCCTGGCGTCAAGGCAGAACCTATTTTTCCCTGGCTTCCTTACCACCGTGGTTCTGTTACTCCAGGGGCTCTCACTCTCCTCGATTACATTCAATCTCAACATATTATCGATTTCATCATAGGTTATTTGTTGTACGGCCGGCGACATGGGGTAGTGCCTATCTTTAACGGGTTCTGCACCCTCTATTAATTTTATAGTATGTTTCTCCAGATGCGTGCGACCCAAACCCTTTTCCTCAAACGTATCGAACTCTTTAACAACTGCGTCTAACCTGGCTTTTTGTTCATCATTCAAGACATGAGGTTTTAATCGATGTTCCGAAACTTTGTTTTTGTACTCATCAAATATCTTCTCTACGTTAAGTTCCTCCACTCCTAATACCTCTGGAGCGAGATTAAATCTTCTCCAAAAGTCGATGCCTAAATAAAGTATTTGTTCCAGGTCTGGACATAAATATAATCGCATTTTGTTGCGTATAGACTGAAATTCGATTTCTATCTCTATACTCCCAATTATTCGATACATTTTCCCACTGGCTGTCGACACATTTTTGAAAACTGGTTCCATTTCAAGGCCTACCTCCTCTATGAGTTCTCTACACCCACATCCCAGCAAACTAATTGACGCGCCAGTATCTAATAATCCCTTAACGGTCTTTCCTTTTATTTTGACTTCCGCATATACTCGGGTATCTTCTTTACTAGAATTCGCACGAGTTATTGTTTCAACCATCATTCGTTTTATCTTGCGTTTTTCTGTAGCTTTTTGTCGGATTTTCTGTATGCGTTTTGGTATATTAGGTTCAATGTCGGTTTGGTCAAATATCTGCGCTCTAACCTCCTTATAATTCTCTTCCCGCTCTGTCCGTGAAATATAATGTCGTCTCTTTGCATAATTATCTATTTCTTTTGGTCGTATACTAATATTCTTTTCTTTATTTGTAGATGTTGGCCGCTGGACGACTTTCACCGGGTTTACTTCGTAGGGTTCTCCGTCGGGCGTGATTCCCCTACCTTCTCCACGCCCCTCTTGGTGTTTCCCGTTTTGCATACAGGACAAAAGGGTGTGATGGTATTCGGCTTTCCACATCTGTAGCAGAACCTGGCTCTTTCTGTGGATGGACAGTCCTTGAAGACATGGCCGGAAGCTCGGCAATTCCAACACACAACGGCCTTGTTCTGAAGATGGCTCACGTGAACAGCTGCAACTTCCTCGGCATTGTCTAATGGCCTGTTTGGATCTTCATAATCAAGGTCTTCGGACCGAATTTCATTCACCTGCCTTATAGACCGAGAGTGAGATGGAGCTGGTCTCATCTCTCTTTTCGGAAAATTCTTCTCCGCGTCTTTACATTCGACGCGCAACATTTCTACTGTAGCTACTGTCATCGGGTAAATCACCGTCTTTATATTGTCCTTTATATTTGTTTTAATAATTTTGATCATATCTTGATCAGTGATGGGATGTGTTAAACGTGATCGAAGCTGGCCCATTGCATGGAAGAATGCATCCACGGATTCATTCGACGCCTGTTTCCGATCTACCAAATCCCTCATCGCTTCGAACGGGGACTTAGTGGTCTGATACTGGCAAAGTAATGCGTCCTTCAATTTGATCCATGCGGTGATGGGTCGCAATTTCTGAGACTGCCAGAACCATTCTAAAACTGGACCCGAAATAAGCAGTCTAAAATCCCTGATAACCTCCGCCCAGGGTATTCCATATTGCTCTTGTAGGTGTTCCAATCGGAAGATAAATTCTTCGACGGTGAGTTTCTGGGTATTCCCATCAAAATTTATTCCGAATTTGTCTACCCTAATCTGAATCTTTTCATTTGTTCCAGATGATAGCGAACTAGAGGATCTTCGGGATCTGCCGTCCCCAGAGGAGTCGGATACAGAGGTCACTGATCTTGCAGACGACTGATCATTATCATTCGCCACTGGAATTGGAGCGTTGGCGATAGTCAGAGCCTGAACTGTCTTCAAAACGGTATCCATAGTCTTCCTGATAGCCTCCATTTCCTCATTGATCAGTTTTTTCACCTTCTCTTCCAGATTAATATCTGAATCTCTATCTCTGGAAGGCCTCGGGGTCACAAACCGGTCAGCCCCACTATCGGTTCCAGTCCGTCCCGTTTGCAGCGGAGTATCATTGTTCTCCTGAACTGGACGGTTTAAGATTGTTGCGGAGAGATCCCTAATCTGTCCATCTGTCTCAGCTATATTATCCTCTCCTCCTGGCATTTTTTTATACCCTCCACCATAGTATGGAGGGTATATTAAGTTTGTTTTTCCGTTTGTAACGCATTGAAATACTCATTTGCGACCCTATAAAGTATATATATTCTTGATCAGGGTAAAATTCTAAGTCGATCTGAGCACGTCCGTCCGTCCGTCCGTCTGTGGTAATCACTCTAGCATCCACAAAAATGGAGATAGGACGCTGAAATTTTGGGAAAATGCGTCTTTTGTTTGCAGGCAGGTCAAGTTCGATGATGGGCTATATCGGTCCACGTTTTGGTATAGCCCCCATATAACGGTACCCCCCGATTTACGAAATTTTGACGTTTTTAGCTACATTTTCAGACCGATTTGGCTATAATTTGACATTTAGGGTTCTTAAGTATCAATAAACATATATAACAAAACTTGTGGACATAGGTCCACGTTTTGGTATAGCCCCCATATAACGGTACCCCCCGATTTGCGGTATTTTGACGTTTTTAGCTACATTTTTAGACCGATTTAGCTATAATTTAACATTTAGGGTTCTGAAGTATCAATAAACTTATGTAACAAAAGTTGTGGACATAGGTCCACGTTTTGGTATAGCCCCCATATAACGGTACCCCCAGATATACGGTATTTTGACGTTTTTAGCTACATTATCAGACCGATGTAGCTATAATTTGACATTCAGGGTTCTTAAGTGTTAATAAACTTATATATTAGAAGTTGTGGACATAGGTCCACGTTTTGGTATAGCCCCCATATAACGGTACCCCCCGATTTGCGGTATTTTGATGTTTTTAGCTACATTTTCAGACCGATGTAGCTATAATTTGACATTCAGGGTTCTTAAGTGTCAATAAACATATATAACAAAACTTGTGGACATAGGTCCACGTTTTGGTATAGCCCCCATATAACGGTACCCCCCGATTTGCGGTGTTTTGACGTTTTTAGCAACATTTTTAGACCGATTTAGCTATAATTTGACATTTAGGGTTCTTAAGTATCAATAAACATATATGACAAAAGTTGCGGACATAAGTCCACGGATTGGTATAGCCCCCATATAACGGTACCTCACGATATACGGTATTTTGACGTATTTAGCTACATTATCAGACCGATGTAGCTATAATTTGACATTTATTGTTCTTAAGTGTTAATAAACTTATATAATAAAAGTTGTGGACATAGGTCCACGTTTTGGTATAGCCCCCATATAACGGTACCCCCCGATTTGCGGTATTTTGACGTTTTTAGCTACATTTTCAGACCGATGTAGCTATAATGTGACATTTAGGGTTCTTAAGTGTTAATAAACTTATATAATAAAAGTTGTGGACATAAGTCCACGGTTTGGTATAGCCCCCATATAACGGTACCTCCCGATATACGGTATTTTGACGTTTTTAGCTACATTATCAGACAGATGTAGCTATAATTTGACATTTATTGTTCCTAAGTATCAATAAACTTATGTGACAAAACTTGTGGACATAGGTCCACGTTTTGGTATAGCCCCCATATAACGGTACCCCCCGATTTACGGTATTTTGACGTTTTTAGCTATATTTTCAGACCGATATAGCTATGATTTGACATTTAGGGTTCTTAAGTGTAACTAAATTTATATAACAAAAGTTGTGGCCCTAGGTCCACGTGTTGGTATAGCCCCCATATAACGGTACCCCCGATTTACGACATTTTGACGTTTTTATCTACATTTTCAGACCGATTTAGCTATCAATTGACATTTAAGGTTCTTAAATGTCAATAAACTTATATAACTAGTGGACATAGGTCCATGTTTTGGAATAGCCCCCATATAACGTTACCGCCCGATTTCAGGTATTTTGAGAATTTTACCAACAAGTTTTAACCGAATTATCTGTAATTTGAACATTTGACATTTGAAATTCTTAGTGGTCACCACACCTCTCCACCAAAAATTGTCAAGAAACCCCCCATATAACGGTACCTCCCTATTTTCAGTAATTTGATGATTTTAGCTACAATATTAAACCGAAGTAGCAGTAATTTGACATTTGAAGTTCTTAGTGGTCACAACACCTCTCCATCAAAAATTGTCAACATAGGTCCATGTTCGGATGTAGCTCCCATGTAACGGTACCTCCCAATTTTCAGTAATTTGGCCATTTTAGCTACAATTTTTAACAGAACTAACTGTAATTTGACATTTGAAGGTTGTAGTGGTCACCACGCATCTGCATCAACAATTTTCAACATAGCCCCAATATAACGATACTTCCCGATTTTCGGTACCTTGCGGATTTTACTTAAAATGTTTAACCGAACGTAGGTCCATGTTTTTGTATAGCCCCAAAACAAACCTCCCGATTTTCCGTACCTTAGCTTTATTTTTGGACGAACTTTCTGTAATTTGAAATATAAAAGTCAACAAAAATTCTGCAACAAAAATTGTTCATTTAAGTTCATATTTTCGTATAGCCCAGATACCTCCAAACTAGCTGTTAATGACATTTGAAGTTTCCACGTTATGTACGAATTTTCGATATTTTGAGGATTCTAGCTAAATTTTTTAACCGAATTAGGAGTTGTTTGACATTAAAGGCTCCCATCAAAAACTCTCAACATAGACCCATGTTTTATTAAAACCCCTATATAACAGTACCTCCCAATTTCTAGCCTACCAAAAATTGTCAACAGTTAGATATAGGCACCATAAAAAAGGCCTCCCGAATGAAGCATTTTATGTACATTATCTGACATTTTAACGTACTCACTTAAAGTTGGGGACAGGAATGAATATTTTATGGTGGAGGGTATGAAAAGTTCAGCCCGGCCGAACTTAATGCTTTTTTACTTGTTCTTTTTGGGTTTTCACTGGGATGCGCAGATGATGTGTCAAATGTTACTGGCCAATTTCGTTTAATTGCTGCCTTAGATCTAGTAAACATTACCCCAAGGTATGCTTCAATTAGACTATCTATTCACCTTTAGCGATACGTTCAGTCAGTATATATTTTGGCAACAAAAAGTTTAAGTAGTAAATGAATTCGTGGTTTTTTCAAGAGTGTTATGTGACTATATCTATTTACGTCCTTTAATAAACAAGTACCTAAAAAAATCTGTAACTTATAGTATTTTATTCGCTTTTCAGTATATTGGAAAGGTTCACGGATGTATTTTCAGGGGTTATATGCGTTAGGAGTTCAATTTGGATCTTATCCTATTGTCCATAAATCACGTTATCCAAAAAATCCTTTAGTACAAATGCCAAACATTTACCTTTCGACTTCTGTTGTGATTCATTGACATTATTAATAAGACCCCTCGGATTACTAGTTTATATGAAATCCTATTCTAAAAGTGTATCGTTCCCAAGACTATCCCAGACAACACATAAACCATGCATTGGGGATATCAATAGCAAGATGCGCTTATACCACGGCACTAATTGTTGTCATTCACAACATTAAGCACAAATGGCTAGCAGGCCTATGACACTCTGTCTTGCTTAACTCACAACGGCTATCATCTTTTGCCTAGCAATCTTGCCTAGATTTATCCCACAATTAAAGTAACAAAAACATTAAAAACAGACACAGGTCGAATACAAACGAACATAGTTACATACACGCACAACTAGTGATTGCACCGAACCCAACTTACATCTAGTCTTGGCTAATGTACCTAAACCTAGTATTGCACATTTAAACAGGGTCTAACGTTCTAGTCCTGGCTGCAAAACTAATCAGGTCATATTAGCTCCGATCTAGAATGATAGGGCTATTTAAACTAATATGGGCTATTGTCAAGTACCTAGATGTTATTGCACTCAGCATCATGACCTTCTCCGTCACACAAAAGTGACCTTGGAAGCCTTATTTCATTTTGGGCGCCATTTCTGTTATGATTCCATTAGAAGCTTGGCCCTCCGGCTGCTCAAAAGCCTATCTCAGAGCGGTCCTCAACCCTTTAAACAAGCAGGTGATCATATCAGAAAAATACATGCAAAAAAACTACACGAAACATAATACACATTTTTACACGGAAGATAGTCTTCAGAACTGAGGCCCTTGGTGTACAGACCCCTCACTCAGCCCGCCCTTCCTTGGTCCACAACGTTCCATCACCTTTCTTTCATGGACCCCACAAACTCCCCTCCATCGCCTTAGTTGCCCCTTACATCCGTTCCCCTCCCAAAGGATTAAAATTTATTCCATATTCATTTTCTCAATCAAATTTGAACATAATTTTATTTAACCATATCTGTACTACAAACTAAAACACAAAAAAAAAATCAATAAAACCTATCTAATCAAAATTCTTAATATTTAGTCTTTCCTTTTATAATAGTCTTCGAAATGTTATAAAAACAAAAAAAACATATATTTTTTTATCGATCTTGGGACTTATAATGATTTTGATGGGGTCACGGTCAGCATTTATTGACCACGTAATTTACTTTCTGAGATTCCCTACCTAAATGAGCTCAGTTAAGCGGGTATTAATTTTTTGCCTCACTCTTCAGGCTAATCAAACGATAAATAAGTAACCCCCTATAAGTCTATTATTATAGTCCCTAACATAAATTTGATAGCAAAAAAAATTTATATATATAAAAAAATAAAGAAAATGTCAAAAAAATTAAAGGGTTAAAGAAAAAAAAATTTACATATAAAAATCAAATAATAGGATAGTAAGTATACTTGGTAATGAATAAAAGATAAAAACTACACAAAAAACTATATAAACGACAAACACGATATTAAAATGTGTGGCGAATGTTCGGCGCCTAAGGGTTGGCTTTACAAACCACAGTTTTGATTATAATGATTTTACCGCAGTTCCAGCACTCTTTCAACCATATGATGGGAATAGTCTCGACACTTTTGTGGGTCGAGCTTCTCCCAACTTACGTTCCACTTCTTCTCAATGTATAACAGTACGCTAATGGCCACACAGCACCAGCTTTGAATTTAGGTTTGTGCCACCACTGAGAACTTTCAGCAGCTGACGTTTCGTATACAGCTTTGCTCGAACAGATGTTATGTAACATCGGCAGAACTTTGCCGGCGGCCAAGATTTACACGTCCGGCGTTTACTTGATTTACGAAAAACAGGTTTACACCTCGCTTACAAAACGCTGGTGAATGTTTTGTTTGAACAAAAGACTTTATGATATGACCAGCTTTTACATATAATCCTACCTTGCTGAATAGGCACTTTCATACATAACAGGCGTTATTAAATAGCTTCGTTGTGGTGGCAGTTGTGGGGAAAAACGCTTTGGGCGGCTAATGCGCTAGACCAATCATTGGCTTCACGTTACCTGTTGGACGAAATATACAAGTCACTTAATCATATCACTAACACTATTTTCCTTTTAGCCACGTCAACAAACAACTCCACTTACTTTAAAATATTGGTATATGAATTTTATATTTTTTTTTGGTGTTTCTGCACGATGTCACATATAAAAACGCTTTTAAATAATATCTTATCCGTCACTGTTCTCGATGTTTTACTTCATTAATTCCCACAAATATGATGGCGAATTTCCCAAATTTTCTTCTTTTATTACGAGAAATCCCACTCAAAACCTAATTTCCAGTGCTTTTTTTTTTTACATTGTCTCCTTTTTCTATTCTATTTGTCTCTTTTCAACCTAATAAATTTAAATACGAAAAACAATACATTTACGTTAAATTGGCGCTATCGCCATATCCCTTTAGGGATGGAAAAATGGTATACGTAGCAACCCTGTACTAATTTGTACCGGTGTAACAACGTAGTAAAACTTTTGATGGCTGAGCTTTTCATTGACAGCTGTTATTAGAACTTTATAAACAAAACCAAACACATACATTTCATTCTCGAGGGAAAAAATAAGTTGTTAAATTCCGACAGAAACAAATAACTACGACTTGGAACAATTATATTTTATTAAAGATGTTACTGCGGGCATTATATATTTTCCAACGTATAGTCGTCGGCGCATACCTATCATCTCCAGTCTGTGCTGTTTCTAGTTCTTTTGCAGTTTTGTTGTGTGTTTACGTTTAGCTGTTAGCCATCATTCACAATAACCCGGTTTTGGTAATTACATACTTTCTTTACCTCCAAATGCAACAATTTGTAATCAATAACTCTTTTTCTTTGCAGAATTCTTGTACCCCCAATTCCCTTGCATTCAACTGATCGCCCTCCTGGAGTCACCGTCAGTGGATTCAGTCCAGAGGAACAACAACATATTCTGCATTCAACACCAAGGAAACAATAGGGTAGAGTAACCACTTTGGCATGATGGTTCTTGAAAAGTGGATTTAATGAGTTTCGGTTCGCCCTCCCGCAACAATCAAAGGAGTTTTTTAATAATTTATGATATTGTAAATAAATAAAATAAATTAGGAACTTAATAAGAAATAAAATAATGCCCCGTTTGCACTTAATCGGATATAATAAACCCAATGGGTTTCAAATGTCATTTCCATATCGCAAACGTCAAACAAATCCTCATAAAGAAAGTTAACCCGTCAAAAAACTAATGCAATCAACTTAAGTCTTTCTGTTATACAAAAGATAATCACAGATATATATTAAAACTAATATTATTTATTGTTTATAAAAGTCTGTTGTTAATTATTTCAGTTATATCCCAAATTGTCCCTGTATAAAACGATTTGAGTCAAATAAAATAAACGAATTAGGTAGTATTAAGTATTATGCTATGACAAGTAGTCACAGTGACTCTTTATTTAAAAAAAAGGTTAACAACAAAAATACACTTCGGGACTAATACCCTAGACAGACGGCAGAGTTAATTTGCATTAAAAATATCCTAATTTGAATTAATTTTTCACCCTGACAGACGATAGTATCTGCATTTATGAAACAGCTGTTTGTGTTGTTTCTTTGTACCCAGCAGACCATTTCATAAAGCTTTACAAAAGTTCGCCAAAATATGCGAAACAAATACACTTTCTACCTTTGATCTTTTCACCACGATGAAGCAAAAATAAATTTAATTTATTCGCGATATTTTAGAGTCTTTTTAATATTATAAAAATATTGCAAAACTTTAAAAAACATTTGAGGAATATATAATTTTCGATAGAATTGGTATGGTGGGTAATGGCATTTTTTGTGAAAATAAAAAATTGAAAAAGAGATTTGTTAAAAGGCGTGAAAAACGATTAACTGCTATTCTACTAGCGAAAGACCACTACTTATTTTGAAGAAACGCGAAAATTGCTGATTTGCTTTCCCTTTTTATTTTCTTAAACATGGAAATTTGACAAAAGACAATTGATTTTCAACAGCATTGCCATATTGAAATTGCTTAATTCAGTTTAAATTTCCTTTGATTTTGTGCATTAAGAAAGGGGATAATGTTCAAATTAATTTGAATTAAGGCTGTTAATGCAAATTAAGACTGCCGTCTGTCTAGGCTATAAAAGGAATAAATAAAATATTTCAATGCATTTTTTATTTCAGTTATATTATGAGTTTATGTCTTTCCACGGTACATTGACAAGGACAAAAATAATACATCGTCGTATGTATTAAATCATAAATATTATTTATTGTAATACAAAATACTATAGTTAATTATTTCTAGAACAATTGTTTTTGTAGTTGAGAACGAAGATGTCCCAGTATAAAACAACTTCAATTATTATTAGGTAAATCTGAAGCCATTAGGATTCTTTATTAAAAAGGTAAAAACAAAAACTCCGTGCGGAGTTTTTTTTTCATTTTTTTTTCTCCCATCGGACGCCTCCCCAGGTGGTGGATAGGGGAACGCTCATCAGATATGACGGGTACCGCAGAAATAAAATATGCGGGGCGAACCAAAAGAAAAAAATGGAAAACGGCAGCGTCTGACCAAAGGATTGGCGGCAGCAAACAGCGTCTGAATTCCAGGAGGAGCGGCTGAATACAGAGACGGAAACTCTAAACCCTTCAGAAGGCCACGGCAAACCACTGAAGTACAATCCCTAGTAAATCATACAATTACAATGAATACAGAAAATAACATACGGCCCTCAGTCTCCGGCAATCAGAGGGTGCTAAGAATCCCCGGAGGTAAAACAAAAACAAAACTTAGGATAGGAACTTGGAATGTGAGAAGTCTTTATGAACTTGGAAAACTAGACAACACCATAAGCGAAATGGAAAGACTACAAATTGATATCCTGGGTATCAGTGAAACGTGGTAGACGGAGGATGCAGAATTTATTTCCCAGAACGTAAAAATTTATCATTCCGGAAACAGAGAGGGAATTCACAGAAAGGGCGTTGCTATTATAGTAAAAAGTCACATAGGGACCTGTGTCACTGGATACGTTCCAATTTCTGATAGGGCGATGATGATAAAAATATCTGCAAAACCAATAAACATGAATATAATACAAGTATATGCACCCACAAGCGATGGCGATAACGATGAATTGGAACAGTTTTATTGCGACGTTGAAAAGTTATTAAAGATGACAAAACCCCACGACATTACCATAATCCAGGGCGATTTTAATGCTAAAGTTGGGCAAGAAGTAACAAACGGAATCACAGGAAAATTTGGCTTAGGACAACGGAATGAAAGAGGAGAACGACTGATACAATTCTGTCAGGAACACAATTTTAAGGTTGCGAATACTATGTTTCGCCTCCATCCAAGACGACTTTACACCTGGAAATCGCCACAGGATAATAACAGAAACATTGTTAGAAACCAAATTGATTACATTTTAATAAATAAGCGATATTCCTCCTGCATAAATAAATGTTCTACGTACCCAGGAGCTGATGTACCCTCGGACCATAACCTTCTGCTGTGCAAATTACAGATAAAGCTAACTACCATCCGAAAGAAAAAACCAAAGAAAAGAGTTAACATTCAAAAATTAAACGATCCCTCCACTAAACAAATCATGAAAAATCACCTTAATGTAGAACTGCACAATATTGATGGAGAAGACATCGAGAATTTATGGAATAATGTAAAAAACTCCATGAATACCATAACCAGCAATATCCTTGGAACCACAACATCTAAAAGAGAAGACACGTGGATGACGGACGAAATACGCGCGCTTCGCATAGAAAGGAGCAAGCACAAAAATTCAAACTATGAAAGATATTGGGAAATAAATCAAGAAATAAAAATTGCAACTCGGGCCGCAAAAAATGCGCAACTCAATAAACAGTGCCAGGAAATTGAAAGACTCCAAATCCTACATGACGATTTCAATCTTCACAAAAAGTTAAAAGAGGCATCTGGAATTTATTCAAAAAGATCATCTACATTTATTTTTGCTGAGAATAATACAGCCATATACGAAACTGCAGAAAAGAAAAAACACTGGGAAAACTATATTAGAAATCTCTTTACCGACACTACAAGAACAGAAACTAATAACACAGATAGAGAAACCAATTTTAGAGGAAGACGCATTACCAAAAGTGAACTAGATATGGCCATAAATTCAATGAAAAACAATAAGGCTACCGGGCCGGATGAAGTCCCATCTGAATTATTTAAATTACTAGATGAAAGAAACACACAACTATTGTTGAAATTATACAACCAAATTTATGAAACAGGACAATACCCTCAAGATTGGCTGAAATCTACGTTTATAACGATTCCCAAGAAAAATAATGCGAAGACGTGCGGAGACTATAGATTAATAAGTCTTATGAGCCATGCTTTAAAAATATTCTTAAAGATAATACATAGGCGCATATACCCAATATGCGAATCACATATGGGAAAAACTCAATTTGGTTTCAGGGAAGGCATGGGTACTCGAGAGGCCCTACTTAGTTTGAATGTACTAATACAAAACTGCCGAGATGTGCAAAAGGATGTTTACATATGCTTTATCGACTACGAGAAGGCATTTGACACGGTCAACCATGACAAGTTGATGGAAATTTTGATATCAATTGGATTAGATGAAAGTGACCTTAAATGCATTAGAAACCTGTACTGGCAACAGAGAGCCAACATTCATATAGATGGTGAACTTACCAACGATGTTCCTATTTCAAAAGGCGTAAGACAGGGTTGTATACTATCCCCTCTTCTATTTAATGTATATTCCCAAAAAATTTTTGAGGAGTCAATATGTGGGAAAAATATCGGAATTAGAATAAATAATACATTCATAAACAATATACGTTATGCCGACGACACCACATTACTTGCAAGCAGCCTCGCAGGATTACAAAAGCTAGTAGATGCTCTAGAACATTCTAGTACGTCATATGCCTTAAAGATTAATATAATGAAGACGAAGTATATGATTATAAGTAGAAGAAATATCGAATCCAACATTCCCTTATGCATTAATGGAACTCAAATAGAAAGAGTCTCCAAATTCAAATACCTCGGAGTGCAAATTAATGACCACTGGGACATATCAAAGGAAATAAAATGCCGAATTGAAATGGCAAGAAACTCTTTTTTTAAATATAGAAACATACTAACGAGCCATGACATAACCATGGAAACTAAAAAACGATTTGTTAAATGCTACATTTGGTCCGTTTTATTATACTCGGCAGAAACATGGACTCTTAAAGCAGCAGACGAAAGAAGACTGCACTCGTTTGAGGTTTGGATATACCGACGGATCTTAAAGATATCCTGGACAGATCACATCTCAAATAATGAAGTACTGAGACGAATGAACACCGAAAGTCAAATGATCAGATTGATAAAAACGAGAAAAACTGCTTATTTGGGACACCTTATGAGAAATAGCAAATATAATCTCCTCCAAGCAATCATAAGAACCAAAATAGAAGGACGCCGACCAAGAGGGAGACGAGAAATAACATGGATCAAAAACATTCTGGAATGGACAGGACACCAAGATGAAATAAGCCTTTTAAGCACCGCCAGAAACAGAGAACTAGCTATTATAGAATGAAATTTTTAATTTTATAACATATAACCAAATAACTCTAATAATTAACATTGTATGATCGCTAATATCCGAATACGGATTTGCAAATAAAGAAGAAGAAGAAAAACAAAACTAAACTTCGAGAATAAAAGAAATAAATAAAATATTTGAATGAAACTTTCTTTTCAATTAATACACTAATTCATACTGTGTAACAGTAATATAACAGACATTTAACTATTTCTTATTTCGAAATGCCAAATCTTAGTAATATGTAACATATTATCTTAAAAACATGTTTATTACATTCATAACTCTTCATTAAATGCACCAAATGAATGCATCAACTTTCCTTATATCTATATATGTATGTACATATGCATGTATGCATATCACATCAGTCTTTAATAGCCATCTTCATCCACATTATTATAATTGATAATAATTTGACTGAGATCATTATCCATATTATTGATATCATCTACTGCTACATCCTCAATAATTATTTGCTGCTCGCCTTCCATGAGATTTCCAATTTCTCCAATAAATACTTGATTACCGTGTGTTGTTTGATCTAAATATTCATTGTTTGTTTCCTGATACTGATAATGGATATCATTTTCATAGATTTGACCATTTTCATCCAAATCAATTTCAAAATCTCTATATAATGTTGATTGATTTATATCGTCATCATTGGATTCATCATCTTCATCATATGGTACTATGGGATAGTACATCATTCCCACATCATCATCATCATCATCTGACAGAATATCCTCTCCTGTGGCCTTAGCTTTTGTAGATGTGTGTGGAGGTCGTTGTTTGGCAACATAAGTTTTGGTGGATAAAATTTGTGAAATTGCCATGGTTTTATTATCTGACGTTTGCACTAAATTAAATTCATCTGGTGTAAGCAATTCTATCAAGGTTTTGGTACTTTTAACATAGCGCTCTATTTGATCCGATGGGACACTGTGTTGGTCAATATAATGCCGTCTTATGCTACCGACATGGGAGAAAAGGGCATAATCATGTCGACACAAAAAGCAGAGTAGAGTTTTTTCTGTTATGGGGTGTGTTTGTTTATTGTGTTGCAGCTTTTGTTGTCTTGTCTGGAAGATAAGTTTGCACTTAAAACAGCCGTAGAAAAATTTCCCCGTCTTTTTTGTTATTCTCATTTCCTTTAACCACAAATATTCTTGACGTTCTTCCGAAGTATATGGCACTTTTGAAACATGATGTGGTTTTGTTCTCCTGGCAATTTCATCGCAAGTACCATACTCTACAGTATGGCACCTAGACTGATGTTGCCGTAAATATCTCAGTATATTCGAAGAATAATTACAAACCCCACACGGATAACGTCTTTTCAAATGTTTATCTTTTATGTGGAAATTGAGATTACCAGCGGAACTGTATGCAGCTCCGCAGGTTTTACATACAAATGATTTCTCATTATGAGGTTCTTTCTTGTAAATGCGCTTTTTCGGAATGTCAGCATGTTTACATTGTTTTGCCATTAGCCGGGTGTAGTGCATACGAGGACATAGGTGGCATGAATGTTGTGGAGGGAAATGTTTTATACGATGACGTCTCAAATCAATACGCCGTTGAAAATCATCATAACAAATGTCACAGAGCAATGGTTCTGGCGGATCATCGTGAGTATGATTATCCTCCGATTCGGTTTGAGTATCTTCGTCACCAAACACCAACTCTACATCGGCTAAATTGGCATCACGTACAGATCTTCTGCTCTTTTGACTTTCTTTATATAACATCCATCTGGGATAACGCCATATGTCATTGTGATCCTTCTTTCCTGTGTTGTTTATCCATAATATATTCTTATTGCATTTTTGTATGTTATCTTTAAGGAATCTCTCCAATATTTTATAATATTCTGGAAATGTGGCACTGAATTTTTTACCCATATCCTCAGCTTTTTCCAAGGAACGTAGTGTACGATTAAACCATATATAAATTCGCTGTATACTAAGACGTACCTCTACATCATTCATGCTGATATTAAATTTTTCATTCATGTGTATACGCAGCTCACTAATACTATTGCGAATTTTCTCTAAAACAGCCTGTGTTTTACTTTCTTGAAAATCATATAATTCTGGATATTTTTCCAACTGTTGTAGGAACTCATAAACTATTTTACGATTTGTTAAACCAAATAATATCTGAAAGAGAGAGATGGATAAGTAAACTGAGTGGGGGAATTCCATTTCCAAACGAAAACTTACTCCACAGCCATTTGTTGAACTTGGATAATCATCTTCATTTTCATCATTTGATGGCATATCATCTTCAGAATCGATATAGCGTGCCGGAAATGGTGTGTGACGATGTGATGTGTTGGCGTTCGTCACTTTTCGATCTTCATTCTAGAAAGGCATTAAATAATATAGAGAATTATTATAATGTTGAAATCATATCCTTTAATGCATATACAGAAGAAGTCCTGTATTGTCGACCAATCATACTATTTGTCAAACATACCGGTAGCACTGGTTCAATTGTGGTTGTCACAATGGTTTCTCTTGGTTGCTCCTGAGCATTCTCCTCAGCAACAGTATCTCGATTTTTAGGAGAAATATGCGTGCCATTATCTATTCCAAAACTTTCATATGTTTCTTGAGTTTCCTAGAATAAAAAAAATAAACATAAATTATCATTGGTGGGAGTGAGCTAAACCACTTTTTAACAACAATCTAAAGCACATATTTATAGGCGAGCAAAATCACGTTAAGGACAAACCAGATGATATGCAGATGAAAGAGGCGCAAATTGTGGTATTTATATAAACTTTATTGTTTCTCACCTCTTCAACTTTAATTTCATGTTTGAAACTGCACTCATCTTCTGGATCTTCATTTGATGGCCACTCATTTGCTATTAGAGTGGGTAAATCAGTTAATTCATCCTGCTTCGTTTTACAGTCCAATGGCGTATCCAAGCTTGCTGTATCATCTAGAATTTCCCAATTATCGTACTCATCTTCATTAGAAGACCAATCATTTGCTATTAATGATGGCAAATCAGGTACTGGTGTAAATTCTTTTTTAAAAGTTATATTTTCTTCCTTAATATTTACTGAAGATCCTTTAGTTAATTGATCCAGTTTCTCGGCAAGTTTAACATCAAAATCATGCATAGCTATTTTTCTCAATTTTAAAGGAGTTATCGCAGACGAAGCTGTTTCAATAGATTGCGGGTGTAAACGTTTATCCCCCAAAGGTATGGCGTTTGATTTGTTATCGTCTTCGTTTGCATTATTTTGCTTTTTAACACTATTCGGATGCATGCGCTCAATGTGCCTTATGAAACTGGTACATTTCCTAATGGAAAACTCTTCATAACAATAAAAACAATTTATGGTAAAATCTTGGGCAGCAATAATGCCACAAATGCTATCGTTACAGGTAAATCTGGAAGGAAGAACAAACTTTTGTTAGTTATAAAAGGACAGATGAGAAAAAAATTAATCATACTTTGTTTGCACCAATTTGGATTGCTTGTGGACAATGGGTTTGATGGGTAGAGTATTACTTGTTTGCATTAAACTCCTCGTGTAGTTGTCTTTTCTATCATGATCACTGCTACAGCTTGTGGATTCATATAGATAATCTTGTACAGACATAAGGATGTCATCTTCATCTATTATTATATCCTCATTATCTGATGCCTCTATGCCTTCCAAGAAGTTGGGATTTTCTTCTTGTTCAGATTTGATTGACATTAGAAGTGACCTTTCATTTTCGTCCGTCGCCACATTTAACTGGTCCACTTGGATTTGTGATCCTGTAGCCTTTTGTTTTAATAAGCTTTGGCGGCTCACTGGTAAAAATGTTTCCTGAACAAATTCTTCCATAATGAAATGCTGAAAAAAAATAATCTAAGTTAAAAATTTCTAACAAAAGTAACAAAACCTTACCTTTTAGTCCTTATAGTTGGCAGAAGAGCCTTCTCTTGGGGTATTCTCACTATCGTGTCTTCGGTCTATGTCCATGTGGTGGTGAAGTCTTTATAAAACACTGTGTCATTCCTTTGCCGAATGTATGAAATGCCAGTAATTCAGAATACTGTTGTTGTATGCTTTTAATAAAATCTAACTAAATATGAGTGTCTGGTTAGGTTTCTTGCATCAAAAACTGTAAACAAATTGTGTTAACGTACTGTAAGAATACAATTTGTACAAACAGACCTAATATATTCATAAATTGTATTTTGAGTTATTTTGTTCACATATTCTCGCGCTCTTTTTACTTACCGCCTTACAACATCTTAAGCATTAATACAAACTCTAGTTTAATTCATATTTCCACCATTTCCACCTTGTTTTATATGGTTTTGTTTTGTTTATTTTTTTTTATTTCTTAGTAAAAATGCTGCTGATGTATGGTGCTTTGAGAGAACGAAAACAAATAATTCTTCTTCTTACATGTGACATTCACTTTGAAATGTTCTCCGTTGTTAATCACTTTGAAATGATTACATGAGAACAGTGACGAAGCCGTTTGTAAGGCAAGGTACGTGTCTCTGCTAAACACAATTATTGCCATATCAAAGAAGAAAACATCAGAAAAAGGAAAAACAATAGCATAAATAAATTAGGCTTAAATTTCATAGAAAGAACCGTTTCATAATTAACGTATGCATTTTTAAAGAAGAAAATATTTATGTACATAATTGTGATTTTATAGAACCTTTACAGAATATTTAGAAAGTATTCCCTTTACACGATAACGGATTTTGTATAGACGATATCAGAAATAGGAAGAAACAATAGCATAAATAAATTAGGATTACATTTATGATATTTATGATCATAATTAACGTATGTATTTTTATAGAAGAATAGACATATGTATATAATTGTGATTTTATATAACTTTTACAGAATATCTAGAAAGTATTCCCTTTAGAAGATAACGGATTCTGTATAAATGAGCCGCAAGGAGTCTTTGTAGAAAAAAGGGACATTTTTTTAAGCGGAATGCGGATTTCGTATACAAGTTGAAATTTGGTATTTATAAATTAACTCAAATAACCACTATTAAAAAATGTCTTTGTAGATGAAATGGACACTTCATAGGAGACAGCCTTTCGTGTGACCTATTCAACATTTTGCTGGAAAAGGTAGTACGAGATGCAAATGTCAAAAGAAATGGCACAATTTACACCAATAGCCACATGTTACTTGCTTATGCTAATGACATAGACATCATGGGATTATCAGTAAAGGAAGTAACTGATACCTTTAGGAAGGTCCAAGCAGAATCTGCGAAAGTGGGTCTGACGGTAAACAACGAAAAGATCAAATTGATGGTGTCGACGCGCAAAGCGTCCATAGAGCTCGGACCATCTGTGGAAGTTGGTACCTATAATTTTGAGGTAGTTAAAGACTTCGTCTACCTCGGCACTGCCATAAACACAACAAACAACATCAGTTGTAAAATAAGAAGATGAATTGTATTGGCCAACAGATGCTACTATGGTTTAAGTAAGCAATTTAAAAACAAATCCACATCTCGTCAAACAAAAATAACACTATACAAAACGCTGATACTACCCGTGCTAATGTATGGCTCCGAAGCATGGGTACTTGCGCAAGCAGATAAGGCAGTGCTTGGTCTGTTTGAGAGGAAAATTCTTCGAAAGATCTACGGGTCGATTTGCGTTGACGATGAATGAACCACGAGCTATATCAGCTATACAAAGACATTAATATAGTTAAACGTATCGAGATGCAGCGATTGCGTTGGCTAGGCCATATCATAAGAATGAGCGATGATGAACCCGCTAAAAAGGCGTATGAAGAATACATGCCAGGCCTAAGCTTCGATGGAGCATACAAGTGGATGAAGAAATGAAACCTTAAGTAAGAACAACAGTTAATTGTGCTTCAATGCTTTATTAATACAATTACGTAAATATGAATAATCAATGGATTTGAGATTATGTAGTTGGAGATGTAGTGAATGTTGGTTGGCTGATGTAATGTAGCCGTCACGTTACAAGGCTAGTATTTCGGGAAGTATGGACTTGTGCAAGACAAATTTATATCGTTTTACTAAGGACCCCAGGAGCTATCTGTGAATCTTTAATGACAAACTGAAGGGAGTTTTTAAAGACGAGCTGAATAGATTCTTACTAGAAAACCTGAAATGGAGTTTTTATAGAGCAGCAAAGAACAGCTCTGTTCCTTTGCGTGCAAGAATCTTCAAGTTTTACCACTTTTTACTCGAAAAGCGTTCCTTTACTTCAGACACCATACAATTCATATGGGAGCAGTTTACAACTTTTACTACTTTTCCCGGTTTTACCATTTTCAAAAGTAACGGAACAGACCAAATGATTTGTTGTAGCACAGCTAATGACGGATCCTATATAGATGATATAAGTTTATTGTGACGACTAATGTGAAGAAATCAGATATAGGAGAGGATACTTTCTACTGACATTAAACCCGTTTTCCATGGAAAAATTCGTTCAAAATCTCCCCCTGATTTTTTCCAGTTGTTTTATATTCAATTCTTTGGTGCTATATTGTATTATGGTTGGCATGTCCATTTCCGATTTTAATAGCCGTTTTTGCATTAATTCAACTAATGTTGTTGTTAGTACATTTTCATTTGTTCATATTGTGGTTGATGTAAATGATGATCTAGAATAGAAGGATGAGGAAGAGGAGGAGGATGTTATTTGATAAACATATTCTACCACCAACCATTCAACTATATCCCCCCTCTCCATTCCAGCTCTCACCTATCCATTCTGCACCTCATAAACTATTATTGCGTGACCAAAGCCAAAGCAGATTAAATTAAATTGTTACAAATGTGTTGCAGTCGTTTTTTGTTTGTTTCACTTGATTTTCCACATAAATGACTGGTGCTGGGTATGTTAGTTGTACATCGATGTGTTTGTGTGTGTGTGAGATATGTTATTGTATGTAAATTACATGAAATTGTTTTACTTAATTGATTCTAATGCAAACAATAGAGCTGAGGTAAGGACCAAAAATTAATTAAATCCATGCATGTTTGATTGACATTATTAATAATTGATAACAATTACAAAAACAAACAATCGAGACACACACAGATTGAATTGGAGTAAACACATTAGAAGAATATTTGCAAAAGCAATGGGGTGATGGATTAGTTTAAGCATATGTATTTGAAAATTTGTAGGTGAAAAGGTTGATTTTCTTCTTCCTTCCCTGTGCTCAGACTTAATTGTGGTTTTCAAATGGAAAAACTCTACTATATTTATCCAAGGCCGAATTGAGACGTTCCTATGGGAAACTCTGTTCAACCAGCCTAAATTGAGTTTATCCTATAGAAAACTCTATTCTTAGATTACTCACACCAACTCATTTTAAAACCATTCCTGTTCCCCCAAAATTTAGCCACATTAAAATTAGCATCCCTTCCCCCAAAATCCAAAGTTATGACAAAACTTTTCCCTTTCAACACTTTACAGCCACAAAATTTGAATATCAAAGCTGTCACAATAACATTAATAATTCTTTAAAAAATCATTAACACTTTTGGCTTGTTTTTTTGCTATTGATGCACAAACCTTTCCGCTCGTACGGATAAGTAAGTATATCAAACAAAATCCAAAGTAATTTATCCATAGTAGAGGAAGTAAAATGAACAAAAAAACTCTCTTTAGAACAAAAAAAAGAAATCAAACATTTATAAATGAGCAACCGAAAAGTGTATTCCAAGAATCCATGATGTTTTACAAGGACTAGCCCAGGCCATAACAGAACTCTGGTGCAAGTTTTTTTTTGTTTTTCCCCTTTTAGCCACAAAACTTTATTATAAAAGTTTCGACAAGTATTAAAACAACAACAGCAATACATTCGCTCACAGTTTTTTTTCTAGATTCTATTACTACTAACTGCGGCCCATTGACGGTGAACCGAGAACTGCGTGGAGGATATTGATGTACTTCAAGTGAATGGCTGTTCTGCGATTTTCTGAAAGGAAACGAAAAACTTCAAGATTTTGGTGATGACGTAAAGGAAATAGGAAAAGGACGAGGTCACAAGTATGCCGGGCAAAGTTTGTCAAGAGTTCAGTTCCTTCAAAGAACGCGAGCAAGCGAATGAGAGTAAGTGGAATAAAATAAAGTTGTTAATTAGCGGTCCTATTTGCATTTTATGTCCTAACACTTAATGAAGAAATGAATTTCAAAAAGCTGCCATTGTCCGCCGTCAAAGTTAAGCGAGAGTTGGTTTTTTGTTTTTGTTCCTTTAAATCTCAATTCTTTGTTAGGATTAATGTTTTACTTAGTTCCGAGCTATGGTGGTATTGGTATATTAATATGGTATTGGCTTTAAGTTTTTCGCATTTTTTCTTAGTTTCGTTTCATGCTGAACTAAATAACAATTTCAATTAATTTCATTATTTTCTCACTTGTGGTTTTTGAAAAAAAAAAACCAAAACAAATTTGGTTTATTTATTTATATTTATTTAAGTCAGTAGAGTAAGAGCAAAAGTTTAAAACAATTGCTTTTATCCATTTGGAAACCTTTACTCCTGAGAGTTTCTTCCACCAAATCCAATTAATATTAATCACTACACTACTATTTGATTTCTTCTTCAGATAAAGTCCATGCATGCACTCAGAGAAAAATTTAGATATTTATTTTTCTATGGATAGAAGACTTCCTAAAGACCCTTTCTGAAAGAAACGGGCTTCTATAGGCTCTATCTGTAAAGAAGAGTGCTTCAATAAACCCCTTATGAGACCCCTTCTGAAAGAAAGGATGTTTCTATTGTCTTTTTAAGAAACAATAGCGTCTGTTGACTCCTTTTTTAATTTTTAAGAAAGGGTGCTTCTATTGACTCTTCTTCAAAGAAAGGGTGCTTCTATTGACACTTCTTCAAAGAAAGGGTGCATCTATTGGCTCTTCTTCAAAGAAAGGGTGCTTCTATTGACTCTTCTTCAAATGAGGGTGCTCCTATTGAATCTTCTTCATGGAAAGGGTGCTTCTATTGAAGCTTCTTCAAAGAAAGGGTGCTTCTGTTGAATCTTCTTCAAAGAAAGGGTGCTTCTATTGACTCCTCTTCAAAGAAAGTGTGCTTATATTGACTCCTCTTCAAAGAAAGGGTGCTTCTATTGAATCTTCTTCAAAGAAAGGGTGCTTCTATTGACTCTTCTTCAAAGAGAGGGTGCTTCTATTGACTCTTCTTCAAATAAAGGTTTCTTCTATTGACTCTTCTTCAAAGAAAGGTTTCTTCTATTGACTCTTCTTAAAAGAGAGGGTGCTTCTATTGACTCTTCTTCAAAGAAACGGTTCTTCTATTGACTATTCTTCGAATAAAAGGTCCTTTTATTCACTCTTTTTCAAAGAAAGGGTGATTCTATTGACTCTTATTCAAAGAAAGGATGATTCTATTGTCTCTTCATAAAAGAAAGGGTGCTTCTATTGACTCTTCTTCAAAGAAACGGTGTTTCTGTCGACTCTTCTTAAGAGAAACGGTGCTTCTATTGACTCTTCTTCAAAAAAAAACGGTTCTTCTATTGACTCTTCATCAAAGAAAGGGCGCTTCTATTGACTCGTTTTTAAAAATGAGTGCTTCCATTGACTCTTCCTTAAAAAAAGCTGCTTCTATTGTTTCTTTTTTAAAGAAAGGGTGGTCCTAGTGACTCTTCTTCAAAGAAAGGGTGCTTCTATTGACTCTTCCTCAAAGAAAGGGTGCTTCTATTGACTCTTCTTCAACGGAAGGGTGCTCCTATCGACTTTTCTTCAAAGAAAGGATGTTTCTACTGACTTGTTTTTAAAAAAGGGTGCTTCTATTGACTCCTTTTTAAAGAAAGGGTGCTTCTATTGACTCTTCTTCAAAGAAAGGGTGCTTCTATTGACTCTTCTTCAAAGAAAGGGTGCTTCTATTAGCTCTTCTTTAAAAAAAGATGCTTCTATTGGCTCTTTTTCAAAGACAGGGTGGTTCTATTGACTCTTTTTAAAAGGAAGGGTGCTTCTATTGACTCTTCTTCAAAGAAAGGTTGCTTCTATTGACTCTTCTTCAAAGTAACGGTGCTTCTATAGACTCTTATTCAAAGAATGTGTGCTTCTAATGACTCTTCTTCAAAGAAAGAGTGGTTCTATTTACTCTTCTGCAAAGAAACGCTTCTTCTATTGACACTTCTTCAAAGAAAAGTACATCTATTGGCTCTTCTTCAAATAAAGGATGCTTCTATAGACTCTTCTTCGAAGAAAGACGTTTCTATTGAAGTTTTTCTTCAAATAAAGGGTGCTCCTGTTGACTCTTCTTCAACGAAAAGGTGCTTCTATTGATTCTTCTTCAAAGAAAGTGTGCTTCTATTGACTCTTTTTCAAAGAAAGGGTGCTTCTATTGGCTCTTCCTTAGAGAAAGGGTTCTTTTATTGACTCTTCTTCAAAGAAATGGCGATTCTCTTGACTCTTCTTCAAAGAAAGGGCGATTCTCTTGACTCTTCTTCAAAGAAAGGGTGATTCTATTCACACTTCTTCAAATAAAGGGTGTTTCTATTGACTCCTCTTCAAAGAAAGGGTGCTTCTGTTGAATCTTCTTCAAAGAAAGGGTGCTTCTATTGACTCCTCTTCAAAAAAAGGGTGCTTATATTGACTCCTCTTCAAAGAAAGGGTGCTTCTATTGACTCCTCTTCAAAGAAAGGGTGCTTATATTGACTCCTCTTCAAAGAAAGGGTGCTTCTATTGAATCTTCTTCAAAGAAAGGGTGCTTCTATTGACTCTTCTTCAAAGAGAGGGTGCTTCTATTGACTCTTCTTCAAAGAAAGGTTTCTTCTATTGACTCTTCCTCAAAGAAAGAGTGCTTCTATTGAATCTTCTTCAAAGAAAGGGTGCTTCTATTGACTCTTCTTCAAAGAGAGGGTGCTTCTATTGACTCTTCTTCAAAGAAAGGTTTCTTCTATTGACTCTTCCTCAAAGAAAGGGTGCTTCTATTGACACTTCTTCAACGGAAGGGTGCTCCTATCGACTTTTCTTCAAAGAAAGGATGTTTCTACTGATTCGTTTTTAAAAAAGGGTGCTTCTATTGACTCCTTTTTAAAGAGAGGGTGCTTCTATTGACTCTTCTTCAAAGAAACGGTTCTTCCATTGACTATTCTTCGAATAAAGAGTCTTTTTATTGACTCTTATTCAAAGAAAGGGTGATTCTATTGACTCTTATTCAAAGAAAGGATGATTCTATTGTCTCTTCATAAAAGAAAGGGTGCTTCTATTGACTATTCTTCAAAGAAACTGTGTTTCTGTCGACTCTTCATCAAAGAAAGGGTGCTTCTATTGACTCGTTTTTAAAAAAAGAGTGCTTCTATTGACTCTTCCTTAAAAAAAGGTGCTTCTATTGTTTCTTTTTTAAAGAAAGGGTGGTCCTAGTGACTCCTCTTCAAAGAAAGGGTGCTTCTATTGACTCTTCCTCAAAGAAAGGGTGCTTCTATTGACTCTTCTTCAACGGAAGGGTGCTCCTATCGACTTTTCTTCAAAGAAAGGATGTTTCTACTGACTTGTTTTTAAAAAAGGGTGCTTCTATTGACTCCTTTTTAAAGAAAGGGTGCTTCTATTGACTCTTCTCCAAAGAAAGGGTGCTTCTATTGACTCTTCTTTAAAAAAAGATGCTTCTATTGGCTCTTTTTCAAAGACAGGGTGCTTCTATTGACTCTTCTTAAAAGAAAGGGTGCTTCTATTGACTCTTCTTCAAAGAAAGGTTGCTTCTATTGACTCTTCTTCAAAGTAACGGTGCTTCTATAGACTCTTATTCAAAGAATGGGTGCTTCTAATTACTCTTCTTCAAAGAAAGGGTGCTTCTATTGACTCTTCTTCAAAGTAACGGTGTTTCTATTGACTCTTCTTCAAAGAAACGGTTCTTCTATTGACTCTTCATCAAAGAAAGCGTGCTTCTAATGACTCTTCTTCAAGGAAAGGGTGCTTCTATTGACTCTTCTTCAAAGTAACGGTGTTTCTATTGACTCTTCTTCAAAGAAACGGTTCTTCTTTTGACTCTTTATCAAAGAAAGCGTGTTTCTATTGACTCGTTTTTACAAAAGAGTGCTTCTATTGACTCTTCTTTACAAAAAGGTGCTTCTATTGGCTCTTTTTTAAAGAAAGGGTGGTTCTAGTGACTCTTTTTCAAAGAAAGGGTGCTTCTGTTGACTCTTCTTCAATGAAAGGGTGCTTCTATCGACTTTTCTTCAAAGAAAGGGTGCTCCTATTGCCTCTGTTTTTAAGAAAGGGTGCTTCTATTTATTTTTCTTCAAAGAAAGTGTACATCGATTGACTCTTCTTCGAAAGAAGGATGCTTCTATTGATTCTTCTTCAAAGAAAGGGTGTCTCTATTGATTCTTCTTCGAAAGAAGGATGCTTCTATTGATTCTTCTTCAAAGAAAGGGTGTCTCTATTGATTCTTCTTCGAAAGAAGGATGCTTCTATTGATTCTTCTTCTTCTTCTTCAGAGAAAGGGTACTTCTATTGATTCTTCTTCTTTTTTAAAGAAAGGGTGCTTCTATTGATTCTTCTTTTTTTTAAAGAAAGGGTGCTTCTATTGATTCTTCTTCTGTTTTAAAGAATGGGTGTTTCTAGTGACTCTTCTTCAAAGAAAGGGTGCTTCTAGTAACTCTTTTTCAAAGAAAGGGTGGCTCTATTGACTCTTTTTTAGCGAAAGTGTACTCCTATTGACTCTTTTTTAAACAAAGGGTACTTCTTCATTTTTTCTTAGTGTACTTTTTCCCAAAGCAATTCACAATGTTTGTGGTCGATTTTTCTTATTTCTTTTATTTGCTTTTTTTAGTTCTGCTTCATTTTATTTTTCATACGCTTCGCCAGAAAATCCTGTACAGCAAATTGATTTTAACCCTTTTTCATAGACGTTTTGGAAAGCATTGTGGGTTGACTGGTTTTTGTGCGGCGTTCCGATAGTTACCCCCTATTGAAATGCTACTTGGTTAAGATCAAAAGTTCTTGGCTTAACATCATTTATTTTATGTAAACTTTCACTTCCACTATATGTACAGTTACTTGATACCTATGCTGGCATTTTGGGCTGCAAATCCCCTCCACATTCCCTATCGAACAAACACGAACGAGGACGTTAAAAATTATCCCTAGCGAAAGCAAACAAAGCTGCTGCTGGAAAAAAGTTCACAACGTTTGTTTACAAAGTGGAAATGGAAGTGGCTATATGGCTAGGAAAGTGGTTGTTGTGCCAGATGAGCTGAAATTTGTGTTTGTGGAAACATCAGAGCAAACACAAAAAATATAAAGTGACTGTTGTTGTGGCAATACCAAGTGAAACAAGAAAGTACGGGGCGAGGGGAGTATTGGAATTGGACCATCGATAGATTTTTTGATGGTTGTGTTTTTTAGTTTAACAAAAAATTGTGTGTTTTTTGCCTCAAATTTCCACTCTTCCAAAGGAAATCCATGATGCAAAACGTGAAAAAGTTTGCCGAGTTCAAGTAGTTTGTTCTCATTTCGCTGGGTTTTGTGATGCCATTTTTTCCTGCGTCTCGTTCACTGGGGTATTGAAATTCGATAAAGGTTCCGAGTTTTTCTTAATTTGAGACAACGTTCAATTACATGAAACTGGAGAGGGAGTTAGAGGAAGCGTGACATTATTACGCATAATTTGAAATTTGAGGATTTTTTTGTCGTTTGGGTTCAAAGGTTGCTTTGGTGTCTTTTTTTTTGGAAAAGAGAAAATAGAAATAAAATATTTATCGAACAACAGCTGTTTATGGGGGTGGAGTGGAATGTAGTGAAGGTGTTGGGAGATGATGTCGTGTGTTTGGATGTTGATAAGGGTCTATTTTTGAGGGTTACTAATAAACCATTATTGCTGTTACAAACTTGTGTCACAAGATTAATTTATTTTGTCACTATGACATTATTATTTTATCCTTTTAATTTTAAAGGACATTCGTTGTTGTTATTTGGATATTTTGCAAGTTCTTAATTAAGTCCCAAGTCAGCTTTAGAGATTAATGAATTGTGGTAATACATAAAAAAATAAATAATAAATTAATAATGACCTTGGATGAACTGTAACAGAAGAAGGCTACTCCATGGGGTATAAAGGCAATAGAAACAGCCTTTTTTCAGAAAGGGTCTATAGGAGCAGCCTTTCTTTCAGAAAGAGAAACACCCTTTCTTTATAACAGAGTCAACAAAAGCACTCTGTCTTTGAAGAAGAGTCAGTAGAAACACTCTGTCTTTGAAGAAGTGTCAGTAGAAGCACTCTTTATTGGAAGAAGAGTCAATAGAAGCACCCTTTCTTTAAAAACGAGTCAATAGAAGCACAATTTCTTTAAAAAATAGTCAGTAAAAGAATTCTTTCTTTAAAAGAAAGTCAATAGAAACACCTTCATTAAAAAAAGAGTCTAGACGAATTTATTTAAAAAGGAGTCATTAGAAGCACACTTTCTTAGCACCCTTTCTTTAAAGAGGTAATAGAAGCACCCTTTCATTAAAAGAGATTCAATGTAAGCTTCCTTTCTTTTTAAAAAAGAGTGAATGGAAGAACCCTTTCTCAAAAAAAGAGTCAACAGAAGCACCATTTATTCAAAAAGGGTAAATAGGATAAAAAGTGTCAATAGAAGCACTTTTTCTTTAAAAAAGAGTCAATAGAAGTACCATTTCTTTGAAAAAGATTCAATGGAAGTTCCCTTTCTTTAAAAAATAGTCAATAGAAGTACTATTTCTTTAAATAAGAGTCAATGGAAGAACCCTTTCTTTATAAAAGAGTCAATAGAAGTACCATTTTTTAAAATAGAGGCAATGGAAGCTCCCCTTCTTTAAAAAAGAGTCAATAGAAGTACCATTTCTTTAAAATAAAGGCAATGGAAGCTCCCCTTCTTTAAAAAAGAGTCGATAGAAGTACGATTTCTTTAAAAAAGAGTCAATGAAAGAACCCTCTCTTTAAAAAAGAGTCAATAGGAGAACAATTTCTTTAAACAAGAGTCAATAGAAGCACCCGTTCTTTAAAAGAGAGACAATAGAAGCACCCTTCCTTTAAAAAAATGAGTGGAAGAATCCTTTATTTAAAGAAGAGTCAATAGAAGAATAATTTATTTAAAAAAAGAGTCAATAGAATCACCCTTTCTTAAAAAGGAGTCAATAGAAGCTCCCTTTCTTTAAAAAAGAGTGAATAGAAGCACCTTTTCTTCCAAAAGGTGTCAATAGAAGAACCTTTTCTTTGAAAAAGAGTCAATAGAAGCAACTTTTCATTGAAAAGGTGTCAATAGAAGAGATTCAATAGAAGCACATTTTCTTTGAAAAAAATTAATAGAAGAACCGTTTCTTTGAAAAAGAGTCAATATAAGCACCTTTTCTTTAAAAAAGAGTCAAGAGAAGCATTATTTCTTCAAAAAGGGTAAATAGGATAAAAAAGTGTCAATAGAAGCACCTTTTATTTAAAAAGAGTCAATGGAAGAACCCTTTCTTTAAAAAGGAGTCAATAGAAGCATCCGTTCATTAAAAGAAAGTCAATAGAAGCTCCATTTCTTTAAAAAATAGTCAATAAAAGCTCCCTTTCTTTATAAAAGAGTCAATAGAAGTACCATTTCTTTAAAAGAGAGCCAACAGAAGTACCATTTCTTTAAAAAAGAGTCAATAGGAAAACCATTTCTTTGAACAAGAGTCAATAGAAGCACCCGTTCTTTAAAAGAGAGACAATAGAAGCACCCTTCCTGTAAAAAAATGAGTGGAAGAATCCTTTATTTAAAGAAGAGTCAATAGAAGAATAATTTATTTAAAAAGAGTCAATAGAATCACCTTTTCTTAAAAAAGAGTCAATACAAGCTCCCTTTCTTTAAAAAAAAAAAACAATAGAAGCATCCTTTCATTAAAAGAAAGTCAATAGAAGCTGTATTTCTTTAAAAATATAGTCAATAAAAGCTCCCTTTCTTTATAAAAGAGTCAATAGAAGTACCATTTCTTTAAAAAAGAGGCAATGGAAGCTCCCCTTCTTTTAAAAAGGGTCAATAGAAGTACCATTTCTTTAAAAAAGAGTCAATGGAAGAAACCTCTGTTTAAAAAAGAGTCAATAGGAGAACCATTTCTTTAAACAAGAGTCAATAGAAGCACCCGTTCTTTAAAAGAGAGACAATAGAAGCACCCTTCCTTTAAAAATATGATTGGAAGAATCCTTTATTTAAAGAAGTCAATAGAAGAATAATTTATTTAAAATAGAGTCAATAGAATCACCTTTTCTTAAAAAGGAGTCAATAGACGCTCCCTTTCTTTAAAAAAGAGTCAATAGAAGCACATTTTCTTTCAAAAGGAGTCAATAGAAGCAGATTTTCTTTGAAAGAGGGTCAATAGAAGCACCTTTTCTTTGAAAAAGAGTCAATAAAAGCAACTTTTCTTTGAAAAGGTGTCAATAGAAGCACACTTTCTTCGAAAAAGAGTCAATAGGAGCACATCTTCTTTGAAAAGAGTCAATAGAAGAACTTTTTCTTTGAAAAAGAGTCAACAGAAGCACCATTTCTTCAAAAAGGGTAAATAGGATAAAAAAGTGTCAATAGAAGCACTTTTTCTTTAAAAAAGAGTCAATAGAAGTACCATTTTTTTGAAAAAGAGTCAATGGAAGTTTCCTTTCTTTAAAAAATAGTCAATAGAAGAACTATTTCTTTAAATAAGAGTCAATGGAAGAACCCTTTCTTTAAAAAAGAGTCAATAGAAGCATCCTTTCATTAAAAGAAAGTCAATAGAAGCTCCATTTCTTTAAAAAATAGTCAATAACAGCTCCCTTTATTTATAAAAGAGTCAATAGAAGTACCATTTCTTTAAAAAAGAGTCAATGGAAGCTCCCCTTCTTTAAAAAAGAGTCAATAGAAGTACCATTTCTTTAAAAAAGAGTCAATAGGAGAACCTTTTCTTTAAACAAGAGTCAATAGAAGCACCCTTTCTCTAAAAGAGAAACAATAGAAGCACCCTTCCTTTAAAAAAATGAGTGGAAGAATCCTTTATTTAAAGAAGGGTCAATAGAAGAATAATTTGTTAAAAAAAGAGTCAATAGAAGCACCCTTTTATTAAAAGAGAGTCAATAGAAGCTCCCTTTCTTAAAAAAAAGAGTCAATAGAAGCACCCTTTCTTAAAAAAAGATTCAATAGAAGTACCATTTCTTTAAAAAAGGGTCAATGGAAGAATCCTTTCTTTAAAACGAGTCAATAGAAGAACCATTTCTTTAAACAAGAGTCAATAGAAGCACCCTTTCTTTAAAAGAGAGTCACTAGAAGCACCCTTCCTTTAAAAAAGAGTCAGTAGAAGAATCCTTTATTTAAAGATGATGATGATAATATTTTTTTTTAAAAAAGAGCCAATTGAATCAACTATTCTTAAAAAGGGTCAATAGAAGCACCCTTTTTTAAAAGAGAGTCAATAGAAGCTCCCTTTCTTTAAAAAAGGGTCAATAGAAGCACCCTTTCTTTAAAATAGAGTCAATAGAAGCACGCTTGCCTTAAAAAAGAGTCAATAGAAGGACCCTTGCTTTAAAAAAGAGTCAATAGAAGCACCCTTTCATTAAAAGAGAATCAATAGAAAAGACCATTTCCTTTCAAAAAAGTAAATAGGATAAAAAATTGTCAATAGGAACACTTTTTCTTAAAAAAATAATCAATAGAAGCACCCTTTCTTTAAGAAATAGTCAATAGAAGTACCCTTTCTTTAAAAAGAGTCAATAGAAGGAATTTTTCTTTAAAGTAAATAGAAGCACCACTTCTTTAAAGAAGAGGCAATAGAAGAATCCTTTCTTTAAAAAAGAGTCAATAGAATATTCCTTTCTTTAAAAAAGGGTCAATAGAAGAACCATTTCATTAAAAAGAGTCAGTAGAAGCAACTTTTCTTTAAGCAAGAGTAAATAGGAGCACCACTTCTTTAAAAAAGAGTCAACAGAAGAACTCTTTCTTTAAAAAAGAGTCAATAGAAAACCCTTTCTTTAAAAAGTGTAAAAAATATAACCCTTTCTTTTAAAAGGAGTGAATAGAAGCACCATTTCTTTAAACAGAGTCAATAGCAGCACCATTACTTTAAAAAAGAGTCAATAGGAGAATTTTTTCTTTAAAAAAGAGTCAAAAGAACACCATTTCTTTACAAAAAGAGTCAATAGAAGATCCCTTTCTTTAAAAAAGAGTCAATAGAAGACCCCTCTTTTAGAAAGATTCTATAGAAGCACCATTTCTGAAAGAACACCCCAGAAAAAATGACATCATACGCCGTCAAACTGAGCACGTCCGTTGTCGATAATGTTGCAACAATGTTTGTGCTCGAATTGAGCACGCCGTTGTCAACTCGACAACGAGATTTTGGCAACGGTTTCGACCTCGAATGTGGTTGAATTGAGCATGAATGTATGAATGTTGTCAGATTGACACCACTCCGTTGTCAGATTTATCCCTTACGGTGTCGGATTGACACCACTCCGTGCTCAGATTGACACCACTCCGGAGTCAAATTAACACCGTATGTGTGTCAAATTGACACCATTCGTTGTCATTGTTTTTTATCCGTTTTTACCCGTTCCCTTAGTAAAAACAATTGAAATCGATATTATTTAAAGATGTGTTTTATTAAACGAAAGTATTTAAATATTTTAATTATAATTGAATACTTTCGTTAGTGATAATAATATAAATAAAATAATAAATTAATGTATATAAAATCAATTTGAAACCGCCGCGATAAAAAAAATTACCACGCGTGTTTCAAAATTGACAACATACGTGGTCAATTTCGCAACGTGTTTTTCCCCTTAGTGTAGAAGCACCCTTTCTGTCCGAAAGGTCTACAGCAGCGTCGCCCAAGACTTTCCATTAAGGTTTTAGTATGTGTGTATGTATGAGTGAAGAAAAAAACAACCACATGATGTTTATTGTTTGTTTTCATTCACTTACACTGTAAGTGAGAGAGAGAGAGAGAGAAGCAAATGCAAAAACAACTCAGTGGGCGCCCTCACTATACTGTCTTTGCAAAAAAGCCCGTCTCTTGTTTATAGAAGCACCCTTTCTTTCAGAACAGGGTCCTTAGAAGCAGCCTTTCATTTAGAAAGGTCCGCCATACCTTCCTTCAATAGAGAATTAACAAAATCTCCATCACAATTATTATTTAAAAATACAACAGTTTAATAACCTCAACGTTTTCTTTTTTGTCTGTTTTCTTTTTTTCTCCTGACAACCAGACAAGTCATTCAACTTTTAATAGTGTCTCTTTTTTACCTATTGTTCTTTGGAATTTACCATCTACCATGGTGGGTGGCATTTCCCTATTGTGAATGTTCATAAATAGTGTTTGGTGATGACAATCTTAGCTCACATGCAAAAACAATAAGGTATTCTCCATCTCTCCCCAAAAGTGACACAAAGAGTTAGTGACAGAGAGAGAGGGAGAAAAGGGTATATCTCCCCCGGTGATACTGATGCCTGATTTTGATGACAGAACTGAGTTGGTGATACTTGTGAACAATAACAAGGATGCAAAACTATTCCATGCAACATGCCTAACAGCATGTTAGCTATTTGCTGTTGTTTTTAACAGGATTTTTTTCATAACTCCCTGGAACTAAACAAAAAGCTCACGCAAATGTGTTGAAGACAAGAATAAAACAACAACAGCAATAGGCAGGCAGGCAGACAGACAGACAATGCAAAAATTCTTGTTTAGAAACTACTCTGAGGAAATTGTTAATCTTCTTAACAATGCATACAAACAGCTAAATATGCAACAACAACAATAACAATAAGAACAAAAACAATGACAAGATGATGAAAACGTAGTATAGAAGTGTGTATGTTTCAGCCTTATTGGTGTGTGTTTCATATATACAAATAGTTCGTAGAAAATGACAAAAAAGCTGGAAAAACATTAATGATGATGACGGCTTTTCTTCAAAACGATTAAATTGCAAAATCATGGCAATTTAAGGATGATTGATTTGGGTGTATAAAGACTTTTTCATAAAGAAAAGGGTGCTCTTATTGACTCTTTCTTAAAGAAAAATAAAGAGTCAATAAGAGCAGTCTTTCTAAAGAAAGAGTCAATAAGAGCACACTTTCTTAAAATATGAGTCAATAAGAGCACTTTTTTTTTAAAAGTCAATAAGAGCACCCTTTTCTTCAGAAGGAGTCAATTTTTCAATTTCAATTTCAGAAAGAGTCAATAAGTGCACCCTTTCTTAAAGAAAGAGTCAATAAGAGCACAATTTCTTTAAGAAAGAGTCAATACGAGCTCCCTTTCTTTAAGAAAGAGTCAATAAGATCATAATTTCTTTAAGAAATAAAATCAATAAGAGCACCCTTTCTTTAAGAAAGAGTCAATTAGAGCACATTTCTTTAAGAAAGAGTCAATTAGAGCACCTTTCTTTAAGAAAGAGTCAATTAGTGCACCTTTCTTTAAGAAAGAGTCAATTAGAGCACCTTTCTTTAAGAAAGCGTCAATAAGAACACTCTTTCTTAAAGAAAAAGTCAATAAGAGCACCATTTCTTAAAGAAAGAGTCAATAAGAGCACTCTTTTGAAATAAAGAGTCAATAAGAGAATCCCTTCTATCAGAAAGAGTCAATAAGTGCACCCTTTCTTATAGAAAGAGTCAATAAGAGCACACTTTTTTAAGAAAGAGTCAATAAGAGCACCCTTTCTTTAAGAAAGAGTCAATAAGATCATCATTTCTTTAAGAAATGAAATCAATAAGAGTACCCTTTCTTTAAGAAAGAGAGTTCTTTAAGAAAGAGTCAATTAGAGCACCTTTCTTTAACAAAGAGTGAATTAGAGCAACTTTCTTTAAGAAAGAGTCAATTAGAGCACCTTTCTTTAAGAAAGCGTAAATAAGAACACTCTTTCTTAAAGAAAAAGTCAATAAGAGCACCATTTCTTAAAGAAAGAGTCAATAAGAGCAATCTTTTGAAATAAAGAGTCAGTAAGAGAATCCCTTCTTTCAGAAAGAGTCAATAAGTGCACCCATTCTTTAAGAAAGAGTCAATTAGAGCACCTCTCTTTAAGATAGAGTCAATTAGAACACCTTTCTTTAAGAAAGAGTCAATAAAAGCACCCTTTATTTAAGAATGAGTCAATGGGGGTACCCTTTCCTTAAGAAAGAGTCAATAAGAGCACTTTTTTGAAATAAAGAGTCAATAAGAGAATCCTTTCTTTCAGAAAGAGTCAATAAGAACACTCTTTCTTTAATAAAGAGTCAATGGGAGCTCTCTTTTTTGAAGTAAAAGTCAATAAGAGCACCCTCTCCTTCAGAAAGAGTCAATAAGAGCACCATTACCATCACCATCAATAAGAGCATAATTTTTTTAAAGAAATGAAATCAATAAGAGTTCCCTTTCTTTAAGGAGTCAATAAAAGCATCTTTCTTTAAAGTCAATAGGGGTGCCCTTTCTTTAAAAAAGAGTCAATAGGAGTACCCTTTCCTTAAGAAAGAGTCAATAAGAGTACTCTTTCTTTAAGAAAGGGTCAATTAGAGCACCCATTCTTTAAGAAAGAGTCAATAAAATACCCATTCCTAGAGAAAGAGCAATAGAATATAATTTCTTTAAGAAAGCGTCGATAGAAGCACCCTTTCTTTGAGATAGGATCAAACAAAGCACCCTTTCTTTGAGAAAGGATCAATAGAACACCCTTGCTTTGAGAGGATCAATATGAGCATATTTTCTTTGAGGAAGAATCAATAGAAGTACCCTTTCTTTGAGGGACGATCAATAGAAGCACCCTTTTTTGAGAGAGAAACAATACAAGTGTCCTTTCTTTGAGAGAGGGTCAATAGAAGCATCATTTCTTTGAGAGAGGGCCAATAGAAGCCCCCTTTCTTTGAGAGAGTATGAATAGAATTATCATTTCTTTGAGAGAGGATCAATAGAAGCAACCTGCTTTGAGAGAAGATCAATAGAAGCGCCCCTTCTTTGAGAGAGAAACAATACAGGTGTCCTTTCTTTGAGAGAGGGTCAATAGAAGCACCATTTCTTTGAGAGAAGGTCAATAGAAGCATCGTTTCTTTGAGAGAGGGTCAATAGAAGCACCATTTCTTTGAGAGAAGGTCAATAGAAGCCCCCTTTCTTTGAGAGAGGATAAATAGAAGCAACCTGCTTTGAGAGAAGATCAATAGAAGCGCTTCTTCTTTTTTGAGAGAAAAACAATACAGGTGTCCTTTCTTTGAGAGAGGGTCAATAGAAGCACCCTTTCTTTGAGAGAGGATCAATAGAAACACCCTCTCTTTGGGAGAGGATCTATAGAAGCCACTTTTGCATTAGAGAGGATCAATTGAAGCACTTTCCTTTGAGAGAGGGTTAATAAAAGCACCCTTTCGTTGAGAGATGATCAATGGAGGATCAATAGAATCAACTTTTCTTTGAGCGAGGATCAATATAAGCACCCTTCCATTGAGAGAGGATCGACTGAAGTTTTCTTTTTTTGAGGGAGGATCAATTGTAGTTCCCTTTTTTAATGAAGATCAATACAATCACCCTTTGTTTGAGGTACGATCGATATATGCACCCTTTGTTTGAGGTACGATCAATTGAAGCACTCATTCTTTGAGAGATGATCAATAGAAGTACCTTGTTTTTGAGAAGGAGGTCAATAGAAACACCATTCGATTGAGACACGATCAAAAGACACACCCTTTCTTTGAGAGAAGATCAATAGAAGCCCCCTTTCTTTGAGAGAGGATCAAAATAAGTACTCTTTCTTTGGGAGGAGATCAATAGGAGCACGCTTTCATGGAGAGGATCAATAGGAGCACCCGTTCTTTGGGAGAAGATCAATGGGAGCACGCTTTCTTGGATAGCGGATTATTAGGAGCACCCTGCTTTGAGAGAATCAATAAGAGCACCCTTTCTTTTAGAAAGTATCAACAGGGGCTCGCTTTTTAAGAGAGGATCAGTAGGAGCACCTTTTCTTTGAGAAATGATTAATAGAGGATCAATAGAAGCACCCACTCTTCGAGAGAGGATCAGTAGAAACACCGTGTTTTTAAGAAGGGGCTCAATAGAAACACCATATGATTGAGAGTGGATCAAAAAAGCATCCTGTCGTTGAGATGGGAACAATAGAAGTACCCTTTCTTTGAGATGGGATCAAAAGAAGCACCCTTTTCTTTGAGAGAGGGTCAATAGAATCATCTTGTTTTTGAGGAGGGGCTCAATAGAAACACCATTTTTGTGAGAGTGCGCCAAAAGAAGCACCCTTTCGTTGCACCCTTTCTGTGAGAGAGGATGAATAGAAACATACTTTGGTTGAGAGACAGTCTATAGAAACATCCTTTCTTTCATTGGGACAAAAGCACCGTTTCACGGAGAGATGATCAACAGAAGCACAGGATGATCAACTGGAGAGAGGATTAATAGAAGTACACCCTTTCTAAGAGAGCACCCGTTCTTCAAGTTGGGGTCAATAGAAGCACCCTTTTAGTGGGTGAAGCACCCCTTAGTTAGGAAACGGTCAATAGAATCGCCTCCTATATAAAAAGGTTCAATTGGAGCATCCTTTTTGAATGATAGTGACAATGGAAGCACCTTTTCTTGAAGGTCAATAGAAGTTTTTAAGGGGTCTTCAGTTGAATAGAAAAGACCTTAAAATTATTTTGTTTCTTATAGAAGACCTAATGGGTTATTCTGTTGCCTTAATAAGGCCTTGAGAGATCTGCTGTTGCCTACAGAAGTCCTCAACAGGTTTGCTGTTGCCTATAGAAGACTCCATCAGGCCTGCTGTTGTCTATAGAAGACATCTTCTATTGCCTATAGAAAAGCTCAAGAGGTCTTTCTTCACACTTCAACTGTCCTGCTGTTGCCTATAGAAGTCCGCAAGAGGATTTATGTTGCCTATAGAAGGCCTTCTGTATCCTATAAAAGGCATCAAGTGATCTTCTGTTGTCCAAGAAGTGGTCTTCTGTTATTTCAAGGTTACTTCTGTTGCCTACAGAAGACCTCCTTATAAAAGACCTCAAGGGGTCTTCTGTTGCCTATTGACAATCTCAAGAGGCCTTCCGTTCCTGTAGAAAACCTCACCAGTACTGCTGTTGTCTATAGAAGTCCGCAGGAGGACTTCTGTTACCAATTCTATAGGCAAGATAACTTCTGTTGCCTACAGCAGACCTCTTTCTTTGAAAGAGGATAAATAGAAATACACTTTTTTGAGAGATCAATAGAAGCGCTCCCTCACTGAGTAAGGTTCGGTAGAAACACCCTTTCTTTCAGAAATAGGATCACAAGAAGCACCCTTCCATATTTTCTTTGAGATAGAGGCTTGAAAGCAGTACCCTTACTTTTAGAGTGGCTTGATAGAAGTATCCTTTCTTTTTGAAAGAGTCAATAGAAGCACCCTTGTTTCGACAACGGAGTTTCATTTAGAAGCACACATTCTTTTCGAAAGAATAAATAGAGGCATCCTTTTTCTGAGAGTCAACAAAAGGATCCCTTTAAAGGGTCAATAAAACACCATTGAAAGAAAACTCATTCTTAGAGAAATGATCAATAGGAGGCATTTTTCTTCTTTATCTTCAACCTGTTACTCAAATTTCTTGACTTAAAGCTTTTTATCTTTTAAATGCAAAATGATAACAAGAACAAATTTTGCTCATGTTTTTGTTTTTGTTTCCTACAATTGGCACACGCAGTTTTACACACGCAGATTAAACAAAACTTCAACCACAAAAGAAAAAGTCTGAACATGCTCAACATGGTTTTTCCCTGCAGTTCTTGTTTGAACTCGTCTGCGGCTTTTGTTTTGTTTGACTTGATATTCCTCTCTGTTTTTCTTTTCACGAGGAAAACTTTCAACACAAGACCAAAGTCTGGGCAGAAAATTTCTTCTTTCTTCGTCTTACTTTATTCATAGTGAAATGAATAAAGAAAGACAAAACAAAGCAAAAAAGAAAAACTCAGCGTGTAAAACTGTTACTATTTTATGCAGGCAAACGACCGAACAACCAACCAACCACCTGTAGCGTAAAATATCCTGCAATTGTTGGTTTCAGTTGTCTTTTCCATGGAATTATATTTCTGCGAATGGAGGAGGGGTGTCAAATGCTTTTGCAGGTTGTTACTAAGCGGCAATGACTTGGTTTTGTTCTCCATGCGTTTTAATTTTCTTAAGCGAAGCATTTTATCTTTAGTTCTACTCCAGCTGCTGCTGCTGTCGTTGTTGCTGCTGCTGCTGTTTCTGCCTGACAAACAACTGAGCACTTAAGTGTTTGTCTTAGGACAACATCCAAAGGAGACAATGCAACGACGACAAAATGAGTAAAGTAATAAAGGTAATTTGCTACTTGGCATGCTAAGTAAATAGAGGATAAAATAGCAAACTTGACGATGATAGTAGCTTTCAGAGGTGGAAGAAGAAGATTTGGAGAAATAAAGAAAATAAAAATAAACTTTAATATGGAATGTAAATTGTAACAAATTTTCAGAATTCAGTTTGGAAAAAGGCAAAGAATACATCTTAGGGTTCATATCTTTCTGATAAGGATCCTTTATCAGAAAGCTAAGGGATCCTTCTGAGCAATTTTTCCATTAAACGGCCAATAATAAGAACCATTTCCATCCGCAAGGGGTGGTTATTGTCACCCAAAGAGATCCTTCACCATACCGCTTCTATAGAAAAGGGTGCATATGAGAACCCTCCGTATAGAAAATGGGCCCAATCCGAACCTTTTCTGTCGGAAAGTATTTTATTAGCAGAATTTCTTTCAGAGGGGATTTTTATCAGTCACGGTTATACCTACTCCATTTCTACCAGAAATGAACCATACTAACACTCTTATGCCCTTATCCTGCATCATTTTTACCATGAAATTTAATTTTCTTTCCCTTCCTCAAAATTCATATCCTTGTCACCCATGTGAGTTCTACCCAACCGAAGTAATAGCTAAAATAGTTATCCTTTACATCATCAAATCATTTGTGATTTATATCAAATTTCCGTTTCAAATTAATAATAAAAGTTTTAAACAACAACCACCAGGACAACAACACCAATCATGTTGCAAAACACCAGCCAATAAAGACAACAATAAGATTTCACCAAAACGATACCCGGACCAGAAAAATGCCAGCAAAGCTTCTTTCAAACTCCGTGTTGAGGTTGATGTTAACAACGGCAATGCACAGAAATGTCGTTAAAACAAAGCCGACATAACCAAAAGAAGAAAAGGAACGGAAAAAACAACAACGAAATTGTCAACATCATCACAATTGTTCTTGTTGTTGCGTTGTTGGGTGTTTTGTGTCGCTGTCATTTGGAATATTCCATCCGGTACCAAAAAGATGAATGAAAGTTTGGTTTTAAATAGGACACTCAAGGAAATTTCTCGGTAGGATAAAACAAAAATAAATTATATTTTCAACATCAATAGCCCTCTTTCCTTAGAAAGTAAACTTTAATTTAAAAAGGAGCCAATAAGAGCAACCTTCCATTAAGAACGAGTGAAGAGGAGCACCATTTCTTTCAGAAAGAGTCAATAAGAGCACCCTTTCTTTCAGAAAGAGTCAATAAGAGCACGCTTTCCTTAAGAAAGTGTCAATAAGAGCACGCTCTCTTTCAGAAAGAGTCAATAAGAGCACCCTTTCTTTCAGAAAGAGTCAATAAGAGCACTCTTTCTTTCAGAAAGAGTCAATAAGAGCACCCTTTCTTGCAGAAAGAGTCAATAAGAGCACCCTTTATTTCAGAAAGACTCAATAAGAGCACGCTTTCTTTCAGAAAGTGTCAATAAGAGTACCCTTCCGTTAAGCAAGTGTCAATAACGGCAACCTTCCAATATAAAAGAATCAATAAGAGCACCCTTCCGTTAAAAAAGAGTAAATAAGAGCACCTTTCCTTTAAGAAAGAGTCCAATAGAGAACCCTTTCGTTAATAAAGAGTCAATAAGAAAACTCTTTCTTTTAGAAAGGGTCAATAAGAGCACCCTTTCTTTTAAACAGATTCAATGAGAGCACCCTTTTTTCAGAAAGAGTCAATGAGAGCACCCTTTCCTTTAGAAAGAGTCAATGAGAGCAACCTTTCTTTCAGAAAGAGTCAATAAGAGCACCCTTTCTTTCGGAAAGAGTCAGTAAGAGCACGCTTACTTTCAGAAAGAGTCGATAAGAGCACCCTTTCTTTCAGAAATACTCAATAAGAGCATTCTTTACTTCACAAAGGGTCATAAAGAGCATAATTTCTTTCAGAAAGAGTCAGTAAGAGCATCCTTTCATCCAGAAAGAGTCAATAAGAGCATCCTTTCTGTCAGAAAGAGTCAATAAAAGCATCCTTTCTTTCTTTCTTTCTTTCTTTCTTTCTTTCAATAGCAGCACCCCTCCTTTAAAAGTAGTCAATGAAAGCATCCTTTCTTTTAGAAAGAGTCAGTAAGAGCATCCTTTCTTTCAGAAAGAGTCAATAAGAACATCATTTCTTTCAATAAGAGCATCCTTTCTTTCAGAAGGAGTCAATAAGAGCATCCTTTCTTTCAGAAAGAGTCAATAAGAGCAACCATTCTTTCAGAATGAGTCAATAGAAGCACCCTTTCTTACAGAAGGAGTCAATGAGAGCAATCTTTCTTACAGAAAGCGTCAAGAAGCACCATTTCTTTAAGAAAGATTCAATAAAAATATCCTTTCTTTCAGAAAGGTTCAATAAGAGCACTATGTCTTTCAGAAGGAGTCAATTAGAGCACCCTTTCTTTAAGAAATAGTCAATAGAATTAATCTTCCTTTAAGAAAGAGTCAATAACAGCATCCTTCCTTTAAAAATAGTCAATAAAAGCATCATTCCTTAAAAAATAGTCAATAAAAGCATATTTTCTTTTAGAAAGAGTCAATAAGAGCAACCTTTCTTTCAGAAAGAGTCAATAAAAGCATCCTTTCTTTTAGAAAGAGTCAATAAGAGCTTCCTTTCTTTCAGAAAGAGTCAACAAGAGCATCATTTCCTTCAGAAAGATTGAATAAGAGCATCATTTCTCTCAGAAAGAGTCAATAAGAGCACCCCTCTTACAGAAAGAGTCAATGAGAGCAACCTTTTTTACAGAATGAGAAAGTGTCAATAGAAGTACCCCTTCGTTGAGAGAGGGTCAATAAAAACATCCGTTCTTTGAGAGGAGGTCAATAGAAGCACCCGTTCTTTAAGGTGATTAATAGAAACACCCCTTATTTAAGGTAATCAGCAAAAGCACCCCTTTGAGAGAGGGTCAACAGAAGGACCCTTTCTTTTAGAGAGAGTGTCAATAGAAGCAACCCTTTTTTAAGAGAGGGTCAATAGAAGGACCCTTTCTTTTAGAGAGAGAGAGAGAGAGTCAATAGAAGCAACCCTTCTTTGAGAGAGGGTCAATGGAAGCATCTCTTCTTTGAGAGAAAGTCGATATATACATCCCTTCTTTGAGAGTGGGTTAATAGAAGCACCTCTTCTTTGAGAGAAAGTCGATAGACACCTCCCTTTGAGAGTGGGTTAATAGAAGCACCTATTCTTTGAGAGGGGGTCAATAGACGCAACCCTTCTTTGAGAGAGGGTCGAAAGAAGCACCTTTTCTTTGAGAGAGGGTCAAGAGAAGCACCTTTTCTTTGAGAGAGGGTCAAGAGAAGCACCTTTTCTTTGAGAGAGGGTCAATAAAAGCACCCCTTCTTTGAGAGAGGGTCAATAGAAGCACCCGTTCTTTGAGAGAGCGTCACTAGAAGCACCCCTTCTTTGAGAGAGGGTCAATAGAAGCAACCCTTTTTTGAAAGAGGGCCAATAAAAGGACATATCTTTGAGAGAATGCCAATAGACGCACCCCTTCTTTGAGAGAGGGTCAATAGAAGCAACCCTCCTTTGAGAAGGGGTCAATAGAAGCAACCTTTTTTGAGAGAGGGTCAATAGAAGCACCCCTCCTTTGAGAAGTGGTCAATTGAAGCAACCTTTTTTGAGAGAGGGCCAATAGAAGCAACCTTCTTTGAGAGAAGTCAACAGAAGCACCCCTTCTTTGAGAGAGAGGGTCAATAGAAGCATTCGTTATTTGAGAGAGGATCAATAGAAGCACCCCTTCTTTGAAAGAGGATCAATAGAGGCACCCCTTCTTTGAGAGAGAGGGTCAATAGAAGCATTCCTTATCTGAGAGAAGGTCAAAAGAGAGAGGGTCAACAGAAGCACCCATTCATTGAGAGAGAGTCAAAAGGAGCACCCCTTCTTTGAGAGAGGGTTAACAGAAGCACCTCTTCTTTGAGAGGGGTCAATAGAAACACCTCTTCTTTGAGAGAGGGTCAATAGAAACACCTATTCTTTGAGAGAGGGTCAATAGAAGTACCCCTCCTTTGAGAAGTGGTCAATAGAAGCAACCTTTTTTGGGAGAGGGCCAATAGAAGCACATCTTTGAGAGAAGTCAATAGAAGCACCCATTCTTTGAGAGAGGGTCGAAAGAAGAACCTTATTTTGAGAGAGGGTCGATAGAAGCACTCCTTCTTTGAGAGAGGGTCGAAAGAAGCACCCCTTCTTTGAGAGATGGTCAATACAAGCACCCCTTCTTTGAGAGATGGTATATACAAGCACCCGTTTTTGAGAGAGGGTCAATAGAAGCACCCCTTCTTTGAGAGAAGGTCAAAAGACGCACCCCTTCTTCGTGAGAGGGTCAACAGAAGCACCCATTCATTGAGGGAGAGTCAAAAGAAGCACCCCTTCTTTGAGAGAGGATTAATAGAAGCACCCGTTCTTTGAGAGAGCGTCACTAGAAGCACCTCTTCTTTGAGAGAGGGTCAATAGAAGCATTCCTTATTTGAAAGAGGATCAATAGAGGCAATCGTTCTTTGAAGGGGGATCTATAGAAGCACCCTTTTTGAAAGAGTGTGGTTAGTGCTGTTTCATATTTAGAGAGAGTCAATAGATGCTTATTTTCTTTGAGCTTCAATAGAAGCTTGTTTTCTTTGAGAGATGATGTAGAAGGGCGGGTTTTTATGGAGCACCCTTTCCTTGAGAAATGGTTCTAGGAAGCACCCTTTCCTTAAGAAATAGTTCTAGGAAGTACCCTTTCCTTGAGAAATGGCTCTAGGAAGCACTCTTTCCTTGAGAAATGGTTCTCGGAAGTACCCTTTCCTTGAAAAATGGCTCTAGAAATCACCTTTTCCTTGAGAAATGGTTCTAGGAAACACCCTTTCCTTGAGAAATGGTTCTAGGAAGTACCCTTTTAGTTTAGGAAAGGTTTCTAGAAAGAAGCCTTTGTATAGGAGAAAGGGTGCTATGAAGCCCCCTTTCTGAGAAAAGGTTGTAATATGTACACTTTGAGGTTGTAGGAAGCACCTTTTCTTGAGGTTGTAGGAAGCAACCTTTGTTTAGGGAAGGCTTCTAGGAAGCACCCTCTCTGTGAGAAAGGGTTCTAGGAAGCACTTTTTGTTTATGAAAGGGTTCTAGGAGTCAATGAATCTGTCTTAATTTTTTCTTTCGAGTGTATTTTACCCACAAATCATCTGATTTGAAACTTTTCTCTTTTTCCTGTTTCCTCCTACGTTCTCCAACCACCACGACCAGTCATGTATCGCATATCTTGACATAGGCAAATTGAATAAAATTGTTAACCCTTAAGGTATTTTCCCTTCTCTCAAACACCATAGTTTCTCTCTTTCCGTTGCCAAGTCTCCCATATGTCCATGAAAAGTAAATTAAAATGCTTTGTTACGTCAAGAATGGTGGAGGATATGTTCCATCAAACATTATCGCAGAAAGAGTTGCCGTTGCAAAGACTGGCGGCAATCATGTACAAATAGTTGATTTTATTTAGTCTTAAAGTGAAAAGGGCTCCAGTAGGAAATAAAATTATCAAAAAACAAATTAAATCCCGCTCCAAATTTCTAAAATATAGAAACGCCAAAAACTGAAGTTTCATTTAGTCTCCTTTGGAGGTGAAACTCCACATGTTTTGTCTTGAAAAATGGCATCCCTTTCGCACAGCTTCTTTGATGTACGAAACTACGTGGCGATGATGTGTCAACCGTGAAAATGATTGAATGAATGAAATGAATTTCGCAGGTTGGTGTAATTTGTCTCCAGCATTTGTTCGTGTCGTCAAGTCAGACAATCAGTCATGCATGCTAATTAAATTAAAACAAAGGCCTATCCAACCAATGTTAACTTCTTTAACGGCGCATAGAGGAGTTCTATAACATTATAAATGAGTTAGAAGAGTGATTTGCATTTTTCATCTTTGATTTGTTGACGATGATGCTATACAGCCGCAGCTGCACGTAATTGCGGTGAATTCTTCTCAAAGATGTTTTTGTTGTTGTGTGAAGCGAAAACGTTTGCAAATGATAAATGACATTTAGCAGAGAAAACAATTTGTTCACTGTCAATACAAAAAAAAAACACACATTCTTACGGAAACCTCTGTTACATATTTTTTTATTAGAAGTGAAGGCGGATTTCACAAATTAAAAAATTTACGATTTATCAATCAATATATTTGTCAACTGTAATATTTGTGATTTTGTTGGGGGATGTGATTAAAGATCAATCTTGTCCTGTTAGAATGGGTCCCTAACGGCACTCTCCCCGTACATTTGTCAGCAACCGATTTTGTAAATCCCGATTAAGGTTTATATTTTATTTTCCAATGTTTAGCGTTGAAGATCTTCATACTTCTGTTGTTTCAGGTATTTATAGCTGGCATTCAGGTGTCTTTTGTAACTTAAGGATATAATTTACTTAATGAGTTTTATTATTGTTTCAAATTGTAATCCTCCTTCTTCTTTTCTCTCTCTCTCTCTCTCCATTACTAAACATTTTTCTAACATCACCTATATAAGCTATCTAAAAGTAATATTCGATGAATATTACAAAATATATTAGACTAGGTTGGGGAAGAAATAAAGACATATGTGTGTACATCCATCTGTGTGTAATTGTATGTGTGTGTAATGGCACACAGCCATAAGTATGGTTTTATACACAAAAGTAATTTTCGTTTGGAAAGCCGGATACAAATCACTGCCTTGGGTAAAATTTGCATGTAGTAGCTTGTAGAACATCATCAGCTCTGTTCTGTTTCGTTTTTTCTTTGGTTTGCCCAAAATATTCAAGGAAATTCATGAGGTTCCTATTCATTTTCCGTTTCGATGTTATTTTTTGTGCTGTTTTTGTGGGTTCCTGTAACATTTACCCAACCCCCACTTAAGTTCATCATTGGTCGGATATTTACATTTGTCTGTTCGCCTGCCGTTGTTCTGCTCTTCTGCTCCCGACAAAAAAAAAAAAATTGCAATCGAAATAAAACTCCGAAAGTTCTTAGGGTTTCCTTTAGAGGCCAATAAAACAACTTTTATTTGCATTAATTAAATAAAACAGTGGCAAAGGAAATCATCGACATCGTCATGTAGAAGGAAGGATTAAAGTTCAAACATATTGTTGGAAATCATCCGATGTATTGATGGTTGGTAAAGACCTGGTTGGACTAGATGGTTCGTGTGTTTTGCATGAAATATGGAAAGTGCTTTGTAATCCGAGGAGACAAATAAATATTTTTAATCGAAATACAAAGTTTTCTTTCTTTATAGCATCAACGATTTAATGGAGGAAATAAATTACAGAATAATATCGGGGTATAAGGATACTCAGAGGTAATTTGTCAAGATAATTATCGGAATTTTTCAATTGTTTTTTCTTTCTTTTTTTGACAAACAACAGAATTAATCCTAGTTTTTTTTTGTTCTAGTTACAAGTAAAAAAGTATCAGTCGGATTTACCATCAGCCTGTTTGGATTGAAATACTTTTTTTTCTATGTATTTAGGGGGTTTCAAAATGTTTGGCCTATACACCGACAAAAGCATGGATAGGATTAAAGCTCAAAAATTTGCGGGGATATCGATAGATAGGGCTTTTTTATCACACTAGCCTACGAAAAACATAATATCGCTGTAAACAGGGCCACTAGGAAAACCTTCGGTAAAAATGTCGAAAGGATCCTCCAATCACACAAAAATGTTGAACATTTGTATGAATGGTACCACAAGGATTGGACAGATATGTCCCAAATTTGAACATAAACAATATTTAGAGATCCAAAGTTTGGACAAAATCGGTTGCTACCGCGCGTACCACTTTAGCGAATATTGTCGAACTTTTGTGGGGATACCTTCCCGAAGGAGTGGACCTATAAGCACCACCTTAGAATTTCATCTAATATTCGAAGAAATATTACAATATCCAAACCATGGACGAACGCAGTATTTGGTTCGAGCTCTCCCTGCCATAGGGTGCCATAGGGTTTTTTACAAGTTTCGGGCTGTTCTCTCAAGAAGTATGGGCTTGCGCCTGAAGAAACTTTTACTGCCGTAATTGATGGAGCGAATGCAAGTTGCTCAACAAAAATCAAAGTGAGAGCAGGTCTTAAAGTGAATTTATCCAAAATTTTGTGTCGGAGGTACCCGAAGGAGTGGACAAATATAGTCCATATTCGAAGCTGATCTATACCTGGTAGATATTTAAGGATGTGTAATGTATGGACCAAATCGGTCACTGCCATCAAAAGTTATCGTGCGCACAATTTTTCTGAACATTTTTGAACTTTTGTGGGGGAGGTACCTGAAGGAGTGGTCTTCTATGGCTTATCTTCGAACTTAAACTAAATTTGCACAACATATTACAAAGACCAAATTTTGGACCGAATCGGCAGATCCGTTCGAGAGTTATCTCCAAACACTGCACACGGCGTCATAGGGTTTTTTTGTACCTTTCAGGCTATTTTCTCAGGAAGTAGGGAGTGTGTGTGGGTAAAGACCCTTTTTGTTAGAAAAAATTCTGCCGAGAACCCCTTTTTTGTAGAAAGGGTGCTGGTAAAGACCTGCTGGTAAGGATCCTTCCTTCGAGAAAGGGTGCTGGTAAGGACCCCTTCTTATAGAAAGGGTGCTGGTAAGGACCCTTTCTTATAGAAAAGGTGCTGTTAAGGACCCTTTCTTATACAATGGGTGCTAATAAGGACCCTTTCTTTTAGAAAGGGTGCTGGTAAGGACTCTTTCTTATAGATAGGGTGCTGGTAAGGACCCTTTCTTAGAGAAAGGGTGCTGGTAAGGACCCATTCTTATAGAAAGTGTGCAGGTAAGGACCCTTTCTTATAGAAAGGGTGCTGGTAAGGACCCTTTCTTACAGAAAGCGTGCTGGTAAGGACCCTTTCTTATAGAAAGGGTGCTGGTAGGGAGCCTTTATTATAGAAAGGGTGCTGGTAGGGAGCCTTTCTTATAGCAAGGGTACTGGTAAGGACCCTTACTTATAGAAAGTGTGACGGTAAGGACCCTTACTTATAGAAAGGGTGCTGGTAAGGAGCCTTTCTTATAGAAAGGGTGCTGGTAAGGAGCCTTTATTATAGAGAAGGTGCTGGTAAGGAGCCCTTCTTATAGAAAGGGTGCTGGTAAGGACCCATTCTTATAGAAAGTGTGCAGGTAAGGACCCTTTCTTATAGAAAGTGTGCAGGTAAGGACCCTTTCTTATAGAAAGGGTGCTGGTAAGGACCCTTTCTTACAGAAAGCGTGCTGGTAAGGACCCTTTCTTATAGAAAGGGTGCTGGTAGGGAGCCTTTATTATAGAAAGGGTGCTGGTAGGGAGCCTTTCTTATAGCAAGGGTACTGGTAAGGACCCTTACTTATAGAAAGTGTGACGGTAAGGACCCTTACTTATAGAAAGGGTGCTGGTAAGGAGCCTTTCTTATAGAAAGGGTGCTGGTAAGGAGCCTTTATTATAGAGAAGGTGCTGGTAAGGAGCCCTTCTTATAGAAAGGGTGCTGGTAAGGAGCCTTTCTTATAGAAAGGGCGCTGGTAAGGAGCCTTTTTTATAGAAAGGGTGCTGGTAAGGAGCCTTTTTTATAGAAAGGGTGCTGGTAAGGAGCGTTTCTTATAGAAAGGGTGCTGGTAAGGAGCCTTTCTTAAAGAACGGGTGCTGGTAAGGAGCCTTTCTTATAGAAAGGGTGCTCGTAAGGACCCTTTCTTATAGCAAGGATGCTGGTAAGGACCCTTTCTTATAGAAAGGGTGCTGGTAAGGACCCTTTCCTATAGAAAGCGTGTTGGTAAGGAGCCTTTCTTATAAAAAGGTACTTGTGCTCCCTAGAATCCTGTCATATAGAAATGATGCTTCCTAAAGCCCTTTTTCGCGGAAAGGGCGCCTTTTAAAACCCTTTCTAGATGAAATGGTGCTTCCTAAAACCCTTCCTAGAGAAAGGGTGCTAGCTAAAACCCTTTCTAAGGGAAAGGGTACTTCCTTAAACCCTTTCTAAGGGAAAGAGTGCTTAATAAAACCCTTTCTAAGGAAAAGGGTGTTTCCTAGAACCCTTTCTCAAACAAAGGGTGCTTCCTAAAACCTTTTCTTAAACAAAGGGTGCATCCTAGAACACTTTCTTAAACAAAGGGTGCATCCTAAAACCCTTTCTTAAACAAAGGGTGCATCCTAGAACCCTTTCTTAAACAAAGGGTGCATCCTAAAACCCTTTCTTAAACAAAGGGTGCATCCTAAAACCCTTTCTTAAACAAAGGGTGTATCCTAAAACCCTTTCTTAAACAAAGGGTACATCCTAAAACCTTTCTTAAACAAAGGGTGCATTCTAGAATCTTATTTTAAAAAAGGGTGCTTTTTAGAACTTTGTTTCGAGTAAAGGGTGCTTCCTAAAATCGAAGAAAGGATGCCGCTAAAGAAAATTTATTGAAGAGGCACTTTCTTATAGAAAGGGTGCTCCTAAAGACACTTTCTTATAGAAAGGGTGCTCCTGAAGACAATTTCTTATAGAAAGGGTGCTCCTAAAGACAATTTCTTATAGAAAGGGTGCTCCTAAAGACACTTTCTTATAGAAAGGGTGCTCCTGAAGACAATTTCTTATAGAAAGGGTGCTCCTAAAGACAATTTCTTATAGAAAGGGTGCTCCTAAAGACAATTTCTTATAGAAAGGGTGCTCCTAAAGACAATTTCTTATAGAAAGGGTGCTCCTAAAGAAACTTTCTTATAAAAAGGTTGCTTCTTTGAATAGTTTCTGAAAGAAAGGGTGATTCTTTGGATCCTTCATGAAAGAAAGGGTGATTCTTTGGAATCACCTTTCTAGATGAAATGGTGCTTCCTAAAACCCTTCCTAAGAGAAACTGTGCTTGCTAAAGTCCTTTCTACAGAATGGGTGCTAGCTAAAACCCTTTCTAAGAGAAATGGTACTTCCTTAAACCCTTTCCAAGAGAAAGGGTACTTCCTTAAACCCTTTCTAAGGGAAAGAGTGCTTAATAAAACCCTTTCTAAGGAAAAGGGTGTTTCCTAGAACCCTTTCTTAAACAAAGGGTGCTTCCTAAAACCTTTTCTTAAACAAAGGGTGCTTCTTATAACCTTTTCTTAAACAAAGGGTGCATCCTAAAACCCTTTCTTAAACAAAGGGTGCATCCGAAACCCCTTTCTTAAACAAAGGGTGCATCCTTAAACCCTTTCTTAAACAAAGGGTGCATCCTAAAACCCTTTCTTAAACAAAGGGTGCATCCTAAAACCCTTTCTTAAACAAAGGGTGGATCCTTGATGTTATAGATGGTGGATCCCTATAGTCTCTCGCTGCAATAAAGGGTCCTTCTATAGTCCCTTTCTTCAAGAAAGGGTCCTTCTATAGTCCCTTTCTGAAGGAAAGTTTCCTTCTATAGTCCCTTTCTGCAAGAAAGGGTCCTTCTGTAGTCCCTTTCTGAAAGAAAGGGTGCTTCTATAGTCCCTTTCTGAAAGAAAGGGTGCTTCTATAGTCCCTTTCTGAAAGAAAGGGTGCTTCTATAGTCCCTTTCTGAAAGAAAGGGTGCTTCTATAGTCCCTTTCTGAAAGAAAGAGTTCTTCTATAGTCCCTTTCTGAAGGAAAGGGTCCTTCTTCAGTCACTTTCTGAAGGAAATGTTCCTTCTGTAGTCCCTTTCTGAATGAAATGATCCTTCTGTAGTCCTTTTCTGTAAGAAACGGTCCTTCTTTAGTCCCTTTTGTTAAGAGAAGGTCTTTTTATAGTCCCTTTCTGCAAGAAAGTGTCCTTCTATAGACCTTTTCTGAAAGAACGGGTCCTTCTATAATCCCTTTCTGAAAGAAAGGATCTTTCTATAGTCCCTTTCTCTAAGCAAATGTCCTTCTATAGTCCCTCTCTGAAAGAAAGCGTGCTTGTGTGATTCCTTTCTGCTAGAATGGGTCCTTCTATAGTACCTTTATGTAAGAAAGGGTTTTTCTATAGTCCCTTTCTGTAAGAAATTGTGTTTCTATAGTCCCTTTCTGTTAGAAAAAGTGTTTCTATAGTCCTTTTATCACACATGCACATTATTTTTTCAAATAAAAAAATAACTATCTATTGTCCTTTATTTTTTTAATGTTATCAACATTCTTTGTTGCTTGTCATTGTTTTTCTAAGATGTAATAAAAATTTATGCTACAACACGTTTTCATATATTTTCTGATGATATTTCCTTCTAGTATGTTTTATATTTCAGTTGGCATTTCTAAAGCAAAATAAAAAGAAGAGAAAAATAAATATAAACGAATAACAACTACAGGGAGGTAGGGTAATAAATTTGGTTCTACTTCTGTTTCCAGGACAGAGTTATCTTGGAGACCAATTTCTCCAAAAAATCTATCAACCAAGGCGAATTTACATCCGCTGGTTTTAAATGGTAAGATCGTTATTGCACCAGGATGCTACATAAAAATAATATCTACATTAGGTGTGAAAATATGTTAGTGGTGGTTGATTAGGGTTGTTGAAAAATCACATTCATTACAATAAATTCTTCCCATTTCAATTCCTGCAAAGAAAAAATTGTGGACGAAATGCTTACAGTAAAATTCTTGTAAAGAAGCCCATTAGTTTTTTTGTACGATTTCAAATTCCAACAATATATAGGGATAGCAAATGTGGGTATCAACTACTAAGATCATGGATGACCTTTATTACATTTTCAGTTCATATCCCCTTTAAAAAGTGATATTTTAAATCATGATCCCAGGGCGTATACTATCTGACAACATTTATACGCCACATGAACTAATCAATGTTCCTTTAGAGGATACCTGGCGTATACGTATTGTCAATATGTATACATAACGATGTCCCTTTAAGTAATTTTTATTTAATGTATTACAAGGTTATTTACATTATTTGTTGTACTCACATTTCCCTACATTTCCTCGCCTCTCGCTTCCTTTGTTTATAAGGCACAAACTACTGTTTTTCTTTGCCTTACGTTTATCTTCCAAAAAATGCATTGCAACATTTAAAATGTATTGTGCGGATACTTTACTGCCAGCTATGTGTGTGTGTGTGCTCGTCGCACTTTGCTACTAATGTTGCTGTTTTTCTACTAGCGTTTGCGTTTATATTAGTTTGTTCTTCTCTCCATCTCCATCTAAGCTTTATGGAATATTTTATGAAGTATTGTTGAAGAAATAAACACAAATAAAAATCTTAGAAAAGAAGCAAAAATATTGCGAAGAAATGAAGAATGAAAAAAATATGGAATAGAATAAATAAACCGTGTACACACAACTGTAACAATAGAACAATTTTTTGCTACAACTTTAAGTGGGTTGAGTGGTAGAGATGGTGGGGCATTTCATACAGAACATGGAGGACATGTAGAACGAAAAAAAATTAATTCGTCTAAATATGACAACAAATTGGAAATTTTGTGGAGATAGGATTTGAGTTCTCTCAGTTTCCAGTTTCTAAATAAGTTTTCTGGAATGTCCCATATTTACATATGTATTTGTGTGCCTGTTAATAAAATCCAACTAGCAAATGATAAATCTACAATCTGTGGACTACTGTGAATACTTAAGAGCTATAGCGCAGTACTTATAAATGTCCTAAAATCTCCACAACTGATAAAACATAAACAACGATGAAAAGAAATGACAAAGCAGGCCAACAACAACAACACTAAAATGGTTACAAAATCATTTCCCCACGATAAGATGGCTAACAAGGAGCCAGTGCCGCCAATATGTCTGGCACTTAGACAAAAAGAAAAAATGATAATAAAATAAAAATGTGTTAAAAACGTGTACAATGGATGTGACAATAAACACAATACAAGAAACAAAAAAAAAAAAAAAGAGAAATAAACAAACAAAAACTCACCCATACTCCTCCCCTCATCTATTTCAATACTAGCTACTTAGGCAGGAAGATGTGGAGCTTTAACTATCACAAACAATTGTTTTTGTAGCAAAGGAAAGGAAAAACAAGACAATGGCCTAGAAGAAAATAAATAGAAAGAGAGAAATAGGAAGCTAAGGCAAAAACAAAACGGTTCTAGCGAAACTGAAGAGCTCTACTGGGCCCATTGTGAAACAATGTTTCCTACTTAGACCATGTGAATGAGTGTAAATGCCACAAAGCAAGGTAAAAAATAATTACAACAACACAAAGAGCCACGCACAAAGATACATGCATACCAATGGAGGATGGATGGATGCTGTACTCTATAAAAACAAACAAACCAACACACACACTATCCTCCACAGAGTCTCTATATCAGATGGGGGATATTAAAACAATACTCCATTGTGATGTCACGACTAGCATCCACAACGCTGACAGTGGAATAGACAACGCTCACATTGTCATAAAAATGAAAACACAACACACAAAAAAAGTTTAGAAAACAAAACAAGGATAATATAAAGGACAACAAAACAAAGAAAGAAAAAAAAACAAATATGAAAACAAACAATAGAACGTTTCACACAAAGTGACACAGCATGGATTTCTATGAATGACGAAACGCGAACACAAAAAAGACCATAGAAGAAGGAAAAAAACCGACAACAATCTTAATTTGGCGACATAATTTTTTAAATTAGTCCCTGGTGGCGATGATGAGTTCAAAGAAATGGGGGGAATGCAAATAGCTGGTAATCAGTAGCATAATTAAAGGATTTTTGTTGGTGTTGGTTTTACGAAAGAAAGGGGTTTAAAGGAAACCACAAAGGGGAAGAAAGAAAGGAGCTAAAAGGGGTTTAAAATAAAAACGTTTCTATGGAAAATCTTATTCAGCCAGGCTGAACAAAAATTTTCCTATGGAAAATCTTACTCAGCCAGGCTGTACAAAAATTTTCCTATGGAAAATCTTATTCAGCCAGGCTGAACAAAAATTTTCCTATGGAAAATCTTATTCAGCCAGGCTGAACAAAAATTTTCCTATGGAAAATCTTATTCAGCCAGGCTGAACAAAAATTTTCCTATGGAAAATCTTATTCAGCCAGGCTCAATAAAAATTTTCTTATGGAAAATCTTATTCAGCCAGGCTGAATAACAATTTTCCTATGGAAAATCTTATTCAGCCAGGCTGAATAACAATTTTCCTATGGAAAATCTTATTCAGCCAGGCTGAATAACAATTTTCCTATGGAAAATCTTATTCAGCCAGGCTGAATAACAATTTTCCTATGGAAAATCTTATTCAGCCAGGCTGAATAACAATATTCCTATGGAAAATCTTATTCAGCCAGGCTGAATAACAATTTTCCTATGGAAAATCTTATTCAGCCAGGCTGAATAACAATTTTCCTATGGAAAATCTTATTCAGCCAGGCTGAATAACAATTTTCCTATGGAAAATCTTATTCAGCCAGGCTGAATAACAATTTTCCTATGGAAAATCTTATTCAGCCAGGCTGAATAACAATTTTCCTATGGAAAATCTTATTCAGCCAGGCTGAATAACAATTTTCCTATGGAAAATCTTATTCAGCCAGGCTGAATAACAATTTTCCTATGGAAAATCTTATTCAGCCAGGCTGAATAACAATTTTCCTATGGAAAATCTTATTCAGCCAGGCTGAATAACAATTTTCCTATGGAAAATCTTATTCAGCCAGGCTGAATAACAATTTTCCTATGGAAAATATTATTCAGCCAGGCTGAATAACAATTTTCCTATGGAAAATCTTATTCAGCCAGGCTGAATAACAATTTTCCTATGGAAAATCTTATTCAGCCAGGCTGAATAACAATTTTCCTATGGAAAATCTTATTCAGCCAGGCTGAATAACAATTTTCCTATGGAAAATCTTATTCAGCCAGGCTGAATAACAATTTTCCTATGGAAAATCTTATTCAGCCAGGCTGAATAACAATTTTCCTATGGAAAATCTTATTCAGCCAGGCTGAATAACAATTTTCCTATGGAAAATCTTATTCAGCCAGGCTGAATAACAATTTTCCTATGGAAAATCTTATTCAGCCAGGCTGAATAACAATTTTCCTATGGAAAATCTTATTCAGCCAGGCTGAATAACAATTTTCCTATGGAAAATCTTATTCAGCCAGGCTGAATAACAATTTTCCTATGGAAAATCTTATTCAGCCAGGCTGAATAACAATTTTCCTATGGAAAATCTTATTCAGCCAGGCTGAATAACAATTTTCCTATGGAAAATCTTATTCAGCCAGGCTGAATAACAATTTTCCTATGGAAAATCTTATTCAGCCAGGCTGAATAACAATTTTCCTATGGAAAATCTTATTCAGCCAGGCTGAATAACAATTTTCCTATGGAAAATCTTATTCAGCCAGGCTGAATAACAATTTTCCTATGGAAAATCTTATTCAGCCAGGCTGAATAACAATTTTCCTATGGAAAATCTTATTCAGCCAGGCTGAATAACAATTTTCCTATGGAAAATCTTATTCAGCCAGGCTGAATAACAATTTTCCTATGGAAAATCTTATTCAGCCAGGCTGAATAACAATTTTCCTATGGAAAATCTTATTCAGCCAGGCTGAATAACAAATTTTCCTATGGAAAATCTTATTCAGCCAGGCTGAATAACAATTTTCCTATGGAAAATCTTATTCAGCCAGGCTGAATAACAATTTTCCTATGGAAAATCTTATTCAGCCAGGCTGAATAACAATTTTCCTATGGAAAATCTTATTCAGCCAGGCTGAATAACAATTTTCCTATGGAAAATCTTATTCAGCCAGGCTGAATAAAAATTTTCCTATGGAAAATCTTATTCAGCCAGGCTGAATAAAAATTTTCCTATGGAAAATCTTATTCAGCCAGGCTGAATATAAATTTTCCTATGGAAAATCTTATGCAGCCAGGCTGAATAAAAATTTTCCTATGGAAAATCTTATTCAGCCAGGCTGAATAAAAATTTTCCTATGGAAAATCTTATTCAGCCAGGCTGAATAAAAATTTTCCTATGGAAAATCTTATTCAGCCAGGCTGAATAAAAATTTTCCTATGGAAAATCTTATTCAGCCAGGCTGAATAAAAATTTTCCTATGGAAAATCTTATTCAGCCAGGCTGAATAAAAATTTTCCTATGGAAAATCTTATTCAGCCAGGCTGAATAAAAATTTTCCTATGGAAAATCTTATTCAGCCAGGCTGAATAAAAATTTTCCTATGGAAAATCTTATTCAGCCAGGCTGAATAAAAATTTTCCTATGGAAAATCTTATTCAGCCAGGCTGAATAAAAATTTTCCTATGGAAAATCTTATTCAGCCAGGCTGTATAAATATTTTCCTATGGAAAATCTTATTTAGCCAGGCTGAATAAAAATTGTGCCTATGGAAAATCTTATTCAGCCAGGCTGAATAAAAATTTTCCTATTCAAAATTTCAAAAATGTTCTTATTCAGCCTGGCTGAATAAAAATTTTCCTATAGAAAATCTTATTCAGCCATGCTGAATAAAAATTTTCCTATGGAATATCTTATTCAGCCATGCTGAATAAAAATTTTCCTATGGAAAATCTTATTCAGCCAGGCTGAATAAAAATGTTGCCTATGGAAAATCTTATTCAGTCAGGCTGAATAAAAATGTTGCCTATGGAATATCTCATTCCTATGGAAAATCTTATTCAGCCAGGCTGAATAAAAATTTGGCTATGGAAAATCTTATTCAGCCAGGCTGAATAAAAATGTTGCCTATGGAATATCTCATTCCTATGGAAAATCTTATTCTGCCAGGCTGAATAAAAATTTTCCTATGGAAAATCTTGTTCAGCCAGGCTGAATAAAAATTTTCCTATGGAAAATCTTGTTCAGCCAGGCTGAATAAAAATTTTCCTATGGAAAATCTTATTCAGCCAGGCTAAAAAAAATTTTCCAATGGAAAATCTTATTCAGCCAGGCTGAATAAAAATTTTCCTATGGAAAATCTAATTCAGCCAGGCTGAAAAAAGTTTTCCAATGGAAAATCTTATTCAGCCAGGCTGAATAAAAATTTTCCTATGGAAAATCTAATTCAGCCAGGCTGAAAAAAATATGATATGGAAAATCTTATTCAGGCAGGCTGAATAAAAATGTTGAATAAAATTTTTCCCATGAAAAATCTTATTCAGCCAGGCTGAATATAGAAAATCTTATTCAGCCAGGCTGAATAAAAATTTTCGTATCTAAAATCTTATTCAGCCAGGCTGAATTAAAATTTTCGTATGGGAAATCTTATTCAGCCAGGCTGAATAAAAATGTTCCTATGGAAAGTCTTATTCAGCAAGGCTGAATAAAATTTTTGCCTATGGAAAATCTTATTCAGCCAGGCTGAATAAAATTTTTGCCTATGGAAAATCTTATTCAGCCAGGCCGAATAAAATTTTTCCTAAGGAAAATCTTATTCAGTCAGGCTGAATAAAAATTTTCCTAAGGAAAATCTTATTCAGTCAGGCTGAATAAAAATTTTCCTATGGAAAATCTTATTGAACCTGTTAGGGAAATTCAGTCTGGCTGAATAAGATTTTCCATAGGCAAAATTTTTATTCAGCCTGGCTGAATAAGAGTTTCCATAGGAAAATGTTTATTCAGCCTGGCTGAATAAGATTTTTCAGTCTGAATAGCAGATTTTTTAAGGTTTTTGATTTTTCTATTGGCAATTTCATTTTAGCATATTTTATTTAAAAAATTGAATTCGGTTTAAATTTACCTCCTTCTACTCCTCTCCATTTAAAAGCCCCTTTTCCTGGCCATTAACAATTCCACAATAAATTACTGTAATTTAATGGCTTTCATCCATTTGTGACAACTAAAAATTAGTTTTCTAAAATTCACCCTTCACCGTGGACTTCAAAGCTTTTAAATTCATTAATCTCTCCTGCTCCATCTCTTTACCTTCCTGCCTATGTATTTCGTACCTCTCACCTTGACTGACTATCCCCCTAAAATGCTATCCTTTGTTTTAATTGCCAAGCCTTCAATTAACTCAAAAGTTCCATTAAATATTCTAGTAAATGAATGTATTGACCATAATGCTTCAATTGAAGGGGTGTGAGGAAGAGAGAGAGAGGGGGAGGGCTGTGCAACATTCATAACATAGCATAGCAAATGTGGCCGGTAAAGTGTTTCGAGGCATAAATCAATAATTAATTGACCGTCTCGACATATTGACTTCTTCCGCCAATATTACCCAACCATAAAGGGGACCCACCTACATATTCCGAGTGTCACTTTGCTTTTGGCATAATTTACGTGATACACATACAATTGTATGTACGGATCTGTGTATGTATGTGTATTACATTGGCTGGTTGTGTAACAGTTGTCCGTCTAGTTGGCTAGCTGTCTTGTCATGGCCAGCCTTTCTGGGTGTCTCTGTGTTTGTAATATTGAAAATTTATTTGTTTACATGGTATTATGTTTCAAATTGAAAGCCATTACCATAATTAGACTGTCTGTCCAGCTGCTTGTCATTCAGTTGACCATTGAGCTGGTCATTTGGGACAGTTTATGACGCTGGTACTGGTCAAACCTACAATTCAAGGAATATTTGAGTTTTTAGGGTTCAAATGGTCTGTCTATCTGTGTGTGTGCGGCTATTGTTTATGGCCATTCGATCCGGGTAATGACAGGTGTACCGCCATGGGACTATTCACTTTAACTCTTTGTTGATTTATGCTCAGCATAGGTTCTATTTTTTAGGTTCGGTCTTTGTCTAATAAAAAAGTTAATTTTTTGTAAATTATGGCTTTTAGGTTTAGAGGGAATGTTGCCATTAAATTGAAACATTTAAATTGTAATTTACATTGATAAGGATAATAAATTGAGCCATTAGAAGAATATTATGCCAATGTATAGGAAGAAGGAAACAAAACACGTGGCAATAATTTATTAGTCATGCAGAATATTTATCTATTTTATTATTTCATTTTTTCCACTTCATCAAGTATTCATTTTGTTTTTTTTTTCATTCGAGGCCTGTGGAGCGTATGAGTATTATTAATTACTTCGCTGCGTATGAGTAATAAGCTAACTAATTAATAATACTCATACATTTTAGAAAAACAAAACGCAACAAATCATGCTAATGATATGCAAATTGAAATTATTGATTAGCATTTTATAAATATAAATACGCAATGTAGGTAGAATGACTCACTAATACCCACATAAAAACGACAACAGTATAGAGTTCAATAGAAGCGTTTAAAAATGACAGCTATTTGTTTATAAACATTTTTCATAAATTATTTATTATTCCCTTTTTCTTTAAGCTGTCGAAGCAAACGGAACTGAAGTATGGGTAATGAGTGTAGTAATTGAAATTACTCATACCTGCTCCCGCAATAGCATGGATAATAAAATGCAAATTAAAAACACTTATACGCTGCCAAGTATGGGTATAATAAACAATATTGTTCCATTTAACATTTATTGGCACAGCTTTGATTTGTTCACAGAAAAATATAAAAAGTGGGATCTCCGCTAAGCGGAAGGCCAGCATAATTACCTATGGAATCTTCTATAAACAGAAGAAGTATTTTCAAGATAGAGCAGCAATGGAGTTTTTATAAATGAAAAAAAAAAAAAAACAAATAAGAAAGTATCAGTCAGCTGTGCTGACAGAGATATACCCTCAGCCACTGACAAAAAAAAAAAAAACAAACCACGAGTTTTCTTAAAATTCTGTATGTACCGTAATGTGGGACTATACCAAATCATTGGCATGTACCAAACATTTTTAGTAACCAAACTTCTTCATGAAGGACTCGAAATATTAAATTACATTAAGCTAAGTTTGGAAAAAATTTTTGAAAAGGTTTTACAGTTATCTTGCACGATAGCTATTTTAGTATGTACCGGCAGGGTTTTGGAGCTTGAACCATTATCTCAGGATAATATTGTACGGGAAAAATATTGTACCGTTTTAAATTAGGCCGCCAAAACAACCAACTGAAAAAAGAATCTAAACGCTGCGAGAGGAACTCTTAAACTTCACTCTTTTCGAATTTGTGTGGGAGTTACCCGATGGAGTGGACCGATATAGTCCATATTCCAACCTGATACATGCCAGGATAAAATAATACGATGTGCAAAGTCTGCATCAATCAGAAACTCCCTGTAAGAATTATCTTGCGGATTTGCCATTTTGGGTGGTGCCGTCAAGGTTTCTTGGAACATTTTGCCCAATATCTCAGAAGGTATGAAATTTTGCAAGAAAAAAATTGTACCGTCGTAAAGGGAACCGTATGGACAACTTACTGAAACAAATTTCAAAACGATCCGAGAGGAGTTGTTAAACTTCACTTTATCCGAATTTTGTGTGGGAGGTACACGAAGGAGTGGACCAATATAGTTCCATATTCCAATCTATACTTGGAAGGAATAATACGATGTGCAAAGTTTGGACCAAATCGATTGCTCCCTTCGAGAGTTATCGTTCACATCATTTTATAGACAAATTTTGAACTTTTGTGGGAAAGGTACCCAAAGGAATGGACCGATAAGGCCAAGACCACAGATCTTCATATAGAAGACTACCGGTCTTCTTATAGAAGACCACATGTCTTCGTATAGAAGACCACATATCTTCATATAGAAGACCACAGGTCTTCGTGTAGAAGACCACAGGTCTTCACACAGAAGACCACAGGTTTTCATATAGAAGACTACAGGTCGTCATATTGAAGACCACAGGTCTGCATATAGAAGACCGCAGGTCTTCATATAGAAGACAACAAATCTTCATATAAAAGACCACACTTCTTTATATAGAATACCACAGGTCGGTATATAGAAGACCACAGGTCTTCATATAGAAGACCACAGGTCTTCATATAGAAGACCACAGGTCTTCATATAGAAGACCACAGGTCTTCATATAGAAGACCACAGGTCTTCATATAGAAGACCACAAGTCTTCATATAGAAGACCACAGTTCTTCAAATAGAAGACCACAGGTCTTCATATAGAGGACTACGGATCTTCATATAGAAGACCACAGGTCTTCATATAGAAAACCACAGGTCTTCATATAGAAGACCACAGGTCTTCATACAGAAGACCACAGGCCTTCATATAGAAGACCACAGGTCTTCATATAGAAGACCTCAGGTCTTCATATTGAAGACCACAGGTCTTCATAAGAAAGACCACGGGTCTTCATATAGAAGACAACAGTTCTTCATATAGAAGACGACAGGTCTTCATATAGAAGACCACATGTTTTCATATAGAAGACCACAGGTCTTCATATAGAAGACCACAGGTCTTCATATAGAAGATCACAGGTCTTCATATAGAAGACGACAGGTCTTCATATAGAAGACCAGGTATTCATGCAAAATACTACAGATCTTCATGCAGAAGACCACAGGTCTTCATGCAGAAGAACACAGGTCTTCATGCAGAAGACCACAGGTCTTCATGCAGAAGACCACAGGTCTTCATGTAGAAGACCACAGGTCTTCATGTAGAAGACCACAGGTCTTCATGTAGAAGACCACAGGTCTTCATATAGAGGACCACAGGTCTTCATATAGAAGACCACAGGTCTTCATATAGAAGACAGGTCTTCATATAGAAAACCACAGGTCTTCATATAGAAGAGCATAGGTCTTCATATAGAAGACCATAGGTGTTCATATAGGAGACCACAGGTCTTCATATAGAAGACCACAGGTCTTCATATGGAAGACCACAGGTCTTCATATAGAAGACCACAGTATTTACATATATAGAAGACCACAGGTCTTAATATAAAAGACGACAGGTCTTCAAATAGAAGACCACAGGTTTTTATATAAAAGACCACATGTCTTCATATAGAATACCACAGGTCTTCATTTAGAAGACCACAATTCTTCATATAGAAGACCACACTTCTTCATATAGAAGACCATAGTTCTTCATATAGAAGACCACAGGTCTTCAGATAGAGGACCACAGGTCTTCATATAGAAGACCACAGGTCTTCATTTAGACCATAGGTCTTCATTTAGAAGACCATAGGTCTTCATATAGAAGACCACAGGTCTTCATATAGGAGACCACAGGTCTTCATATAGAAGACCACAGGTCTTCATAGAGGAGACCACATGTCTTCATATAGAATACCACAGGTCTTCATATAGAAGACCACAGGTCTTCATATAGAATACCACAGGTCTTCATATAGAAGACCACAGAAAACCACAGGTCTTCATATAAAAGACCACAGAAAACCACAGGTCTTCTTATAGAAGACCACAGGTCTTCATATAGAAGACCACAGGTCTTCATATAGAAGACCACAGGTCTTCATATAGAAGACCACAGGTCTTCATATAGAAGATTACAGATCTTCATATAGAAGACCACAGGTCTTCATATAGAAGACCACAGAAAACCACAGGTCTTCATATAAAAGACCACAGAAAACCACAGGTCTTCATATAGAAGACCACAGGTCTTCATATAGAAGACCACAGGTCTTCATATAGAAGACCACAGGTCTTCATATAGAAGACCACAGGTCTTCATATAGAAGACCACAGGTCTTCATATAGAAGATTACAGATCTTCATATAGAAGACCACAGGTCTTCATATAGAAGACCACAGAAAACCACAGGTCTTCATATAAAAGACCACAGAAAACCACAGGTCTTCTTATAGAAGACCACAGGTCTTCATATAGAAGACCACAGGTCTTCATATAGAAGACCACAGGTCTTCATATAGAAGACCACAGGTCTTCATTTAGACCATAGGTCTTCATTTAGAAGACCATAGGTCTTCATATAGAAGACCACAGGTCTTCATATAGGAGACCACAGGTCTTCATATAGAAGACCACAGGTCTTCATAGAGGAGACCACATGTCTTCATATAGAATACCACAGGTCTTCATATAGAAGACCACAGAAAACCACAGGTCTTCATATAAAAGACCACAGAAAACCACAGGTCTTCATATAGAAGACCACAGGTCTTCATATAGAAGACCACAGGTCTTCATATAGAAGACCACAGGTCTTCATATAGAAGACCAGAGGTCTTCGTATAGAAGATTACAGGTCTTTATATAGAAGACCACAGGTCTTCATATAGAAGACCACAGGTCTTCATATAGAAGACCACAGAAAACCACAGGTCTTCTTATAGAAGACCACAGGTCTTCATATAGAAGACCACAGGTGTTCATATAGAAGACCACAGGTGTTCATATAGAAGACCAGAGGTCTTCATATAGAAGATTACAGGTCTTCATATAGTAGACCACAGGTCTTCTTATATATATCACAGATTACAACAATGCTTCTTACAGAAGACCATAGATCTTCATATGAACATCTACTGGGCATTCTAGTATTCCCTACCTGTGGGCTCTTGAGGTTAAACTTAGCGTTGCTTATTTACTTTTGAAAAAAAAAAAACTATTTGCATTTTGACCAAATCAACCTACAAATCAAAATATTGGCAGGTTCTTCAGAAAATGAAAAAATACATACATATGTATGAACATTGGTATGTAGGTGTATTCATTTCAATATGCATATGTACGTGAATGTATGTATGTATTTGTGTTTCATATGTCTCTTTTGTTATTGGCGTTGCTCTTATTTTTTTTTCCTGTCAAAATGTCAAAAAATGAAACATGTCACTTTATCATACAAAATGTCCTACCTATCCAACGACCTACCTATGCAGATATGTAAAGCTACATGCCTGTCTGCATATCGATCTTCGTGTATTTATGCAGCTTTACATATACTCCTATGTATGTACGTATGTTTGTATTCTTAAACGCACAAATTTCAAGATTCCAACATGACATACATTCAATATTGAGGACTCTGTTGTAGCACACCCAGCAGTACATTACATGTTCCCTCTCTATTTTTTTGTTCAGTTCTTTTGTTTCAGTTGCCTACATCAATAACTTCTAGGCCATGGTGTCCAGCTTTTTAAAGTCCTGCAAATTCTTTGCTGTGCCCACACCAGTACTACTGACATATTGGACACATATATAGGTTTTTTCTTCCTTATGGGGGTGTCCGTAACAGACTCACCCACACAACATTTTTGATATGAGTAAATATTCATCCTCAGCAGATTGTTTTTTTGTGTGCCATTGTAAAATGGGTGGGTTGGAGGAGGAGGAGAACATGTATCAAGTTTGTGTATGTGAATGTATGTATGTGTTCATATACATGTGTGTTTATGTCATTCAATCCATTTGCATACGATTGATGTTCTTCCTGTTTGCTGTTGTTGTTGTTGGTGATACACAGTCCAGCAGGCCGTCAGAACTTGCCTTGCGGTTTGCCAGAAGAAACATGTAACTAAAACTGAAAACCTACAGATCGAAAAGTTTAAAATTTATGATTACATTACCTGAATTTCCAGTTACATCAATATGACGCCAGCAGAGGATTGAATGTGGGACAGTGTTTGGGAAAGATGAAAAAGAAAACTGAAAAGAAAGTCAAAATAAATTATGTTTTTTACTTAAAGATAAGTACATAAGTTATATGTTCGAGGGAGCGTATGAGTGTTATTAATTATTTGAAAAATTGTCTATCTGAGGTGCCTTTTATTCAAATTATTAATACGCATTGCAAATCTTTCAAAAAATCACTTAAATTTTAAATAAAATAAAAAAGGAAATTAAGTAAAATAAAACAAAAATGAAATAAAATAAAAAAAAAAAATAAATATATAAGTTATATGTACGAGGGAGCGTATTAGTGGTATTAATTGTCTTAAAAATTGTCTATGTATACGTTCTGAGGTGCCTATTATTAAAATTATTAATACTCAGTGAAAATCTTTCAAAAAAAAAAGTAAATTAAATTTTAAATAAAATATTATAAAATGAAATAAAAATACAAAATAAAATATAATAAAACAAAATAAATTAAAATAAAATAAATAAAAATAACATAAAGTTAAACGAAATAAAACAAGTAAAAAAGTATCAGTCGGCTTTGCCGACAGAGATATACCCTCAGGCTGTGTATATTGAAACAATTTTTTCCCAAAATACGTACATATGTATTTAGGGGGTTTTAAAAATTTTGGACTTTGAACCGACAAGTATGTTGATTAGGATTAAAGATCAAAAGTTTTGCGGAGGAGATACTAAAAGGAGTGGATCGACATTAACCGTTATGGAAGTGGATCTCCAGCCACAACATATGGTGCCTATGGGGGTTTTTACACTCTTCGGGCTGTTTGCTCAAGAAGTATGGACTTGCCCCTAAAAAAACTTTTACCATCGTAAATGAGGCAGCGAATGCAAGATGTTTCAACAAAAATCAAATTGATTCGATTTCAGGTCTTAAAGTGAACTTATCCGAAATTTTGTGTGGGAGGTACCGGATGGAGTGGACAAATATAGTCTATATTTGAACCTGATCTATATCTGGTAGGTATATTAGGATGTGTAAAGTATAGACCAATTCGGCCACTCCCTTCAAGAGTTACCGTACGAACAATTTTTCCGAACATTTTTGAACTTTTGTGGGGGAGGTACCTGAAGGAGTGGACCGATATGGCTTATCTTCAAACTTAAACTATGTTTGGACAAAATATTACTAAGGCGAAATTGTGAACCGAATCGGCAGATCCGTTCGAGAGATATCTTACGCTCCAACCACTACACACGGTGTCATAGGGGTTTTCTGCACCATTCAGACTATTTTCTCAGGAAGTATGGACTTGCCCCTGATGAAACTTGTACCCTCGTATGGAGGACAGTGAATACAAGTTGCTAAAACAAAAATCAAAGCGATTCGAGAGATGGTCCTAAACTGAACTTTTCCAAATTTTTGTGTAGGAGGTACCCGACAGAGTGGACCGATTGAGTCCATATTAAAACCTGATCTAAGTCTGGTACACGCTCCACTATGGGCAAAGTATGGACCAAATCGGTTACTCCCTTCAAGAGTTATCGTGCGCACAAATTTTCCGAACATTTTCGAACTTTTGTGGGGGAGGTACCGGAAGGAGTGGACCGATATAGCTCATCTTCGAACTTAAACTAAGTTTGGGCAAAATATTACGAAAGCCAAAATTTGAACCGAATCGCTTCATCAGTTCGAGAGTTATCGTGCGCTCCAGCCAGCCAGACAGACAGACAGACAGACGGACGGACATTGCTCAATCGACTCCAAAAGAAAATAAACAAAATAAATTAAATTAAAATAAAATAAAATGAAATAAAAAATAAAATAAAATAATACAAATAAAATATAATAAAATAAAAAGAAATAAAATAGAAGATAAAATAAAATAAAATAAAATGAAAAAAGTAAAAAATAAATTTATACAAAATAAATAAAATAAAGTTAAACGAAATAAAATGATATGCAATAAAATAAAATAGTACAAAATAAAATAAAATAAAAAATAAAACAAACAAAATAAAATGAAAGGAAATAAAATTAAATATAATAAAACAAAATAAATTAAAATAAAAGAAAATGAAATAAAATAATACAAAATAAAATAAAAAGAAATAAAATAAAAAATAAAACAAAATAAAATAAATTAAAATGAAACGAAATAAAATGAATCGAAATAAAATAAAATATAATAAAACGAAATAAAATAATATAAATTTAAATAAAAAGTAAAATAAAATAATACAAAATAAAATATAATAAAACAAAATAAATTAAAATAGACTAAAATAAAAGATAAAATAAAATAAATTAAAATAAAATAAAAAAGTAAAAAATAAATTAAAAATAATACAAAATAAAATAAAACAAAATAAATAAAAATAAAATTAAGTTAAACGAAATTAAATGAAATAAAATAAAATAAAGTAATACAAAATAAAATAAAATAAAAAATAAAATAAAATAAAATAAAATAAAATAAAATAAAATAAAATAAAATAAAATAAAATAAAACAAAATAAATTAAATTAAAATAAAATAAAATGAAATAAAATAATACAAAATGAAAAAAATAAAATGAAATAAAATAAAAAATAAAATAATAATACAAAATAAAATAAAACAAACAAAATAAAATGAAACAAAACAAAATGACACGAAATAATATATAATAAAACGAAATAAAATTATATAAAATTAAATAAAAAATAAAATAAAATAATACAAAATAAAATATAATAAAACAAAATAAAATAAAAGATAAAATAAAATAAATTATAATTAAATGAAAAAAGTAAAAAATTAATAAAAAATAATACAAAATAAAATAAAACAAAATTAATAAAAATAAAATTAAGTTAAACGAAATAAAATTAAATGAAATAAAACAAAATAATATAAAATAAATTAAAATAAAAAATAAAATATAATAAAATAAAATAAAATGAAATTAAATAAAAAATAAAACAAAATAAAATAAATTAAAATGAAATAAAATGAAAAATAAAATAAAATAATACAAAATAAAATAAAATGAAACAAACAAAATAAGCTGACACGAAATAAAATGATATAAAATAATATAAAATTAAATAAAAAATAAAATAAACAAAATAAATTAAATTAAAATAAAATTAAATAAAAAATAAAATAATACAAAACAAGTGAGCAAAGGCTATAGTCGGGATGGGGCCGACCATGTGATACCCTCCACCTCTACCCCTGTGCATAAACTTTTCACTGGTAAACATTTTTTTAGGAAATATAATCCGACTACCACCAAAAATAATATGTCTCTTTCTCTCTGGGACCCCCAATAAGCAACCAAAATTTCGTGACCATCCGATTAAAATTACGACCTGTAGCTTGATTGCAAAAAATGGAAGAATTGGATGCATTACCGACTATTGTGGTATCTCCCTTGTTTGACCACCTCCGCCAACCTGCTTTACACCAATGTAAAGGTAATATTTTCTTCTTCCTTTTTTTCGATTGTTTGAGTGGAGTATTCCCCCATTGGGTCAACTTCATTTATTACCCTCTATTACAGAGAGTAATGTTTTTTTCAAAACGAACTGACAGTGTTGCAAAATTTTACTGATCGCTACCAATATCATGATTTCATCCCGGCGAAGGGAATTATCAATTGGCTTCTCAGTTTTTGAAATGATGCCTTTTTAGCGAAAAACCGAACTCTTTAAGTGTCTAGTATTCTCTTCTTCTTCCATTGACAGGCTTTGCCGTTGGAATACCCCTACTAGAAGCCGATATATTCACAAAGAATAAAACTTTGAATTTGTCTCCAAATGAGTTTATCCCCATTCCGACCCCTACATATTATCCGACTATCACCAAAATCAATAGACTTCTTCCTCTGTGGGGCCCCCACCTACCGCCAAAAATTTCGTCACTATCCGATCAAAATTCCAACTTGTAGCGTGATTACAAAAAATGGAAATATTTTGTCTATTACTGAATTTTGCAATATCTCGGTTTGCTCACTTACGCCAACATACTTTGCATCAATATAAACGAGATATTTTCTTCTTCCATTGACGGGTATTCCTTTTGGAATACTCGCATAAAAAAACGTTGACTTTTCTCCACATAAGCTTTTCGCTTAGTCCGACTCCTGAATATTATCCGACTATCACCAAACTAAATAGGCTTCTCCCTATGTGGGACCCGCATCAACTCTCAAAAAATTCGTGACGATCCGATCAAAATTGCGACCTGTGCGTGATTATAAAAAAATCGGAAAATGGGATGCATTATCTACTATTGCCATATCTCTGCTATTTGACCACCTACGACAACCTGCTTTACATCCTTGTAAAGGTGATATTTTCTACTTCCTTGCCAGGTTTTGCTTTAGATATACCTCTTAAAGAAAGAGAGATATTGGCTTTGAAATAAAACGTTGACCTTTCCCCAAAAAAGTGTTTGCCTATTCAGACCCCTGAATATTATCCGACCATCATCAAAATCAATAGGCTTCTTTCTCTTTGGGACCCCCATTAACCCCCAAAATTTCGTGACGATCCGATCAAAATTGCGACCTGTAGCGCGATTACAAAAAAATCGGGAAATGGGATGCATTATCGACTATTGCCATATCTCTGCTATTTGACCACCTACGACAACCTACTTTACATCGTTGTAAAGGTGATATTTTCTACATTCCTTGCCAGGTTTTGATTTTGATATACCTCTTAAATAAACAGAGATATTGGCTTTAAAATAAAATGTTGACTTTTCTCCAAATAAGTGTTTGCCCAGTCCGACCCCTAATAATTATCCGACCATCACCAAAATTAATAGGCTTCTTCATCTATGAGACCCCCATTAACACACAAATTTTCGTGACGATCCGATCAAAATTGCTACCTGTAGCGTGATTTCCAAAAAAATAGAAAAATGGGACGTATTACCGACTATTGCGATATCTCCGTTATTTGGTTACCTACGCTGACCTAGTTTACATCATTGTAAAGACGGGATCTTCTACTTTCAGAGTTAGACTTTGCTTTAGGAAAGTCCCCAACCAAAGCTGTGATATTCGTCAATATAATTAAAATCGCAAAAATGAAAATTGGGGTTTTATTTGCTACTATTGTAATATCTTCGTTGTTTCATCACCTACGAGCACCTGCTTTACATCATTAGAAAGGTGATATTTTCTACTTTCATTGTCGGGTTTTGCTTTTGGTATACCCCATATAGAAGCTGAGATATTCGCTTTGGAAAAAAACGTTGTCATTTTATCCACCTAAGTTTTTTGCCCTTTCCGACCCCTAAATATTATCCGACCATCACCAAAATCAATAGGCTTCTTCCCCTCCGGGACCCCTATCAACATGCAAAATTTCGTGACGATCCGATCAAAATTACGACCTGTAGCGTGATTACAAGGTTTAGATGGACAGACGGACAGACGGACAGACGGACGGACGGACGGACTGACGGACGGACACACATAGCCAGATCGACTCAGCTCGTCGAGACATTCATTTTGGTATATATAAGTATGGGTCTGCGACCATTATTTCGATGCGTTACAAACTTTTTGGCCAAAACCAACTTATAATACCCTCTCCACATAGTGGTGTAGGGTATAATAAAATATAATAAAATAAATTAAAATAAAATGAAAAAGTAAAAAATAAATTAATACAAAATAAAATCAAATAAAACAAAATAAATAAAAATAAAATAAAGTTAAACGAAATAAAATGAAATGAAATAAAATAATACAAAATAAAATAAAACAAAATAAATTAAAATAAAAAAATAATGCAAAATAAAATAAAATAACACAAAATAAAATGAAAGGAAATGAAATGAAACGAAATAAAATTAAATATAATAAAATAATACAAAATAAAATAAAAAGAAATAAAATAATACAAAATTAAATAAAATAAAGTAAAATAAAATATAAAATAAAATATAATAAAACAAAATAAATTAAAATAAAATGAAATTAAATTAAATAAAAAATAGAACAAAATAAAATAAATTAAAATGAAATAAAATAAAATAATACAAAATAAAACAAACAAAATAAAATTAAATAAAATAAATTAAAACAAAATAAAATAATATAAAATTAAATAAAAAATAAAATAAAATAAAATAAAATAAACAAAATAAATTAAATTAAAATAAAATTAAGTAAAAAAAATAAAATAATACAAAATAAAATATAATAAAACAAGATAAATTAAAATAAAAGATAAAATAAAATAAATTAAAATAAAATGAAAAAATAAATTAATACGAAATAATATAGAATAAAAAAAAAAATAAAGTTAAACGAAATAAAAAATAAATTAAAATAAAATAAAAAATAAAATAAAAAATAAAATATAAAAACAAAATAAAACAAAATAAAATAAAATGAAAAGAAATAAAATAAAAAATAAAACAAAATAAAATAAAATAATTTAAAATAAAATGAAATAAAAAAAATACAACAAATAATATAAAATGAAACATAATAAAATATAATAAAACGAAATAAAATTAAATAAAATAATAAAAAATAAAATATAATAAAACAATTTAAATTAAAATAAAATAATGTTTTTTCAACCTCGCACGAAAGTGTTTTCAAAACAAAACCTTTTCCCCTGTTATGTGTCGTTGAATTTCAACGAAGGCAACATAATAAAATGTTGTTGGTAGCTTGTCACAGCCATAGCCAACCATACAAACCGGGCTAGTGTTTCTCAAAAAGAACATTGGTGGCGTTTTTATACCCTACACCACTATGTGGGGAGGGTATTATAACTTGGTTTTGGCCAAAAAGTTTGTAACGCATCGAAATAATGGTCGTAGACCCATACTTATATATACCAAAATGAATGTCTCGACGAGCTGAGTCGATCTGGCTATGTGTGTCCGTCCGTCCGTCTGTCCGTCTGTCCATCTAAACCTTGTAATCACGCTACAGGTCGCAATTTTGATCGGATCGTCACCAAATTTTGGGTGTTGACGAGGGTCCCGGAGGGGAAAAAGCCTATTAGTTTTGGTGATGATCGGATAATATTTAGGGCTCGGAAAGGGCAAAAAACTTATTTGGAGAAAAAGTAAACGTTTTTTCCAAAGCAAATATCTGCGCATCTACAATCGGTATATCAAAAGCAAAACCTGCCAATGAAAGTAGAAAATAACGTCTTTCTAACGACGTAAAGTAGGTTGTCGTAGGTGATCAAACAACGAAGACATCACAATAGTCGCAAATACAACCCAAATTTTCAATTTTACGATTTTAATCATAATGACGAATATCACAGATTTGGATGGGGACTTTCCAAAAGCAAAACCTGGATATGAAAGATGCATAGTAGGTTGGCGTAGGTGGCCAAATAACGGAGGTATGGCAGTCGTCGGTAATGCATCCCATTTTCCGATTTTTTTTTGTATTCACGCTGCAGGTCGCAATTTTGATCGGATCGTCACGAAATTTTGGGGGTTAATGGGCGACCCACAGAGGAAAAAGCCTACTGGGTTTGATGATGGTCAGATAATATTAAGGGTCCGAATGGACATATTTGGAGAAGAGGTCAACGTTGTATTTCAAAGTCAATATCTTTGTTGTTTCTTTAAGAGGTATATCAAGAGCAAAACATGGCACGAAAAGTAGAAAATATCACCTTTCAACAACAGAGATATCGCAATAGTCTATAATACTTTCACTTTTCCGATTTTTTTGTAATCACGCTACATGTCGCAATTTTGATCGGATCGTCACGAATTTTTTGGGAGTTGATGTGGGTCCCACAGACGAAGAAGCCTATTAAGTTTAGTGATGGTCGGATAATATTCAGGAGTCGGAATAAGCAAAAAGCTTAAGTGGAGAAAAGTCAAAGTTTTTTCCTATGTGAATATTTCCGCTTCTGGTAGGAGTATTCCAATAGGAAAGACCGTCAATGGAAGAAGAAAAAATCTCCTTTATATTGCTGCAAAGTATGTTGGCGTAAGTGGGCAAACAACCGAGAAATCGCAAAAGTCAGTAATACATCCAATTTTTCCAATTTTTCACGCTACAGGTTGGAATTTTGATCGGATTGTCACGAAATTTTGGGGGTTGATGGTGGCCCCACAGAAGAAAAAGGGGTCGGAATGGGGATAAACGTATGTGGAGACAAATTCAAAGTTTTATTCTTTGTGAATACATCGGCTAATGGAAGAATAAAATATTACCTTTACATTGGAGTAAAGTAGTTGGCGAAGGTGGCCAAACAAGGGAGATACCACAATAATCGGTAATGCATCCAATTCTTCCATTTTTTGTAATTGCGATATTATGTTTGGTGGTAGTCGGATTATATTCCCTAAAAGAAATGTTTACCAGTGAAAAGCTTATGCAGAGGGGTAGTGGTGTAGGGTATCACATGGTCGGCCCCGTCCCGACTATAGCCTTTGCTCACTTGTTTTTTATTGAGATAGCTGATACAATTTTGTTTTTTTTTTTTTTTTTTCAAAATAGTCTGGTTTAATCCCATTGTTGTTGTTTTAATATTTTAAAATAACTAATTTAATAGTGGAAAATGTTTGGCATTGTTCACCAAAGGGTAAGGCAGGGAAGACTAGTTTCGATCCTCGCCACAGGATCTCATAAGTTCCCTTGTTTCTTGTTTGTGGATATTCTCCACCGAAGGTATTTTCAAAAACTTCTTCCCTCCTTACAACTTTGAACTCTCTATCAAAAACATAAATTTGTCATCATATTAATATCTTCTTGCATTCTTAAGCGCAAACAAACTTTTTAAATGTATCTCAAAAAGTCATTGAGTTTAGCAACTATGTATATAAAATATAAGTGCTTTTACTGCAGTTCCTTGCCACTGTACAATTTCATTTATCATTGTCATATTGATTTCCATTCTTTATTTCAATTTGATATACTATACATACATATATATATTTTTCTAAGCTTTTTATATCCCTGGCTCCAAGTAAACTAGATGTAAACGTGTGTGTATTCCAATATTTCTTGTCGCTTTTCATTCCTACAATTTTTGACCATTTGACATATGGTTATAAAATAGATTTTTTCGATTTTTTTTGTTCATCTGAATAGAAATTCTATTAGTTTCTTGTTTCTGTTCATCGTACACTTTGACTTGTGTTCTTGTGAAAAATGACACTTATGCAAATTTCAAAATGTGTGTGCTTTTTTCCTGTTCCATTGGTTTACAAGGACTGATTGTGACATGTGGGTGTTCACTTTTGTTTTTAGTTTTTTTTTCTTCCTTTTTGATAAAGAATATAATATTGATATTATTGCAAATTGTACAGCTTGGCCACTCCTTTATGTGGTCAATAGAATATTATTTTCATGGAAGTCAAAAGATGTCAGGTTTTATAATTGATAACATATTTTACTGATGATGAAGGGATGGCGAAGGACTTTTTTTTGAGGAAATTTAAAGAAGGTAGAAAAAGAAAGAGGTGAAAACTTATTTCGAATGGGTGAGGTATACTAAGCGACTAACTGGTCCTGAAGTGCATGAAGGTGGACAATTCAGTTAATATGAAGAGCTGTGGCATGTTAAATTAATCCCGTTGTTTCATTTTTTCAGAATACAGTTAGTCCACGCTCTATAGTCTCTGAAGGAAGACCTGTGGATTTCTCCAGGAAAACCTGCGTTTTTTCTTTTAGGTGAACCCTTGGTTTTCTATATGAAGAACTGTGGTATTCTATATCTGGTCAACTATATTAAGATCAGTGGTCTTCTATAAGAAGATATGTGGTTATGTACATGAAGATCTGTGGTTTTCTATAAGAACACCTGTCTTCTCCTGTACGAAGGCTTGTAGTTTTTTTATGAAGACCTGTGGTCTTTTCTATAGGGAACAGTGGTCTTCAATATAAAAGAACACCTTTTGTGTTCTCCGGTCCTTTGGTCCTTTGGAATTCGTTTTGAGGTCAAAACTTTGGGTCATTTACTCTACAATAGACGAACCTATGGATCATGTATACTACATCAAATGATCCTAGAGATCTTATACTTCAGAGTAGACGATCCTGCGGCCATTTGTTCATTGTATAAAAGGCAGGAGTTTTTCATGCCTTTGCAGCTCTTTTTTTATGATCACAGGCCTCTTAGGAGACTACCGCTCCACATATAGAAGGCTTCTGGTAACCCGACAGGATACCATTAACCAATGATATTTGTTTGGTTAGGTCTTCATGCTGAATACCACTGGACTTCCTACATAAGACTACAGTCTTCATCTAGAAGATCACAGGCCTTCAAAAGTACTACCTCAAGTCTTTAATATGCCATCTCTGGTATTCATATAGGAGACCATTTTGTATATATATCAGGTCTTCTTATAGAAAACCGCAAGTCTTCGTATAGAAGATCATATATCTTCTAATAAATTTCTTGAGGTCTTGTTATGGATAACCGTAGCAATTCTTGTAGATCTTCCATTGAGATCTTTCTCAAGAATACCAAAGATCTTCTTGTAAAAGACCTCAGGACAATCCTACGGGTCATCTGTTTGCTATAAGAAGCCGTTTCCTCCTCTATAAGAAACTTTTGACTTTTAGTTTTCTACAAATGGACCTTTGGTCTTTTTGTAAAAAAACCTTTGGATAGATTTCTTATAGAAATGGGTTTCTATAAGAACACCTTTTTTGCTTCTAATGAAATACCTGAGATCTTCAGAAGAATACCTATGTCTTCTATAAGAAAATCTGGTTTCTTCTATCCGAAGACCTGTAGTATTCTAAAAAAGACCGTGGTCGTCTATAAGAAGGAATTTGGTCTTCCATAACATGACTTGTGGTATTCTCTAAAACGACCTATGGTGTTATATAAGAGGACCTGTGACCTTCTATAAGAATACGTGAGGTATTCAATTGGAACCCCTTTAGTCTTCTATAAGAAGATCTTTGCTCTTCTATTAGATAGCTGTTGGTCTTCTATGCGAAGATCTTTAGTTTTCTATAAGAATACCTGTGGTCTTATATAAGAAGGCATGTGGTCTTCTATAAAAAGACAAGTGGTTTTCAACACGAAGATCAGTGGCCTTCTATAAGAAACCCTCTGGTCTTCCATAAGAAGACCTCTGGTCTTCTATAAGAAGAACTCTGCTCTTCTATAAGAAGACCTCTGGTCTTCTATAAGAAGACGTCTGGTCTTCTATAAGAAGAACTCTGGTCTTCTATAAGAAGAACTCTGGTCCTCTATAAGAAGACCTCTGGTCTTCTATAAGTAGACCTCTGGTCTTCCATAAGAAGACCTCTGGCCTTCTATAAGAAGACCTCTAGTCTTCTATGAGAAGAACTCTGGTCTTCTATAAGAAGAACTCTGGTCTTCTATAAGAAGAACTCTGGTATTCTATAAGAAGACCTCCGGTCTTCTATAAGAAGGCCTCTGGTCTTCTATAAGAAGACCTCTGGTCTTCTATAAGAAGACCTCTGGCCTTCTATAAGAAGACCTCTGGCCTTCTATAAGAAGAACTCTGGCCTTCTATAAGAAAACCTCTGCTCTTCTATAAGAAGAACTCTGGTCTTCTATAGGAAGACCTCTGGTCTTCTATATGAAGAAATCGGGTCTTCTATAAGTAGACCTCTGGTCTTCCATAAGAAGACCTCTGGCCTTCTATAGGAAGACCTCTGGTCTTCTATAAGAAGACATCTGGCCTTCTATAAGAAAACCTCTGGCCTTCTATAAGAAGACCTCTGGCCTTCTATAAGAAGACCTCTGGCCTTCTATAAGAAGACATCTGGCCTTCTATAAGAAGACCTTTCGCCTTCTATAAGAAGACCTCTGGCCTTCTATAAGAAGACCTCTGGCCTTCTATATGAAGAACTCTTGTCTTCTATAAGAAGACCTCTAGCCTTCTACAAGAAGAACTCTGGTCTTCTGTAAGAAGACCTCTGGTCTTCTATAAGAAGACCTCTGGCCTTCTATATGAAGAACTCTTGTCTTCTATAAGAAGGCCTCTGGTCTTCTATAAGTAGACCTCTGGTCTTTCATAAGAAGACCTCTGGTCTTCTGTAAGAGGACCTCCGGTCTTTTATAAGAAGACCTCTGGAATTCTATAAGTGGACCTCTGGTCTTCTATAAGAAGACCTCTGGCCTTCTATAAGAAGACCTCTGGCCTTCGAGAAGAAGACCTCTGGCATTCTATAGTGGACCTCTGGTCTTCTATAAGAAGAACTCTGGTCTACTGTAAGAAGACCTCTGGCGTTGTATAAGAAGACATCTGGTCTTCTATAGGAGGAACTCTGGCATTCTATAAGAAGAACTCTGATCTTCTATAAGAAGACCTCTGCTCTTCTATAAGAAGAACTCTGGTCTTATATAAGAAGACCTCTGGTCTTCTATAGGAAGAACTCTGGTCTTCTATAAGACGAACTCTGGTATTCTATAAGACGACCTCTGGTCTTCTATAAGAAGATCTCTGGTCTTCTTTAGGAAGAACTCTGGTATTCTACAAGAAGACCTCTGGTCTTCTATAAGAAGACCTCTGGTCTTCTATAAGAAGACCTCTGGTCTTCTATAAGAAGACCTCTGGTCTTCTATAAGAAGACCTCTGGTCTTCTATAAGAAGACCTCTGGTCTTCTATAAGAAGACCTCTGGCCTTCTATAAAAAGACATCTGGCCTTGTATAAGAAGACCTTTGGCCTTCTATAAGAAGAACTCTGGTCTTCTATAAGAAGACCTCTGGTCTTCTATAAGAAGGCCTCTGGTTTTCTATATGAAGAACTCTGGTCTTCTATAAGAAAGCTTCTGGTCTTCTATAAGTAGACCTCTGGTCTTCCATAAGAACACCTCTGGCCTTGTATAAGAAGACCTCTGGTCTTCTATAAGAAGACCTCTGGTCTTCTATAAGAAAACCTCTGGTCTTCCATAACAAGAGCTCTGTCCTTCCATAACAAGACCTCTGGCCTTCTATAAGAAGGCATCTTATTTATTAACAATTTTTTCTATATATTTTTATTTTTTATATTTTATTTATTATCTAAAAGTCAAAAGCTTATCATCTATTTAAACAAAGTTTTTCCCTTATTTGTCATAATATCTATCCAATAAAACTACATGCGACCGAACAAAAAATCCTTTAATTAGTCATAATCAGTCATGAGGAAAAAAAGTTCTAACGATAATCCGCCTTTTCCGTGCAAAACATTTTTACAGTTCAAAGGGGAACGATGACAAAAGGACATTAAGGGCTTGTTGTCGTTGTCGTATTTGGATGGATATACATAAATTAACAATTAAATGTAGTGAACAATATATGTACTCGTACGTCGGTGCTCAGGTAATGAAAATAATTATATGGGAAAACTATTTTGGAAATATGGACCGTCAGGGGATGGGGGTAGTAATGTGTTGTACAATTTTGTTTTAATTTTTCGATCATAATTTGGTTAGTTACTTTAATTTATCTGAAATAAATATTTTTCTGTCCCACCTAGCGTATACGTGTTGCCACAACGTATACGCCTCTGGGTAAATCGTTTATTTTTCGCAAAGCTATTATTATATTGAGCCCTTTGTTCTTTTCATTATCTAATCCTCTTATTATGGTCCAAAAACTAACTACATAATATTTGCGATAAAATGAATTTTATCGGTTTAGCCTTTAATTAACTCATTTATTGCCGACACACAACAGAGCAACGAAAGGTGGAAATCCGCAAATCAGCAATAATCAGTCACTGGAAAATAAAATAAAAAATCCAAAAGTAAAGTTGTAATTGATTGCTGAAAATAAAAGCACAAACCTATGTTCGCATAATTGGATAGGTAAGGGTGTTATAGGGAATTTAAGAATGCCTTAGCCGCCTATCATTTTTGCAGACTGTTATTTTTAAAAGTGGTTTTCTATGAAAATACAATTTTCATAGTCCGAAGAGCATTAATGTGACACGTTGATGTTAAGCTTGAAAGTTACACAAATTATTTGCCACCTTTAGAATTATCCGACAAATACAGCAACCAAATATTGAACATATGCAGCTAAACATGTCAAGTGAAGATAAACACACTACAATACTAAAGTTAAGCTACAACAAATACAACACAATAATTTCAGCTGCCAATGAGTTGGGAATGTTTGTAAACGTGAGGATTAGGGTATTGTCTGAATTTCCGTTTAAAATTGTTACTCATGGTTTTGAAATGCGAATAAATATACACAATGTCCGAACATGAATGAACACATACATATCTCCTGGAATATATGCGTGGGGATGAGTGTGGGTGGTAGTGTTTGTGTGTGAGCGAAGTGATGCTGACCAACCAACCAACCAACCGACCAGCCTCCATAGAAAGTGTTGATTTTGAATGTTGCGGTTTTGTGTGTGGCATTAACAATGAATGACACGAATTGCGAGATGCTTCACAATTACTTAACCATTACCACCACTGCCATCACCAGCAGGACCGCTGCTACACATCTACAATTTCCTCTAAAGACCACACATATGTACAAACCTGCATTCTGTTGAATTGGCAGCCAACCAGCCGGTCAGCCAGCCTTGCCGGACATGTGGCAATTGTCTGCTTGAGGAAATCAACAACTCATTCAACGCTCACCCACCCACCTGCACCACCACATACGGCGCTGCTTGTGTTCCCCAACACCATCATCAGCATCACCACCACTTTGGTCCACTTACAAAATACAAAACAGAAACCGAATGACAATAGAGAATGAAACTGATTACTAATGAAGGCATTTAACAGGAAACCATTGTTGCTTGATGGTCGGCTTCAATCGGTTGTACGGTTGGTCGCTTGGTTATGGTGGCATATTGCCAAGGTGAAGCATACATGACGTGGGGAGAGGGAAAAAGCGAGGATAACCACATCTTAACCACACATGTATAAGACTCCTACTCTTGACCACAGCAATTTAATTGAGAAGAAAATTATTTTAAGAATTTTGCTGAAAATTGCACTAATTTGATGGTTATTAAACGCCTTGGGGAGAAAGGGAAACAAATATAAAATCGTAAAGCTTCGTCGATAGTATTTCGATAGCGATGAGTGATTGGTTTGAGACTTGGGTTTAAGAAAAAGATATAAAGGCTGACCATATGCTTCTATTCTATAGAAGCCTCCTACGGAGGTCGTCTATTTTATAGAAGCCTCCTATGGACTCCTTTTATTCTGCAGATTCTATAGAAGCATCCTATGGAGGTCTTCTATTCTATAGAAGCATCCTATGGAAGTCTTCTATTCTATAAGAGCCTCGTATGGAGGTCTTCTATTCTATAGAAGCCTCCTACGGAAGTCTTTTATTCTATAGAAGCCTCCTATGGAGGTCTTCTATTCTATAAAAGCCTCCTATGGAGGTCTATAATTCTATAGAGGCCTCCTACGGAGGTCTTCTATTTTATAGAAGCCTCCTATGGAGGTCTTCTATTCTTTGGAGGTCTTCTATTCTATAGAAGCCTATTAAGGTCTTATATTCTATAGAAGCCTCCGATGGAGGTCTTCTACTCTATGGAAGCCTCCTATGGAGGTCTTCTACTCTATAGAATCCTCCTATGAAGGTTTTCTATTCCATAGAAACCTCCTATTGAGATCTTATATTATATAGAAGCCTCCTATGGAGGTCTGCTATTCTGTAGAAGCCTCCTATAGAGGTCTTCTATTCTGTAGAAGCCTTCTATGGAGGTCTTCTATTCTATGGAGGTCTTCTATTCTATAGAAGCCTCCTATGGAGGTTTTCTACTCAACAGAAGCCTCCTATGGAGGTCTTCTATTCTATAGAAGCCTCCTATGGAGGTCTTCTACTCTATAGAAGCCTCCTATGAAGGTTTTCTATTCCATAGAAGCTTTCTATGGAGGTCTTTTATTCTATAGAAGCCTCCTATGGAGGTCTTCTATTCTATAAAAGCCTCCTATGGAGGTCTTCTATTCTATAGAAGCCCCCTATGGAGGTCTTCCATTCTAAAGAAGCCTCCTATGGAGGTCTTCTATTCTATAGAAGCCTCCTACGGTGGTCTTCTATTCTACGGAGGGATTCTATTCTATAGACCCTATGGGCCATCTACTCTACGACCCTATGGGCCATATACTCTACAGTAGACGACCCTATGGGCCACCTACATTACAGTAGGTGACCCTATGGGCCACCTACTCTACAGTAGACGACCCTATGGGCCATCTACTCTACAGTAGACGACCCTATGGGCCATCTACTCTACAGTAGACGACCCTATGGGCCATCTACTCCACAGTAGACGACCCTATGGGCCATCTACTCCACAGTAGACGACCCTATGGGCCATCTACTCCACAGTGGACGACCCTATGGGCCATCTACTCCACAGTAGACGACCCTATGGGCCATCTACTCCACAGTAGACGACTCTACGGGCCATCTACTCTACAGTAGACGACTCTATGGGCCATCTACTCTACAGTAGACGACTCTATGGGCCATCTACTCTACAGTAGACGACCCTATGGGCCATCTACTCTATAGTAGACGACCCTATGGGCCATCTACTCTATAGTAGACGACCCTATGGGCCATCTACTCTATAGTAGACGACCCTATGGGCCATCTACTCTATAGTAGACGACCCTATGGGCCATCTACTCTATAGTAGACGACCCTATGGGCCATCTACTCTATAGTAGACGACCCTATGGGCCATCTACTCCACAGTAGACGACCCTATGGGCCATCTACTCCACAGTAGACGACCCTATGGGCCATCTACTCCACAGTAGACGACCCTATGGGCCATCTACTCCACAGTAGACGACCCTATGGGACATCTACTCTATAGTAGACGACTCTATGGGCCATCTACTCTACAGTAGACGACCCTATGGGCCATCTACTCTATAGTAGACGACCCTATGGGCCATCTACTCCACAGTAGACGACCCTATGGGCCATCTACTCCACAGTAGACGACCCTATGGGCCATCTACTCTACAGTAGACGACTCTATGGGCCATCTACTCTACAGTAGACGATCCTATGGGCCATCTACTCTACAGTAGACGACCCTATGGGCCATCTACTCTACAGTAGACGACCCTATGGGCCATCTACTCTACAGTAGACGATCCTATGGGCCATCTACTCTACAGTAGACGACCTTTTGGGCCATCTACTCTACAGTAGACGACCCTACAGGTCATCTACTCAACAGTAGACGACCCTATGGGCCATCTACTCTACAGTAGACGACCTTATGGGCCATCTACTCTACAGTAGACGACCCTATGAGATCATCTAATCTACAGTAGAAGACCCTATGGACCTTCTACTCTACAGTAGACGACCCTATGGGCCATCTAGTCTATAGTAGACGACCCTATGGGCCATCTACTCTACAGCAGAGGACCATATGTGTCATCTACAGTACTGTATTCCACAGTAGCCGATCATAGGGTTTTTTATCTACGCTTCAGTAAGAACATCTAATCTAAGAACATCTGTTGTTTGTCCTTGTTCTTACCACCTCACCAAAGCTTACCCTTTTCCCCAAAATGTAGGCATAACCTCCAAAAAACGAAACATCAAATCAAAGTCAACACCACAAAACAAACAACCAACAATAAAGGTGTATAAATTAATACCTGAATTGTTTGTTGTTTAAACCAAATCAAACGCAGGAGGAACCAGGACGAAAGGACATGCAATGAATTCAATTCAATTGACAACTAGGGCGACAAAGTGCCAGTAATGTGGTGTATAGCCAAAAAGAATGATGCTGGTAATTGCTATGGTATATTGGGACTGGTGCTTAGAAGTGGCCCTTTACCTGTGCATGGTTTTGTGATCTTGTTCCATTGCTCCCCCTAAAGGACAAACAAATATTCCCTTCTTGGTTTACGGTGACAAATCAAAAGCATTGAATGTCATTATCTTCAAAGTTTTCGTCAAACGAAAGAAGACAAACTAACAAATCAGTTGAGGAAAATTTTTGGACAATGATGTTCATCATTGCCAAGTCGTCGTCAGGCAGGCTTCTCATCCTTTGCATTAATTTTGTGTTCTCCTTCCTTTCCTTGCCCCCGAATTCCCACAATTGCGTATTATCTTTCATACATAACTCAAGCATTGTCATCAGGTTTTGGATTCTACAGATTAATGGTGTGTGAGGTGTCAGGGGGGAGGGGTGGAACGTCGCATATAGTCAAACCGAATGTTACCGGACACTAGAACATCAATCAGTTGTGTTTGACTGAAATTGAGTGTCGCTGCTACTTCTTCCGTTCCTCCTGTTGGTTCTATGCCGTTGCCAGTTCTATTACATTGTGATGAAAATAAATTGACATTTATTTTGTATTTCGTCGTTAGTCTTCCCTCAGAGACTGGAACTGGATGCTGGCTGGTTGCCTGAGTGCAGGGTTTGGGGTTGTAGTCGCAGAAGAAGAACTTGATGAAGAATATAATGTAATCAGAGTAAAGTTTTGTTGTTTGCAATTTATCTAACAAGTCAAGCATGTTAATACAATTTCTTTGCTTTACTACTTGTCATTTGATGGGTAATAGAATGGGGTCCAGATGTTCTTTGGGAAGATCAATGTCACAAGAAGAGGATAACATAAACACATAAATACCATTCTATACAGGATTTCGTTGATTTCAGCAGGGTGAGGCTTCTACAGAATACAAGAACTACGCAGAAGTCTTCTATAGGCCTCCGCAGGAGGCCTTTGGTGTTTTCTATAGAATAGAAGACCTCTGTAGAAGGCTTCTGTCGCATAGGAGATCTCCGTAGGAGCTTATATCGCATAGAAGATCTCCGTAAGAGGCTTCTGTAGAATAGAAGACGTCTGTAGGAGGGTTCTGTAGAATAGGGGGCTTCCATAGAATAAAATACCACCGTAAGAGGCTTCTACAGAATAAAGTACCTCCGTAGGAGTCTTCTATAGAATAGAAGACCTCCGTAGGAGGAGGCTTCTATAGAATAGAAGACCTCTGTAGGCGAAGGTTCCTAACGAATAGAAGACCCCCGTAGGAGGAGGCTTCTATAGAATAGAAGACCTATCTAGGAGGAGGCTTCTATAGAATAGAAGACCTCCGTAGGAGAAGCCTTCTATAGAATAGAAGACCTCCGTAGGAGGAGGCTCCTAACGAATAGAAGACCTCCGTAGGAGAAGGCTTCTATAGAAAAGAAGACCTCCGTAGGAGGAGGCTTCTATAGAATAGAAGACCTCCGTAGGAGAAGGCTTCTATAGTATAGAAGACCTCCGTAGGAGAAGGCTTCTATAGAATAGAAGACCTCCGTAGGAGGAGGCTTCTATAGAATAGAAAACCTCCGTAGGAGGAGGCTTCTATAGAATAGAAGACCTCCGTAGGAGGAGGCTTCTATAGAATAGAAGACCTCCGTAGGAGGAGGCTTCTATAGAATAGAAGACCTCCGTAGGAGGAGGCTTCTATAGAATAGAAGACCTCCGTAGGAGGAGGCTTCTATAGAATAGAAGACCTCCGTAGGAGGAGGCTTCTATAGAATAGAAAACCTCCGTAGGAGGAGGCTTCTATAGAATAGAAGACCTCCGTAGGAGGAGGCTTCTATAGAATAGAAGACCTCCGTAGGAGGAGGCTTCTATAGAATAGAAAACCTCCGTAGGAGGAGGCTTCTATAGAATAGAAGACCTCCGTAGGAGGAGGCTTCTATAGAATAGAAAACCTCCGTAGGAGGAGGCTTCTATAGAATAGAAAACCTCCGTAGGAGGAGGCTTCTATAGAATAGAAGACCTCCGTAGGAGGAGGCTTCTATAGAATAGAAAACCTCCGTAGGAGGAGGCTTCTATAGAATAGAAGACCTCCGTAGGAGGAGGCTTCTATAGAATAGAAGACCTCCGTAGGAGGAGGCTTCTATAGAATAGAAAACCTCCGTAGGAGGAGGCTTCTATAGAATAGAAGACCTCCGTAGGAGGAGGCTTCTATAGAATAGAAGACCTCCGTAGGAGGAGGCTTCTATAGAATAGAAGACCTCCGTAGGAGGAGGCTTCTATAGAATAGAAGACCTCCGTAGAAGGAGGCTTCTATAGTATAGAAGATCTCCGTAGGAGGAGGCTTCTATAGTATAGAAGATCTCCGTAGGAGGAGACTTCTATAGTATAGAAGACCTCCGTAGGAGGAGGCTTCTATAGAATAGAAGACCTCCGTAGGAGGCTTTTATAAAATATAAGACTTACGTAGGAGGCTTCTATAGAATAGACGACCTCCGTAGGTGGCTTCTACAGAATAGAAGACCTCCGTTGGATGCTTCTATAGAATAGAAGACCTCCGTTGGAGGCTTCTATAGAATAGAAAACCTCCGTTGGAGGCTTCTATAGAATAGAAGACCTCCGTTGAAGGCTTCTATAGAATAGAAGGCCTCCGTTGGAGGCTTCTATAGAATAGAAGACAGCCGTTGGAGGCTTCTATAGAATAGAATACCTCCGTTGGAGGCTTCTATAGAATAGAAGACCTCCGTAGGAGGCTTGTATAGAATAGAAGACCTCCGTAGGAGGCTTGTATAGAATAGAAGACCTCCTTAGCAGGAGGCTTCTATAGAATAGAAGACCTCCGTAGGAGGCTTCTATAGAATAGAAGACCTCCGTAGGAAGAGGCTTCTATAGAATAGAAGACCTCCGTAGGAGGAGGCTTCTATAGAATAGAAGACCGCCGTAGGAGGAGGCTTTTATAAAATAGAAGACTTCCGTAGGAGGCTTCTATAGAATAGACGACTACCGTAGGTGGCTTCTATAGAATAGAAGACCTCCGTTGGAGGCTTCTATAGAATAGAAGACCTCCGTTGGAGGCTTCTATAGAATAGAAGACCTCCGTTGGAAGCTTCTATAGAATAGAAGACCTCCGCTTCTATAGAAGACCTAGGCTTCTATACATCCGTTGGAGGCTTCTATAGAATAGAAGACCTCCGTAGGAGGCTTGTATAGAATAGAAGACCTCCGTAGGAGGCTTGTATAGAATAGAAGACCTCCGTAGGAGGCTTGTATAGAATAGAAGACCTCCGTAGGAGGCTTCTATAAAATAGAAGACCTCCGTAGGAGGCTTCTGTAGAATAGAAGACCTCCGTAGGAGGCTTGTATAGAATAGACGACCTCCGTAGGTGGTTTCTATAGAATAGAAGACCTCCGTTGGAGGCTTCTATAGAATAGAAGACCTCCGTAGGAGGAGGCTTGTATAGAATAGAAGACCTCCGTAGGAGGAGGCTTGTATAGAATAGAAGACCTCCGTAGGAGGACGCTTCTATAGAATAGAAGACCGCCGTAGGAGTAGGCTTCTATAGAATGGAAGACCTCCGTAGGTAGGAGGCTTCTATAGAATAGAAGACCTCCGTAGGAGGAGGCTTCTATAGAATAGAAGACCTCCGTAGGAGGAGGCTTCTATAGAATAGAAGACCTCCGTAGGAGGAGGCTTCTATAGAATAGAAGACCTCCGTAGGAGGAGGCTTCTATAGAATAGAAGACCTCCGTAGGAGGAGGCTTCTATAGAATAGAAGACCTCCGTAGGAGGAGCCTTCTATAGAATAGAAAACCTCCGTAGGAGGAGCCTTCTATAGAATAGAAGACCTCCGTAGGAAGAGGCTTCTATAGAACAGAAGACCTCCGTAGGAGGAGGCTTCTATAGAATAGAAGACCTCCGTAGGAGGAGGCTTCTATAGAATAGAAAACCTCCTTAGCCTCCTCTATAGAATAGAAAACCTCCGTAGGAGGCTTCTATAGAATAGAAGACCTCCGTACGAGACTTCTATAGAATAGAAGACCTCCGTACGTGGCTTCTATAGAATAGAAAATCTCCGTACGAGGCTTCTATAGAATTGAAGACCTCCGTAGAAGGAGGCTTCTGTAGAATAGAAGACCTCCGTAGGAGGCTTCTATAGAATAGAAGACCTCCGTAGAAGGAGGCTTCTATAGAATAGAAGACCTCCGTAGAAGGAGGCTTCTATAGAATAGAAGACCTCCGTAGGAGGAGGCTTCTATAGAATAGAAGACCTCCGTAGGAGGAGGCTTCTATAGAATAGAAGACCTCCGTAGGAGGAGGCTTCTATAGAATAGAAGACCTCCGTAGGAGGAGGCTTCTATAGAATAGAAGACCTCCGTAGGAGGAGGCTTCTATAGAATAGAAGACCTCCGTAGGAGGAGGCTTCTATAGAATAGAAGACCTCCGTAGGAGGAGGCTTCTATAGAATAGAAGACCTCCGTAGGAGGAGGCTTCTATAGAATAGAAGATCTCCGTAGGACGAGGCTTAAGTGTAGGTGTAAGTTTCTATAGAATAGAAAACTTCCGCAGGACTATAGAACCTCCGCAAGATACTTCTACAGAATAGAAGAGCTCCATATAAAGCTTTTATAAAATAGAAGATCTCCGCAGATGGTTTATATATAATAGAGGCTCTGGAGGCTGAGAGAAAATCTGATGGCCTTCTTTGAAAAGACGTCATTGTCTTCAACGAGAAGGTTTCAGTCTTCTCCATGAGAAGACTTCGAGGACTTCTTTGAGAAGGCGAGGATTCCCGATCTTCTTTTATAAGATCTCATGATCTTCTATTAGAAGACCTCACGGTCTTCTATGAGAAGTTCCATTGTATTCAATGATAAGAGCTCAGGTTCTTCTGTTGTCCCCTATGGGAAAACCTGATAGTTTTCTTTGAGTGGACCTTCTTCTTCTATGTGAAGACATAGTGTTCTTCAGTGAGAATACCTCATGGTCTTCTGAAAAGAAAATCTGATAGCCTTCTTTAAAATACCACATGGTTTCTATGAGAAAACCTCATTGTCTTCTATCAGAACTCTTCATGGTCGTCTGTAGGAACATCTAGTATTCATCCTTTCATAAACCTCATGGTGAGATGACCTCAAGGTTATCTATGAGAAGACAGAATGGTCTTCAATGAAAAGGTCTTTTTGTCTTCTACCACATGGTCTTCTATGAGAAAACTTTATGGTATTTTATGAGAAGAGCTCATGGTCACCTTGGAGAGGCCTTCTGGATAATGTATTTATGGTCCTCTATGAGAAAACCTCATGGCCTGCTTTGATTAAACCTCATGCTTGTCTATGAGAAGAGATTATGGTCTTCTGTGAGAAGTCCTCATGATCATCTACGTGAAGACATCGCGGCCTCTTAGGAGAAGTCTTGTTGATTTTCAATTGAAATACACCATGGTCTTCTATAAGAGGACCTCATAGTCTTCTCTGAGAAAACCTCATGGCCTTCTACGGGAGAACCTCATGGTCTTCTATGAGAAGACTTTGTGGACTTCTATGAGAAGTCTTCATGTTCTTTTCTTTACGAAGACCTCATGGTTCTCTATGAGAAATACTTATGTCTTCTTTGAGAAAAATGCATGGTCTTCTATGAGGAGATAACGGTCTTTTGGGAGAAAATCTCCGGGTTTTCTTTGCGAAGACTTTATGGGCCGCTCATAGTCTCCTTTGAGAAGACATCAATCAAGGTCAACTTTGAAAAGACCTCATGGACTTGTTTGAGAAGACTCCGTGGTTTCTATAAGACATCATGGTCGCCTACAAGAGGCCATGTTCTTTCATAAGAAGTCCTTATGTTCTTCTATGAGAATCTCTCATATAAAATTCGCTCTTTAACACCCACCTTAATGTCCATTCTATTCAAATTTACCATTCTAATCTATTCAATAACATCCTATTGGGAGTCTATATCAATCTATTGAACGACCAGTGGCTAGCATATATAGACAGACAAACAGATGCAGGAGGAGAGACAGACAATTGGACAGGTTGTTACGAATTGAAATATGCAAATATTTTCCTGGGGATATTAGTGATATATTTGGTCGGGTGGCTGGGAGAATAACATGGCAATGAAAAAAAAACTCGAATAAATCTGTAATATTTTTTTTTGCATCCAAGCTGTCATTTATGCTTTTTCGTATTCAGTTATTCACTTATTTATGTAACGCACAAGGATATCAATCATATGAAATTGATAACCAGTGGATTAACATAATTGTTTGTTGAATAATGTTAGGGGCTGGGGCTGAGGTCAGATGTGAGCGATTTAGTTGGAAAGAATGACAGTTAATGTTATGGAATAAACAGAAAAAATTAGGTGGGGGCTTTATGCTTTAATATTAGATCAGGGTGACGTATAACTAATATTAATTGTCGTATATTGAAGCGTATGGAAAATATTTCTTAGGCGTATGATAAATATTAATTTTGAGGGCATATGTGTGATATTGATTTTGCTCACTTTATTGTCGTTTCTAAAGTTGTAATTTTCCATGAAAATGAGGGACTAGGCACACGACATCCCATGCAGTTTTTACGGCCAAGCAATCTATCTCACAATTTTTTTCAGTTAAAAATAATCAATAAAATTTTAATGAAGAAATAAAAAGGAAAGAAGTTTCAGACAAAGGTAGCCACAGTTAAAACCCATTTTAATAAGCCTTGGCTGAGACTTCCATTAAAAACCTTAACCTCCTCCACAATTGAATTAACCTGAAAAGTGTGCAGACTGTATTTTATTACCCTCCAGTCTCGGTTAATAACACAAACACCACCCTCCCCCCAAAATGGCTACTAGCTGTTGATAATTAGCATAAGAAATTTAAGCGTTTTTCTCTCACTTTTAATGAGAAATTTTATTAGTGAAGGGTTTTCCATATTTCATCTACCAAGTTCTTTTTTTTGTTAAGCTTTGTTTTGATGAAAACCCTGCGGCAACATTTTAAGATGAGTTAATCATGGCAAATTACGTGGTTAACGAAAGTGGGAAAGGAGAAACGTTGTAAAATACGAAATGAAATATAATAAAGAAAAGTAAAATCACAGCATGAAAGGCTATCAAATGCGTTCAGAATGGCACAATAAATTTAAACAGGATTGTAATAAAATTTTTTAATTAAAAATTTAATTCAATTTTTGGTTGCTACTAAAAATGGTAAATTTTTTATAATGATTTTCTCACCCACAAAATATTAAAATTATTAATAAAGAAATAAGAAATATAAGAAAATAAATAAGTACGATATATATTCAGCAAAGAACTATAGAAGCACCATTTCTTTCAGAAAGGGACTATAGAAGCACCATTTCTTTCAGAAAGGGACTATAGAAGCACCATTTCTTTCAGAAAGGGACTATAGAAGCACCCTTTCTTTCAGAAAGGGACTATAGAAGCACCCTTTCTTTCAGAAAGGGACTATAGAAGCACCCTTTCTTTCAGAAAGGGACTATAGAAGCACCCGTTCTTTCTGAAAGGGACTATAGAAGCACCCTTTCTTTCAGAAAGGGACTATAGAAGCACCCTTTTTTTCAGAAAGGGACTATAGAAGCACCCTTTCTTTCAGAAAGGGACTATAGAAGCACCCTTTCTTTCAGAGAGGGACTATAGAAGCACCCTTTCTTTCAGAAAGGGACTATAGAAGCACCCCTTCTTTTAGAAAGGGACTACAGAAGCACCCTTTCTTTTAGAAAGGGACTATAGAAGCACCCTTTCTTTCAGAAAGGGACTATAGAAGCACCCTTTCTTTCAGAAAGAGACTATAGAAGCACCCTTTCTTTCAGAAAGAGACTATAGAAGCACCCTTTCTTTCAGAAAGGGACTATAGAAGCACCCTTTCTTTTAGAAAGGGACTACAGAAGCACCCTTTCTTTTAGAAAGGGACTACAGAAGCACCCTTTCTTTTAGAAAGGGACTACAGAAGCACCCTTTCTTTCAGAAAGAGACTATAGAAGCACCCTTTCTTTCAGAAAGGGACTAGAGAAGCACCCTTTCTTTCAGAAAGGGACTATAGAAGCACCCTTTCTTTCAGAAAGGGACTATAGAAGCACCCTTTCTTTCAGAAAGGCACTACAGAAGCACCCTTTCTTTCAGAAAGGCACTAAAGAAGCACCCTTTCTTTTAGAAAGGGACTATAGAAGCATACTTTCTTTTAGAAAGGGACTATAGAAGCACCCTTTCTTTCAGAAAGGGACTATAGAAGCACCCTTTCTTTCAGAAGGGGACTATAGAAGCACCCTTTCTTTTAGAAAGGGACTACAGAAGCACCCTTTCTTTTAGAAAGAGACTATAGAAGCACCCTTTCTTTCAGAAAGGGACTATAGAAGCACCCTTTCTTTCAGAAAGAGACTATAGAAGCACCCTTTCTTTCAGAAAGAGACTATAGAAGCACCCTTTCTTTCAGAAAGGGACTATAGAAGCACCCTTTCTTTTAGAAAGGGACTACAGAAGCACCCTTTCTTTTAGAAAGGGACTATAGAAGCACCCCCTCTTTCAGAAAGAGACTATAGAAGCATCCTCTATTTTATTAGGGGTCTATAAAACTATAGAAGCACCCTTTCTTTCATAAAAGGTCTATATACGTGAGGACAACAGTTATACGCAAGGGGTCATCACGAAAGTAATTTTATATCCAAAATAAATTCCTGAGACATAAAACAACAGAATCTTTATCCTGTGTTCATTTCTTTTCTTTTTTGCCCACTGTAACCTCCTTTTTCCTTCGCAGTCAATACCCAACTTTTCTGGAATTTTTTTCAAAACTATTTCGCATTTTTTCGTTCTCCATGTAATATAGTAACTACGAATGCAGCAGGAGAAAAAATACCTCTGTAACTTTCATGGCCACTCATATTTCTCTCTGAAAACATTTACAGAACTACAAGTGTTCCGAAACAAAACAACTAACAAAGTTTTGCATTTCTAGTTCTCGGGATTGGATTTTCGCGTAAAGCCTGACATGACGTTGCCATGTTCGAGAAGATGAGATGAGGTAAGATACTATGCAGCGATGGGTTACGTTGTGCAGCAGATGTTATGCAAATGGTGACCTTCGTTGGGTGAATGGATGAGTTTATGTTTAGGGTCTTCGCAAAGTGAAATAGCGAAAACAGAAAAACAATTTTTGTTAAACAACAATCGTTTTTTTGTGAAGTTACTTCGTAAAGCAAGGCAATGAACAGAAAATTTACTTGTAGGTGAAAAGGAATGTTAGGGAATTTTGTAAAGGGTTTTAGGAATAGGATAATAAATATAAGTCAGGAAAGTATATACATCAAACGGATACCTACATGGATTTTGGAAAGATCTTCATAAGGTCTGCCTTCCTATGCGCCTTCTGGCCCTCTACAAAAGAACAAAATGTCTATTGGACAGATATAAGAAGACCTATTGGTCTTCTATAAGAAAAATAGCCTAAAAAGCGTTTGGTATAAAATGGGGATACTTTCTGGCCTTCTATGAAACCTAATGGCTTTCTTTGAGAGTACCTTACTTACTTACTTACTTAGCTGGCCCATTACAGAACATTTGTTCTATAGGCCGAACTAAGAAGAGATCTCCATTCCTCTCTATTTGTTGCTTTGCACACTGGAATACCGCGCCTTGTCATCTCATCATCCACTTGTTTGCGCCATCTATTCCTTGGCCTGCCAATTCTGCGTGCACCGCCATGTGGCATGTATTCATACGCCTTTTTAGCGGGTTCATCATCGCTCATTCTTATGATATGGCCTAGCCAACGCAATCGCTGCATCTCGGTACGTTTAACAATATTCATGTCGTTGTATAGCAGATACAGCTCGTGGTTCATGCGACGTCGATATTCACCGTCAACGCAGATTGGTCCATAGATCTTTCGAAGAATTTTTCTCTCAAACACACCAAGCACTGCCATGTCTGCTTGCGCGAGTACCCAGGCTTCGGAGCCATACATCAGCACGGGTAGTATCAGTGTTTTGTAGAGCGTTATTTTTGTTTGACGAGATGTGGCTTTGTTTTTAAACTGCTTACTTAATCCAAAGTAGCATCTGTTGGCCAATACAATTCTTCTTTTTATTTCACAACTGATGTCGTTTGTTGTGTTGACGGAGGTGCCGAGGTAGACGAAGTCTTTTACTACCTCAATATTATAGGAACCAACTTCCACAGTCGGTCCGAGCTCAATGGACGCATTGCGCGTCGACACCATCAACTTGGTCTTCTCACCGTTTACCGCCAGACCCACTTTAGCAGATTCTCCTTCGACCTTTATAAAGGTATCAGTTACTTCTTTTACTGATCGACCCATGATGTCTATATCATCAGCATAAGCAAGTAACATGTGACTGTTGGTGTAGATTGTGCCACTTCTTTTGACGTTTGCCTCTCGTATAACCTTTTCTAGCAGGATGTTGAAGAGGTCACACGAAAGGCTGTCTCCTTGTCTGAAACCTCTTTTGGTATCAAACTCTTCGGAGAGGTTCTTTCCTATTTTAACTGAGGACCTCGTGTCAGTTAAAGTCATTTTACAAAGCCGGATGAGCTTTGCGGGAATACCAAATTCAGACATGGCTTGGAATACCTTTGAGCGCAGCGGACTGTCGAAGGCTGCTTTATAATCGACAAAAAGGTGGTAGGTGTCGATCTGCATCTCTTGGGTCTTCTCCAGGATTTGCCGCAGGGTAAATATCTGGTCAATGGTGGACTTGCCAGGTCTAAAGCCGCATTGGTATGGTCCAATAATCTCGTTGACCATTGGCTTTAGTCGTTCGCACAATATCCCTGACACGATCTTGTAGGCAATAGGGAGTAGACTTATGCCCCTATAGTTAGAGCATACAGTCTTATCTCCCTTCCTGTGGACGGGGCACAGGATACTCAGGTTCCAATCGTCGGGTACTCGTTCTTCCTGCCAGATGGTGCTAACTAGCTGATGAATACACCTTATCAGCGTGTCGCCTCCGGTTTTGAACAGCTCGGCTGGTAAGCCATCGGCCCCTGCTGCCTTATTATTCTTCAGCCGATTTATTGCTGTCTTTACCTCATCTTGGCTGGGCGGTATACATTCAATACCATCTTCTGGGATTGGGACTGTGGTATCTTCGTCGTCTTCGCTGCTATTGGATACCAACAGATTTGAAAAATGTTCTTTCCATATCCTGAGTACACTATCTGTATCAGTTACCAAATTACCTTGCTGGTCTCTACAGGAGGATGTGCCTGTACCAAAGCCATCAGTTTGATGCTTGACTCTTTGGTAGAATTTTCGGACTTCATTCTGGCTCCTGTACATCTCGATTTTTTCACACTCCCGCTTTTCCATCTCTCTCTTTTTCCTGCGGAAAAGACGTTTCTCCTCTCTCCTTTTCTCCCTGTATCTCTCTCGTGCGCTACGCGTTGCTACGGATTGTAAAGTAGCCTTATATGCCGCATTTTTCTCTTCGGTGGCAGCACGACACTCCTCATCATACCATGGATTCCTTGGTGGAGGTCTCTGGTATCCAAGTATGGATTTTGCGGCTGTTTGCATGGAGTGGGCAATGCTTTGCCATTGCGCTGATATGTTATCGGGATGAGGAGGGCTTTGATTAAGCAATTGGGCTAGTTGAGTGGAATATGCTGTGGCTATCTGTTGTGATTGCAGCTTACCGACGTCTAACTTTCGTGTTGTGTCTGTTCGTACTTTGTTTGCTACGTTCAAGCGGGTGCGTACCTTTGCTGCAACAAGGTAGTGGTCCGAATCAATGTTTGCGCCTCGGAACGATCGTACATCCAACACGCTCGATGAATGTCTTCCATCTATCACAACATGATCAATTTGGTTTCTTGTTTTCTGATCTGGAGACAGCCAGGTGCCCTTATGAATATCGAGATGATTAAATCTGGTACTGCTAACTACCATGTTTTTTGCAGCTGCAAAGTCTATCAGTCTCATACCATTGTCAGATGTTTCACTGTGGAGACTGAATTTCCCGACTGTTGGGCCAAAGATATTCTCCTTTCCAATTTTGGCATTAAAATCGCCTAGAATGATTTTAATGTCATGGGCAGGGCAACGGTCATATGTTTCTTCTAAGCGCTCGTAAAATATATCTTTGGTCTGTTCATCCTTTTCTTCAGTGGGAGCATGAGCGCAGATAAAGCTGATGTTGAAGAATTTAGCTTTTATTCGAATTGCAGCAAGTCTTTCATTCACTGGAGTGAAGCTGGATACAAGATGTTTTAGTCTCCGACTAACTACGAATCCACAACCAAACTCATGCTTTACGTCATGGCAGCTATAATACAGTGCGTCACCTTTAGGTGTTGTTGTGACGCCTTTCCCAATCCATCGTATTTCCTGTATGGCAGTAATATCGGTCTTGTACTTTTCAAGTACGTCTGCCAATGCGAAGACTGCACCTTCTCTATAAAGAGTGCGAACATTCCAGGTGCAGATTCGCAGATCATGGTCCTTAAAACGTTTGCGGGGTTCGTCAACTTTAGAGGGGTTTGTTTTTCTTTTCTTTCGTTTTTTCATAATAGGCTGTTTTTTCTAGGGGAGGGTTACTAACCCGACGCCCAAACCCAAGTTTTTAACGTTCTTATGGGTGAACGCGCGGCACATGTTAGCTCACTACCTTTAACGGGTGTTAAAGGCAGTTCCCCAGGTGACACCACGGGGAGGTCAGTGTCCACTTGGGATGAAAGAGGGACCAAGATAAATCCTGGGCTTTGCCATGTTAAAACCGGTCAGGACCGTTCCTTGGTATCTTCCATCCCCTACGTCACCTATTTGGCTTAAATGAGAAGTCCTACTGGCATTCTTGCCTTTAAAACATACAGGCCTTCAATATGATGACACATTGGCTTTCAATAAGAATACCTACTTCTTCTCCATAGGCGTGGATTTTTATAGAATATTTTCCCAAGCTTCTCCATAGGCGTGGATTTTTAAAGAATTTTTTTCCAAGCTTATCCATAGGCGTGGATTTTAAAAGAATATTTTTAGAAGCTTCTCCATAGGCGTGGATTTTAAAAGAATATTTTTCCAAGCTTCTCCATAGGCGTGGATTTTAAAAGAATATTTTTAGAAGCTTCTCCATATGCGTGGATTTTAAAAGAATATTTTTAGAAGCTTCTCCATAGGCGTGGATTTTAAAAGAATATTTTTAGAAGCTTCTCCATAGGCGTGGATTTTAAAAGAATATTTTTAGAAGTTTCTCCATAGGCGTGGATTTTAAAAGAATATTTTTAGAAGCTTCTCCATAGGCGTGGATTTTAAAAGAATATTTTTAGAAGCTTCTCCATAGGCGTGGATTTTAAAAGAATATTTTTAGAAGCTTCTCCATAGGCGTGGATTTTAAAAGAATATTTTTAGAAGCTTCTCCATAGGCGTGGATTTTAAAAGAATATTTTTAGAAGCTTCTCCATAGGCGTGGATTTTAAAAGAATATTTTTAGAAGCTTCTCCATAGGCGTGGATTTTAAAAGAATATTTTTAGAAGCTTCTCCATAGGCGTGGATTTTAAAAGAATATTTTTAGAAGCTTCTCCATAGGCGTGGATTTTAAAAGAATATTTTTAGAAGCTTCTCCATAGGCGTGGATTTTAAAAGAATATTTTTAGAAGCTTCTCCATAGGCGTGGATTTTAAAAGAATATTTTTAGAAGCTTCTCCATAGGCGTGGATTTTAAAAGAATATTTTTAGAAGCTTCTCCATAGGCGTGGATTTTAAAAGAATATTTTTAGAAGCTTCTCCATAGGCGTGGATTTTAAAAGAATATTTTTAGAAGCTTCTCCATAGGCGTGGATTTTAAAAGAATATTTTTAGAAGCTTCTCCATAGGCGTGGATTTTAAAAGAATATTTTTAGAAGCTTCTCCATAGGCGTGGATTTTAAAAGAATATTTTTAGAAGCTTCTCCATAGGCGTGGATTTTAAAAGAATATTTTTAGAAGCTTCTCCATAGGCGTGGATTTTAAAAGAATATTTTTAGAAGCTTCTCCATAGGCGTGGATTTTAAAAGAATATTTTTAGAAGCTTCTCCATAGGCGTGGATTTTAAAAGGATATTTTTAGAAGCTTCTCCATAGGCGTGGATTTTAAAAGAATATTTTTAGAAGCTTCTCCATAGGCGTGGATTTTAAAAGAATATTTTTAGAAGCTTCTCCATAGGCGTGGATTTTAAAAGAATATTTTTAGAAGCTTCTCCATAGGCGTGGATTTTAAAAGAATATTTTTAGAGGCTTCTCCATAGGCGTGGATTTTAAAAGAATATTTTTAGAAGCTTCTCCATAGGCGTTGATTTTAAAAGAATATTTTTAGAAGCTTCTCCATAGGCGTGGATTTTAAAAGAATATTTTTAGAAGCTTCTCCATAGGCGTGGATTTTAAAAGAATATTTTTAGAAGCTTCTCCATAGGCGTGGATTTTAAAAGAATATTTTTAGAAGCTTCTCCATAGGCGTGGATTTTAAAAGAATATTTTTAGAAGCTTCTCCATAGGCGTGGATTTTAAAAGAATATTTTTAGAAGCTTCTCCATAGGCGTGGATTTTAAAAGAATATTTTTAGAAGCTTCTCCATAGGCGTGGATTTTAAAAGAATATTTTTAGAAGCTTCTCCATAGGCGTGGATTTTAAAAGAATATTTTTAGAAGCTTCTCCATAGGCGTGGATTTTAAAAGAATATTTTTAGAAGCTTCTCCATAGGCGTGGATTTTAAAAGAATATTTTTAGAAGCTTCTCCATAGGCGTGGATTTTAAAAGAATATTTTTAGAAGCTTCTCCATAGGCGTGGATTTTAAAAGAATATTTTTCCAAGCTTCTCCATAGGCGTGGATTTTAAAAGAATATTTTTCCAAGCTTCTCCATAGGCGTGGATTTTAAAAGAATATTTTTCCAAGCTTCTCCATAGGCGTGGATTTTAAAAGAATATTTTTCCAAGCTTCTCCATAGGCGTGGATTTTAAAAGAATATTTTTCCAAGCTTCTCCATAGGCGTGGATTTTAAAAGAATATTTTTCCAAGCTTCTCCATAGGCGTGGATTTTAAAAGAATATTTTTCCAAGCTTCTCCATAGGCGTGGATTTTAAAAGAATATTTTTCCAAGCTTCTCCATAGGCGTGGATTTTAAAAGAATATTTTTCCAAGCTTCTCCATAGGCGTGGATTTTAAAAGAATATTTTTCCAAGCTTCTCCATAGGCGTGGATTTTAAAAGAATATTTTTCCAAGCTTCTCCATAGGCGTGGATTTTAAAAGAATATTTTTCCAAGCTTCTCCATAGGCGTGGATTTTAAAAGAATATTTTTCCAAGCTTCTCCATAGGCGTGGATTTTAAAAGAATATTTTTCCAAGCTTCTCCATAGGCGTGGATTTTAAAAGAATATTTTTCCAAGCTTCTCCATAGGCGTGGATTTTAAAAGAATATTTTTCCAAGCTTCTCCATAGGCGTGGATTTTAAAAGAATATTTTTCCAAGCTTCTCCATAGGCGTGGATTTTAAAAGAATATTTTTCCAAGCTTCTCCATAGGCGTGGATTTTAAAAGAATATTTTTCCAAGCTTCTCCATAGGCGTGGATTTTAAAAGAATATTTTTCCAAGCTTCTCCATAGGCGTGGATTTTAAAAGAATATTTTTCCAAGCTTCTCCATAGGCGTGGATTTTAAAAGAATATTTTTCCAAGCTTCTCCATAGGCGTGGATTTTAAAAGAATATTTTTCCAAGCTTCTCCATAGGCGTGGATTTTAAAAGAATATTTTTCCAAGCTTCTCCATAGGCGTGGATTTTAAAAGAATATTTTTCCAAGCTTCTCCATAGGCGTGGATTTTAAAAGAATATTTTTCCAAGCTTCTCCATAGGCGTGGATTTTAAAAGAATATTTTTCCAAGCTTCTCCATAGGCGTGGATTTTAAAAGAATATTTTTCCAAGCTTCTCCATAGGCGTGGATTTTAAAAGAATATTTTTCCAAGCTTCTCCATAGGCGTGGATTTTAAAAGAATATTTTTCCAAGCTTCTCCATAGGCGTGGATTTTAAAAGAATATTTTTCCAAGCTTCTCCATAGGCGTGGATTTTAAAAGAATATTTTTCCAAGCTTCTCCATAGGCGTGGATTTTAAAAGAATATTTTTCCAAGCTTCTCCATAGGCGTGGATTTTAAAAGAATATTTTTCCAAGCTTCTCCATAGGCGTGGATTTTAAAAGAATATTTTTCCAAGCTTCTCCATAGGCGTGGATTTTAAAAGAATATTTTTCCAAGCTTCTCCATAGGCGTGGATTTTAAAAGAATATTTTTCCAAGCTTCTCCATAGGCGTGGATTTTAAAAGAATATTTTTCCAAGCTTCTCCATAGGCGTGGATTTTAAAAGAATATTTTTCCAAGCTTCTCCATAGGCGTGGATTTTAAAAGAATATTTTTCCAAGCTTCTCCATAGGCGTGGATTTTAAAAGAATATTTTTCCAAGCTTCTCCATAGGCGTGGATTTTAAAAGAATATTTTTCCAAGCTTCTCCATAGGCGTGGATTTTAAAAGAATATTTTTCCAAGCTTCTCCATAGGCGTGGATTTTAAAAGAATATTTTTCCAAGCTTCTCCATAGGCGTGGATTTTAAAAGAATATTTTTCCAAGCTTCTCCATAGGCGTGGATTTTAAAAGAATATTTTTCCAAGCTTCTCCATAGGCGTGGATTTTAAAAGAATATTTTTCCAAGCTTCTCCATAGGCGTGGATTTTAAAAGAATATTTTTCCAAGCTTCTCCATAGGCGTGGATTTTAAAAGAATATTTTTCCAAGCTTCTCCATAGGCGTGGATTTTAAAAGAATATTTTTCCAAGCTTCTCCATAGGCGTGGATTTTAAAAGAATATTTTTCCAAGCTTCTCCATAGGCGTGGATTTTAAAAGAATATTTTTCCAAGCTTCTCCATAGGCGTGGATTTTAAAAGAATATTTTTCCAAGCTTCTCCATAGGCGTGGATTTTAAAAGAATATTTTTCCAAGCTTCTCCATAGGCGTGGATTTTAAAAGAATATTTTTCCAAGCTTCTCCATAGGCGTGGATTTTAAAAGAATATTTTTCCAAGCTTCTCCATAGGCGTGGATTTTAAAAGAATATTTTTCCAAGCTTCTCCATAGGCGTGGATTTTAAAAGAATATTTTTCCAAGCTTCTCCATAGGCGTGGATTTTAAAAGAATATTTTTCCAAGCTTCTCCATAGGCGTGGATTTTAAAAGAATATTTTTCCAAGCTTCTCCATAGGCGTGGATTTTAAAAGAATATTTTTCCAAGCTTCTCCATAGGCGTGGATTTTAAAAGAATATTTTTCCAAGCTTCTCCATAGGCGTGGATTTTAAAAGAATATTTTTCCAAGCTTCTCCATAGGCGTGGATTTTAAAAGAATATTTTTCCAAGCTTCTCCATAGGCGTGGATTTTAAAAGAATATTTTTCCAAGCTTCTCCATAGGCGTGGATTTTAAAAGAATATTTTTCCAAGCTTCTCCATAGGCGTGGATTTTAAAAGAATATTTTTCCAAGCTTCTCCATAGGCGTGGATTTTAAAAGAATATTTTTCCAAGCTTCTCCATAGGCGTGGATTTTAAAAGAATATTTTTCCAAGCTTCTCCATAGGCGTGGATTTTAAAAGAATATTTTTCCAAGCTTCTCCATAGGCGTGGATTTTAAAAGAATATTTTTCCAAGCTTCTCCATAGGCGTGGATTTTAAAAGAATATTTTTCCAAGCTTCTCCATAGGCGTGGATTTTAAAAGAATATTTTTCCAAGCTTCTCCATAGGCGTGGATTTTAAAAGAATATTTTTCCAAGCTTCTCCATAGGCGTGGATTTTAAAAGAATATTTTTCCAAGCTTCTCCATAGGCGTGGATTTTAAAAGAATATTTTTCCAAGCTTCTCCATAGGCGTGGATTTTAAAAGAATATTTTTCCAAGCTTCTCCATAGGCGTGGATTTTAAAAGAATATTTTTCCAAGCTTCTCCATAGGCGTGGATTTTAAAAGAATATTTTTCCAAGCTTCTCCATAGGCGTGGATTTTAAAAGAATATTTTTCCAAGCTTCTCCATAGGCGTGGATTTTAAAAGAATATTTTTCCAAGCTTCTCCATAGGCGTGGATTTTAAAAGAATATTTTTCCAAGCTTCTCCATAGGCGTGGATTTTAAAAGAATATTTTTCCAAGCTTCTCCATAGGCGTGGATTTTAAAAGAATATTTTTCCAAGCTTCTCCATAGGCGTGGATTTGGATTTTCCAAGCGTCCCCAAAAGAGTTGATTTTTTAAAGATTATTTTTCCAAGCGACCCAAAAAGAGTGAAGACTTTATGGCATACCATGAGACGGTCTTCCATTAGAATATATCCAGGCTTCTGGCTTTCTATGAGAAAACCTTCTATGGAAATACCTACTGGCTTTTTTTCCTTAAGAAGAATTAATGGAACGACTAAAGGCTTTCCAGGAAAACGGCGACTGGCCTTCAACGAGAAGGTATACTGACAAGAAGGCGACCTTATGGACTTCTGTAAGAAGACCAACTGGACTTAGAAGCCACTTACTTTTTATAAAAACATTACTGACCTTCTATAAGAACACCTACTGATCTTTGGTAAGAAAACGGTTTGGACTTCTGTAAGAAGACCACAGACCTTTGTGAGAATGCTTTCTGTGGGGAATCTAAAAGTCTTTGAGCTTATTATGGTTGATTTCTCATACTTCCACTAAGAGGGTCCAACAAATACTTTAGAGAATGAAATGGACATCGTGGTCGTATGAGTATCAACACTAGTTATACGCTCCAATGTACCTTGTAAGCAATTTGCATTCTAAGATTATCCATCTGTTCTTACCATAGACGACATTTTCTAGAAGACATCATAGACTCCCTATAGATGCACGGTTGATTTTCTCATATAATGTGGAACAGCCTCTCATAGATGGTCGCCGGGTTTCCGTAGTTCCATAACAATCGCTTGGTCTAGAGATGGTGAAGTTGTTATTATTCAGTAATAGCTATGACGACCAACTTCAAAATGGTATTGAATGTATACCGCACGGTCAGAACGAATTCAAGAAAGCATGCAGTAACCCGACTGAAGAATAATAAGTCTTGAGGAGCCTGTGGGTTGACTGTTTCAAACCAGAGGCGACACAATGAGCCTGTGGGTTGACTGTTTCAAACCAGAGGCGACACAATGATAATATGTATGCATCATTTGGACATTTGGGAGAGTAGAAGTATAAGCGAAGATTGGAACTTGATCATACAACGTTCCTTCCTCAAAAAATGTGCTAGGACTCTATGTCCTCCCCATCGCATATAAAATCATATCCAGAATTCTGTGTGACTAACTAAAGTCTAGGGTCAATAAAATAATTTGGATATAATAATGCGGCTTTGGACCTTAAAAACCCACCATAGATAGCGATCTTTAACTTATGGCAAATTCTGCAGAAGACCGAAAAGAAGCATTTCGATATTTACAATAATTTTGTCGAACTTGTTCTTCCTTTGACAGTCCTTTACACTAAAAGATATTGAAAGGCATATGAGAATTTTGTATTCCCTCAAAGCTCATACATGCTTCATTGTTATTGACTTATTTGATTTAGATTCAATGAAGAACATATTTCTTTTTCTCAGTTCTTCTTAACAATTGACATCAATCTTGATATAAGTTCCACTTGTCGCAATCACTACTACCACACATTTTGGGTGTTATTTTCGCACTCAATTGTTATTGAGACCAATTCAAAGAAAAAACAAGACAAACAGCCCATACACTTAATTAAGGGTTGGTTGTCAAGGGCCATTCTTACTTAGGCTGAAATACTTTTTTATTAACTGCGATCAGATCAATGTGTAAAGAAATATTTCATAATGCCTACAATTGCTTATCTAACGCCCACGTTTGCAGATTACTTTCGTTTCTCCATCTTATCAACCAAGAGAATTTTTCCGTTTTTTTTTTGGAAAATTGATTTATTTTCTTATGTTACATTCTGCCTGCCTTAAGCTCAAGTATACATGTAGTTCCCCTTTGTGATTTTTAGGCCAACACAGTTATGATGACCATCAGTCGACTGATGATGATGATGACGACGATGTCGACCATCCATACCCATGTCGTTATGACATTCTTCATGAGTTTTTATCCATAGCTTAGTAAGTTTACTGTCATTGGCCTATCATATGACAGTCTGAAAGTTCTTCAAATCTAATGTTGTTGATGTTCAGGCTTGGCTTTTTTGTCAGTTGCAACAATTTGTTGGTTTCCTTGTTATCTCTCGAATTGAAGTGCGTTCAACATCGTATGACCGGCATGGCCACTCAACAATAACTGGGCAAATATGCAACGATATATTCGCATAAAGTTTGTTACATCATTGTTGAGATGAGGAAGAGGGATCAGAAAGGGCCAAACTCCAAACAATGTGGCCATCTATAGAAATATCATGTGGCCTTCTATCGGAAGACCAATTGGTCTAGACCAAGTGGTTTTCGATAGGGAGACCAAGTGGTTTTCGATAGGGAGACCAAATGGTCTTCGAAAGGGAGACCAAGAAGTCTTCTAAATGATCACGAAATCTTTTATAGGAAGACAAACAGTTTTCTGTAGGACGACCAAGTGGTTTTCTGTGGGTGGACCAATTGGAAAAATCAAACGGTCTGGGTCTAAAAAAGGACCCTTTCTTTAGTAAGGGTATATGAAAGGATGTCTAAAAGAACCCTTTTCTAGTTCTATAGAAACGCCATTTCTTTCGAAAAAGTGATATAGAAGCACCCTTTCTTTCAGAAAGGCGCCCTTTCTTTTAAAGAATATTTTTTCCACGTGGATTTTTTAAAGAAAACTATTTAAGGATGTGGATTTTTTAAAGAAAACAATTTAAGGATGTGGATTTTGTAAAAAAATATTTTTTAAGGAATTTTGTTTTAATATAGGGTGTTTTTTAAGCCCGATAGAACTTGAAATTGTAAAAAATAACACAAAAAATTAAATTGTAATCAATTTTTTTTTATTCGAAAGATCAATACGTGACATTAACATTTGAAAATGATTTCGGGCATATGGGCACCGCGGCTGTTCTTGACGAAGTGCATTCTGGACGTCCAATTTTTGGCCACTTTTTCGTGCACTGCTGGCCGTATGTCACGAATAACACGAACAATGCTGGCCTCCAAGGCATCAATTGTTGTTGGTTTATCAGCATAAACCAGTGACTTCACGTAGCCCCACAGGAAATAATCGAGAGGTGTCAAATCGCACGACCTTGGAGGCCAATTGACAGGTCCACTTCTCGAAATCAACTTATCGCCAAATTTTGATTTCAATAAGTCGATGGTTGCGTTCGCCGTATGGCACGTAGCGCCATCCTGTTGAAACCACATCTCCTCCGGATCAATGTCATCCATATTTTCAAACAAAAAATCATTGATCATGGTGCGGTAACGATCTCCATTGACCGTAACGCGAGCTCCGGCCTCATTTTTGAAGAAATAAGGTAATGGATGTAATGGAGTCTGTAGGGTCTTTTGTGGATTGGTCTCACTCCATATGCGGCAATTTAGCTTATTAACAAACCCGTTAAGCCAAAAATGCGCCTCATCGCTGAACACAATTTTGCGAAAAAACAACGACGACTGATTTTCAAAGTAAATTTGGATAATTTCGTAGCATTGTTCAAGCGTGAGTCTATTCATGATGATTTGTCAGAGTATACTGAAACAAATAAAAAAAAGTTTTATCAAAATTTAATTTTTTGTGTTACTTTTTACAATTTAAAGTTCTATCTAGCTTAAAAAAACACCCTGTATTTAAACGACGTGGATTTTTTAAAGATTATTTTTAAGAACGTGGAGTTTTTAAGGAATATTTTATAAGGATGTGGATTTGTTAAAAAAACAATTTTTTTAATAACGTTGAATTTTAAAAAAATATTTTTAAGGATTATTTTTTAAATAATTAAAAAAATAGTTTTTATGTACGTGGATTTTTTAAAAAATATCATTTAAGGACGTGGATTTTTTAAAAATATTTTTAAGGAAAATGATTATTTTCATTTTTTTAACGAAAAAAATATTTTTAAGGAAATGGATAAAAACAAGTTTTAAGGACAAGCATTTAAAAAAAAATTTAAAGACGTGGGTTTTTAATACATATTTTGTTTTTTTTTTTTGATGAAGTGGATTTTTAAAAAACATTTTTTGAAAAACTTTTTTTTTTTAAATGTATTTCTTAATGACGTGTATTAAAAAAATATTTTTTAAGAAGTGCATTTTAAAAATAATATTTTTTAAGGACGCGGATTTTATAAAAAAAATGTTTAAGGACGTGGATGAAAAAAATGAGGACGTTGATATTTTAAAAAAAATTTAGGGACGTGGATTTAAAAAAAATAATGACGTGGATTTAACAAAATAAAGTCTTACTTACTTACATAGTTGGTCCATTACAGAACATTTGTTCCATAGACCGAACTAAGAAAAGATCTCCATTCCTCTCTGTTTTTAGCTTGACTTTTTGGAATACCGCGCCTTTTCATTTCTTCATCCACTTGTGTGCTCCATCGAAGCTTAGGCCTGCCAATTCTGCGTGCACCGCCATGTGGCATGTATTCATACGCCTTTTTTGCGGGTTCATCATCGCTCATTCTCATGATATGGCCTAGCCAACGCAATCGTTGCATCTCGATACGTTTAACTATATGCATGTCTTTGTATAGCTGATATAGCTCGTGGTTCATACGACGTCGATATTCACCATCAACGCAAATCGGCCCGTAGATCTTTCGAAGAATTTTCCTCTCAAACACGCCAAGCACTGTCTTATCTGCTTGCGCATACCCATGCTTCGGAGCCATACATTAGCACGGGTAGTATCAGCGTTTTGTATAGTGTTATTTTTTTTTTTGACGAGATGTGGCTTTGCTTTTAAATTGCTTACTTAGACCATAGTAGCATCTGTTGGCCAATACAATTCTTCTTATTTCACAACTGTTGTTTGTTGTGTTTATGGCAGTGCCGAGGTAGACGAAGTCTTTAACTACCTCAAAATTGTAGGTACCAACTTCCACAGTTGGTCCGAGCTCTATGGACGCTTTGCGGTTCGACACCATCAATTTGGTCGCCGTTTACCGCCAGACCCACTTTCGCAGATTCTGCTTCGACGTTCCTAAAGGTATCAGTTACTCCCTTTACTGATCGTCCCATGATGTCTATGTCATCAGAATAGGCAAGTAACATGTGGCTATTGGTGTAAATTGTGCCATTTCTTTTGACATTTGCATCTCGTATTACCTTTTCCAGCAAAATGTTGAATAGGTCACACGAAAGGCTGTCTCCTTGTCTGAAACCTCTTTTGGTATAAAATTCATCGGATAGGTTCTTTCCAATTTTAACTGAGGACCTAGTATCAGTTAAAGTCATATTACAAAGCCGGATGAGATTTGCGGGGATACCAAATTCAGACATTGCATGGAATACCTTTGATCGGAGGGAACTGTCAAATGCTGCTTTGTAATCGACAAAAGAGTGATATGTGTCGATCTGCATCTCTTGGGTCTTCTCTAGGATTTGCCGCAGGGTAAATATCTGGTCAATGGTGGACTTGCCAGGTCTAAAGCCACATTGGTATGGTCCAATTATTTCGTTGACCATTGGCTTTAGTCTTTCGCACAATATCCCTGACACTATCTTGTAGGCAATAGGGAGAAGGCTTATGCCCCTATAGTTGGAGCATACAGTCTTATCTCCTTTCTTGTGGACGGGACATAGGATGCTCAGGTTCCAATCGTCGTGTACGCGTTCTTCCTGCCAGATGATGCTAACTAGGTGATGCATACACCTTATCAGCGCGTCGCCTCCGGTTTTGAACAGCTCGGCTGGTAAGCCATCGGCTCCTGCTGCTTTATTATTCTTTAGCCGGTTGATTGCTGTTTTTACCTCATCTTGGCCGGGTGGTATACATTCTATACCATCTTCTGGGATTGGATCTGCGGTATCATCGTCTTCGCAACTATTGGATACCAGCAGATTGGAGAAATGTTCCTTCCGTATCCTGAGCACGCTATCTGTATCTGTTACCAGATTACCTTGCTGATCTCTACAGGAGGATGTGCCTTCACTCTTTGGTAGAATTTTCGGACTTCATTCTGGCTCCTGTACATCTCGATTTTTTCACACTCCCGCTTTTCCATTTCTCTCTTTTTCTTGCGGAAAAGACGTTTCTCTTCTCTCCTTTTCTCCCGATATCTCTCTCGAGCGCTACGCGTTGCTACTTATTGTAAAGTAGCTCTATGTGCCGCATTTTTCTCTTCGGTAGCAGCACGACACTCCTGGTCATACCATGAGTTCCTTTGTGGAGGTCTCTGGAATCCAAGTAAGGATTTTGCGTCTGTTTGCATGGAATGGGGAATATTTTGCCATTGTGTTGTTATGTTATCGGGACAAGGAGTGCTCGCGTTAAGCAATTGGGCTAGTTGAGTGGAATGTGCTGTGGCTATCTGTTGTGTTTGCAGCATATCGATGTCCAACTTCCGCGTTGTGTCTATTCGTGCTTTATTTGCAACGTTTAGACGGGTACGTACCTTTGCTGCAACAAGGTAGTGGTCCGAATTAATGTTTGCGCCTCGGAACGATCGTACATCCAACACGCTGGATGAATGTCTTCCATCTATCACAACATGATCAATTTGATTCCTTGTTCTTTGATCTGGAGACAGGTGCCCTTATAAATGTCGAGACGATTAAATCTGGTACTGCTAACTACCATGTTTTTTGCAGCTGCAAAGTCTATCAGCCTCATACCATTGTCAGATGTTTCACTGTGGAGACTAAATTTCCCGACTGTTGGGCCAAAGATATTCTCCTTTTCAATTTTGGCATTAAAATCGCCTAGAATGATTTTAATGTCATTGGCAGGGCAACGGTCATATGTTTCTTCTAAGCGCCCGTAAAATATATCTTTGGTCTGTTCGTCCTTTTCTGCAGTGGGAGCATGAGCGCAAATAAAGCTGATGTTGAAGAATTTAGCTTTTATTCGAATTGCAGCAAGTCTTTCATTCACTGGGGTGAAGCTGGATACCAGATGCTTTAGTCTCCGACTAACTACGAATCCGCAACCAAACTCATGCTTTACGTCATGGCAGCTATAATACAGTGTGTCACCTTAAGGTGTTGTTGTGACGCCTTTCCCAATCCATCGTATTTCCTGTATGGCAGTAATATCGGCCTTGTACTTTTCAAGTACGTCTGCCAATGCGAAGACTGCACCTTCTCTATAAAGAGTGCGAATATTCCAGGTGCAGATTCGCAGATCATGGTCCTTAAAACGTTTGCAAACAAACTTTAGAGGGGTTTGTTTTTCTTTTCTTTCGTTTTTTCATAGTAGGCTGTTTTTTCTAGGAGAGGGTTACTAACCCGACTCCCAAACCCAATTTTTAACGTTCTTATGGGTGAACGCGCGGCACATGATAGCTACTACCTTTAACGAGTGTTAAAGGCAGTTCCCCAGGTGACACCACGGGGAGGTCAGTGTCCACTTGAGATGAAAGAGGGACCAAGATAAATCCTGGGATTTGCCATGTTAAAACCGGTCAGGACCGTTCCTTGGTATCTTCCATCCCCTACGTTATAAAATCATGGATTTAAAAAATGCCTGGACGTGGATTTTAAAACAAATATTTTCAAGAATGTGGATTTAAAAAACAAAATTATTTTTAAAGACGTTTTTTAAAAACAATTTTTAAGGGCGTGTAATTTTTAAAAAAAATATTTTTTATGGACGTGGATTTAAAAAAATAATATTTTTTAAGGACGCGGTTTTTTAAAACAATATTTTTTAAGGAGGTGAATTCCTTATAAAAATATTTTTAGGGATATAAAATATTTTTTAACGACTTGTTTTTTAAATAGTTTTTAAGGACGTCGATTTTTTAAAAAAATTTCTTTAAGGAAGCGGGTTTAAAAAAAATATTTTTTAAGGACTTGTTTTTTAAAAATATTTTAAGGACAAGGATTTAAAAAATATTTTTTAAGGACGTGGATTTTATAAAATACATTTTTTAAGGACGTGGATTTTATAAAATACATTTTTAAGGACGTGGATTTAAAAAAAAAAAATATTTTTTAAGGACGTGGGTTTCTAAAAAAAATAATATTTCTAAGGACGTGGATATTTTTCAAAGGACGTGGATATTTTTCAAAGGACGTGGATTTTTTTTTAAAAAATATATTTTAAGAACGTGGATTTTTTTTAAAAAATATATTTTAAGAACGTGGATTTTTTTAAAAAATATATTTTAAGGACGTGTATTTTTTAAAAAAAATATTTTTTAAGGACTTGGATTCTTTAAAACAGCATTTTTGTCTTGTGTTTAAAAGAAAATAGTTTTCAAGGACGTGGATGTTAAAGAAATATTTTTATTGACGTGGATTTAAAATAATATATTTTTTTAAGGAATTGGATTTAAAAAAAATGTTTGTTAGGGCGTCGATTTTTTAAAATAAATATTTTTTAAAGACATAGGTATTTAAAAAAATATTTTTAGTGACATGGATTTTTTTAAAAAATATTTTTTATTGACATGGAAAAAATATTTTGCAAGGACGTGGATTTAAAAAAAATTAAGGACGTGTTTAAAAAAATTTAAGGACGTGTTTAATAAGGACGTGGTTTTTTAAATAAATCATTTTAAGGACGTGGATTTTTTAAAAAATATTTTTAAGGACGTGGATTTTTTAAAAAATATTTTTAAGGACGGAGATTTTTAAAAAAATATTTTTAAGGACGTGGATTTTTAAATTATATTTTAAAGACGGAGATTTTTAAAAAAATATTTTTAAGTTCGTGGATTTAAAAAAATGTTTTTTTACGGACGTGTGTTGTAGAAGAGGTTATAGACCCAGCAAAAATTAGTCATTAGTCATTATCCGTTAGTCATTATGTAACCCATTACAAAATAATGTAAACAAAAATAACTACTTATATTACTCCTTACTAAGATATGAGTACGGAAGCACATAGCGAGTGCTAAAAAACAAAGGACCATTGGTAGTGCACATGTAAACTTTTAACCTTTAACTTTGGAGGTGAAAATGTAGGACGTACTTTTTGACGTGGTGGTAAATTACCCCCATACATATTCTTAAATATTTCTTTATATATTTTCTATTTTTTATAATATTTTGCATTTTTTGCATGATATTGTGTCAGCAAATAATAAAATAATATCAAATCAAACCACACCCTTTGTTTATATAAAAAATTAGGCTCTACATTTCACAGACCTTTTTTAATCCAACAAAAAAGACATACAATACTTAAAAACGTGAAATTACGTTTTTTGACAGTCTTGCCTACATACTTAATAAAAATACAGAGATCATTCAAAAACACACGTTTTTTAAAAATCTGCAGGGTACCAAATAGTTGATTTATCATTCATAGTGATCGTACACTGTACACATACATATGGGTATGCTGCAACCCATTTATATACCTTTATTGGATTGGAAACAGGTATGTGTAGTTTTTTTGTTATGCCTACTAAGCATATATAACATATTTTCGAGTCTCTGGGATATATTTTGGATGGGGCTATTGAGTCCTTGTCCAAGATCCTAGTAATAATTTAACGTAAGTAGCCTTTGGTTATGTTGAATTCGGGATCGACCATCACCGTCAACGTTGCTGAACTTATCGTCCTCTTCTAGCAATTGCCTTATTATAGGAACACTGATTTGCTGTGAAAATGGATTAATTGAGAATGCGGAATATATAATTCATATGCCGAGTTTGACGTGTGGTCAAAACTTTTCCATGAAATTCATACGTCGTATTGGACGTGGGGTCATTTTTTTACATAGAATACTTACGTTAGTTTGGAGGTGGTGGTAAAATATTTTCTATGCCGCAGTGACAAGAACTTGGACGTGGGGTAATTTTTACACCATCGTAAGCATATCTCCTCACTTGCTGGTCATATGACAACCAAAACAGTACTGCCTACTTATGTTAAGGAAATATGAAGATACAGAGAAAATTAGACCGATCGCTCAAATCATTTGAAAGTAATTAACAAAATATGATCGAAGGGGTAAAATTTACCCCCACCTCCACAGTTAAAGGTTAAACAACCCTTAATGTTTGTGTGCGTGGTCGAGTGTGTTGTGTGTTCGTCTACTAAGCAGAAGTTCGTGTGTTCAAATCCAGGAAATAGCGATATTAAATAAAAATATGAAGTGTGTTGAAAACAATTGAAAATAATTTCCATCTACATAAACTCTTCTAAAAATAAAAAATACTCTTTTTTATTTTATAGCTTATTTTTCCAGTGATCATAAAATAACTAGTTATTCTAGTGGTCATAGAATAACTAGTAATGCAGAGCGACATGCCCTTTTTAAAATAATGGGTTAGTAGGGGGTTTTGAGAGTAGTTACGGCTACCAAAAATCCCTTACAAAACCCATGATTTGGGGAGGATTTTTTTGCTGGGGAAGCACCCTTTCTGAGAGGGAGGGTCTATAAAAGCAACCTTTCTGAAAGAAATGGAATACCTCATATTCTTCCTATAGAAAAAATGAACCTGTAAAAGAAGACCATCATCCATCAAGAACATTTGAGGTCTTCGTTAGATAAAGACTTCGTGGCTTTCCTTTATGCCCCGAGGTACCTCATTTTTCCCATACCTGCCGTCTGTGTGTTTTTGTGTCTCGTTTTCTGCTTTGTTTTTGTGTGCCCCAAGAATTCTGTTATCCAATTGTCAAAAACATTCCATGATGCTGTCGTGACCACTCTTAGCTTGGAAACTGACCGTATATATTTCTCGTAATGCTACTCCTATGTTTGTGTTCGTTGTTGTTTTCCTTTTTGGTCATTCTTTTATGGCAAACAACGAGAAACAGCGTAAAAACTCCAAAATGAAATATGGTTTTGTTGTCCAAACAATATGACAAAATGTTTTCATATGGCAACTGACAACACAGTACGAAACGACTACGACGACGAGGAAGATGAAGTAGAGCTACTGCTGCAAATCTAGGTATGTGGACAACATCGAAACCAACAGTCAAAAACATAGTTTGGGACGGACTAAAGGGGTTATGGTGAAACCCCATGGAAAAAACCTACCATTAAAGTTTTTCATTTTGCCATAAAAATGTATTTAATTTATAGTGGTTTTCGGAATGCCATCGCACTACCACCACTCAGTTTTTTTGCAGTTACCCGTTTTTTTTTTGGTTTTTGTTATTTGTATTCATATTAATTTTCATATAAAAGATAAAAATGTCCATAAGTTTCGTGGCAACCATGTAACGTTTTTCGATTGCAAAAATTTCCATAACAAAAAGTTGAAGGAATGACAATTGCACTGCATAGCTCAGCACAGCACGTATTGGGGTAATTTTTATCAGTTTTGTAAATGTTTTCATGTGAATTGCATGCAAAGGTCAAATGCAATTTTACAATTAGTTTGCGAAAGAAAATTTGGTAGTTTGGTTTGGCTTTAATGGAGGTAGGGAGATGGCAATATTATTTTTATTGCCACTTCCACGTAATAAATCTATAATAATTTCCAATACTAGAAATTTATCAATATCGATGATATTATTAGACAACTTTTAGATGGTTATAGGCCGCCCATGTGCCTAATTTTATACCAATCGGATAAATGGATCTCGTGCTATCATTACAATATTTGATTAAAAATTTAGAATTATTAGTACTAATATGCAGCCATGTTCAACATTTAATAACAATAATACGCCACGGTATTCACCGTGTCTATACTCCTGTGTTTACAAACTTGACACTACAAAGCAATTCTTTCACTTTAAACCAAACTAAAAAAAAATCTTCTCCCATTCCGACACCACAATACATGTCATATGCATAATTTCATATCTTCCCCTTATTTGTGAATAAAGGGAAAATATGTCGACAAAAAACTTTAATTGCTTTATAATGTACATTTGAACTTTTACTTTATATTCATAACTTGTCTTACCCTCACCCTCCATTCCATTCTCAATACGATACCTCAAGGTTTCTGTTCTGAGATATTACTTGAGTAACAAGTTTTGTTTTTCTCGCTGACTTTGCATTTGTAGTGGTACTGCTAGAAACGTTGCATAATGTGAAAAGTTTTTTCGTTGTGTAGTAAAACATTGTCGAATTTTATGTTTCCCCACGTTTTATTTGTTTCCCTTCACATTTCTCTTTTTGTTTTACATATGATAATTATCATAAATTGTAAAACATTTCTTTGTTGCTAATGCTTTGTGACATACTAAGTTTGGAGGAAAGGAAAAAAGGTTACAGCAGCATTCCCGGTTTCTCTGAAAGCATTTTTTTTATCATTTGTATAGGAGATAAGAGAATCTGGTAAGATGGATTTTTAAAGATATATTTTAGGGACGTGGTTTAAGAACATGGATTTTTTAAAGAATTTTTTGTAACACGGTGGATTTTTTAAAGAGTTATAAGGGACATCTATTTTTAAGATATTTTTTAAGACAAGTATTTTTTCAAATATTTTTTGAAGACCTGTATTTTTTTAAAATATATGTATTTTAGAAAAACTTGGATTTAAAAAACATTTGTAAAGAGGGGTATGTTTTTCAATATTTTTTTAATTTTTTGAAAAAAATATTTTTAATGGATATTCTTGGATATTGGATATTTTTAAATACATTTTTTAAGACGTGGATTTCTTGTAAAAATTATTTAAAGAATCCGATATTTTTAAAAATAGAGAGAGAGATGTGGTTTTATAGACATGGAGTTTTTTATATACTTTACAGATGTGGATTTTTTTAAATATTTATTGAAGACATTGATTAAAAAAACTTTAAATATTCTTGAAGACGTGATTTAAAAAAAATATTTCTAAGACCTGTTTATTTTACAACAATTTCAGTTGTTTGTTTTGTAGTTGTTACAAAAACAAAAGAAATTTTAACAACTTTTCAATAGATAAAAGTTACAGAATTCCTATACTGGATTTTTATATTTTTTACATAGTTGAATAATTCAGCTTGAATTATATTAAAAAATATTTTTAAAGTCGTGGATATTGCAATAATATTGGTTATAGATGTGGATTTTTATTTTTAAATACGTGAATTTTTAATAATATTATTTAACACTTGGATTTGTTAAAAAAAAATATTTTTAGACATTTTTTAAAAACGTGGATTTTTTGAATTTTAGACCTGGATTTTTTAAACACGTGAAAAAGATTTTTAAAAAAAATATTTTAAAAGACGCTGTTTTTATTTTTGACATACGTGGATTACTTAAACATATTTTTGGACAAAGTGGATTTTTTGAAAATATTTTTCGAAAAAGTTGATTTTTATAAAAATATTTTTAAAGGCTTGTTTTTTCAAAAAATTTTTGAAGACATTAATTTTTAAAAAATGTGTTTAAAAGACTTTTTTAAAAACGTAGACTTTTTGAATTATAGACCTGGATTTTTAAACACATGAAAACGATTTTTAAAAAAATATTTTAAAAGAGGCTGTTTTTATTTTTAACATACGTGGATTACCTAAACATATTTTTGGAAAAAGTGGATTTTTTGAAAATATTTTTCGAAAAAGTGGATATTTATAAAAATATTTTTAAAGGCTTGTTTTTTCAAAAATTTTTTTAAGACATTAATTTTTAAAAAATATCTTTAAAAGACGTGGTTTTTAAATACTTTTGAAGACATGAATATTTTAAAATATTTTTTTAAGGCGTGGATTTTTAATTTTTTTTTTTTTTTGAAGATATTGATTTTCAAAAATACAATTTGAAAAGACATTGTTTTTTAATATTTTTTAATTCGTGCATTTTTTTTAAACGTGGATTAGGTGTGGATTTTTAATTTTTTGTTAAAGATGTGAAATTTAAATTTTTTTTTTGAAGACGTGGATTAGATGTGGATCTTTAATTTTTTTTAAAGATGTGATTTTTTTATTTTTTTTAAAGACGTAGATTTTTTTAACGTTTGAATTTTATCAAAAAATATTTTTAAAGACGTGGATATTGTTAATAATGGTGAATATAGATTTGGATTTTTTAATATTTTTTAACACTTGGATGTTTTAATGACGGGGATTTTTAACTATTTTTTCAAAACTTAATGCTTGGATTTTTTTTAATTTTTAATGACCTGGATTTTTTAAAACCGTATCTATAATTTAAAAGACACTGTTATTTAGTTTTGAAAGACGTGGATTTTTTTTAAAATAGTTTTGGAAAATGTGAATTTTTTTAAATATTTTTGGAAAACGTAGATTTTTTAAAATATTTTTAGAAAACGCGGATTTTTTAAAATTTTTTTTGAAATGCTTGGATATTTTTTAATATTTTTTCATTGATTAAAAAATATTTTTAAAAGATGTGGTTCTTAAATATTTTTGAAGAAGTGAATTTTTTAAAATATATTTTTAAGACTTGATTTTTTTATTTTTTATAGATGTAAATTTTGAAATTTGTTGTAGATTGTAGATTTGTTGAATATTTTTAAAGATATTTCTTGAAGACCTAGTTTTTTTAATATGTAGATTCTTTAAATAATTTTTGAAGATATTGATTTAAAAAAAATATTTTTTGAAGACATTAACATTTAAAAGACGTGGTTGTATTAATGTGGTTTTAAAATGTGTTCAAAAAATCCACGTCTTTAAAAAATCCAAAATTTTTAAAGTCGTGGATTTTTTTAATCTTTTTAAACAATTGTATTTTATTAACAAATATGTTTAATGACGTGGATATTGTTTAAATATTTTAAATATTTTTTAAATACGTTAATTTTTTCGATATTCATGAGGGCACCTGGCTGTATCCAGATCAAAGAACAAGTAATCAAATTGATCATGTTGTGATAGATGGAAGACATTCATCCAGCGTGTTGGATGTACGATCGTTCCGAGGCGCAAACATTGATTCGGACCACTACCTTGTTGCAGCAAAGATACGTACCCGTCTAAACGTTGCAAATAAAGCACGAACAGACATAACGCGGAAGTTGGACATCGATAGGCTGCAAACACGACAGATAGCCACAGCATATTTCACTCAACTAGCCCAATTGCTTAACGCGAGCACTCCTTGTCACGACAACATAACAACACAATGGCAAAATATTGCCCACTCCATGCAAACAGCCGCAAAATCCATTCTTGGATTCCAGAGACCACCACAAAGGAATTCATGGTATGACCGAAGAGAAAAATGCGGCATATAGAGCTACTTTACAATCAGTAGCAACGCGTAGCGCACGAGAGAGATATCGGGAGAAAAGGAGAGAAGAGAAACGTCTTTTCCGCAAGAAAAAGAGAGAAATGGAAAAGCGGGAGTGTGAAAAAATCGAGATGTACAGGAGCCAGAATGAATTCCGAAAATTCTACCAAAGAGTCAAGCATCAAACTGATGGCTTTGGTACAGGCACATCCTCCTGTAGAGACCAGCAAGGTAATCAGGTAACAGATACAGATAGCGTGCTCAGGATATGGAAGGAACATTTCTCCAATCTGCTGGTACCCAATAGTAGCGAAGACGATGATACCACAGATCCAATCCCAGAAGATGGTATAAAATGTATACCACCCGGCCAAGATGAGGTAAAAACAGCAATCAACCGGCTGAAGAATAATAAAGCAGCAGGAGCTGATGGCTTACCAGCCGAGCTGTTTAAAACCGGAGGCGACGCGCTGATAAGGTGTATGCATCAGCTAGTTAGCACCATCTGGCAGGAAGAACGCGTACCCGACGATTGGAACCTGAGCATCCTATGTCCCGTCCACAAGAAAGGAGATAAGACTGTATGCTCCAACTATAGGGGCATAAGTCTTCTCCCTATTGCCTATAAGATAGTGTCAGGGATATTGTGCGAACGACTAAAGCCAATGGTCAACGAAATAATTGGACCCTACCAATGTGGCTTTAGACCTGACAAGTCCACCATTGACCAGATATTTACCCTGCGGCAGATCCTGGAGAAGACCCAAGAGATGCAGATCGACACATACCACCTTTTTGTCGATTATAAAGCAGCCTTCGACAGTCCCCTCCGATCAAAGGTATTCCATGCAATGTCTGAATTTGGTATCCCCGCAAAGCTCATCCGGTTTTGTAAGACGACTTTAACTGATACTAGGTCCTCAGTTAAAATTGGAAAGAACCTCTCCGAAGAATTTTGTACCAAAAGAGGTTTCAGACAAGGAGACAGCCTTTCGTGTGACCTATTCAACATTTTGCTGGAAAAGGTAATACGAGACGCAAATGTCAAAAGAAATGGGACAATTTACACCAATAGCCACATGTTACTTGCCTTTGCTGATGACATAGACATCATGGGACGATCAGTAAAGGAAGTAACTGATACCTTTAGGAAGGTCGAAGCAGAATCTGCGAAAGTGGGTCTGGCGGTAAACGGCGAAAAGACCAAATTGATGGTGTCGACGCGCAAAGCGTCCATAGAGCTCGGACCAACTGTGGAAGTTGGTACCTACAATTTTGAGGTAGTTAAAGACTTCGTCTACCTCGGCACTGCCATAAACACAACAAACAACATCAGTTGTGAAATAAGAAGAAGAATTGTATTGGGCAACAGATGCTACTATGGTCTAAGTAAGCAATTTAAAAACAAAGCCACATCTCGTCAAACAAAAATAACACTATACAAAACGCTGATACTACCTGTGCTAATGTATGGCTCCGAAGCATGGGTACTTGCGTAAGCAGATAAGGCAGTGCTTGGTGTGTTTGAGAGGAAAAATTCTTCGAAAGATCTACGGGCCGATTTGCGTTGACGGTGAATATCGACGTCGTATGAACCACGAGCTATATAAGCTATACAAAGACATGAATATAGTTATACGTATCGAGATGCAACGATTGCGTTTTTTTTAATAAACCTTTTTTAAAGATGTGAATTTTTTAAATATTTTTAAAAACGTGGATTATTTTTAACGACGTGAATATTTTTTAAGGGCTTTGATGTTTTAATCTTTTAAAGACCTGGATTTTTTAAAAACGTGAAACCGATTTGCTGAAAAAATATTTTAAAAGACACGGTTTTTGTTATTTTTTGAAAGGCGTGGATTTTTTTAATATTTTTTGAAGACATTGATTCTTAAATATATGTGTGTGTGCATTTTTTAAAATATTTTTTAAGACGTGGATTTTTTTAAATATTTTAAGACGTTTTTTTTTTTGTTATAAATTTGTAGTTGTTGAACATTTTTAAATTTTTTAAAGACGCAAATTTTTTAAAATATTTACTTAAGACGTGGATTTATTTATTTTTTAAAGACGAGTATTTTTTAATTTTTTAAACAGTTGAATTTTATAAATAATATTTTTAAAAGAGTGGATATTTTTAAGAATATTGGTTATAGATGTGGATTTTTTAAATATTTCTTTTTCAAAGACCTGGAATTTTTAAATATTTTTTAACACCTAGATTTTTAAAAAAAAAAATTTTAAAGACGTGAATTTTTAAAATATTTTTTAAAACCGTGGAGTTTTTCTAAAGACGTGGATATTTTTTAAGGCTTGGATTTTTTTGATATTTTTTAAAATTGTGTAAGCGATTAATTTTTTTTTTAATTTTTTAAGGACTTTGGCTTTAAAAGAACCTAATTTTTTGAAAAATGTTTTAAAAATAATTCTCCAGACATAAGCAATCGTTTTAAAAATATTTTTGAAAAACGTATTTTTTTGATATTATTGAAAGATGAATTTTTATATTTAAAAGGATATTTTTTAAAGACGTTGATATTTTAATAAAATATTTTATAAAGACGTAGATTTTTTTAAAAACGTGAATATTTTGAAAAATATTTTTATTTTTGAAAGACGTGGAATTTTTTAATTCTTTTGTTATAGATGCGGATTTTTTAAATATTTTTAAAGACGTGAACCCCTAAATTTAAAAAGGAAAATATGAAAGACATGGATTTTTTAAAAATATTTTTGAAAGACGTGGATTTTTAAATTTTGTTTTTTTAAACGCCAAATTTTTTCAATGCATGGATATTTTTAATGGCTTAGATTTCTTAATTTATTAAAACCCTGGATTTTTAACAAAACAAATTTAAAAAAGTGGTTTAAAAAAATGATTAAAATATCCTTTTTTACTTTTAAAATATCTTCTCAAAAATATTTTTGGATTTTTTTTTAAATTACTTTGAAAATGTGAATTTCTTTAAAAATATTTTCAGAAACGTGAAATTTTTTAACAATATATTTTTTAAAGACGATTTTTTAGATTTTTGATTTTTTTTCAACACGTGTTTCTTAACATTTCTGAAATATGTGGGTTTTTTAAAAATATTTTTGGAAGGCGTGGATTTTTTAAATATATTTGAAAGGCGTGGATCTCTTTTTTAAATATATTTGAAAGGCGTGGATTTCTTTTCTAAATATATTTGAAAGGCGTGGATCTCTTTTTTAAATATATTTGAAAGGCGTGGATTTCTTTTCTAAATATATTTGAAAGGCGTGGATCTCTTTTTTAAATATATTTGAAAGGCGTGGATTTCTTTTCTAAATATATTTGAAAGGCATGGATCTCTTTTTTAAACTATTTTGAACACGTAAAAATGTTTAAAAATGTTTTTGAAAACGTGCAATTTTTTACAAATAATTTTGAAAACGTGAAATTTTTTAAAAATATTTTTGACAACGAGAAATTTTTTATCAAATATGTTTTAAGGTCGTGTTTTTAAGATATTTGAAAGACGTGGATTTTTTTAAAGTATTTTTGAAAGACCTGTTTAATTTAATATTTTTAGATTTTAAAGAATATTTTTAAAGACGTCGATTTTTTAAATATTTTTTAAAGGCGTAGAACTTTTTAAAATATTTTTTAAAGACGTGGATTTTTTAAATATTATTTACAGTTTTTTTTTTTAATATTGGTTAAACTGGTTGATTATTAAAATATTCTTGGCTAAAGTGTCGGTATAAAAATTCTTTCTTGGAGAAACAGTTTTCGTATGCCCTCTTCCCTGGAGAAAGGGTATTTATTAGCACTCTTTCTTGGAGAAAGCGTCTTCATAATCAACCTTTCGTGGAGAAAGGGTCTTCATAAACATCCTTTCTTGGAGAAATGGTCTTCATAAGCACCTTTTTCTGGAGAAAGGGTATTTATAAACTCCTTTCTTAGAGAAAGGATCTTCATAAGCACCCTTTCCTGGGGAAGAATTCTTCATAAGCACCCTTTCTTGGAGAAAGGGTCTTCAGAAGCATCCTTTTTTAGAGTAACGGTGCTCAGAAGCATAATTTCTTGAAGAAATAGTCTTCATAAGTACCCTTCCTTGTAGATAGGGTCTTCATAAACTCCCTTTCATAGAGAATGTGTCTTCATAAATGCCCTTTCATGAAGATAGAGTATTCATAAACTCCCTTTCTTGGAGAAATGGTCTTCATAAGCATCCTTTCCTGGAGAAGGGGTCGTTATATGAACTATTTCCTGGAGAGAGTATTTTCATAAGACCGTTCTTGGTGCGAGAAGTTTTTGTTATCCTTAAATGATTACTCCAACATCAGATAGTTTATCACCTTTATTAAATTATGTGTTTTCCACCCAAATATATCTCATTTTTAAATCCCCCTCTTCTCTCCTCCCGAGATAGCAAACTGTGAATGTTGCTGTTGAGTTTCATTATTGCATTACACTTTAAGGACTTCATTATTATTTTGTTCCTCTTTAGTGGTCTTAAACTTTTGTCAAGTTTAATTAGTGGTTAACTTTTAGTTAACTTTTTATTGTGGTCAGTTTGCATGGTTTATTTTCTACCTCTTGTTAAAATATGTTGGCGATTATTTGAAATAAAAAACAAAATGAAAACAAGTGGTTGCAGGGTTTGTTTTTTTCGCCCAAAACTTTTTGGTTATGCTCTTGACTTGAGTACCCCGATGAAGGACAGTTAAGTGGGGAAATATTTTGGTTTGTTTTATTTATTTTTGTTGTGGATATAAGAATTGCTTAAATACAATATTTGAAGGACGACGTAAATTGGAATTCAGTTTTATTCATTTTTATTATAAAATAAAACAGTTTTTAAAGATGCAATCATGGGCAGAAAAAGTCGCAGATTATGTTCATTTGTTAATGTTTATATTTATTTTATTAACAATCTGCTTTATAATTGAAGCCAAATTGAAATTATTTCCATGTTTAAGCAGTATTAGTATAAGAAATCACAACAGCTCTCTCAAAGTACCTGGGCGTATATGTGTTGACAAAACGTATACGCCATGGTACACATGTCTTGATTTTTTTTTAATTTTCAAGTAAAATAACTTTATTTTCTTACGTTTAACTTAATTTCTTGAACAAATTGATAATCAACATCATTGCTCACAAAATAAATAAATTATTCCACACCACATGAGCATGTTGGATGTATTCTAACAAGAGATACCCAGAACCTCCTACAAAATTTCTTTGTTGATTAATAAAGAAATAAATAACCAACTGCAAACACCCTGAGTCATTTGTATAATCAACCAGTGTTGGTAAGCCTTCATAAACTTCCCTACATGATTTTCAAGACACGACTCAACGGTTGGCATTAATAATCACCAACAACAGCTGGAAAGGGGAAGGGATGGAGTGAGAAATCCACGAAAAAAAACTCAAGGCATCTGGTAAAACTTAAATTGTTTTTGATTTACTCTCGCGCTATGTGTTTTTTGATAAATTACATTTGAAGTTTAGGTTCGCCGCTTCTACAATAAAACAAGCAGGCACACACACACGCATACGGTTATCAACACCAACACCATAAGAAGGCAGAACTTTGTTGGAAATGTTTCATCTTTCTTAGACTTGACACAAGAAAAAAAAAACACAACAAAACACACAGAAAATATGACTGAGCACAGCGGAATGTTGGTCTAATATGTGAAAAATTTCTTACTAATAAACATTTGTTGTTGTTTGTTTTAGCCGATCATCTGTGGACATGAGTGTGTGTGTGGGTATGTGCTATAAGTCTATATTTGTGTAACAGCTGTAAGCTATGAGTTTAGCGGTAGGAGGGGGGAAAGAAAAAAAAAGAAAAATAACCATATTACTGTTTCTTCAAACATGGCAGATTGTGGCAGACATGTGCGTGCGTGTTAGTGTGAAAATCTTAAACGACATTTGTGCTTAACGAGCTGCTAATGATGGCAATCATGAATTTTTTACGGACTCCCATCACCCAACACCACCATCATAATTCGCCAAGGTTTTGCTGTAATATTTTTTGTTGCTGCTGATTTTTTTTTTCTTTGGAACGAAAAAAAAAACTTGACACTTTTAACGAGAGTAATTTATTCATATTGTTAATGTGTAGCCAGGGAAGTGATGATTATGGCAGGTGATGGACGACTAATGGGATGCCCTAAATTGAGGATTGTTGTCAGAGTTTTAATTAGGAATCTGGAAAAAATATTCTTCATAGAACCAACAGATTTTCAGATTTATAATCCACAAAAAGTGCCTTTCTAAGATTGTCTCATGGAGACAATGACGTTTTTAGATCATAAATAACAAATAAATAAATAATAAATAAGAAATTAGATCTAAAAACTACATGGCGTATAAGTACTGACACAAAGTATACGGCAGTGTAGCAATTGATTGACGAATCTGCAATACACATTGATTCGCACGGTGCTCTTGAAGGAACTTTAAATGGAAGGGAAGTTTTTGCGGATTCTGAAACTACAATTCATGTTCATAGATGATAAAAATAAAAAAATCGCCGAAGCGTTTTTTAAATAAATATCGATTCAAGTTGACATTTTTAGGGTTTTTTAGGTTTCACTATGTTGCTTGGAAACCGCAAGTCGTATGGAAATGGGACCAAAGAAAATGTTGTAGCTACGAAAATTCTCTACAAGATTGACCTTTATGATAATTTCGAAGATTTTACGGTTATTGAGATATAGAAGTTCAAATTGGGACAATGCATTGACTGTATCGCTACCTTATAAAACAATGTTATACTTGGTGCGCCTTAACTAAATTTAAGTGAAAGCCGCTTACACCTGGGAAGTTTTTGCGGATTTTGAAAAAGCAATGTTCATATGTGAAAAATTCCAAAAACAAGAAAAAATCGCTGGTCAAAATACACATTTTTAGGTTTTCACGATTTTGCTTGGAAACCGCAAGTCCTATCGAAATGGGACTAAAGAAAATGTTGCAGCAGTGAAAATTCTGTACAAGATTGACCAGAATAATATTTTCGTAGGTTTTACCGTTTTTGAGATATAGGTCTTCAGGTCTTCAGGATTTTGCTTGAAACCCGCAGGTCTTATCGGAATGGGACTAAAGAAAATGTTGTAGCTGTGAAAGTTCCCTACGTAATTTTTTCCTAGGTTGTACCATTTTTGAGATATATAAGTTTATGTTGGGAAATTGCAGTCATGACATTGTTTTATAAGGAGGCGATACAGTCAATCCATTGTCCTAATTTGAACTTCTATATCTCAATGATGGTAAAAACTACGAAGATATCCTTAAAGTCAGTCTTGTAGCTACATAGCTACAACATTTTCTTTAGTCTCATTTCGATAGAACATGCCATTTCCAAGCAAAATCGTGAAAACCTAAAAAACCCATAAAATGTCAACTTGAATCGCGATTTATTTAAAAAGCGCTCCAGCGAGGTTCTTGGTTTTTTGATTTTTCTCATCCATGAACATCCGCCAAAATTTCACAGGTGTAACCACCTTCCATTTAAATTTGGTTCAAGAGCACCGTGTTCGTTATTCAATGACTACTCTGGCATATACTTTGTGTCAATGTAGTTGAAAATTTTGTTTATAACACAAAAATCACTTGATTTTCCTCAGTGGCAGATCATTGTTGTATCGTGCATATGTTTGATTATCTATACGAAATTATTTTCACGGCCTTTCCCTTAACAAGAAATCCGCGAATTTCGGAACACCTTGTCGTATAAGTGTTGACACAACGTATACGCCAATAGTGACTTTCACTATAAGACGAGGAGGAGGACATTTAGAAGCGGTTCCAATTTCATAAAAAGCCAAAAAGTTTTCCACAGAAGGTTTTCTCATAAAGTCTTCCGTCTTAGAAGGCCTAGTTATGTAAAAATGTTTCTCGAAGAAAGTAAAGGCCGTCTGGTAGAGATAATGTATAGCAAATAAATAATAATAAATAAATAAAAAATGGCGTATAAGTACTGACACCAAGTATTCGCCAGAGTAGTCATTGAATGAAGATTCCACCACTAAAATTTAATTTAAAATGGTTAGAAATTTTCTTTACAACACATAACAATTTTTATAGAGGCCTGAAGACATTAGAGATCAGTTGATTTCCCGCAGTGGCAGTTCATTGTTCTACTTTGCAGGTGTTTAATTTTGTAGACGAAATTAGCCTATCCCTTAACAAGAATTTGGCTCTCAGAACACCTTGCCGTATAAGTGTTGACACAACGTATACACCAATAAGTATTTTCACTATAAGTCGAGGAGGAGGATGCCATTTAGAAGCTGTTGCATTATCATAGAAAGCCAAAAAAATTTCCACAGAAGGTCTTCTCATAAAGTCTTCCGTCTTTGAAGGCCTAGTTATGTAAAAATATTTCTCGAGGAAGTAAGTAAAGGCCGTCTGGTAGAGATAATGTATAGCAAATAAATAATAATAAAATATAATTTAAAATGGTTGGAAATTTTCTTTACTACACATAACACTTTTTATAGAGGCCTGAAGACATTAGAGATCAGTTGATTTCCCTCAATGGCAGTTCATTGTTCTATTTTGCAAATGTTTAATTTTTTAAACGAAATTAGCCTTTCCCTTAACAAGAAATCCGTGAATTTGGCTCTCAGAACACCTTGCCGTATAAGTGTTGACACAACGTATATGCCAATAGTGATTTTCACTATAAGACGAGGAAGAGGAGGCCATTTTGAAGCTGTTGCATTTTCGTAGAAAGCCAAAAAGTTTTCCACAGAAGGTCTTCTCATAAAGTCTTCCGTCTTAGAAGGCCTAGTTATGTAAAAATGTTTCTCGAAGAAATTAAAAGGCCGTCTGGTAGAGATAATGTATAGCAAATAAATAATAAATAAATAAATATTAGCTCTCAAAACAACATGGCGTATAAGTACTGCCACCAAGTACACGCCAGAGTAGTCATTGTATGAAGATTCCACAAAAAAATATAATTTAAAATGGTTGGAAATTTTCTTTACTACACATAACACTTTTTATAGAGGCCTGAAGACATTAGAGATCAGTTGATTTCCCGCAGTGGCAGTTCATTCTTCTACTTTGCAGGTGTTTAATTTTGTAGACGAAATTAGCCTATCCCTTAACAAGAATTTGGCTCTCAGAACACCTTGCCGTATAAGTGTTGACACAACGTATACACCAATAAGTATTTTCACTATAAGTCGAGGAGGAGGCCATTTAGAATCTGTTGCATTTTCATAGAAAGTCGAAGTGTTCCACAGAAGGTCTTCTCATAAAGTCTTCCGTCTTAGAAGGCCTAGTTATGTAAAAATGTTTCTCGAAGAAAGTAAACGCCGTCTGGTAGAGATAATGTATAGCAAATAAATAATAATAAATAAATAAATAAATAAATAAATAATAAAATTAGCTCTCAAAACAACATGGCGTATAAGTATTGACACTAATTATACGCCAGAGTAGTCATTGAATGAAGATTCCACTACTAAAATATAATTTAAAATGGTTGGAAATTTGAAGATTCCACCGTTAAAATATAATTTAAAATGGTTGGAAATTTTCTTTACAACATATAACGTTTTTTATAGAGGCCTGAAGACATTAGAGATCAGTTGATTTCCCTCAGTGGCAGTTGATTGTTCTATTTTGCAGATGTTTAATTTTTTATACGAAAATCCGTGAATTTGGCTCTCAGAACTCCTTGCCGTATAAGTGTTGACACAACGTATACGCCAATAGCGATTTTCACTATAAGACGAGGAGGAGGCCATTTAGAATCTGTTGCATTTTCATAGAAAGTCGAAGTGTTCCACAGAAGTCCTTCTCATAAAGTCTTCCGTCTTAGAAGGTCTACTTATGTAAAAATGTTTCTCGAAGAAATTAAAAGGCCGTCTGGTAGAGATAATGTATAGCAAATAAATAATAAATAAATAAATATTAGCTCTCAAAACAACATGGCGTATAAGTACTGCCACCAAGTACACGCCAGAGTAGTCATTGTATGAAGATTCCACCAAAAAATATAATTTAAAATGGTTGGAAATTTTCTTTACTACACATAACACTTTTTATAGAGGCCTGAAGACATTAGAGATCAGTTGATTTCCCTCAATGGCAGTTCATTGTTCTATTTTGCAGATGTTTAATTTTTTATACGAAATTAGCCTTTCCCTTAACAAGAAATCCGTGAATTTGGCTCTCAGAACACCTTGTCGTATAAGTGTTGACACAACGTATACGCCAATAGTGATTTTCACTATAAGACGAGGAGGAGGCCATTTAGAAGCTGTTGCATTTTCATAGAAAGCCAAAAAGTTTTCCACAGAAGGTCTTCTCATAAAGTCTTCCGTCTTAGAAGGTTTTGTTATTTAAAACTAAAAGGAATTTCAATCGAAAAAAGTGTTCCACAGAAGGTTTTATCATGAAAGTCATCCTATAGAAGAACAGAGTGCCTATTCATATAAGACCAGAAGGTCTTCTAATAGATGAAAGCGAAAATGATTTTTTATAGAAAGTCGAAACGTGGTCTCATGGGGGACTATAAGCTCTTCTGAAAGAATGCCACAAAGTTTTCACATAGAATACTTGCCACAGAAGCTTGCTCACAAAAAAGCAGAATGTCCTCTAATAGAAATCTAGCAGGTATTATCATAACAAAATAACAAGCCTGCCAAAGAAGATTTTTCAGAAAATAGTTGAAAGTCTTCCCATAGGGGATTAGAAGGTCTTCTGAAATATGTTCACTTATGGGAAACCTAAAGATTTTATGATTAAAGGTGTTATATCTCACCATATAACACCGGAAAGTTCTCTAAGACAACATATAGTTTATCTAAATCATATTAGGGCTTCTCATAGAAAATCAGTAGCACTACTCAAGAAGCCCAATATGTTTTTTATGGGAGACCGGAAAGACTGTTTATAGAAGTTTTTCGATAAAAAAAATAAAAAGTCACATGATTCTATAAGTATTTGCAGAGTTTTCTCTTATAAAAGTCCGTACAGCAGATATGTTATGAAAAGAATATTATAACTTCTCATAAAAAATTAGAAAAATAATGTTTTCATAGCGGACCAGAAGGTTCGACAAAATATCAAAACGTTTTCTCTTATATAAACCAAACTTCATTGGATAGAAGAAGATCTTCTGAAGAAGACAAGGAGGCCTTCCAGTAAATGTTAAAAAAATCTTTTCATAGAATAGAATCCCATGATTTTCCATAGTATATTAGATTGATTTCCTTAAAGAATCAATAGTTTTTCCTATGAAATACTCCTAGGTATTTTCGTAGAGACCACAAGTTCTTCCGATCACAAGTTCTTCCGGGACTAGAAGGTTTTCAAATAGAAAGCCGAAAAAGTCTTCTCATAGAATAGAAGAAAGTTTTTTTTTTATGAAGACCAGAATGTGTTTAATTGAAGACCAGATTCATGACAGACTTTAAGGTTTTTCCATAGAAGCCAACTAGTCCTTCTCCAGTCTCCTCATTAAGGACTAGAAGTTTTTTTCACGGACGAAAATCAATTTTTAATTTAGAAAACCACTTCTCATGGAGGACCCGAAAGTTTTCTCATAGGAGGCATCAAAATCTTCAAATCGACCGGTAGGATTTTTCATTAAAGATCACAAGTTCTTTGGGGACATAAGTCTTGTCATGAAAGACCGGAATGACTTTTCCCAGAAGACATGTAAATATTTTCACAGAAAACAAGAAAGACTTCTGCCCATAGTAAACTACATAGTGTTTAGATAGATAGCCATAACACGTTGTTACAGGAGGCACAGGAGGTTCTCTCCCTGAAGTCTTTCCACATTTAACCAGTGAACCCTCTTCTAGAGGACCAGATGGTGTTTCTATAAAAAAAAACTTCTTATGAAAGATCAGAAGGTCTTCCCTAAGGAAACGCGTCTCATAGAAAAACAATATTTTGTCATAGAAGACCCGAAGACAATCAGAATTTATTGCGGCAAAGGACCAGAAGGGATTCACTTCTTAAGAAAACTTTCCACAGAAATCGAAAGAAAATCGTAAATTTGCAATCTCGCGATCTTGCCCTAGAAAGCCAGTAGATCGCATGGTGTAAGAAAATCCAGATAATGTTCTCATAGAAGACCCAAAATTCTCAAGAATACCATTGTAATCCAGAAGGTCTCCAATAAGGAATCCCGTAATATTCTCATAGGAAACAAGAAGGTATTCTCATAATATACCTGAAGATCTTTTCAAATAAATCTTTCGATAGAAGAGCTAAAGTTTTAATCATATGAATTCAGTGTGCCTTTTTATAAGGTATCTTCATAGGAATATTCCTCAAAGAAGCCTTTTCTTAGAATATCATAAAGTATTTTCATGTAAGGGCATAATGCGACCAGCAACAATGAATTAAGATGAGATTTAATGATAGAAATACTTCCATAGTACACCGTGTGCATAAGTGTTGTCAATATGCATACGTATTTTTGTACATATACGTATTGTATGATAATATCATGGAAGGTCAGTAGTTTTTTTTGGAAATGTTCCCATAGAAGACCAGAAATAAATAAAAATCTTCTCATAGATTACGAAAAGATCTAAAGATGTCCATAAAACATCAAAGTATGGCTCTTTAAACAAGGAATTAATAGAAGATTATAGCATAAGATATGCATTCATAGTGTACCCTTGCATATTAGTTTTGTCAAAACGTATACGTATGCTTGGTTTTGAAAGATTATAGAGGTACTTAGTACAAAGACCTCACAGAAATGACAAAAATTTTATCTTTTGGAAGAACTCTGTCGCGTATATGGCTATAATGTTTTCTGATAGAAGCCTTAGCAACAAGTTTGTCATATAAATCCACAAGGTATTCACATAGGAATCCCCTATGTCTTCTCATAGAAAAGCGAAAGAATTTTTCATTTAAGGCCAGTAGGACTTTTTGTAGAATACTTCCTATAGAAAACCAAAAACTGTGCACGTAGGCATTCAGTGTTCCCTCTAAAAGGTCTTGACATAAAAACACCAAACCATCTATTTACGTATTGCAAGAAAGTCTTCTCATAGATTAACAATAGGTCTTGCCTTAAGTTAGCATAAAACATTTTTCGTAAAGGCCAAAGTAGAGTTTTAACAGGGAAAAAAGGCGATTGCAGCACAATAAAATATTTTAATAGTAAGCCAAAACGTATATGCATTTTTCGGTTTTGAATAGTTATGATGGGAATTAATATAAAGATCTCCCTGATTAAGAAAATTATTTCCAAAATCCACGCCTCTAACAGTTCTTTAGAAAATTATTTTTAAAAATCCACGCCTTTAATAGTCCTTTAGAAAATTATTTCCAAAAATCCACGCCTCTAATAGTTCTTTAGAAAATTATTTTTAAAAATCCACGCCTCTATTAGTCTAAATCGACGTCTGTGATAGTCCTTCAAAATAATTTTTAAAAATGTACGCCTGCGATAGTCCCTCAGAAAATTACTTTTAAAAATCCACGTCTGTGATAGTCCTTCAAAAATAATTTTTAAAAATCCACGTCTGTGATATTCCTTCAAAAATAATTTTTAAAAATCCACGTCTGTGGTAGTCCTTCAAAAATAATTTTTAAAAATTTACGCCTGTAATAATCCTTCACAAATTATTTTTAAAAATCCACGCCTGTGATAGTTCTTTAGAAAATTATTTTTAAAAATCCATTCCTCTGATATTCCTTTAGAAAATTGTTTTTAAAAATCCATGCCTGTGATAGTCCTTTAGAAAACTGTTTTCAAAAATCCACGCCTGTTATAGTCCTATAGAAAATTATTTTTAAAAATCCCCGCCTGTGATAGTCCGTTAGAATTTTTTTTTAAAAATCCATGCCTGTGATAGTCCTTTAGAAAACTGTTTTCAAAAATCCACGCCTGTTATAGTCCTATAGAAAATTATTTTTAAAAATCCCCGCCTGTGATAGTTCGTTAGAAATTTATTTTTAAAAAAATCCATGCCTGCAATAGTCCTGGTGAAAATTATTTTTAAAAATCCAGAGAAATCCTAGACAAAATTAGTTTTAAAAATTCACGACTGTAATAGTCATTTAGAAAATTGTTTCATAGCCTGTTTTATAAAAATCTAAAAGCATTTCCTTCATAGGTCCTAAAAAAACACATTACTTATATGTATGCAGCAATGCGTATAAGTATTGACAACACTCATACGCACGAATGTACTATGAAAATATTTCACCTGCAATAATCTCTTATTTAATCCAAATTACAGGCCCTATTTCGGAAATAAATTATAAGGAAATAACTAATAACATTCTAACAGAAGACTTTCTTGTATTATGTAGATCTTCTATGGAGAGATTTCTTTGAGGAGACCTTCTGAAAGATACCTTGAATTCATATTCGTATACTTCTGGACTTCTTTCGAAATATTTATATATGGTAAGATCTTCTGGTTTTATGTGGAATTACCAACCGGTTTTCTATGAGAAGATCTAAGAAAAGACCTTACGGCTTCCTAAGAGCTCTTTTACGGATGTTCTATGAAAACATTATCTGGATTTCTTTAGACCTTCTGGTTTTCTGTAAAACTAAATTCTGATTTACCTGGTCCTCCAGAAGGTCCTTTTTGGATATATATGTATCTAAAGCAGAATTCGGCACCTCTTTACTCGCGAGCAAGCAAAGAGAGCTTCTCTATCCACTCACTAATTGAAAAACCATGCACTAACAACAGTGTTTGCTCAAATTGTTGTTGTGTGCCGATTTCTGATCTAAAGACCATAGAAAGAAGTATTTTGGTTTTCTGTGAAAATACTTCCTTGTCTTCAGTGGCCTTCAGTTTTTCTCTTTTATGAAAACTCCTGCCGGTCTTTATGAGTAGACCTTCTGCTCTCTCGCTATAAACAGACCTTTTTAATATCTATTGGAACAACTTCCAGAATCTTATCTTAGATTTTCTTGCTTTATGCACATGTGAAGAATTGTTTGCTTTTTATTCTGGTCTTCGATTGTTAGAAGGCGGTTTTCACATTCTGGCCCAAGATCTTAATGCCTCCTATGAGTAAACAATAAGCAGATTGTTTTAATTTCTATGATAAGAACTTCTGGATTTATATTGGAACAGATTCCAGAATCTGCTTTTTATTCTGGATTAGAAGCTTCTTTGCCTCCATAAGAAGGCATTTTTGACATTCTGGTCCTCCATAAAGAAGATCTTAAACTTTCGTGTCTTTTATGAATAGCGCTTTTCTAAATGAAAAACTTCTGGTTATCCATACCAAACCTTTAGCCTTCAATGAGGAGAATCAATTACCTTTCCTTAGAGGGATTAAGAAGCTTCTATGGAAAGACCATCAGGTTTTCTATGAGGAGCCGTTTGGGTCTCCCAGTAAAGACCAACTGGTCTCCTTTGAGAAAACCTTATTCTATTCTATGAGAAAACCTTTTCAACATTCTATTAGAAGACCTTCCAGTCCAGTCCAGTGATGAGAAGAATTTATGATCGTCTAAGAAAAATCAGATTTAAAATTTTAACGAAAGAGCATTTTATACTATTCTGAACACAAAAATGTCTTTTTGTTTAAATGAGAGTTTTAAATTTAATAGGTCTCAGTAAAGTAATTTCGAACTAGTTCATTATGAAGTGGTACTTCCACTACATCCTTCCGGAACAGTTCACAGAGAGTCATGACGTGATTAAGATGCCGTACCATCTCCTTGTATGAATCATGGACGGAAGCACATGCACTCAAAATTAATTTAATTTGTGGTATCTAACATTTTGCTGCTATATTTACATAGTACGCCCATACGTATAAGTGTTGTCAAAACGTATACGCCACATGTAGAGTTGGATAATCTACTTCCTAGTTCCTTGAAATAAAACGTGTGATATTAAGTATACGCAGTTTGTTCAAAGAAAAATGTGGGCCATTGGAACTGCGAAGTGAACTAGATAGTTCCATATGGTTCCTTTGGCACAACTCTAGCCACATGACTATTCGTTCATGTTCGTTTTTAAGGAACTGTAACAAGGTGTTTCATAGAAACCTTGTGTGCCATAAAAGTAGAAAAAGGCCTTCTTGAATATCAGGTCCTACAAGAGTTATAAAGGGAATTAGTATAAAGACCTCATAGAATAACAGAAAGTTTTCGGCTATGAAGATCAGAAAGTCTTCTCAAAGAAGTTTTCCAATATAGTTCCAGAAATTCTTCTTTCCATGTGACATCTCGCATGAACCATAATATATAGTCATAGAAGGCATGTAGGTCTTCAAATACAAGCCATCTCATTAAGAGCCCGAAGTTCTATCCTTAGGAATTCAGTGTGCCTTCCAAATGTTATTTTCGTGGAAGACCAGCAGATGCAAAATACCAAAAAGTTTTCACAAAAATTACGTGAAGGGTTTCTCTTAGAATTTAACAGGTAGTTTTACAAAAGAGCTTCAGTAACAAGAATATGATAGGAAATTGAAAAATAAGGAATTATTTCATAGAACACCGATGCGTATAAGTGCTGTCACAACGTATTCGACACCTGTAGTGCTATTCTAACTAGTTTTTGAAATTATCAAAAAAATCGGTAAAATTAAAATTCTTATAATTTTTGTAAATAACGTTATTAATCAGTAAGTTAGCTACCAATAAAAAGTAGTAGAAAAGTTCCTTCGATAGCAACAGTGTTGTCTACATTTATTTGAACTTTTCATTCATTATTTTGCGATTTAAAGTTACCGATTTTTGTCGGTAACTCAAAAAATAACTTAGACAATCGTACTACTGCATATTCGTTGTTTAACAAAAAATATGGGGCGGATAAATTGGAAGCACTTCTCATAAACGATAAGAACGGCTTTTATTTGAACATTTGTTGCCTTTTAAAAATCTTACAAGTTCCTTGTTATTAAAGTTAGAAAGGTTTATTGAAAAACTTATAGTATTCAGATATAAACCACTTATATTCATATTGCAGAGCTGAATCTATGTAGGTACTTTTCTCATATGATACATCAAAATACTCACAACTTAATTACCGATGCCTGCAAATAGTTTATTACGGGTAATATAAGATCATTTTATATTTCTGGAAGGACGAAAGTAAGGAAAGTTTTTCCACACGGAACGCAAATAACTCTAAACGAGAAAATTAATAAAATCATTAAAAAAATGATCTTCGCCCTAACAGGCAAAATTTCAAAAAATAAATCTTTATATTTACTTTGTCATTGACAATTCATCAAAACGAAACTTTGAAACTAATAAACTCACAAAACTTCTAAATGTTTTCCCACAGACATATTATTGTTGATTCTCCTATGTTTCGTCCAAACATCTGACTCAATACATTTATCCTTATGTAGGGTACCGCAGACCTTGTGAGTTTGTTTTCTTTCGCATAGCTGTTTTTGTCATCACTTTCTACTTTTGGGAAATTGTTACACGTTTTCTTTTTTTATAGAAAAATTAATTAGGCATAAATTTATAGTCTTTAACTTGGGCAACAATTTTAAAAGGGAATCACGGAAAGCGTAAAGGCAATGAATATAACGGCATGTCTGTAAATGACAATCAAATAAAGCTGTAATGTTTATATAAGCAACGCAGGCAAACAATATTTTCCAGTAATTTAAAGCGACGCAGCAACAAATACAAAAGAATTCCACCAAACTCAAACAACTTCCCCAACCCCTTCTCCGCAAACATTTTGCTTTTAGCCTTGAATAATATTTTAGGTCTAATGATGTAAGACAAATAAAGAAAATGTTTCACAAGAAGGCAAACATGTAAAACTTTCTTGTGTTACTGGTTTTGACAATGTCATGAATGACATTTTGGGATGTTGGTAATGAATTCATTCGTTTCCTTCATTTGTAATTCATATGAAAACTGTGTTACCCCTCCCGTCCCCTGTCCGATACATCTTAAAGATTTCTTTGTATGTCATCTCGTGTCGGCTTGTCTCGATGATATGTGGAGGCAAAATAAATATTTGTATTTGCAAATCCATCTACATTTCCATTCTCCAATTGACTGTCATTGAAGAAAGATCTAAGGAAAATGATATTCAATTGAGTCGTAGTGCATGCTTCAATATTTTCCCGCAACCTATTTTCTGTTGTCGTTCGGTGTGTTTGCCTAAGAAAATTATGCCCAATTTTGTTTAATTTATTTATATTTGAATTGTCATTTGCCTTGCCATGGTAAATTAACTGTCGGCATATTATTTGTTTTAATGGAAGTCGCAAAGAAATGGGAGAAATTCAAATTCAAAGAAATTGTATAATGATGGCGTATACGTTGTGACAGTAGTTATACGCACAAGTGGACAAAATATCGACAGGGAAGACCGAAAGATCTTAAATAGAATACAAGAAAGGCTTCTCAGAGTCGTCAGAGTCTTTAAACCAATATACAGTCGAACTTCTCGATAACGTAGCGATTGGGGACGAAATACTACATTATAGAAAATTCGTTATAGAGAGATTATTTTGTGTGAAAATTTCCACTGGTGGCTCAAAAACAACTTCGTTATAGAGAAGTATTCGTTATAAGGAAGTTCTTCGTAGAATGTGCAAAAACATCACGAAGCGACTCTCAATTGATCCAGTCTACCTGTATTTTTTCTAAATTGTTACCAAAATTTAAATTAACTATTGTTTTAACATCCCTTATAGCTTACTTAACCCATTGACCCCCTTTTCCAAAACGAGAATTCCCAAATAATACCACAAAAATAATTTCCCATAAAATTTCAAAAATATTTTCTCACTTTCCTCCAAAACAATGTAAGTCTCTTCCCAATTATGTTCCATCCGTGCTCCATCCTTTTGTAAATCTATTCATAACTAAATAACTCCAGTGGTAAATATTTGTTAAGAATGTTGTCGGTGTTGTTGTTACTTTGGTAGTTATTTTTATTATTTTGAACTATGTTTTGGGGATTTCCCCACCACAATTTGAGTTATGTGCTGCTGTGTTCTGTTGGTCTTTTAACACAATTCATAGCAAATTTAGCTTGTCGTCTTGTTGTTGTTTTTGCTGTTATTGTTTTCCTTCTTGTTTCTTACTTTGTTTGTTATTTTACTTTTCATTATTTGCTCTTGGTTCGTTGGCTTCCATGGCTGGGTATTTGTGTTACTCATAGTTTTGTGTCGAAAAATCTCCTGAGATTTGTGTTGTACTTTCTCTTTTGGTTAGTTTATACCTTGGTTAGAGCTTTTTTGTTTTTTATTTTTTTAGTTTTGGTTTTCATTTCAGGAGGTTCTAAGTGCAAATACCGGTTCAGTGTGTTTTTGTATTTTAATTAAACAACAGAAACTTGGGATGGCAAATTCACTCGAAGAAATAATAATCTTCAATAAAAAACCTTCTAAAAACTAACTTCAAAATCGTTTTTTTCTTCTATAGATCCTATCTGAAATAAACGGTGCTTTTATAGACACTTTCTGGAATAAAGGGTGCTTGTATAGACCCATTCTAAAATAAAGGGTGCTTCTATAAACCCTTTCTGGAATAAAGAGTGCTTCTATAGATTCTTTTTGGAATAACGGGTGCTTCTATAGACCCTTTCTGGAATAAAGGCTGCTTCTATAGACCCTTTCTGAAATAAAGGACGCTTCTTTAGACCGTTTCTGAAATAAAGGGTGCTTCTATAAACCCTTTTTGAAATAAAGGGTGCTCCTATAGACCCTTTTTGAAATAAAGGGTGCTCCTATAGACCCTTTCTGATATAAAGGGTGCTCCTATAGACCCTTCTTGATCTAAAGGGTGCTCCTATAGACCCTTCTTGATCTAAAGGGTGCTCCTATAGAACCTTTCTGATATAAGGGGTGCTCCTATAACCCCTTTCTGATATAAAGGGTGCTCCTATAACCCCTTTCTGATATAAAGGGTGCTTCTATAGACCCTTTCTGAAATAAAGGGTGTTTCTATAGACCATTTCTGGAATAAAGGGTGCTTCTATAGACCCTTTCTGAAATAAAGGGTGCTTCTATAGACCCTTTCTGAAATAAAGGGTGCTTCTATAGACCATTTCTGGAATAAAGGGTGCTTCTATAGACCATTTCTGGAATAAAGGGTGCTTCTATAGACCCTTTCTGTGGTAAACGGTGCTTATATAGACCCTTTCTGTGATAAAGGGTGCTTCTATAGACCCTTTCTGTGATAAAGGGTGCTTCTATAGACCCTTTTTGTGATAAAGGGTGCTTCTATAGACCCTTTCTGTGATAAAGGGTGCTTCTATAAACCCTTTCTGTGATAAAGGGTGCTTCTATAGACCCTTTCTGTGATAAAGGGCGCTTCTATAGACCCTTTCTGTGATAAAGGGTGCTTCTATAGACCCTTTCTGTGATAAAGGGTGCTTCTATAGACCCTTTCTGTGATAAAGGGTGCTTCTATAGACCCTTTCTGTGATAAAGGGTGCTTCTATAGACCCTTTCTGTGATAAAGGGTGCTTCTATAGACCCTTTCTGTGATAAAGGGTGCTTCTATAGACCCTTTCTGTGATAAAGCGTGCTTCTATAGACCCTTTCTGTGATAAAGGGTGCTTCTATAGACCCTTTCTGTGATAAAGGGTACTTCTATAGACCCTTTCTGTGATAAAGGGTGCTTCTATAGACCATTTCTGTGATAAAGGGTGCTTCTATAGACCCTTTCTGTGATAAAGGGTGCTTCTATAGACCCTTTCTGGAATAAAGGTTGCTTCTATAGACACTTTCTGGAATAAAAGGGTGCTTCTATAGACCCTTTCTAGAATAAAGGGTGCTTCTATAGACCCTTTCTGGAATAAAGGTTGCTTCTATAGACCCTTTCTGGAATAAAGGTTGCTTCTATAGACCTTTTTCTGGAATAAAGGGTGCTTCTATAGACCCTTTCTGGAATAAAGGGTGCTTCTATAGACCCTTTCTGGAATAAAGGGTGCTTCTATAGACCCTTTCTGGAATAAAGGGTGCTTCTATAGACCCTTTCTGGAATAAAGGGTGCTTCTATAGACGCTTTCTGGAATAAAGGGTGCTTCTATAGACCCTTTCTGGAATAAAGGGTGCTTCTATAGACGATTTCTGGAATAAAGGGTGCTTCTATAGACCCTTTCTGGAATAAAGGGTACTTCTATAGACGCTTTCTGAAATAAAGGGTGCTTCTATAGACCCTTTCTGTGATAAAGGGTGCTTCTATAGACCCTTTCTGTGATAAAGGGTGCTTCTATAGACCCTTTCTGTGATAAAGGGTGCTTCTATAGACCCTTTCTGTGATAAAGGGTGCTTCTATAGACCCTTTCTGTGATAAAGGGTGCTTCTATAGACCCTTTCTGTGATAAAGGGTGCTTCTATAGACCCTTTCTGTGATAAAGGGTGCTTCTATAGACCCTTTCTGGAATAAAGGTTGCTTCTATAGACACTTTCTGGAATAAAAGGGTGCTTCTATAGACCCTTTCTAGAATAAAGGGTGCTTCTATAGACCCTTTCTGGAATAAAGGTTGCTTCTATAGACCCTTTCTGGAATAAAGGTTGCTTCTATAGACCTTTTTCTGGAATAAAGGGTGCTTCTATAGACCCTTTCTGGAATAAAGGGTGCTTCTATAGACCCTTTCTGGAATAAAGGGTGCTTCTATAGACCCTTTCTGGAATAAAGGGTGCTTCTATAGACCCTTTCTGGAATAAAGGGTGCTTCTATAGACCCTTTCTGAAATAAAGGGTGCTTCTATAGACCCTTTCTGGAATAAAGGGTGTTTCTATAGACCCTTTCTCGAATAAAGGGTGCTTCTACAGACCCTTTCTCGAATAAAGGGTACTTCTATAGACCCTTTCTCGAATAAAGGGTGCTTCTATAGACCCTTTCTCGTATAAAGGGTACTTCTATAGACCCTTTCTCGAATAAAGGGTACTTCTATAGACCCTTTCTCGAATAAAGGGTACTTCTATAGACCCTTTCTGGAATAAAGGGTGTCTCTATAGACCCTTTCTCTAATAAAGAGTGCTTCTATAGACCCTTTTACGAATAAAGGGTGCTTCTATAGACCCTTTCTCGAATAAAGGGTGCTTCCATAGACCCATTCTAGAAAATAAAGGGTGCTTCTATAGACCCATTCAGGAATAAAGGGTGCTTCTATAGACCCTTTCTGGAGTAGAGGGTGCTTCTATAGACCCTTTCTGAAATAAAGGATGCTTCTATAGACTCTTTCTGAAAAAATCAGTGCTTCTATAGACCCTTTCTGAAATAATCAGTGCTTCTATAGACCCTTTCTGAAATAATGTGTGATTCTGTAGACCTTTCTAAAAGAAAGAATTCTTCTATAAACCCTTTCTGGAATAAAGGTTGCTCCTATAACCCCTTTCTGATATAAAGGGTGCTCCTATAGACCCTTTCTGATATAAATGGTGCTCATATAGACCCTTTCTGATATAAAGCGTGCTTCTATAGTGCCTTTCTGATATAAAGGGTGCTCCTATAGACCGTTTCTGGTATAAAGGGTGCTCCTGTAAATTCTTTCAGATATAAAGGGTGTTTCCTACAGACCCTTTTTGATATATAGAATGTTCCTATAAACCCTTTCAGATATAAAGGGCGCTCCTATAACCCCTTTCTAATATAAAGGTTGCTCCTATAGACCCTTTCTGATATAAAGGGTGTTTCCTACAGACCCTTTTTGATATATAGGATGTTCCTATAAACCCTTTCAGATATAAAGGGCGCTCCTATAACCCTTTCTGATATAAAGAGTGCTTCTATAGACCTTCTCTAATATAAAGGGTGCTCCTATAGACCATTTATGATATAAAGGGTGCTCCAGTAGACCTTATTCTATGAGAAAACTTCTATGTCTTCTATGGGGAAACCTCCAGGTCGTCTATGAGAAGACCTGGAGGTCTTCTATGAGACGACCCCAGGTTTTCTATGAGAACACCTCCAGGTCTCCTATGTGAATAAATCCAAGTCGTCTATTAGAACACCTGCAGATCTTCTATGTGAAGACGTAAAGGTATTCTATGAAAACACCTCCAGGTCTTCTATAAGAAGACCTCCAGATATTTTATGACAAGACCTTCAAATCTTCCATGGGAAGACCTGCAGAATTTCTATCGGAGAGCCTCAAGTACTTCTACTAAAAGAGTTTCGGGACTTCTAAAGGAAGGTCTCCAGGACTTCTATTAGAAGAGCTCTCGGCCTTCTTTGAAAAAGCCTCCGGGTTCTATGAGAAGACCCAGGTCTCTTATGAAAAGAATTGCGGATCTTTTATGAGGAGACCTCCACGTCTTCTATAGGAAGTCCTCTACCTCTTCTATAGGAAGAGCTCCAGCTGTTCTATAGGAAGACCTCTAGGTTTTCTATGACAAGACGACCGGAACTATGTGTAGACCTTAAGATTCTCTAACAGAAGACATCCAGCTCTTCTGTATAAAGAGACCTCCTTTTCTTCTATAAGATGACCGTTAGGTCTTCTTCTGCTACAACAGAGCCTCTTTGTTTATGATTTCAACGAAAGGAACTAAAGCACTTTTATGAGGTGTTCTATGTAGAGAATTCCAGGTATTCTATACAAAACGTCCTGGTCGTTTATGAGAAGACCTCCATGCATTCCATAAGTCCTCTATGAGACAACCTGAAGGCATTCTGTAAGAAGACATATAGGGCTTCTACGGGAAAACTTCAAGGTATTCTGTGAAAGACCTCTTGTATGTGAAGACCTTTAAGTCTTTTTGGCTAAGATATTTAGGTCTTGTATGCGCAGACCTATTCTGTGAATAGACCCCATGGTCTGCTATAAGAAGACGTACAGGTAACCCAAAAGAAGACTTCAAGAGCTTTAAGAGAAGTCCTAAAGGTCTTCTTTAAGTAGACTTCTGTGTCTTTTGTGAGAAGAAGTCAAGGTCTTTTGTGTAAAGAACTCCAATTTTTTGTGAGAAGACCTTCCGATATTCCATGAGAAGATCTCCAGGTCTGAAAGAAAACCTCCTGGTATTCTATAAGAACACCTCCATATTGGCTTAAAAAGACCTCGTCTTATATTAAAAGTCTTCCAGGTTTTATATTAAATGACTTCTAGGACTTCTATCAGAAGACTTCGCGCACTTCTATGAGAATACCTTCTACCTCCAGGAGAAGAACTCCAGGTCTTCTATAAACGAGATCTCTTTTGTGTTACTATTCTTCGAGGTCTTGTATAGAGGGCCTTCTGTTCTTCTATAAGAAGATATCCAGATATTCTAATATAACAAGACCTCTAGGTTTTCAATATGAGAAGACCTCCAGGACAACAATATAAGGCGACACCTAGTTCTTTTTTAGGAAGATCTACAGGCCTATTATTGCAAGATCTCAATTTCTTCGATTGGAAGAATGCCAGGTCTTCTATAGGAATAGATCAGATTCTTCAATAGAGAAACCTATAGGTATTCTACAGGTAGAACGCGAAGCCTCCAACAGAAATCCTACAGGTCTTCTGTAAATAGACCCCCAGAACATGTATAGGAAGACCATCAAGTCTTCCATAGAAAGGCCTCTAGGTCTTCTATGGGAAGACCTCTATAGCTTCTTGTACGATAAGAAGACCTTCAGGTCTTCCGAAAAAAACTTCATGTCTTCTGAAAGATTCATAGTTTTTTTTTGCGAGTGTCTGCCTTGAGGAAAAAGTTCAACCTTTAAAACCCGGAACAACTTGAATTTTGTTTAGTAGTTAAACGTGAAAAAATAAACAACAACCACAACAACAATAAGAAAAAAAGTCAGCCAGTTAGTGAGTGCATTAAGAAGTGAGCGAGGTATGAATGTACCTACAATTATTCCCCACACAACTAACGCACACAACGCGCTGTCTCCATGCTTCCCTTCTCACTCTTTGTTTTTTCCCGCTGCCTTCATTTACCTATAAAAGGAAGTGTGTTTTGTTTCCTACAACAACTTGTTCTTGTTGTTGTTATGTTCACAACGAATATTTTACTTTCGCCTGGGGACTTTTTGCTTATTGTTGTAGCTGGATGTCCTTGTTGATGTTGCTGCCATTGCAAGAGAACCAGCTAGCTACTCTTGTTCGGATACTGATGCTCCTGTTCCTCCTGCTATTGTTGGTTGTTGTATGTAAATCCTGTTACTTTGGCCCTCATGGGCCGTCGTTGATGTTATCGACGTTGTTACCGTCGCTAATGTTTCCTGTGTGTTGTGCGTTGCTGATGTTATTGTTGTATTTGTTGTTAACAAAGTTAACAACAATGCTAACAAGCAATACCAACAACAAGAACAAAGGCAGGAATATGCTACGCTCATTTTTATAAAAGTTGAATTGAAAAATACAAAACTGAAAATAAAGAAGTAACAACAACAACAAAATTGTGTAATTTTATTCAAAACACAGGAAATGCAGTAAGCGAAAAAACAACAACAAGAACAAATTTAAAATTTGAATAAATTTAATGGTTTCCATCAGGTATTGTTTAAGAGGAGTTGGCGTTTTTTAGGAAGGCGAATTGCACTTTCTTTCATAAAAGGTCTATGACAGCACCCTTTCTTTTAGAACGGTATATGGAAGCACCCTCTCTTTTAGAAAGGGTCTAAAGAAGCACTTTTTCTTCAGAAGGGGTTTATAGAAGCTCTCTTTCTTTCAGAAATGGTTTATGAAAACATCCTTTCTTTCAGAAAGGGTCTATGGAACCATCCTTTCTTCAGAAAGGGTCTATGGAAGATCCCCTTCTTTAGAAAGGGTCTACGAAAGCACCCTTTCAGATGATCCAGAAAGGGTATATGGAAGCGTCCTTCAAAAACGGTCTATGGAAGAACACTTTCTTTTAGAGAGGGTCTAAAGAAGCACACTTTTTCTTTCAGAAAAGGTCTAAAGAAGCACACTTTTTCTTTCAGAAAAGGTCTATAGAAGCACCCTTTCTTTCAGAAAAGGTCTATAGAAGCACCCTTTCTTTCAGAAAAGGTCTATAGAAGCACCCTTTCTTTCAGAAAAGGTCTATGGAAGCACCCTTTCTTTCACAAAAGGTCTATGGAAGCACCCTTTCTTTCAGAAAAGGTCTATAGAAGCACCCTTTTTTCAGAAAATATAGAAGCACCCTTTCTTTCAGAAAAGGTCTATAGAAGCACCCTTTTTTCAGAAAATATAGAAGCACCCTTTCTTTCAGAAAAGGTCTATAGAAGCACCCTATCTTTCAGAAAAGGTCTATAGAAGCACCCTTTCTTTCAGAAAAGGCCTATAGAAGCACCCTTTCTTTCAGAAAAGGCCTATAGAAGCACCCTTTCTTTCAGAAAAGGTCTATAGAAGAATCCTTTCTTTCAGGAAATGTCTATAGAAGCGCCCTTTCTTTCAGAAAAGGTCTATAGAAGCACCCTTTCTTTCAGAAAAGGTCTATAGAAGCACCCTTTCTTTCAGGAAAGGTCTATAGAAGCACCCTTTCTTTCAGAAAAGGGTTATAGAAGCACCTTTCTTTCAGAAAAGGTCTATAGAAGCGCCCTTTCTTTCAGAAAAGGTCTATAGAAGCACCCTTTCTTTCAGAAAAGGTCTATAGAAGCACCCTTTCTTTCAGGAAAGGTCTATAGAAGAACCCTTTCTTTCAGAAAAGATCTTTAGAAGCACCCCTTCATTCAGAAAAGGTCTATAGAAGCACCCTTTTTTTCAGGAAAGGTTTATAGAAGCACCCTTTCATTCAGAAAAGGTCTGTAGAAGCACCCTTTCTTTCAGAAAAGGTCTATAGAAGCACCCCTTCTTTCAGAAAAGGTCTATAGAAGCACCCTTTCTTTCAGAAAAGGTCTATAGAAGCACCCTTTCTTTCAGAAAAGGTCTATAGAAGCACCCTTTCTTTCAGAAAAGGTCTATAGAAGCACCCTTTCTTTCAGAAAAGGCCTATAGAAGCACCCTTTCTTTCAGAAAAGGGTTATAGAAGCACCTTTCTTTCAGAAAAGGTCTATAGAAGCGCCCTTTCTTTCAGAAAAGGTCTATAGAAGCACCCTTTCTTTCAGAAAAGGTCTATAGAAGCACCCTTTCTTTCAGGAAAGGTCTATAGAAGAACCCTTTCTTTCAGAAAAGATCTTTAGAAGCACCCCTTCATTCAGAAAAGGTCTATAGAAGCACCTTTTTTTTCAGGAAAGGTTTATAGAAGCACCCTTTCATTCAGAAAAGGTCTGTAGAAGCACCCTTTCTTTCAGAAAAGGTCTATAGAAGCACCCCTTCTTTCAGAAAAGGTCTATAGAAGCACCCTTTCTTTCAGAAAAGGTCTATAGAAGCACCCTTTCTTTCAGAAAAGGTCTATAGAAGCACCCTTTCTTTCAGAAAAGGTCTATAGAAGCACCCTTTCTTTCAGAAAAGGTCTATAGAAGCACCCTTTCTTTCAGAAAAGATCTATAGAAGAACCCTTTCTTTCAGAAAAGGTCTATAGAAGCAGCCTTTCTTTCAGAAAAGGTCTATAGAAGCACCCTTTCTTTCAGAAAAGGTCTATAGAAGCACCCTTTCTTTCAGAAAAGGTCTATAGAAGCACCCTTTCTTTCAGAAAAGGTCTATAGAAGCACCCTTTCTTTCAGAAAAGGTCTATAGAAGCACCCTTTCTTTCAGAAAAGGTCTATAGAAGCACCCTTTCTTTCAGAAAAGGTCTATAGAAGCACCCTTTCTTTCAGAAAAGGTCTATAGAAGCACCCTTTCTTTCAGAAAAGGTCAATAGAAGCACCCTTTCTTTCAGAAAAGGTCAATAGAAGCACCCTTTCTTTCAGAAAAAGTCTATAGAAGCACCCTTTATTTCAGAAAAGTTCTATAGAAGCACCCTTTCTTTCAGAAAAGGTCTATAGAAGCACCCTTTCTTTCAGAAAAGTCTACAGAAGCACCCTTTCTTTCAGAAAAGTCTATAGAAACACCCTTTCTTTCAGAAAAGCTCTATAGAAGCACCCTTTCTTTCAGGAAAGGTCTATAGAAGCACCCTTTCTTTCAGGAAATGTCTGTAGAAGCACCCTTTCTTTCAGAAAAGGTCTATAGAAGCACCCCTTCTTTCAGAAAAGGTCTATAGAAGCACCCTTTCTTTCAGAAAAGGTCTATAGAAGCATGCTTTCTTTCAGAAAAGGTCTATAGAAGCACCCTTTCTTTCAGAAAAGGTCTATAGAAGCATGCTTTCTTTCAGAAAAGGTCTATAGAAGCACCCTTTCTTTCAGAAAAGGTCTATAGAAGCACCCTTTCTTTCAGAAAAGGTCTATAGAAGCACCCTTTCTTTCAGAAAAGGTCTATAGAAGCACCCTTTCTTTCAGAAAAGGTCTATAGAAGCACCCTTTCTTTCAGAAAAGATCTATAGAAGAACCCTTTCTTTCAGAAAAGGTCTATAGAAGCAGCCTTTCTTTCAGAAAAGGTCTATAGAAGCACCCTTTCTTTCAGAAAAGGTCTATAGAAGCACCCTTTCTTTCAGAAAAGGTCTATAGAAGCACCCTTTCTTTCAGAAAAGGTCTATAGAAGCACCCTTTCTTTCAGAAAAGGTCTATAGAAGCACCCTTTCTTTCAGAAAAGGTCTATAGAAGCACCCTTTCTTTCAGAAAAGGTCTATAGAAGCACCCTTTCTTTCAGAAAAGGTCTATAGAAGCACCCTTTCTTTCAGAAAAGGTCAATAGAAGCACCCTTTCTTTCAGAAAAGGTCAATAGAAGCACCCTTTCTTTCAGAAAAGGTCAATAGAAGCACCCTTTCTTTCAGAAAAAGTCTATAGAAGCACCCTTTATTTCAGAAAAGTTCTATAGAAGCACCCTTTCTTTCAGAAAAGGTCTATAGAAGCACCCTTTCTTTCAGAAAAGTCTACAGAAGCACCCTTTCTTTCAGAAAAGTCTATAGAAACACCCTTTCTTTCAGAAAAGCTCTATAGAAGCACCCTTTCTTTCAGAAAAGGTCTATAGAAGCACCCTTTCTTTCAGAAAAGGTCTATAGAAGCACCCTTTCTTTCAGAAAAGGTCTATAGAAGCAGCCTTTCTTTCAGAAAAGGGTTATAGAAGCACCTTTCTTTCAGAAAAGGTCTATAGAAGCACCCTTTCTTTCAGAAAAGGTCTATAGAAGCACCCTTTCTTTAAGAAAAGGTCAATAGAAGCACCCTTTCTTTCAGAAAAGGTCTATAGAAGCACCCTTTTTTCAGAAAATATAGAAGCACCCTTTCTTTCAGAAAAGGTCTATAGAAGCACCCTTTCTTTCAGAAAAGGTCTATAGAAGCACCCTTTCTTTCAGAAAAGGTCTATAGAAGCACCCTTTCTTTCAGAAAAGGTCTATAGAAGAACCCTTTCTTTCAGAAAAGGTCTATAGAAGCACCCTTTCTTTCAGAAAAGGTCTATAGAAGCACCCTTTCTTTCAGAAAAGGTCTATAGAAGCACCCTTTCTTTCAGAAAAGGTCTATGGAAGCACCCTTTCTTTCACAAAAGGTCTATGGAAGCACCCTTTCTTTCAGAAAAGGTCTATAGAAGCACCCTTTTTTCAGAAAATATAGAAGCACCCTTTCTTTCAGAAAAGGTCTATAGAAGCACCCTTTTTTCAGAAAATATAGAAGCACCCTTTTTTCAGAAAATATAGAAGCACCCTTTTTTCAGAAAATATAGAAGCACCCTTTCTTTCAGAAAAGGTCTATAGAAGCACCCTTTCTTTCAGAAAAGGTCTATAGAAGCACCCTTTCTTTCAGAAAAGGTCTATAGAAGCACCCTTTCTTTCAGGAAAGGTCTATAGAAGCACCCTTTCTTTCAGAAAAGGCCTATAGAAGCACCCTTTCTTTCAGAAAAGGTCTATAGAAGAACCCTTTCTTTCAGGAAATGTCTATAGAAGCGCCCTTTCTTTCAGAAAAGGTCTATAGAAGCACCCTTTCTTTCAGAAAAGGTCTATAGAAGCACCCTTTCTTTCAGGAAAGGTCTATAGAAGCACCCTTTCTTTCAGAAAAGGGTTATAGAAGCACCTTTCTTTCAGAAAAGGTCTATAGAAGCGCCCTTTCTTTCAGAAAAGGTCTATAGAAGCACCCTTTCTTTCAGAAAAGGTCTATAGAGGCACCCTTTCTTTCAGGAAAGGTCTATAGAAGAACCCTTTCTTTCAGAAAAGATCTTTAGAAGCACCCCTTCGTTCAGAAAAGGTCTATAGAAGCACCCTTTTTTTCAGGAAAGGTTTATAGAAGCACCCTTTCATTCAGAAAAGGTCTGTAGAAGCACCCTTTCTTTCAGAAAAGGTCTATAGAAGCACCCCTTCTTTCAGAAAAGGTCTATAGAAGCACCCTTTCTTTCAGAAAAGGTCTATAGAAGCACCCTTTCTTTCAGAAAAGGTCTATAGAGGCACCCTTTCTTTCAGGAAAGGTCTATAGAAGAACCCTTTCTTTCAGAAAAGATCTTTAGAAGCACCCCTTCGTTCAGAAAAGGTCTATAGAAGCACCCTTTTTTTCAGGAAAGGTTTATAGAAGCACCCTTTCATTCAGAAAAGGTCTGTAGAAGCACCCTTTCTTTCAGAAAAGGTCTATAGAAGCACCCCTTCTTTCAGAAAAGGTCTATAGAAGCACCCTTTCTTTCAGAAAAGGTCTATAGAAGAACCCTTTCTTTCAGAAAAGGTCTATAGAAGCACCCTTTCTTTCAGAAAAGGTCTATAGAAGCACCCTTTCTTTCAGAAAAGGTCTATAGAAGCACCCTTTCTTTCAGGAAAGGTCTATAGAAGCACCCTTTCTTTCAGGAAATGTCTGTAGAAGCACCCTTTCTTTCAGAAAAGGTCTATAGAAGCACCCCTTCTTTCAGAAAAGGTCTATAGAAGCACCCTTTCTTTCAGAAAAGGTCTATAGAAGCATGCTTTCTTTCAGAAAAGGTCTATAGAAGCACCCTTTCTTTCAGAAAAGGTCTATAGAAGCATGCTTTCTTTCAGAAAAGGTCTATAGAAGCACCCTTTCTTTCAGAAAAGGTCTATAGAAGCACCCTTTTTTTCAGAAAAGGTCTATAGAAGCACCCTTTCTTTCAGAAAAGGTCTATAGAAGCACCATTTCTTTCAGAAAAGGTCTATAGAAGCACCCTTTCTTTCAGAAAAGATCTATAGAAGAACCCTTTCTTTCAGAAAAGGTCTATAGAAGCAGCCTTTCTTTCAGAAAAGGTCTATAGAAGCACCCTTTCTTTCAGAAAAGGTCTATAGAAGCACCCTTTCTTTCAGAAAAGGTCTATAGAAGCACCCTTTCTTTCAGAAAAGGTCTATAGAAGCACCCTTTCTTTCAGAAAAGGTCTATAGAAGCACCCTTTCTTTCAGAAAAGGTCTATAGAAGCACCCTTTCTTTCAGAAAAGGTCTATAGAAGCACCCTTTCTTTCAGAAAAGGTCAATAGAAGCACCCTTTCTTTCAGAAAAGGTCAATAGAAGCACCCTTTCTTTCAGAAAAAGTCTATAGAAGCACCCTTTATTTCAGAAAAGTTCTATAGAAGCACCCTTTCTTTCAGAAAAGGTCTATAGAAGCACCCTTTCTTTCAGAAAAGTCTACAGAAGCACCCTTTCTTTCAGAAAAGTCTATAGAAACACCCTTTCTTTCAGAAAAGCTCTATAGAAGCACCCTTTCTTTCAGAAAAGGTCTATAGAAGCACCCTTTCTTTCAGAAAAGGTCTATAGAAGCACCCTTTCTTTCAGAAAAGGTCTATAGAAGCACCCTTTCTTTCAGAAAAGGGTTATAGAAGCACCTTTCTTTCAGAAAAGGTCTATAGAAGCACCCTTTCTTTCAGAAAAGGTCTATAGAAGCACCCTTTCTTTAAGAAAAGGTCAATAGAAGCACCCTTTCTTTCAGAAAAGGTCTATAGAAGCACCCTTTCTTTCAGAAAAGTCTATAGAAGCACCCTTTCTTTCAGAAAAGGTCTATAGAAGCACCCTTTCTTTCAGAAAAGGTCTATAGAAGCACCCTTTCTTTCAGAAAAGGTCTATAGAAGCACCCTTTCTTTCAGAAAAGGTCTATAGAAGCACCCTTTTTTCAGAAAAGGTCTATAGAAGCACCCTTTCTTTCAGAAAAGGTCTATAGAAGCACCCTTTCTTTCAGAAAAGGTCTATAGAAGCACCCTTTCTTTCAGAAAAGGTCTGTAGAAGCACCCTTTCTTTCAGAAAAGGTCTATAGAAGCACCCTTTCTTTCAGAAAAGGTCTATAGAAGCACCCTTTCTTTCAGAAAAGGTCTATAGAAGCACCCTTTCTTTCAGAAAAGGTCTATAGAAGCACCCTTTCTTTCAAAAAAAAAGTCTATAGAAGCACCCTTTCTTTCAGAAAATGTCTATAGAAGCACCCTTTCTTTCAGAAAAGGTCTATAGAAGCACCCTTTCTTTCCGAAAAGGTCTATAGAAGCACCCTTTCTTTCAGAAAAGGTCTATAGAAGCACCCTTTCTTTCAGAAAAGGTCTATAGAATCACCCTTTCTTTCAGAAAAGGTCTATAGAAGCACCCTTTCTTTCAGAAAAGGTCTATAGAAGCACCCTTTCTTTCAGAAAAGGTCTATAGAAGCACCCTTTCTTTCAGAAAAGGTCTATAGAAGCACCCTTTTTTTCAGAAAAGGTCTATAGAAGCACCCTTTCTTTCAGAAAAGGTTTATAGAAGCACCCCTTCTTTCAAAAAGGGTCTATGCAAGCACGTTTTCTTCAGAAAGGGTGTATGGATGCACTCCTTCTTCAGAAAGGGTCTATGGAAGCGCCCCTTCTTCAGAAAGCGTCTATGGAAGCACCCCTTCCTCAGAAGGGTCTATGGAAGCACCCCTTCTTTAGAAAGGGTCTATGGAAGCACCCCTTCTTTAGAAAGGGTCTATGGAAGAACCATTTCTTTAGAAGGGGTCTATGGAAGCACTTCATCTTCAGAAAGGTCTATGAAAGTATACTTTCTTTAGAAGCATCCTTTCTTCAGAAAGAATCTATGGAAGCACACTTTCTTCAAAAAGGGTTTATGGGAGCACCCCTTCTTCAGAAAGGGTATATGGAAGCACCCTTTATTTTGGAAAGGCTCTATGGAAGCACACTTTCTTCAGAAAGGGTCTATGGGAGCATACTTTCTTTGGGAATGGGTCTATAGGGTCTATGGAAACACCCTTTCTTTCAAACGGGGTCTATGGAAGGGTGCTTCCATACACGCTTTCTGAAGAAGAGGGTGCTTCTATAGACTTTGTCTAAAGAAAGGTTGTAAATGCGTGTCTTTTTATTTTCAATATTTATTTTTATTTGTCTAACATGGTTTTAAGTCACGAAGTCTCGGAACATATGAAAACTAAAAAAAAAAACAAATATGAACATTTCATAAAGACCCTCTTGTGATCCCGACAAGTGTACTTGAATGTATCCAGAACATGTAACAAGCCGGGCTATTTGTTTTGTGTGTTGTGTTGCCTTGAATTGTTGCTGGTCCACTCGATACTGTTGGGTAACACACAACAGAAGCACCCTCCCACACACACACGTGTGCAACATTCATTGAATGACTTACAAGTGTAACAAAACACAAATGCACACACATAGACACCAATTCACGTTCACACAGAGACACACAAAAAACCGACTAGATTGAAATGAATGAATGAAAGAAAACGAGTGTATATTGAGAACCATATTTCAAAATTTTGACAGGCATTTTAATTTTTTTTGCTATGTAGTGGTCCCTATAGAATTTTGCACACTTGAAGGGGAATACAAAAAATATACAGTGGAACCATTCCCTACATAAAACTTTAGAAGTTGAGTCCATGACATAGGTAGTAAGATGCAAGATTCACACCGTATGGCTGAGACCAATATTCAGCTTCATATTCTCGTTTTAAAGATAATGTCTCTTATCATCTTCTTTGAGGATGCTTTGTGCCAAGTTCCACAGTAGCCATGTATATCTAAGACAAGTTTTTAGTAATAGAAGGGAAAAATAGAATTTTTTACTTTTGTAGTTGTTTTTGTGTGTTGAAGTGTTCGTTTTATGTGTCATGTTGTTATTTTTTCTGTTGGGTTTTTTGTTTGTTGTGGTCTAAAAATTCTTTTAAAGGTTACAAAGATTTGTTGATTTAAAATTTTTGCCCAAAAAAAATGTATAGAAAAATATAAAAAATCATATTTTTCAACACAAACAAGTTCATTCATACATATCCTTATGATGTACATACATCGGTATTCTATAAAAATATTATAAATTGACATTTTGATTTATTTAAGAGAAAAATACAACAACAAATAAATCTGTATAAAACAAAGATTTTTCTTCTTAATATTCGAAATGTACGTTGGTCTGCACTTTTGATTTGTAACCACCACAGATTTCTTTGTGTGATTTCTATTCTCTCTCTCTGTACGGTATCCTTTCCTTTCAAAGATTTATTTTATGGATTTTATATTTTCTTTCTTTGTTTGCTTAGAAAATCTAATCCTTACAAATCATGTTTATGTTCAATAAGTGTCCTTACAAGTTTAGGCACATACATACAAATAGTTTTTTGGATCATAAAATTTGATATTTTTATATTTTTGGAAATCTTTAGAGAATTCTTAATTGATTTTGTGGTGTTTTTCATAGACTAGGATTTGTTACGTATGTTATGCCATGTCTAGTGTAATTTTTAAAAAGTTATTAAATTAAATAAAAGGAAATATTCGGTGAATAACTAATGGCTACAAATTTTTTTTAAAGATGACTAAAGGACTCGTAATTTTAAAGACAGTGTTTCAACAGATTATAACAAAAAATTTTAAAGAGCACAGGGAACCTGCAAGCCATCGGCTAGGAGACCAGCGAGCCTTCTTATAGAAGACTGTTAGGTCTCACTATAGAAGGTTCCTTATAAAGATGAAAGAGACTTATAGGCCTTCCTATTGAAACTTTCAGGTCTACAATTGAATACCTCTGACTTCCTAAAAACATATTTGTGTCTTTCAATAGAAAACAATAGGTCTTTTGATAGACCTACCTATCTTCAGAAAGGGACTATAGAAGCACCCTTTATTTCAGAAAACGACTATAGAAGCAACCTTTCTTTCAGAAAGGGACTATGAAAGAACCTTTTCTCTCACAAAGTGACTTTAGAATAACCCTTTCTTTAAGAAAGGGACTATAGAAGCACCGTTTCTTTGAGAAAGGGACTATAGAAGCACCCTTCCTTTTTGAAAAGGTCTATAGAAGCACCATTTCTTTTAGAAAGGGACTATGGAAGCATCCTTTCTTTTAGAAAGGGACTATGGAAGCATCCTTTCTTTAAGAAAGGGTTTATAAAAGCACCCTTTCTTTCAGGAAGGGACTAAAGAAGCACCCTTTCTTTCAGGAAGGGACTAAAGAAGCACCCTTTCTTTCAGGAAGGGACTAAAGAAGCACTCATTTTTCAGAACGGAACTATAGAAGCACCCTTTCTTTCAGGAAGGGACTAAAGAAGCACCCTTTCTTTCAGGAAGGGACTAAAGAAGCACTCATTTTTCAGAACGGAACTATAGAAGCACCCTTTCTTTCAGGAAGGGACTAAAGAAGCACTCATTTTTCAGAACGGAACTATAGAAGCACCCTTTCTTTAAGAAAGGGATTATAGAAGCACCCTTTCTTTAAGAAAGGGATTATAGAAGCACCCTTTCTTTAAGAAAGGGATTATAGAAGCACCCTTTCTTTAAGAAAGGGATTATAGAAGCACCCTTTCTTTAAGAAAGGGATTATAGAAGCACCCTTTCTTTAAGAAAGGGATTATAGAAGCACCCTTTCTTTAAGAAAGGGATTATAGAAGCACCCTTTCTTTAAGAAAGGGATTATAGAAGCACCCTTTCTTTAAGAAAGGGATTATAGAAGCACCCTTTCTTTAAGAAAGGGATTATAGAAGCACCCTTTCTTTAAGAAAGGGATTATAGAAGCACCCTTTCTTTAAGAAAGGGATTATAGAAGCACCCTTTCTTTAAGAAAGGGATTATAGAAGCACCCTTTCTTTAAGAAAGGGATTATAGAAGCACCCTTTCTTTAAGAAAGGGATTATAGAAGCACCCTTTCTTTAAGAAAGGGATTATAGAAGCACCCTTTCTTTAAGAAAGGGATTATAGAAGCACCCTTTCTTTAAGAAAGGGATTATAGAAGCACCCTTTCTTTAAGAAAGGGATTATAGAAGCACCCTTTCTTTAAGAAAGGGATTATAGAAGCACCCTTTCTTTAAGAAAGGGATTATAGAAGCACCCTTTCTTTAAGAAAGGGATTATAGAAGCACCCTTTCTTTAAGAAAGGGATTATAGAAGCACCCTTTCTTTAAGAAAGGGATTATAGAAGCACCCTTTCTTTAAGAAAGGGATTATAGAAGCACCCTTTCTTTAAGAAAGGGATTATAGAAGCACCCTTTCTTTAAGAAAGGGATTATAGAAGCACCCTTTCTTTAAGAAAGGGATTATAGAAGCACCCTTTCTTTAAGAAAGGGATTATAGAAGCACCCTTTCTTTAAGAAAGGGATTATAGAAGCACCCTTTCTTTAAGAAAGGGATTATAGAAGCACCCTTTCTTTAAGAAAGGGATTATAGAAGCACCCTTTCTTTAAGAAAGGGATTATAGAAGCACCCTTTCTTTAAGAAAGGGATTATAGAAGCACCCTTTCTTTAAGAAAGGGATTATAGAAGCACCCTTTCTTTAAGAAAGGGATTATAGAAGCACCCTTTCTTTAAGAAAGGGATTATAGAAGCACCCTTTCTTTAAGAAAGGGATTATAGAAGCACCCTTTCTTTAAGAAAGGGATTATAGAAGCACCCTTTCTTTAAGAAAGGGATTATAGAAGCACCCTTTCTTTAAGAAAGGGATTATAGAAGCACCCTTTCTTTAAGAAAGGGATTATAGAAGCACCCTTTCTTTAAGAAAGGGATTATAGAAGCACCCTTTCTTTAAGAAAGGGATTATAGAAGCACCCTTTCTTTAAGAAAGGGATTATAGAAGCACCCTTTCTTTAAGAAAGGGATTATAGAAGCACCCTTTCTTTAAGAAAGGGATTATAGAAGCACCCTTTCTTTAAGAAAGGGATTATAGAAGCACCCTTTCTTTAAGAAAGGGATTATAGAAGCACCCTTTCTTTAAGAAAGGGATTATAGAAGCACCCTTTCTTTAAGAAAGGGATTATAGAAGCACCCTTTCTTTAAGAAAGGGATTATAGAAGCACCCTTTCTTTAAGAAAGGGATTATAGAAGCACCCTTTCTTTAAGAAAGGGATTATAGAAGCACCCTTTCTTTAAGAAAGGGATTATAGAAGCACCCTTTCTTTAAGAAAGGGATTATAGAAGCACCCTTTCTTTAAGAAAGGGATTATAGAAGCACCCTTTCTTTAAGAAAGGGATTATAGAAGCACCCTTTCTTTAAGAAAGGGATTATAGAAGCACCCTTTCTTTAAGAAAGGGATTATAGAAGCACCCTTTCTTTAAGAAAGGGATTATAGAAGCACCCTTTCTTTAAGAAAGGGATTATAGAAGCACCCTTTCTTTAAGAAAGGGATTATAGAAGCACCCTTTCTTTAAGAAAGGGATTATAGAAGCACCCTTTCTTTAAGAAAGGGATTATAGAAGCACCCTTTCTTTAAGAAAGGGATTATAGAAGCACCCTTTCTTTAAGAAAGGGATTATAGAAGCACCCTTTCTTTAAGAAAGGGATTATAGAAGCACCCTTTCTTTAAGAAAGGGATTATAGAAGCACCCTTTCTTTAAGAAAGGGATTATAGAAGCACCCTTTCTTTAAGAAAGGGATTATAGAAGCACCCTTTCTTTAAGAAAGGGATTATAGAAGCACCCTTTCTTTAAGAAAGGGATTATAGAAGCACCCTTTCTTTAAGAAAGGGATTATAGAAGCACCCTTTCTTTAAGAAAGGGATTATAGAAGCTCCCTTTCTTTAAGAAAGGGATTATAGAAGCACCCTTTCTTTAAGAAAGGGATTATAGAAGCACCCTTTCTTTAAGAAAGGGATTATAGAAGCACCCTTTCTTTAAGAAAGGGATTATAGAAGCACCCTTTCTTTAAGAAAGGGATTATAGAAGCACCCTTTCTTTAAGAAAGGGATTATAGAAGCACCCTTTCTTTAAGAAAGGGATTATAGAAGCACCCTTTCTTTAAGAAAGGGATTATAGAAGCACCCTTTCTTTAAGAAAGGGATTATAGAAGCACCCTTTCTTTAAGAAAGGGATTATAGAAGCACCCTTTCTTTAAGAAAGGGATTATAGAAGCACCCTTTCTTTAAGAAAGGGATTATAGAAGCACCCTTTCTTTAAGAAAGGGATTATAGAAGCACCCTTTCTTTAAGAAAGGGATTATAGAAGCACCCTTTCTTTAAGAAAGGGATTATAGAAGCACCCTTTCTTTAAGAAAGGGATTATAGAAGCACCCTTTCTTTAAGAAAGGGATTATAGAAGCACCCTTTCTTTAAGAAAGGGATTATAGAAGCACCCTTTCTTTAAGAAAGGGATTATAGAAGCACCCTTTCTTTAAGAAAGGGATTATAGAAGCACCCTTTCTTTAAGAAAGGGATTATAGAAGCACCCTTTCTTTAAGAAAGGGATTATAGAAGCACCCTTTCTTTAAGAAAGGGATTATAGAAGCACCCTTTCTTTAAGAAAGGGATTATAGAAGCACCCTTTCTTTAAGAAAGGGATTATAGAAGCACCCTTTCTTTAAGAAAGGGATTATAGAAGCACACTTTCTTTAAGAAAGGGATTATAGAAGCACCCTTTCTTTAAGAAAGGGATTATAGAAGCACCCTTTCTTTAAGAAAGGGATTATAGAAGCACCCTTTCTTTAAGAAAGGGATTATAGAAGCACCCTTTCTTTAAGAAAGGGATTATAGAAGCACCCTTTCTTTAAGAAAGGGATTATAGAAGCACCCTTTCTTTAAGAAAGGGATTATAGAAGCACCCTTTCTTTAAGAAAGGGATTATAGAAGCACCCTTTCTTTAAGAAAGGGATTATAGAAGCACCCTTTCTTTAAGAAAGGGATTATAGAAGCACCCTTTCTTTAAGAAAGGGATTATAGAAGCACCCTTTCTTTAAGAAAGGGATTATAGAAGCACCCTTTCTTTAAGAAAGGGATTATAGAAGCACCCTTTCTTTAAGAAAGGGATTATAGAAGCACCCTTTCTTTAAGAAAGGGATTATAGAAGCACCCTTTCTTTAAGAAAGGGATTATAGAAGCACCCTTTCTTTAAGAAAGGGATTATAGAAGCACCCTTTCTTTAAGAAAGGGATTATAGAAGCACCCTTTCTTTAAGAAAGGGATTATAGAAGCACCCTTTCTTTAAGAAAGGGATTATAGAAGCACCCTTTCTTTAAGAAAGGGATTATAGAAGCACCCTTTCTTTAAGAAAGGGATTATAGAAGCACCCTTTCTTTAAGAAAGGGATTATAGAAGCACCCTTTCTTTAAGAAAGGGATTATAGAAGCACCCTTTCTTTCAGAAAGGGACTATAGAAGCACTCATTTTTCAGAACGGGACTAAAGAAGCACCCTTTCTTTCAGGAAGGGACTAAAGAAGCACCCTTTCTTTCAGGAAGGGACTAAAGAAGCACTCATTTTTCAGAACGGAACTATAGAAGCACCCTTTCTTTCAGGAAGGGACTAAAGAAGCACCCTTTCTTTCAGGAAGGGACTAAAGAAGCACCCTTTCTTTCAGGAAGGGACTAAAGAAGCACTCATTTTTCAGAACGGAACTATAGAAGCACCCTTTCTTTCAGGAATGGACTAAAGAAGCACTCATTTTTCAGAACGGAACTATAGAAGCACCCTTTCTTTAAGAAAGGGATTATAGAAGCACCCTTTCTTTAAGAAAGGGATTATAGAAGCACCCTTTCTTTAAGAAAGGGATTATAGAAGCACCCTTTCTTTAAGAAAGGGATTATAAAAGCACCCTTTCTTTAAGAAAGGGATTATAGAAGCACCCTTTCTTTAAGAAAGGGATTATAGAAGCACCCTTTCTTTAAGAAAGGGATTATAGAAGCACCCTTTCTTTAAGAAAGGGATTATAGAAGCACCCTTTCTTTCAGAAAGGGACTATAGAAGCACTCATTTTTCAGAACGGGACTATAGAAGCACCCTTTCTTTCAGGAAGGGACTAAAGAAGCACCCTTTCTTTCAGGAAGGGACTAAAGAAGCACTCATTTTTCAGAACGGAACTATAGAAGCACCCTTTCTTTCAGGAAGGGACTAAAGAAGCACCCTTTCTTTCAGGAAGGGACTAAAGAAGCACTCATTTTTCAGAACGGAACTATAGAAGCACCCTTTCTTTCAGGAAGGGACTAAAGAAGCACTCATTTTTCAGAACGGAACTATAGAAGCACCCTTTCTTTAAGAAAGGGATTATAGAAGCACCCTTTCTTTAAGAAAGGGATTATAGAAGCACCCTTTCTTTAAGAAAGGGATTATAGAAGCACCCTTTCTTTAAGAAAGGGATTATAGAAGCACCCTTTCTTTAAGAAAGGGATTATAGAAGCACCCTTTCTTTAAGAAAGGGATTATAGAAGCACCCTTTCTTTAAGAAAGGGATTATAGAAGCACCCTTTCTTTAAGAAAGGGATTATAGAAGCACCCTTTCTTTAAGAAAGGGATTATAGAAGCACCCTTTCTTTAAGAAAGGGATTATAGAAGCACCCTTTCTTTAAGAAAGGGATTATAGAAGCACCCTTTCTTTAAGAAAGGGATTATAGAAGCACCCTTTCTTTAAGAAAGGGATTATAGAAGCACCCTTTCTTTAAGAAAGGGATTATAGAAGCACCCTTTCTTTAAGAAAGGGATTATAGAAGCACCCTTTCTTTAAGAAAGGGATTATAGAAGCACCCTTTCTTTAAGAAAGGGATTATAGAAGCACCCTTTCTTTAAGAAAGGGATTATAGAAGCACCCTTTCTTTAAGAAAGGGATTATAGAAGCACCCTTTCTTTAAGAAAGGGATTATAGAAGCACCCTTTCTTTAAGAAAGGGATTATAGAAGCACCCTTTCTTTAAGAAAGGGATTATAGAAGCACCCTTTCTTTAAGAAAGGGATTATAGAAGCACCCTTTCTTTAAGAAAGGGATTATAGAAGCACCCTTTCTTTAAGAAAGGGATTATAGAAGCACCCTTTCTTTAAGAAAGGGATTATAGAAGCACCCTTTCTTTAAGAAAGGGATTATAGAAGCACCCTTTCTTTAAGAAAGGGATTATAGAAGCACCCTTTCTTTAAGAAAGGGATTATAGAAGCACCCTTTCTTTAAGAAAGGGATTATAGAAGCACCCTTTCTTTAAGAAAGGGATTATAGAAGCACCCTTTCTTTAAGAAAGGGATTATAGAAGCACCCTTTCTTTAAGAAAGGGATTATAGAAGCACCCTTTCTTTAAGAAAGGGATTATAGAAGCACCCTTTCTTTAAGAAAGGGATTATAGAAGCACCCTTTCTTTAAGAAAGGGATTATAGAAGCACCCTTTCTTTAAGAAAGGGATTATAGAAGCACCCTTTCTTTAAGAAAGGGATTATAGAAGCACCCTTTCTTTAAGAAAGGGATTATAGAAGCACCCTTTCTTTAAGAAAGGGATTATAGAAGCACCCTTTCTTTAAGAAAGGGATTATAAAAGCACCCTTTCTTTAAGAAAGGGATTATAGAAGCACCCTTTCTTTAAGAAAGGGATTATAGAAGCACCCTTTCTTTAAGAAAGGGATTATAGAAGCACCCTTTCTTTAAGAAAGGGATTATAGAAGCACCCTTTCTTTAAGAAAGGGATTATAGAAGCACCCTTTCTTTCAGAAAGGGACTATAGAAGCACTCATTTTTCAGAACGGGACTATAGAAGCACCCTTTCTTTAAGAAAGGGATTATAGAAGCACCCTTTCTTTCAGAAAGGGACTATAGAAGCACCCTTTCTTTCAGAAAGGGACTATAGAACAATGGTGGGCAAATTGCGAGAGACTTATGTATTTTTTACACTTTTGTGTATGCGGCCGAGCATTTCTGCCCAACAGTGCTATAGAAGCACCCTTTCTTTCAGAAGGGGACTATAGAAGCACCCTTTCTTTCAGAAAGGGACTATAGAAGCACCATTTCTTTTGAGAAAGAGACTATTGAAGCACCTTTTCTTTTAGAAGCACCCTTTTTAGAATGGTATATAGAAACACCCTTTTTAGAAGGTCTATAGAAGCACCCTTTTTAGAATGGTATATAGAAGCACCCTTTTTGAAGGGTCTATAAAAGCATCTTTTCTTTCAGAGCGGGATTATAGAAGCACCCTTCTTTTTAGATATGAACTATAGAAACACCCTTTCTTTTAGGAAAAGGTCTATAGAAGGACCCTTTCTTTTGAGAAAGGGTGTATAGAAACACCCTTTCTTTCAGAAGGGGTCTATAGAAGCACCCTTTCCTTCACAAAGGGTATTTAGAAGCACTCTTTCTTTCAGAGGGGTTCTATTAAAATCCCTTTTCAGAAAGGGACTATAGAAACACCCTTTCTTTCAGAAGGGGTCTATAGAAGCACCCTTTCCTTCACAAAGGGTATTTAGAAGCACTCTTTCTTTCAGAGGGGTTCTATTAAAATCCCTTTTCAGAAAGGGACTATAGAAGCACCCTTTCCTTCACAAAGGGACTATAGAAGCACCCTTTCCTTCACAAAGGGACTATAGAAGCACCCTTTCCTTCACAAAGGGACTATAGAAGCACCCTTTCCTTCACAAAGGGACTATAGAAGCACCCTTTCCTTCACAAAGGGACTATAGAAGCACCCTTTCCTTCACAAAGGGACTATAGAAGCACCCTTTCCTTCACAAAGGGACTATAGAAGCACCCTTTCCTTCACAAAGGGACTATAGAAGCACCCTTTCCTTCACAAAGGGACTATAGAAGCTACCTTTCCTTCATAAAGGGACTTTAGAAGCACCCTTTCCTTCACAAAGGGTTTTTAAAAGCACCCTTACCTTCACAAAGGGTTTTTAAAAACACCCTTTCCTTCACAAAGGGGTTTTAAAAGCACCCTTTCCTTCACAAAGGGTTTTTAGAAGCACTTCTTCTTTCAGAAAGGGTCTATAGAAGCACCCTTTCTTTCAGAAAGGGGATTATAGAAGCACCCTTTCTTTCAGAAAGGGACTATAGAAGCACCCTTTCTGTCAGAAAGGGACTATAGAAGCTACCTTTCCTTCATAAAGGGACTATAGAAGCACCCTTTCCTTCACAAAGGGTTTTTAAAAGCACCCTTACCTTCACAAAGGGTTTTTAAAAACACCCTTTCCTTCACAAAGGGGTTTTAAAAGCACCCTTTCCTTCACAAAGGGTTTTTAGAAGCACTTCTTCTTTCAGAAAGGGTCTATAGAAGCACCCTTTCTTTCAGAAAGGGTCTATAGAAGCACCCTTTCTTTCAGAAGGGGACTATAGAAGCACCCTTTCTTTCAGAAAGGGACTATAGAAGCACCCTTTCTTTCAGAAAGGGACTATAGAAGCACCCTTTCTTTCAGAAAGGGACTATAGAAGCACCCTTTCTTTCAGAAAGGGACTATAGAAGCAGCCTATCTTTCAGAAAGGGACTATAGAAGCAGCCTTTCTTTCAGAAAGGGACTATAGAAGCACCCTTTCTTTCAGAAAGGGACTATAGAAGCACCCTTTCCTTCAGAAAGGGACTATAGAAGCACCCTTTTATTCAGAAAGGGACTATAGAAGCACCCTTTTATTCAGAAAGGGACTATAGAGGCACCCTTTTATTCAGAAAGGGACTATAGAAGCACCCTTTCTTTCAGAAAGGGACTATAGAAGCATCCATTCTTTCAGAAAGGGACTATAGAAGGACCCTTTCCTTCAGAAAGGGACTATAGAAGCACCCTTTTATTCAGAAAGGGACTATAGAAGCACCCTTTTATTCAGAAAGGGACTATAGAGGCACCCTTTTATTCAGAAAGGGACTATAGAAGCACCCTTTTATTCAGAAAGGGACTATAGAAGCACCCTTTTATTCAGAAAGGGACTATAGAGGCACCCTTTTATTCAGAAAGGGACTATAGAAGCACCCTTTCCTTCAGAAAGGGACTATAGAAGGACCCTTTCCTTCAGAAAGGGACTATAGAAGGACCCTTTCCTTCAGAAAGGGACTATAGAAGCACCCTTTCTTTCAGAAAGGGACTATAGAAGCACCCTTTCTTTCAGAAAGGGACTATAGAAGCACCCTTTCTTTTGGGAAAGGGACTATAGAAGCACCCTTTCTTTCAGAAGGGGACTATAGAAGCAGCCTTTCTTTCAGAAAGGGACTATAGAAGCAGCCTTTCTTTCAGAAAGGGACTATAGAAGCAGCCTTTCTTTCAGAAAGGGACTATAGAAGCACCCTTTCTTTCAGAAAGGGACTATAGAAGCACCCTTTCTTTCAGAAAGGGACTATAGAAGCACCCTTTCTTTCAGAAAGGGACTATAGAAGCACCCTTTCTTTCAGAAAGGGACTATAGAAGCACCCTTTCTTTCAGAAAGGGACTATAGAAGCACCCTTTCTTTCAGAAAGGGACTATAGAAGCACCCTTTCTTTCAGAAAGGGACTATAGAAGCACCCTTTCTTTCAGAAAGGGACTATAGAAGCACCCTTTCTTTCAGAAAGGGACTATAGAAGCACCCTTTCTTTCAGAAAGGGACTATAGAAGCACCCTTTCTTTCAGAAAGGGACTATAGAAGCACCCTTTCTTTCAGAAAGGGACTATAGAAGCACCCTTTCTTTCAGAAAGGGACTATAGAAGCACCCTTTCTTTCAGAAAGGGACTATAGAAGCACCCTTTCTTTCAGAAAGGGACTATAGAAGCACCCTTTCTTTCAGAAAGGGACTATAGAAGCACCCTTTCTTTCAGAAAGGGACTATAGAAGCACCCTTTCTTTCAGAAAGGGACTATAGAAGCACCCTTTCTTTCAGAAAGGGACTATAGAAGCACCCTTTCTTTCAGAAAGGGACTATAGAAGCACCCTTTCTTTCAGAAAGGGACTATAGAAGCACCCTTTCTTTCAGAAAGGGACTATAGAAGCACCCTTTCTTTCAGAAAGGGACTATAGAAGCACCCTTTCTTTCAGAAAGGGACTATAGAAGCACCCTTTCTTTCAGAAAGGGACTATAGAAGCACCCTTTCTTTCAGAAAGGGACTATAGAAGCACCCTTTCTTTCAGAAAGGGACTATAGAAGCACCCTTTCTTTCAGAAAGGGATTATAGAAGCACCCTTTCTTTCAGAAAGGGACTATAGAAGCACCCTTTCTTTCAGAAAGGGACTATAGAAGCACCCTTTCTTTCAGAAAGGGACTATAGAAGCACCCTTTCTTTTGGGAAAGGGACTATAGAAGCACCCTTTCTTTCAGAAAGGGACTATAGAAACACCCTTTCTTTCAGAAAGGGACTATAGAAGCACCCTTTCTTTCAGAAAGGGACTATAGAAGCACCCTTTCTTTCAGAAAGGGACTATAGAAGAACCCTTTCTTTCAGAAAGGGACTATAGAAGCACCCTTTCTTTCAGAAAGGGACTATAGAAGCACCCTTTCTTTCAGAAAGGGACTATAGAAGCACCCTTTCTTTCAGAAAGGGACTATAGAAGCACCCTTTCTTTCAGAAAGGGACTATAGAAGCACCCTTTCTTTCAGAAAGGGACTATAGAAGCACCCTTTCTTTCAGAAAGGGACTATAGAAGCACCCTTTCTTTCAGAAAGGGACTATAGAAGCACCCTTTCTTTCAGAAAGGGACTATAGAAGCACCCTTTCTTTCAGAAAGGGACTATAGAAGCACCCTTTCTTTCAGAAAGGGACTATAGAAGCACCCTTTCTTTCAGAAAGGGACTATAGAAGCACCCTTTCTTTCAGAAAGGGACTATAGAAGCACCCTTTCTTTCAGAAAGGGACTATAGAAGCACCCTTTCTTCTTTCAGGAAGGGACTATAGAAGCACCCTTTCTTCTTTCAGGAAGGGACTATAGAAGCACCCTTTCTTTCAGAAAGGGACTATAGAAGCACCCTTTCCTTCAGAAAGGGACTATAGAAGCACCCTTTTATTCAGAAAGGGACTATAGAAGCACCCTTTTATTCAGAAAGGGACTATAGAAGCACCCTTTTATTCAGAAAGGGACTATAGAAGCACCCTTTCCTTCAGAAAGGGACTATAGAAGCACCCTTTCCTTCAGAAAGGGACTATAGAAGGACCCTTTCCTTCAGAAAGGGACTATAGAAGCACCCTTTCTTTCAGAAAGGGACTATAGAAGCACCCTTTCTTTCAGAAATGGACTATAGAAGCACCCTTTCTTTCAGAAAGGGACTATAGAAGCACCCTTTCTTTTGGGAAAGGGTCTGTAGAAGCACCCTTTCATTTGGGAAAGGGTCTATAGAAGCACCCTTTCTTTTGGGAAAGGGTCTATAGAAGCACCCTTTCTTTTAAGAAAGTGTATAAAGAAGCACCCTTTCTTTTAAGAAAGTGTATAAAGAAGCACCGTTTCTTTCAGAAAGGGTCTATAGAAGCACCCTTTCTTTCTGAAAGGGACTATAGAAGCACCCTTTCTTTCAGAATGGGACTATAGAAGCAGCATTTCTTTTAGAAATGGTCTATAGATGCACCCTTTCTTTTGGGAAAGGGTCTATAGAAGCACCCTTTCTTTCAGAAAGGGCCTATAGAAGCACCCTTTCTTTCAGAACGGGACTATAGAAGCACCCATTCTTTTGAGAAAGGGTCTATAGAAGGACCCTTTCTTTTCAGAAAGGGACTATAGAAGCACCTTTTCTTTCAGAAGGGGACTATAAAAGCACCCTTTTTTCAGAAAGGGTCTATAGGAGCACCCTCTCCTTCAAAAGGGTCTACAGAAACATTCTGTCCATCACAAAGAATCTACAGAAGCACCCTTTTTCAGAAGGGGTTTCTAGAAGTACCCTCTGATTCAGAAGGGTTCCCTAGGAGCATCCTCTTATTCAGAAGGGGTTTCTAGAAGCACCCTCTTAGTCAGAAGGGGTCTTTAGACGCACCATCTTATTAAGAAGGGGTCTCTAGAATCACCCTCTTATTCTGAAGTGGTCTCTAGAATCACCCTCTTATTCTGAAGTGGTCTATAGAAGCAGCCTTTCTTTCAGAAAGGGTGTATAAAAGGCACCTTACCTTCAGATAGGGTCTATATATACTTTTATCTTCAGAGATTGTCTATAGAAGCACCCTTAAATTCAGTTAGAGTCTATATAAGCACTCTTTCCTTCACAAAGGGTCTATAGAAGCAACTTGTCCCTCAGAAAAAGTCTGCTGAAGCACCCTTTCCTATAGACAGGGCATTCCTTTAATTGTTGTAGCAAAGCTTCTTCCAAGTGAAGATCCATACGTCTTCCTAAGTAACACTTCCACGTCTTCCTATTGATGACCACTGTGTTTTCCATAGAAAACCTACAGGACTTCTTATAGGATACCCCCTGGTCTTTCTATAAAAAACCACCAGTTTTTTTGTATAGAAGTCTTCTGGTCTTCATATGGAAGACATCTAGATCTTCCTTAAGGAGATCTCCAGGTGTTTTTATGAATGGATGGCCAGATCTTCTTAAGGAATACCATCAGGTCTTTGTATAGAAAACCTCAACGTCTTTCTATAGAAAATCTCCTGGTCTGTAGGAAAGGTCTAGGTCTTCCTTGAGTAGATTTTTAGATCATCCTAAATGCCTTCCTATATGTAGCCATGGGATCTTCCTATTGAAGACCTCCAGGTCTACTTATAGAAGAATTTCACGTCTCCTTTTGGAAGAGTTCTGATCTTCCTAAAGAAGAACTCCAGATCTTTTAGAAGAGCTGTAGGTCTTTTAAAAAATATCCAGGTTTTCCTATGGAAGACCTGCAAGTCTTCCTATAGGAGACCTTCAGGCCTTCCTATAGAAGTCATCGTGGTCTTCCTATAAAAGTCCTCTAGGGCTTCCTATCAAATGTCCCCAGATATTCCTATAGAATAGGAAGAGAGACTTGCTGGTCTTCATGGAAAAAAAACCTTCAGGTCTTCCTAAGTAGATCTTTATGTTGTTCGATAAAATATCTCTACGTCTTCCCATAAAAAACTTTCAGATCTGCGTACGGAAGACCTACAAGTCTTCCCATAAAAATCCTCCAGGTCTTCCAATAGAAAAACTCCTCCTTGAAGAAGAAGAGATCGTCCTTTGGAGAACATCCCTTCTTCCTATAACCAGGTCATCCTATAGAAGTAATCTAGATATTCCTAAAGAAAATCTCCCCCTCTACCTATAGAAGACAACCAGGTATTCCATTAGAAACAATCTATGTCTTCCTATTGAAGAGGTCTTCAGGCTATCCTATAGATAATTTCCAGGTCTACCTGTAGGAAACCTCTAGTTCTCGTATAGAAGTTCTTTAGGTCTCCAATAGAATATCTCTAGTTCTCCTGTAGAAGGCGTCTAGGTCTCTAATAGAAGACCTAGGGGTCTTCCTATTGAAGTCTTTCTGCAGGAGTCCGTTAGATCTTTCTGTAGAAGACCTGATGATCGGCCTATAGTAGACCTGTAGGTCTGCCTATAGCAGAACTTTAGGCCTTCCTATATAAAGCCATTCGGAAAGCCCATAGGTTCTCTTATAGAAGACCTTCATGTCCTCCTTTAGAAAACATCCAGATTTTCGTACAGAAGGCCTTCAGTTATTCGTACAGAAGATCTCCAAGTCGTTTCGAAGATGTACTTTAAGTCTTGGTTTAGATGGCAGTCAGAATACCTCCAATTTTCTCTATAGAAAATGTTCAAGGTTTTACCATAGAATACCTCTAGTTTTTTCTTAAGAAAAGCTATTAGCCTTTCTATAGAAAATCTGCAGATGCCACTATAGACCACTTGTAGCTCTGCCTCTTCTTCGGGTTGTCCAGTGTGGCAAATAGTTTCTTCTAAGTACTTCCATTCTTCTGAGTATTTCTCTTGATGCTCCATACATTTCCCATATATTCCTCTTCATTCTCAAGCAGCTTATCTATCATCAATTCACAACACAATGATATCGCATAGCATTTCAAATAAATATCCCAAAACATTTGTTTTTTCCCGACAATACTAAAAAGGTTTGATTGGAATTTGATGTTATCATTTTTCAAAAAGAAAATATCGATATCGGCAAACTAAATATTTGGAGATGGCGCTTTATGGAAGAGGAGGGTAGTATCGTTTATTTATTTTCTCCTCTGTTTTTTCTTCATAAATGGTAATCTTTGGGATGGTGATAACAATTCCAAAATTCAACCCAACAATGGCCAGGCAACAAGAATATAAAATGCAAATTGTCTGCTTGTTCTTCTTCTCCTTTCTGAACCTCACTCATATCGCACTCAAAGGAATTTGGAAACACAATTCTATTTGGTTAAAGGATATCGGATGATTTACAAATTTATTGCAGTAGAGATGGGGAGGGGGAGGTCAATTTGTTTTGTCCATTCGATTAGGTTGTACGGCCATTGCAAAGGAATGGGTTAATATACTATTTTTCTGTGAATATGTAAGGAGTCTGTTTTCAAATAGAATTGTTAGGAAATATCCCTTCAGTTTTTTTTCTCTTTTTCGGAAAAATTTGATATGGTTATGTTTCCCTTAAGACTCTTAACGAACAACAGCATTTTTATACGAAGCTAAATTGTCATTTGTATGCAAAATAAATCATTTAAATGATTTTCGATAGAAGACTAACAAGGGTATAGAATAACACACTTGTCGGGTGGGTGGAGGAGTGGATGAATAATATCGATATCTTCCCTTATTACTGCAACTTGTGGTATGAACGATGAAGGCCAATACCAAAAAGAGCAGAGACCATATCGTCTCGATATCCTTCGAAGTTTGATTCCAATAAACGGAAATTAAATGTGGTCACATGTAAATGTTGGCCCAAACCTTTGTCTGTGCTGGCATTAGTAAAGAAAACAAACAATTTTTAAACTTACTCCCATACTTTTTTGTTGTTTTGGTGTTTGTTGTTGTCAACATCCTATTTAAAAATTCTGTTCAATTCTATTGATTCCAGTTAAAGTTTCATTGCACCCCAAAGCCAGGATGTGTAGCATCGTTGAAACGGAAATGACACTGAGACCTTGCCGAACCTGACCTTTGCAAATTTAATTTTCAATATCATTTCAACTAAATTGACATTTCGAAATGTAACCTTTCGTTGCTGGTTTTGGTGTTCTTTTTTGTTGTTTGTTTGGGAGAAACTAAAGTGAAATTTCATGAAAATTAAGTAGTCGGATTCAATTAAAGTTTTTCTTTTCTGCTGCAAGGTAATCTTTGAATAATCAGAAATTGGTTAAGGTAACAAAATTTTCAAATGCAAAAAATACCAGGTACTAGTAAGCTAACATGCGGAAATAAGATTGTTCTTATGGAAAAACTGGCAGGCATACGTAGTTTGAAAAAAAAACTCCTACATATGGCCGAAATGAAGTTCCAATATTTAGTCTTGGCCTTCTATGGGAAAACCTAGCTGTCATCTATAAAAAAATTATTTTTGGTCTATACTAAATAAAATCGCTAGAATTCTATAATTGTACTAGATAATTCTATCAAAGACCTCACTTAAATAATGCTAGAAATATTCAATTGAACTTTCTCTTATAGGTCTTCTGTAAAACAAACAAGTAAAAAGTATCATTCAGCCTGGTCCCTGGAAAAATATTCCTTAATAAAACCACGCTTGTTGGTCTCAGGAAAAAATATTCCTTAATAAAACCACGCTTGTTGGTCTCAGGAAAAAATATTCCTTAATAAAACCACGCTTGTTGGTCTCAGGAAAAAATATTCCTTAATAAAACCACGCTTGTTGGTCTCAGGAAAAAATATTCCTTAATAAAACCACGCTTGTTGGTCTCAGGAAAAAATATTCCTTAATAAAACCACGCTTGTTGGTCTCAGGAAAAAATATTCCTTAATAAAACCACGCTTGTTGGTCTCAGGAAAAAATATTCCTTAATAAAACCACGCTTGTTGGTCTCAGGAAAAAATATTCCTTAATAAAACCACGCTTGTTGGTCTCAGGAAAAAATATTCCTTAATAAAACCACGCTTGTTGGTCTCAGGAAAAAATATTCCTTAATAAAACCACGCTTGTTGGTCTCAGGAAAAAATATTCCTTAATAAAACCACGCTTGTTGGTCTCTGGAAAAAATATTCCTTAATAAAACCACGCTTGTTGGTCTCTGAAAAAAAAATATTCCTTAATAAAACCACGCTTGTTGGTCTCAGGAAAAAATATTCCTTAATAAAACCACGCTTGTTGGTCTCTGGAAAAAATATTCCTTAATAAAACCACGCTTGTTGGTCTCTGGAAAAAATATTCCTTAATAAAACCACGCTTGTTGGTCTCTGGAAAAAATACGCCTTAATAAAACCACGCTTGTTGGTCCCTGGAAAATATATTCCTTAATAAAACCACGATTGTTGGTCCCTGAAAAAAATATTCCTAATAAAACCTCGCTTGTTGGTCTCCGAAAAAATATTCCTTAATGAAACCACGCTTGTTGGTCTCTGGAAAAAATATTCCTTATAAAACCTCGCTTGTTGGTCTCTGGAAAGAATATTCCTTAATAAAACCACGCTTATTGGTCTCTGAAAAAATATTGCTTAATAAACCACGCTTGTTGGTCTCTGGGAAAAATATTCCTTAATAAAAAACGCTTGTTGGTCTCTGGGAAAAATATTCCTTAATAAAACCACGCTTGTTGGTCTCTGAAAAAAAATATTCCTTAACGAAACCACGCTTGTTGGTCTCTGGAAAAAAATATTCCTTAATAAAACCACGCTTGTTGGTCTCCGGAAAAAATATTCCTTAATAAAACCAAGCTTGTTGGTCTCTGGAAAGAATATTCCTTAACAAAACCACGCTTGTTGGTCTCTGAAAAAAAAATATTCCTTAATTAAACTTTTGTGGAGGAGATAACTGAAGGAGTCTATCTTTGAACTTAAACTAAGTTTGGACAAAATATTATGAACTCCAAATTTTAGACCGAATCGGCTAATCCGTTCGAGAGTTATCGCACCAACCACCACATGCGGTACCGTAGGTTTTTTTAAACCTTTCGGACTATTTTCTTCGGGTTTTCCTAGGGAAGGCTTCTAGGTCCTCCTATAGAAGATATATAGGTCTTCCTGTAGAAGATCACATAAATGGTCTATAGAAGCACCCTTTTCCTCAGAATGGGTCTTATAGAAGCATCCTTTCTTTAGAAAGGGTCTTATAGAAGCATTCTTTCTTTAGATAGGGTCTTATAGAAGCATCCTTTCTTTAGAAAGGGTCTTATAGAAGCATTCTTTCTTTAGATAGGGTCTTATAGAATCATCCTTTCTTTAGAAAGGGTCTTATAGAAGCATCCTTTCTTTAGAAAGGGTCTATAGAGCACCCTTTCTTTAGAAAGGGTCTATAGAGCACCCTTTCCAGCAGAAAGGGTTTATAGAAGCACTCTTTCCTGCAGAAAGGATCCATAGAAGCACCCTTTCCTTCAGAAAGGGTCTATAGAAGCACCCTTTCCTTCAGAAAGGGTCTATAGAAGCACCCTTTCCTTCAGAAAGGGTCTATAGAAGCACCCTTTCCTTAAGAAAGGGTCTATAGAAGCACCCTTTTCTTCAGAAAGGGTCTATAGAAGCATCCTTTCCTTCAGAAAGGGTCTATAGAAGCACCCTTTCCTTCAGAAAGGGTCTATTGAAGCACCCTTTCCTTCAGAAAGGGTCTATAGAAGCACCCTTTCCTCCAGAAAGGGTCTATAGAAGCACCCCTTTCTTAAGAAAGGGTCTATAGAAGAACCCTTTCCTTCAGAAAGGGTCTATAGAAGCACCCTTTCCTTCCGAAAGGGTCTATAGAAGCACCCTTTCCTTCAGAAAGGGTCTATAGAAGCACCCTTTCCTTCAGAAGCACCCTTTCCTTTAGAAAGGGTCTATAGAAGCACCCATTCCTTCAGAAAGGGTCCATAGAAGCACCCTTTCCTTCAGAAAGGGTCTATAGAAGCACCCTTTCCTTCCGAAAGGGTCTATAGAAGCACCCTTTCCTTCAGAAAGGGTCTATAGAAGCACCCTTTCCTCCAGAAAGGGTCTATAGAAGCACCCTTTCCTTCAGAAAGGGTCTATAGAAGCACCCTTTCCTTCAGAAAGGGTCTATAGAAGCACCCTTTCCTTCAGAAAGGGTCTATAGAAGCACCCTTTCCTTCAGAAAGGGTCTATAGAAGCACCCTTTCCTTCAGAAAGGGTCTATAGGGTCTATAGAAGCACCCTTTCCTTCAGAAAGGGCCCTTTCTTTTAGAAAGGGTCTTCAGAAGCACCCTGTCTTTTAGAAAGGGTCTATAGAACCTCCCTTGCCTTCACCCTTTCCTTCAGAAAGGGTCTATAGAACCACCCTTTCCTTCAGAAAGGTTCTTTAGAAGCAGCCTTTCTTTTAGAAAGGGTCGTTAGAAGCAGCCTTTCTTTTAGAAAAGGTCTTTAGAAGCAGCCTTTCTTTTAGAAAGGGTCTTTAGAAGCACCCTTTCGTATAGAAAGGGTCGTTAGAAGCACCCTTACTTTTATAAAGGCTCTTTAGAAGCACCCTTTCTTTTAGAATGGGTCTTTAGAAGCACCCTTTCGTATAGAAAGGTTCGTTAGAAGCACCCTTACTTTTATAAAGGCTCTTTAGAAGCACCCTTACTTTTATAAAGGCTTTTTAGAAGCACCCTTTCTTTTAGAAAGGGTCTTTAGAAGTACCCTTTCTTTTAGAAAGGATCTTTAGACGCACCCTTTCTTTTAGAAAGGGTCTTTAGAAGCACCCTTTCATTCTTTTAGAAAGGGTCTTTAGAAGCATCCTTTCTTTTAGAAGGGGTCTATAGAAGCACCCTTTGTTTTAGAAAGGGTCTTTAGAAGCACCCTTTGTTTTAGAAAGGGTCTTTAGAAGCACCCTTTGTTTTAGAAAGGGTCTTTAGAAGCACCCTTTGTTTTACAAAGGGTCTTTAGAAGCACCCTTTGTTTTAGAAAGGGTCTTTAGAAGCACCCTTTCTTTTAGATAGGGTCTTTAGAAGCGCCCTTTCTTTTAGAAAGGGTCTGTAGAAGCAGCCTTTCTCTTAGAAAGGGTCTTTAGAAACACCCTTTCTTTTAGAAAGGGCCTTTAGAAGCAGCCTTTTTCTTAGAAAGGGTCTTTAGAAGCACCCTTTGTTTCAGAAAGGGTCTTTAGAAGCACCCTTTGTTTCAGAAAGGGTCTTTAGAAGCACCCTTTGTTTCAGAAAGGGTCTTTAGAAGCACCCTTTCTCTTAGAAAGGGTCTTTAGAAGCACCCTTTCTCTTAGAAAGGGTCTTTAGAAGCACCCTTTCTTTTAGAAAGGTTCTTTAGAAGCACCCTTTCTTTTAGAAAGGGTCTTTAGAAGCACCCTTGCATTTAGAAAGGTTCTTTAGAAGCGCCCTTTCTTTTAGAAAGGGTCTGTAGAAGCAGCCTTTCTCTTAGAAAGGGTCTTTAGAAACACCCTTTCTTTTAGAAAGGGCCTTTAGAAGCAGCCTTTCTCTTAGAAAGGGTCTTTAGAAGCACCCTTTGTTTCAGAAAGGGTCTTTAGAAGCAGCCTTTCTCTTAGAAAGGGTCTTTAGAAGCACCCTTTCTCTTAGAAAGGGTCTTTAGAAGCACCCTTTCTTTTAGAAAGGTTCTTTAGAAGCACCCTTTCTTTTAGAAAGGGTCTTTAGAAGCACCCTTTGTTTTAGAAAGGGTCTTTAGAAGCACCCTTTGTTTTAGAAAGGGTCTTTAGAAGCACCCTTTGTTTTACAAAGGGTCTTTAGAAGCACCCTTTGTTTTAGAAAGGGTCTTTAGAAGCACCCTTTCTTTTAGATAGGGTCTTTAGAAGCGCCCTTTCTTTTAGAAAGGGTCTGTAGAAGCAGCCTTTCTCTTAGAAAGGGTCTTTAGAAACACCCTTTCTTTTAGAAAGGGCCTTTAGAAGCAGCCATTCTCTTAGAAAGGGTCTTTAGAAGCACTCTTTGTTTTTAGAAAGGGTCTTTAGAAGCACTCTTTGTTTTTAGAAAGGGTCTTTAGAAGCACCCTTTGTTTTAGAAAGGGTCTTTAGAAGCACCCTTTGTTTTAGAAAGGGTCTTTAGAAGCACCCTTTCTTTTAGAAAGGGTCTTTAGAAGCACTCTTTGTTTTTAGAAAGGGTCTTTAGAAGCACCCTTTGTTTTAGAAAGGGTCTTTAGAAGCACCCTTTCTTTTAGAAAGGGTCTTTAGAAGCACCCTTTCTTTTAGAAAGGGTCTTTAGAAGCACCCTTTCTTTTAGAAAGGGTATTTAGAAGCACCCTTTCTTTTAGAAAGGGTCTTTAGAAGCACCCTTTCGTTTAGAAAAGGTCTTTAGAAGCACCCTTTCTTTTAGAAAGGGTCTTTAGAAGCACCCTTTCTTTTAGAAAGGGTCTTTAGAAGCACCCTTTCTTTTAGAAAGGGTCTTTAGAAGCACCCTTTCTTTTAGAAAGGGTCTTTAGAAGCACCCTTTCTTTTAGAAAGGGTCTTTAGAAGCACCCTTTCTTTTAGAAATGGTCTTTAGAAGCACCCTTTCTTTTAGAAAGGGTCTTTAGAAGTACCCTTTCTTTTAGAAAGGGTCTTTAGAAGCACCCTTTCTTTTAGAAAGGGTCTTTAGAAGCACCCTTTCTTTTAGAAAGGGTCTTTAGAAGCACCCTTTCTTTTAGAAAGGGTCTTTAGAAGCACCCTTTCTTTTAGAAAGGGTCTTTAGAAGCACTCTTTGTTTTTAGAAAGGGTCTTTAGAAGCACCCTTTGTTTTAGAAAGGGTCTTTAGAAGCACCCTTTCTTTTAGAAAGGGTCTTTAGAAGCACTCTTTGTTTTTAGAAAGGGTCTTTAGAAGCACCCTTTGTTTTAGAAAGGGTCTTTAGAAGCACCCTTTCTTTTAGAAAGGGTCTTTAGAAGCACCCTTTCTTTTAGAAAGGGTCTTTAGAAGCACCCTTTCTTTTAGAAAGGGTCTTTAGAAGCACCCTTTCTTTTAGAAAGGGTCTTTAGAAGCACCCTTTCTTTTAGAAAGGGTCTTTAGAAGCACCCTTTCTTTTAGAAAGGGTCTTTAGAAGCACCCTTTCTTTTAGAAAGGGTCTTTAGAAGCACCCATTGTTTTTAGAAAGGGTCTTTAGAAGCACCCTTTGTTTTAGAAAGGGTCTTTAGAAGCACCCTTTGTTTTAGAAAGGGTCTTTAGAAGCACCCTTTCTTTTAGAAAGGGTCTTTAGAAGCAACCTTCGTTTTAGAAAGGGTCTTTAGAAGCACCCTTTTCTTTTAGAAAGAGTCTTTAGAAGCATCCTTTCTTTTAGAAAGGGTCTTTAGAAGCAACCTTCGTTTTAGAAAGGGTCTTTAGAAGCGCCCTTTTCTTTTAGAAAGAGTCTTTAGAAGCACCCTTTCCTTTCCTTTAGAAAGGGTCTTTAGAAGCACCCTTTCCTTTCCTTTAATAAGGGTCTTTAGAAGCACCCTTTCCTTTCCTTTAGGAAGGGTCTTTAGAAGCACCCTTTCTTTTAGAAAGGGTCTTTAGAAGCACCCTTTCCTTTCCTTTAGAAAGGGTCTTTAGAAGCACCCTTTCCTTTCCTTTAGAAAGGGTCTTTAGAAGCACCCTTTCCTTTAGAAAGGGTCTTTAGAAGCACCCTTTCCTTTCCTTTAGAAAGGTTCTTTAGAAGCACCCTTTCCTTTCCTTTAGAAAGGGTCTTTAGAAGCACCCTTTCTTTTAGAAAGGGTCTTTAGAAGCACCCTTTCTTTTAGAAATGGTCTTTAGAAGCACCCTTTCTTTTAGAAAGGGTCTTTAGAAGCACCCTTTCTTTTAGAAAGGGTCTTTAGAAGCACCCTTTCTTTTAGAAAGGGTCTTTAGAAGCACCCTTTCTTTTAGAAAGGGTCTTTAGAAGCACCCTTCGTTTTAGAAAGGGTCTTTAGAAGCACCCTTTTCTTTTAGAAAGAGTCTATAGAAGCACCCTTTCCTTTCCTTTAGAAAGGGTCTTTAGAAGCACCCTTTCCTTTCCTTTAATAAGGGTCTTTAGTAGAACCCTTTCCTTTCCTTTAGGAAGGGTCTTTAGAAGCACCCTTTCTTTTAGAAAGGGTCTTTGGAAGCACCCTTTCCTTTCCTTTAGAAAGGGTCTTTAGAAGCACCCTTTCTTTTAGAAAGGGTCTTTAGAAGCACCCTTTCTTTTAGAAAGGGTCTTTAGAAGCACCCTTTCTTTTAGAAAGGGTCTTTAGAAGCACCCTTTCTTTTAGAAAGGGTCTTTAGAAGCACACTTTCTTTTAGAAAGGGTCTTTAGAAGCACCCTTTCTTTTAGAAAGGGTCTTTAGAAGCACCCTTTCTTTTAGAAAGGGTCTTTAGAAGCACCCTTTCTTTTAGAAAGGGTCTTTAGAAGCACCCTTTCTTTTAGAAAGGGTCTTTAGAAGCACCCTTTCTTTTAGAAAGGGTCTTTAGAAGCACCCTTTCTTTTAGAAAGGGTCTTTAGAAGCACCCTTTCTTTTAGAAAGGGTCTTTAGAAGCACCCTTTCTTTTAGAAAGGGTCTTTAGAAGCACCCTTTCTTTTAGAAAGGGTCTTTAGAAGCACCCTTTCTTTTAGAAAGGGTCTTTAGAAGCACCCTTTCTTTTAGAAAGGGTCTTTAGAAGCACCCTTTCTTTTAGAAAGGGTCTTTAGAAGCACCCTTTCTTTTAGAAAGGGTCTTTAGAAGCACCCTTTCTTTTAGAAAGGGTCTTTAGAAGCACCCTTTCTTTTAGAAAGGGTCTTTAGAAGCACCCTTTCTTTTAGAAAGGGTCTTTAGAAGCACCCTTTCTTTTAGAAAGGGTCTTTAGAAGCACCCTTTCTTTTAGAAAGGGTCTTTAGAAGCACCCTTTCTTTTAGAAAGGGTCTTTAGAAGCACCCTTTCTTTTAGAAAGGGTCTTTAGAAGCACCCTTTCTTTTAGAAAGGGTCTTTAGAAGCACCCTTTCTTTTAGAAAGGGTCTTTAGAAGCACCCTTTCTTTTAGAAAGGGTCTTTAGAAGCACCCTTTCTTTTAGAAAGGGTCTTTAGAAGCACCCTTTCTTTTAGAAAGGGTCTTTAGAAGCACCCTTTCTTTTAGAAAGGGTCTTTAGAAGCACCCTTTGTTTTAGAAAGGGTCTTTAGAAGCACCCTTTGTTTTAGAAAGGGTCTTTAGAAGCACCCTTTCTTTTAGAAAGTGTCTTTAGAAGCACCCTTTGTTTTAGAAAGGGTCTTTAGAGGCACCCTTTGTTTTAGAAAGGGTCTTTAGAAGCACCCTTTGTTTTAGAAAGGGTCTTTAGAAGTACCCTTTCTTTTAGAAAGGGTCTTTAGAAGCATCCTTTCTTTTAGAAAGGGTCTTTAGAAGCAACCTTCGTTTTAGAAAGGGTCTTTAGAAGCACCCTTTTCTTTTAGAAAGGGTCTTTAGAAGCACCCTTTTCTTTTAGAAAGGGTCTTTGGAAGCACCCTTTCCTTTCCTTTAGAAAGGGTCTTTAGAAGCACCCTTTCATTTCCTTTAGAAAGGGTCTTTAGAAGCACCCTTTCCTTTCCTTTAGAAAGGGTCTTTAGAAGCACCCTTTCCTTTAGAAAGGGTCTTTAGAAACACCGTTTCCTTTCCTTTAGAAAGGGTCTTTAGAAGCACCCTTTCCTTTAGAAAGGGTCTTTAGAAGCACCCTTTCCTTTAGAAAGGGTCTTTAGAAGCACCGTTTCCTTTCCTTTGGAAAGGGTCTTTAGAAGCACCGTTTCCTTTCCTTTAGAAAGGGTCTTTAGAAGCACCGTTTCCTTTCCTTTAGAAAGGGTCTTTAGAAGCACCGTTTCCTTTCCTTTAGAAAGGGTCTTTAGAAGCACCCTTTCCTTTCCTTTAGAAAGGGTCTTTAGAAGCACCCTTTCCTTTAGAAAGGGTCTATAGAAGCACCCTTTCCTTTATAAAGGGTCTATAGAAACACCCTTTCCTTTAGAAAGGGTCTATAGACGCAGTTTTTCCTGAAGAAAGGGTCTATAGAAGCGGCCTTTCCTGAAAAAAGGGTCTATAAGAGCAAACTTTATATCAGAAATGCTCTTTAGAAACACCCTCTCTATGAAAAAGTTCTATAGAAGCACATTCTCCTTCAGAAAGGGTGTATTGAATAACCCTTTCCTGTAGAAAGGGTCAACAGAAGCCCCTATTCCTGCAGAGAGTGTATACAAAATCACCTTTTTCTGCAGAATGGTGTGTTGTTTAAGGCTATTAAAAAGAGTGACTGATAAATTATTGCTCATTGTGCACGTCAAACTTAAATCAAGTCCAAAGAGCGAACAACTCCTTCCGGTACCTCCCTCACAAAAGTTCAATGTTTTGTTTTTGCCTACGTGTGGTTTAAGATCTATTCTATTCTATTTCCTTGACAAATTCATGCTTCCTGATAAATCTGCAAAAATCCTACCGTGACTAACTAAATTGTTTGTTTGGCACGATAACTATCGAAAGGAGTAACTCCCAAAAGTAGATCCATTTCTTCTTCAATGCAGTTCCTTTAAGGCCACTTCTCGGATTCTCGTGAAGTTTGTTTGCCAAGGATCGCAATACTTTCTGAGACATGAGTCCCGAAATGTCCGAATTTTTACAGCCACCGCTTTAAAGTTTTTAGTTGTATTTTAATTTATTTAATATTCGCATTTAATTTAATTTTATTCTCCAAAATTCCCCCCATAATGGTTCGAATTTTCAAAAAACACCGACAAAGTTTTATTCTTCCAACATAAGAAGGATTATTTATCTCCTTTTTTGGTTAAGACTGTGTTGAGCGGGTCTGTCAGTGGAATAATTAGCCTCACTATTTATTATACCTACGCCGCAAACGCTTAAAGAAGCATCCAATTATTTCACATACCAAAAATGCAATTAGTTTTTAAATTGGGGTTATGTTCATGGTCCATTGAGGTCAACCACTCCTGTTATTGTGTTTTGACCATCATAGGCCGAGTATGTAGATGATCCTTAACATCCTAGTTGAATTCCATAGACCAAGCTATTCAATCGAAAATGTATTAACTTTTTTCTGGATATGTTTCATAGTATTGTTATTTTATTCTAACGTCATATCCTAAAATGTTTGTATTTCTTTGTTATTTTCCAAAAAAAGCCAAACATTTTAAAATCAAAAATATTCATAACATGTTCTTGTTTTTATTTTTTTGTTTTTTTTTGCATAGAGCTTCATCAATCATCGAAGTGACTTTACATGATTTTCATTGACAGTTTTTTCGCTGCTAAAAGAGTTTCAACACAAACATTGACTTTATAAAGGAAATAATCTCACTCACACACACAACCATTCCATGGTTGTGGGTTAAAATGTAGCAGCGATGGAAATCCATCACAGACATTAGTAAAAATATATCTATACAAAACAACAAATAACACAATCAAAGAACAGCAACAACAAAAATATCAACAACATGTTCAAAATCATCGACATATTTACTTGAGGAATAGCAGACAAACATAAACACACATTCACATATTCGTAGTCTAATAAACCCCAGCTCCGGCATAGGAAGAGAATTATGGAGTCGGTGGAAAAGCAGCAGTATTCATAGAATATACATTGATATTTACACAAACACTGTTATAGTTTTCACATTTCGACACTACTGATTGAATGATTGAAGGGGAGTGGAGAGGGGGTTTTTGGCGGCAAAAATCTGTTTATGGTTGTTGTTACTTCAGTTCATAGGAATGCAACTATTTCACCATTTATCATGTCTTTGTGATGAACTTCAATGATGTGTTGGCATCAGCATCACCAGCTCCCGCTGTAGTGGCATTGGCATCCACTGCCAAATCATCGATTGAATGAATGCTATGACATGCCAACAACATTAGCGCGATATACACCACCCCATATACTGAGCATTCAAAGTGAATGTCTGTCTGTGAATGCAAATTTGAACGAGGAAATTTTAAACATATTTTTGCAATATCAGCAATATTTTGCCAGGAATTGAAGAGAGTAAAGAAGAGAGTGTGAGAGAGAAAATTAAATATTTGGAGATGGACTTACGAAACTTGGTAGTGAAGCTATTCACAAACCATTCTTGAGTATATGGTTTATATGGGAAAGGAAAGACCTCATCCACCTCGTTTTCACAAAAAATTAAGAATCTTTCATAAAAATTTCTATGTTTCGAAGATTCTCTTACCACAATATAAGTATAAGGTTAAATTTTGGACTTAACATGGTATGGATAAAATACCCTCAGTAATACAAAATTATTAGAAACAGGAAGAATGGAATAGTCTTCTTTCAATATGATGTGGGGAAGAGGATTCCTATAGATTAAGAAGTCAATTGGATATAATCCGAACCTTTCTTTAACAGATTATGAATCTAACTAAACAGAACATGTGCTGTAGTAAATTTATTTCACAGAGATGACCTCAGAGATAGATGGACATTTGGCACAAAAAACTATTTGTCACAACTGTTGCAAAATCGAATTTAGTGAATTTGCACATACATACCTACTAATATTCCTCACACGAAACACATGTTTCTATGTATAGATATTTTAGATACATTGTCCTGCGTTATGTTCGTAAACTACATGCATTTCCAATGTAGTTTGGCTTCCTTGATTTGCTCCAGCCAGCCAGCCTGCAGCTTACCATAATGATGTTCTTGATGATGATGTACTGACGCCGGTTGCTCTATCTTTTATGTTGTTGTTATTGTTGGTGTTTATTATAGGATGGCTTGCAGGAATACAACATTTATTTATGTTTGTAAGCGAGTATTACGGCTCGTCACATATTCTATAAATGTTCAAATGCCAGGCCAAGTGTTTGTGGGGGTGTTATAGTTACAAAACGTCTGCTATAAAATGATAACAAATTTGCGCCTTTGATAAGCATTACATATTTAAAGGTTAAGAGGGTCGTCTACTGTAGAATAGATGGCCCATAGGGTCGTGTACTGTACAGTAGATGGCCAATAGGGTCCTCTACTGTAGAGTAGATTGCCAATAGGGTCGGCTACTGTAGAGTAGATGGCCCATAGGGTCGTCTACCGTAGAGCAGATGACCCTTAGGGTCGTCTACTATAGAGTAGATGGCCCTTAGGGTCGTCTACTGTAGATTAGATGGCCCTTTGGGCCGTCTACTATAGAGTAGATGGCCCTTAGGGTCGTCTACTGTAGATTAGATGGCCCATAGGGTCGTCTACTGTGGAGTAGATGGCCCATAGGGTCGTCTACTGTAGAGCGGATGGTTCATAGGGTCGTCTACTGTAGAGCAGATGGCCCATAGGGTCGTCTACTGTAGAGTATATGGCCCATAGGGTCGTCTACTGTAGAGTAGATGGCCCATAGGATCGTCTACTGTAGAGTAGATGGACCATAGGGTCCTCTACTATAGAGTAGATGGCCCATAGGGTCCTCTACTATAGAGTAGATGGCCCATAGGGTCGTCTACTATAGAGTAGATGGCCCATAGGGTCGTCTACTATAGAGTAGATGGCCCAAAGGGTCGTCTACTGTAGAGTAGATGGCCCAAAGGTCGTCTGCAGTAGAGTAGGTGGCCCATAGGGTCGTCTACTGTAGAGTAGTTGGCCCATAGGGTCGTCTACTGTAGAGTAGTTGGCCCATAGGGTCGTCTACTGTAGAGTAGATGGCCCATAGGGTCGTCTACTGTAGAGTAGATGGCCCATAGGGTCGTCTACTGTAGAGTAGATGGCCCATAGGGTCGTCTACTGTAGAGTAGATGGCCCATAGGATCGTCTACTGTAGAGTAGATGGCCCATAGGGTCGTCTACTGTAGAGTAGATGGCCCATAGGGTCGTCTACTGTAGAGTAGATGGCCCATAGTGACGCCTGCTGTTGAGTAGATGGCCCATAGGGTCGTATAGTAGAGTAGATGGCCCATAGGGTCGTCTAGTAGGGTAGATGGCCCATAGGGTCGTCTAGTAGAGTAGATGGCCCATAGGGTTGTCTACTGTAGAGTAGATGGCCCAAAGGGTCGTCTGCAGTAGAGTAGACGGCCCATAGGGTAGTCTACTGTAGAGTAGATGGCCCATAGGGTCGTCTACTGTCGAGTAGATGGCCCATAGGGTCGTCTACTGTCGAGTAGATGGCCCATAGGGTCGTCTACTGTAGAGTAGATGGCCCATAGGGTCGTCTACTGTCGAGTAGATGGCCCATAGGGTCGTCTACTGTCGAGTAGATGGCCCATAGGGTCGTCTACTGTCGAGCAGATAGCCCATAGGGTCGTCTACTGTCGAGTAGATGGGCCATAGGGTCGTCTACTGTCGAGTAGATGGCCAATAGGGTCGTCTACTGTCGAGTAGATGGCCCATAGGGTCGTCTACTGTCGAGTAGATGGCCCATAGGGTCGTCTACTGTCGAGTAGATGGCCCATAGGGTAGTCTACTGTAGAGTAGATGGCCCATAGGGTTGTTACTGTAGAGTAGATGGCCCATAGGGTCGTCTACTGTAGAGCAGATGGCCCATAGGTTCGTCTACTGTAGAGTAGATGGCCCTTAGGGTCGTCTAGGTAGAGTAGATGGCCCTTAGGGTTGTCTATTGCACAGTAGATGGCCCATAGGGTTGTTACTGTAGAGTAGATGGCCCATAGGGTCGTCTACTGTAGAGCAGATGGCCCATAGGTTCGTCTACTGTAGAGTAGATGGCCCATAGGGTCGTCTGCAGTAGAGTAGATGGCCCATAGGGTCGTCTGCAGTAGAGTAGATGACCCATAGGGTCGTCTACTGTAGAGTAGATGGCCCATAAGGTCGTCTACTGTAGAGTAGATGGCCCATAAGGTCGTCTACTGTTGAGTATATGACCCATAGGGTCGTCTACTGTTGAGTATATGACCCATAGGGTCGTCTACTGTTGAGTATATGACCCATAGGGTCGTCTACTGTTGAGTAGATGGCCCATTGGTTCGTATACTGTAGAGTAGATGGCCCATTGGTTCGTCTTCTGTAGTGTATATCGCACACGGTTTGGTCTACTGTAGAGTAGATGGCCTGCGGTAGATATCCCATTGGGTCGTCTACTGTAGAATAGATTACCCATATCTACATACTGAAGAATAACCATACGGTCGTCTATATTTTTGTCCTTCTTAAAATTCTCAAAAACTTTTGAACAGCACCCTCACACATATATGTATCTGTCATCCCGACACTATCCCATTTCATCGAAGACATTTTTACTTTGACAAACTGTGAAATGCTTCAGGCAAAATCAAACGCAATTTAATATTCACTACAAGTGCATGTTTATTATGGGGACTCAATGATACATTCAGACACAAACGTACATACATACATATGTACACATTCGCACTTACATAAGTGAATATGTAAATACATGCACACATCCCTCCACTTTTATAGACTTAAGTACATTTTTGTGTAATAAAAATCATGTAAATATTAAACACTTACTTGAGATTTATTTATTGACATTTATTAACGACGACAAGGACGAAAAGTGGGAGACAGCAATGAAGGCAACGGCAAAGACCAGACTTCGTCTTCTTCTTTTCAATTTGTTATTGACAGTTAAAATGACTTTTCTTTAAGTGTCATTGAACAGATACTTAATAAAAAACGATAAATATATTAATTTGTCCCCAAAAAGAAGGCTGTGCTATTAAATTTGAAAAATCATTTAATTTCAATTTTATTACAAAATTGCCTGCCAATAAGGAGATAATTTTTCTTTTTTTATGTTGTCAATTTTTTACTCTTCACATAATTTGCCACAGATTGAATTCCAAATTTTTGTATATAGAAAAGGAATAGTAGATGATGCTGTGACCATGAATTTCCTCCGTTTTGGTTAATAAATTACACCATCATTAACAGTAATTTGTAAGAGATGGAGAGGGAATGAAAGGGAGGGGATGTTTATTAGTGGAGGATACAAACATTATTGTCATCTGTTACATTTGTAAGAAAGGGAGTAGAAAATTTAGTGAGTTGCCATATTTTATGATAAAGTGTTTGGATTTGTTTTATTGGAAATGTATTCCGTGAAAACAAATGATGACCAAGCGGGCCATCCGTAGTACACGACCCTATGGGCTATCCACTCTGCAGTAGACGACCCTATGGGCTATCCACTCTGCAGTAGACGACCCTATGGGCCATATACTCTACAGAAGACGACCCTATGGGTCATCTACTCTTCAGTGGAAGACCCTATGGGTCATCTACTCTTCAGTGGACGACCCTATGTATCATCTACTCTACAGTTGACGACCCTATGGGCCATCTACTCTACAGAAGCCTACCCTATGGGTTATATACTCAACAGTATACGATCCAGTGGGCCATCTACTCTACAGAAGACGACCCTATGGGTCATCTACTCTTCAGTGGACGACCCTATGGGTCATCTACTCTACAGTTGCCGACCCTATGGGCCATCAACTCTACAGTAGCCGACCCTATGGGCCATCTACTCTACAGTAGACGACCCTAAGGACCATCAGCTCTACAATAGACGACCCTATGGGCCATCTACTCTACAGCAGACGACATCATCATCTCTACAGACGACGACCCTATGGGCCATATAATCTACAGTAGACGACCCCGTGGGCCATCTACTCTACAGTAGACGACCCTGTGGGCCATCTACTCTACAGTAGACGACCCTGTGGGCCATCTACTCTACAGTGGACGACCCTATGGGTCATCTACTCTACAGTTGACGACCCTATGGGCCATCTACTTTACAGAAGACGACCTTATGGGTCATCTACTCTTCAGTGGACGACCTTATGGGCCATCTACTCTACAGTAGACGACCCTATGGGCCATCTACTCTACAGTGGACGACCCTATGGGCCATCTACTCAACAGTAGACGACGCTATGGGCCATCTACTTAACAGTAGACGACCCTATGGGCCATCTACTCTACAGTTGACGACCCTATGGGCCATCTACTCTACAGTAGAAGACCCTATGGGCCATCTACTCTACAGTAGACGACCCTATGGGCCATCTACTCTACAGTAAACGACCCTATGGGCCATCTACTCTACAGTAGACGACCCTATGGGCCATCTACTCTACAGTGGACGACCCTATGGGCCATCTACTCTACAGTAGGCGACCCTATGGGTCATCTACTCTACAGTTGACGACCCTATGGGCCATCTATACCACAGTAGCCGACCCTATGGGCCATCAACTCTACAGAAGCCGACCCTATGGGCCATCTTCTCTACAGTAGACGACCCTAAGGACCATCAGATCTACAATAGACGACCCTATGGGCCATCTACTCTACAGTAGACGACCCTATGGGCCATCTACTCTACAGTAGACGACCCTATGGGCCATCTACTCTACAGTGGACGACCCTATGGGCCATCTACTCTACAGTGGACGACCCTATGGGCCATCTACTCTACAGTATACGACCCTATGGGCCATCTACTCTACAGTAGACAACCCTATGGGCCATCTACTCTACAGTAGACGGCACCAGTGGGCCATCTACTCTACAGTAGACGACCCTATGGGCCATCTACTCTACAGTAGACGAACCTATGGGCCATCTACTGTACAGTAGATGACCCAATGGACCATCTACTGTACAGTATACGATCCAGTGGTCCATCTACTCTACAGTAGATGACCCAGGGGGCCATCTACTCTACAGTAGACGACCCTATGGACCATCTACTCTACAGTAGACGACCCTATGGACCATCTACTCTATAGTAGACGACCCTATGGGCCATCTACTCTACATGAGACGACCATATGGGCCATCTACCCTACAGTAGACGAACCTATGGGCCATCTACTCTACAGTAGACGACACCAGTGGGCCATCTACTCTACTGTTGACGACCCAGTGGGCCATCTAATCTGCAGTAGACCACCCACTTGGCCATCTACTCAACAGTAGACGACCCTATGGGCCATCTACTCAACAGTAGACGACCCTATGGGCCATCTACTCAACAGTAAACGACCCTATGGGCCATCTACTCTACAGTAGACGAACCTATGGGCCATCTACTCTACAGTAGACGACCCTATGGGACATCTACTCTACAGTAGACGACCCTATGGACCAGCTACTCTAAAGTAGACGACCCTATGGGTAATCTACTCTACAGTAGACGACCCTATGGGCCATCTACTCTACAGTAGACGACCCTATGGGCCATGTACTATACAGTAGACGACCCTATGGGCCATGTACTCTACAGTAGACGACCCTATGGTCCATCTACTCTACAGTAGACGACCCTATGGGCCATCTACTCTACAGTAGACGACCCTATGGACCATCTACTCTACAGAAGACAACCCTATGGAAAATCTACTCTACAGTAGACGACCATCTACTCTACAGTAGACGACCCTATGGACCATCTACTCTACAGAAGACAACCCTATGGACCATCTACTCTACAGTAGACGACCATCTACTCTACAGTAGACGACCCTACGGGCCATCTACTGTACAGCAGACAAACCAATGGACCATCTACTGCACAATAGACGACGCTATGGGCCTTCTACTCTACAGTAGACGACCCTGTGGGCCATCTACTCTACAGTAGACAACCTTATGGACCATCTTCTCTATAGTAGACGACCCTATGGACCATCCACTCTACAGTAGACGACCCTATGGGCCATATACTCTACAGTAGACGACCCTATGGGCAATCTAATCTACAGCAGACCACCCTATGGGCCATCTACTCTACAGTAGACGACCCTATGGGCCATCTGCTCTACAATAGACGACCCTATGGGCCATCTACTCTACAGTAGACGACCCTATGGGCCATCTACTCTACAGTAGACGACCCTATGGGCCATCTACTCTACAGTAGACGACCCTATGGGCCATCTACTCTACATTAGACGACCCAGTGGGTCATCTACTCTACGGTAGACGACCCAGTGGGTCATCTAATCTACAGTAGACGACCCAGTGGGCCATCTACTCTACAATAGACGACTCAGTGTGCCATCTACTCTACATTAGACGACCCAGTGGGCCATCTACTCTACAGTAGAAGACCCAGTGGGCCATCTACTCTACAGTAGAAGACCCAGTGGGCCATTTACTCTGCAGTAGACGACCCTATGGGCCATCTACTCTACAGTAGACGACCCAGTGGGCCATCTACTCTACAGTAGACGACCCTGTGGGCCATCTACTCTACAGTAGACGACACTGTGGGCCATCTACTCAACAGTAGACGACCCTGTGGGCCATCTACTCTACAATAGACGACCCTGTGGGCCATCTACTCTACAGTGGACGACCCTGTGGGCTATCTACTCTACAGTAGACGACCCGATGGACCATCTAAAAAAAGTACTAAAAAGTAGGCGACCCTACGGGCCATTTACTGTACAGCAGACAAACCAATGGACCATCTACTGTACAATCGATGACGATATGTTTCATCTACTCTGCAGTAGACGACCCTGTGGGCCATCTGTTGTACAGTAGACGACGCTATGGGTCATATACTATACAGTAGACGGCACTATGGGCCATCTAATTTACAGTAGGCGGCACTATGGGTTATCTACTGTAGAGTAAACGAAACTATGGATCATCTACTCTACAGTAGACGACCCTGTGGCCATCTACTCTACAGTGGAAAACACTATGGGCCATCTACTGCACAGTAGGCGACCCAGTAAGCCATCTACTCTACAGTAGGGAACCCTATGGGACATCTAGCCTACTGTAAATGACCTAGTTGGCCATATACTCTACAGTCGATGACCCTATGAGCCATTTGTTCGCCAGTGAAAGATCTTATGGGCCATCTACTCTACTGTGGACGACTTCCAAAAGAACTCTTTGGGTTCTCTCATCCGCTATATTTCCAAAGAAAGCTACCTCTTGCCACTTCATTCTCAGCATTATGAGCCCAACTCCTTTATATGATGGTGATTATTTTGCCATGATGTTTTTTGTTGTATTTCTTGTTTTTGTTACTGTTTTTGGTATCATCATCAAAATTAAAGAGACTCATTAACACAATTTGGTGTATAAGAACTTTGCCGTAACATCGATAAATACTGCTGTTAGATGCCCTACTGCTACTCCATTCCAAGGGGTCATTAAGTGGATTAAGTGAAGAGCCATCAATAGCATATGTCGCCGAAGAGAAGATACTCCGACTACTTTCTTTTGTTCTTTCATTTGAGTGGCGTAAAGAATTGCAACAATGTAGACTGGGAATTACATAAAAAAATTGTTTGTCCAAAATAGCAAATCTTTGCCAAAATAACTTAGAAGATGTAAGCTGCTACAAAGTCAGACAACTCTTTTTGTTTTTGCCTTTCGGATGACAAACACAGAGCGAAGTTGTCGTAATTTTAAAACAATTTCATTTATCTTCATAGCTATTGTTGTCTTGTTGATGAATATGAACATTTTGCGAAAGTTTCAGTTTTTTGCTTGAAATCAATTTTTCTTACTCTCTCTCTATTGTTTCTTTTTAATAGGAGGAAGCAACACAAGAAAGAGAAGCAAGATGTGCAGCAGTCAATGAATGGTAAGTAAAAAATTTCTTAATTTTGCCAAGCATTCCTTGGCGTAGGGAAAATATTTACTTTTTTGGACAATATTACTAGGGGGATCTTAGTGTAATAGCCCTATAAGGAGGGAGTGGGTAGTATAGGTTCTCATGGCGTAATGCTGCAATATATTCCTTATGTTGTTCAAAGTATTTTTTAAGGAACTTTGAGAGTCATAGTTGGGATTTTTTTTGATTATGTTTTCTTTCTCTCTTTCAGAAATTGTGTTTCTATGGACCCTTTTTGGAAGGGTACCCTCATAGACCCTTTCTGAAAAAAGGTTGCTCTATAGAACATTTCATTTTCCATTTCGTTTTTAAATCCTATAATTTCATCGCAAAAATCGCCAAAAAAAAGAATGAATAATAAATTGTCTTAACTGAAAACGGATGTTTTAATTTTTCACCCAAATGAAAAGTAACGCAAGACTACGCTTACCCTCCACACTCACACGCATGTTAACACACCAAAACTGATAAAGACTTTGAATCCAATTTAACACTGATACCCATATATCCTCCTTCTCTTGCAGCTATTTATCAAGATGCAAGATGATGAAGAAGAACAACGTTTTTTTTTTTTTTGTAACATAGCCATACTTCTGTTTACTTTCAAAGGGTCCAGGTTTCGTTTACCCTCCTTTACCCCAAAAATTACAATGATGCATTGTGTGTAAAGTTGGAAGCTCATCTTATTTTTTCTCCTTTTTTTGTGTCGCTGTCTGTGTGCGTGTTGAGCTTAAAAGAAAAATTACCAAAGGAAGTGACTTAAAATCAATGAGTTGAGAAGTTGCCTGGGGTTGGAAGAACAAAAAAATTCAACCATCCAACAAGTTAAGGGATAAAGACGTATGTAATATTAGTTACCATCATATCCTTGAAGGAATGCTGAAAGCTGGCAAGTGTGTGTGTGAGTCTGTGTCTTAGTATATTTTTTAATAAAGAAATAAATTTTCAATTCATTGAGCTGCAAGTTATTTATTTAAACTCATTTGTTGATGTCAATAACACCAGAGAGATATTGCACAACACAAACAGTTTGAAGGGTAACTTGTGGCTGGCTGATTGGATCGTTGGCTGGCTGGATGGTTGGTTGGCTGACTGGGCAACTGAAAACTAATACTCCATGAAAAATATGAAAGCTTTTTTGATGAGCAGCATCATGATGAGGCTGCTTCATATAACTGTTCTTTGTGTGCGCGCGGTATGAAATGAAGTTTTATTTTGTGTTGAAAATAAGGATAAATAAACAATAAGTTCAAATCTGGTCACATTCGAGCGAAAAAAAACAAGTCCAAACGGCGGTTATGAATGAAAATTACGTTTACTGTAGCCTTATGGCTACATTGGTTGGATATACTTTCATGCTCAGAAATGTGCCTCATTAAAAAAGATTGAGAGACGAAATCCGTTTCAGATAGGGTCTATAGAAGCAACCTTTCTTTCAGAAAGGGTCTATAGAAGCAACCTTTCTTTCAGAAAGGGTCTATAGAAGCAGCCTTTGTCTAAGAAAGGGTCTATATAGAAGTAACCTTTCTTTCAGAAACGGTCTAAATATATAGAGATGTACCCTTTCTAAAAGAAAGAAGCACTATTTTCAGAAATGGTCTATAGAAGTAGCTTTTCTTTCAAAAAGTGTCTAAAGAAGCACCCTTTCTTTTAGAAAAGATCTGTAGATGAACCATTTCTTTCAGAACGGATCTGTAGAAGCGCCGTTTGCTTTAGAAAGGATCTATAGAAGCACCCTTTAGAAAGGATCTATAAAAGCACCCTTTGCTTTATATTAGGTCTACAGAAGCACCCTATCTTTCAGGAGGGAAATATAGAAGCACCATTTCCTTCAGAAAGGGTTCAGAAGAGCTTCTATAGAAGATCTTCTTCTTATAGAATGTCTTAAGGAAGAGCTTAAGGTCTTAGTATACAATAATTTAAGGTCTTCTTCGAAAAGTCGAAGATCTTCATATACAAGAGTTGAAAGTCTACGTATAGAAGAGTTCAAGGTCTTCGTAGAAAAGAAGAGCTCAAGGTATTCTCATAGAAGGGCTCAAGATCTCTTCATCGAAGAGCTCAAGGTCTTCTCATAGAAGAGCTCAAGATCTTCTCATAGAAGATCCCAAGGTCTTTTTATAGAAGAGCTCAAGGTCTTCTTATAGAAGAGCTCAAGATCTTCCCATAGAAGAGCTCAAGGTCTTCTCAAAGAAGAGCTCAAGGACTTCTTATAAAAGAGCTCAAGGTCTCCGTATAGAAGAGATCAAGATCTTCTCATAGAAGAGATCCTCTTCTCATAGAAAAGATCTTCTCATAGTAGAGCTCAAGGTCTTCTTATAGAAGAGCTCAATGTTTTCTTATAGAAGAGCTCAAGGTCTTCTTATAGAAGAGCTCAATATCTTCTTATAGAAGAGCTTAATGTCTTCTTATAGAAGAGCTCAAGGTCTTCGTATAGAAGAGCTCAAGGTCTTCGTAAAGACAAGCTCAAGGTATTCGTAAAGACGAGCTCAAGGTCTTCGTATAGAAGAGCTCAAGGTCTTCGTATAGAAGAGCTCAAGGTCTTCTTATAGAAGAGCTCAAGGTCTTCGTATAGAAGAGCTCAAGGTCTTCGTATAGAAGAGCTCAAGGTCTTCGTATAGAAGAGCTCAAGGTCTTCGTATAGAAGAGCTCAAGGTCTTCGTATAGAAGAGCTCAAGGTCTTCGTATAGAAGAGCTCAAGGTCTTCGTATAGAAGAGCTCAAGGTCTTCGTAAAGACGAGCTCAAGGTCTTCGTATAGAAGAGCTCAAGGTCTTCGTATAGAAGAGCTCAAGGTCTTCGTATAGAAGAGCTCAAGGTCTTCGTAAAGACGAGCTCAAGGTCTTCGTATAGAAGAGCTCAAGGTCTTCGTAAAGACGAGCTCAAGGTCTTCCTATAGAAGAGCTCAAGGTCTTCTTATAGAAGAGCTCAAGGTCTTCTTATAGAAAAACTCAAGGTCTTCGTATAGAAGAGCTCAAGGTCTTCGTATAGAAGAGCTCAAAGTCTTCTTATAGAAGAGCTAAAGGTCTTTTTATAGAAGAGCTGAAAGCTTCTTATAGAAGAGCTCAAGGTCTTCGTATAGAGGAGCTCAAGGTCTTCGTATATAATAGCTCAAGGTCTTCGTATAGAAGAGCTCAAGGTCTTCGTATAGAAGAGCTCAAGGTCTTCGTATAGAAGAGCTCAAGGTCTTCGTATAGAAGAGCTCAAGGTCTTCGTATAGAAGAGCTCAAGGTTTTCGTGTAGAAGAGCTCAAGGTTTTCGTGTAGAAGAGCTCATGATCTTCGTATAAAAGAGCTCAAGGCCTTCGTACAGGAGAGCTCAAAGTCTTCGTATAGAAGAGCTCAAGGTCTTCGTATAGAAGAGCTCAAGGTCTTCGTATAGAAGAGCTTAAGGTCTTCTTATGGAAGAGCTTAAGGTCTTCGTATAGAAGAGCTCAAGGTCTTCGTATAGAAGAGCTTAAGGTCTTCGTATAGGAGAGCTTAAGGTCTTCTTATGAAAGAGCTTAAGGTCTTCTTATGGAAGAGCTTAAGGTCTTCTTATGGAATAGCTCAAGGTCTTCTTATTGAAACACTCAAGGTCTTGTTATAGAAGAGCTCAAGGTCTTCTTATAGAAGAGCTCAAGGTCTTCTTATAGAAGAGCTCAAGGTCTTCTTATAGAAGAGCTCAAGGTCTTCTTATAGAAGAGCTCAAGGTCTTCTTATAGAAGAGCTCAAGGTCTTCTTATAGAAGAGCTCAAGGTCTTCTTATAGAAGAGCTCAAGGTCTTCTTATAGAAGAGCTCAAGGTCTTCTTATAGAAGAGCTCAAGGTCTTCATATGGAAGAGCTCAAGGTCTTCTTAAAGAAGAGCTCAAGGTCTTCTTATAGCAGAGCTCAAGGTCTTCGTATAGAAGAGCTCAAGGTCTTCGTATAGAAGAGCTTAAGGTGTTCTTATGAAAGAGCTTAAGGTCTTCTTATGGAAGAGCTTAAGGTCTTCTTATGGAATAGCTCAAGGTCTTCTTATTGAAACACTCAAGGTCTTGTTATAGAAGAGCTCAAGGTCTTCTTATAGAAGAACTCAAGGTCTTCTTATAGAAGAGCTCAAGGTCTTCTTATAGAAGAGCTCAAGGTCTTCTTATAGAAGAGCTCAAGGTCTTCTTATAGAAGAGCTCAAGGTCTTCTTATAGAAGAGCTCACGGTCTTCTTATAGAAGAGCTCAAGGTCTTCTTATAGAAGAGCTCACGGTCTTCTTATAGAAGAGCTCAAGGTCTTCTTATAGAAGAGCTCAAGGTCTTCTTATAGAAGAGCTCAAGGTCTTCTTATAGAAGAGCTCAAGGTCTTCTTATAGAAGAGCTCAAGGTCTTCTTATAGAAGAGCTCAAGGTCTTCTTATAGAAGAGCTCAAGGTCTTCTTATAGAAGAGCTCAAGGTCTTCTTATAGAAGAGCTCAAGGTCTTCTTATAGAAGAGCTCAAGGTCTTCTTATAGAAGAGCTCAAGGTCTTCTTATAGAAGAGCTCAAGGTCTTCTTATAGAAGAGCTCAAGGTCTTCTTATAGAAGAGCTCAAGGTCTTCTTATAGAAGAGCTCAAGGTCTTCTTATAGAAGAGCTCAAGGTCTTCTTATAGAAGAGCTCAAGGTCTTCTTATAGAAGAGCTCAAGGTCTTCTTATAGAAGAGCTCAAGGTCTTCTTATAGAAGAGCTCAAGGTCTTCTTATAGAAGAGCTCAAGGTCTTCTTATAGAAGAGCTCAAGGTCTTCTTATAGAAGAGCTCAAGGTCTTCTTATAGAAGAGCTCAAGGTCTTCTTATAGAAGAGCTCAAGGTCTTCTTATAGAAGAGCTCAAGGTCTTCGTATAGAAGAGCTGAAGGTCTTCGTATAGAAGAGCTGAAGGTCTTCGTATAGAAGAGCTGAAGGTCTTCGTATAGAAGAGCTGAAGGTCTTCGTATAGAAGAGCTGAAGGTCTTCGTATAGAAGAGCTGAAGGTCTTCGTATAGAAGAGCTGAAGGTCTTCGTATAGAAGAGCTCAAGGTCTTCGTATAGAAGAGCTCAAGGTCTTCAAATCTTCTCACAGATGAGCTGAAGGTCTTCTCATAGAAGAGCTGAATACCATCTTTCTCACTAAAGAACTCAAGGTTTTCTTACATAAGATCTGCAGATCTTCTCATAGAAATTCTGAGGGTCTTCTGATAGAAGATCTGAGGGCTTAATTTATTCATTTAATATTCACGAAGATTTTAATCTTGGTGCATGTGACGCAAAACTAACACAATGAATCGCATCACCCAAGGACGCATGATGCATGACATTAGTCATACGCTACCTTTATTCCAAAATAACTTCTTAGCTTTGGGTAGCGTGAAAAAATTATGAAAATATTTCTAACAAATTACTTTATTAATCTACTAGAAACTTGTGGTCTGCTTTATTGCAGCTGATTCTCCTTAATCGTGCCAGTTTTTGCATAACTTCCTCCAGGTGTTTATGGACACAAGACCCTGAAAGTGCGAACAGTTTTATTAGCATTCATAAATACAGTAGTTATGAGTTTTTTAGGGAGGTCAGGATGAAAAAGGGAGAAAGTGGTAAAAACAATATTTGAAGAAAAAGTAGTCAAACATGCCGGAGGACGAAAGGACTAAAAGGAAAACAGTGTAGTCTGTTATTAGCTACAAGGAAAAGGTGATAATAGTTGTAAACTGGACTTAAGCGAAAATAGAGTCAATTTATTAAATATTTTTTATGAGATTATAGGGATGTTGTTTATGAGTTCGAAAAGGAGTTAGATTGTGGGAGTTAAGGGAAAAGGAGGAGTAAGGGAAGCGACTCAGAAGGCGACTTAACTCAAAGATGAAACCCGGAATCCAGAAAGGGTTTATAAATCTTAAATTATCATAAATTTATCAGTTCGGATATGAAATGATGTGAGGGATATTTTGCCAACTTAGCAGTAAAAATTATCATTCCTTTTTCTTATTATCCACAAAATATTATCGTCTTGTGTTGCCTTATTTATTGTCCAGTCCTAAATTCTTATCCTTTTGTAATAATCCAGGTAAAATGTATGACTCCCAAAAGTAGCATGAAAATTAATGTTAAAAGATTTATTTGTAATTAATTGTAATCCTGGCGATTACATTACATTTTAATGGGGACAATTTCAGACAAAAAGAGGACAAAACATGTAATAGCTCAGACAGTGTTATGGCAGTAACGGAACTTATTAAAGATTTTTGGGATTTTCGAAATGTGGAGAAATGGCAACAAACAAGCTAATTTTATGAGTTGCGAGTTGAAATGTTGCCCCCACGTACAATTCTATGCATTGAAGTTTCATTTATCCGAACAAACTAACCAGACACAAGCCAAGGACCAACAAAAAAAGTGATGACGGTGATGTAGCACTTTTTATCTTGTTGCCACTACTCACCAACATCTCCTAATAGCCACAGCTGACTACTTCCACCTAGATTTATAAACGCCTTGGAATCGCCTTCTTCCCTCTCTCTCTCTCTCCCTCTTTCCCCCCTGTGTATAATGATAATAATTACAAATGTCATCAAATAATCTTAATTGAATAATCTCGTTGTCAGACACAACGAAACGAGGAAAGACACAACGCACAAAAAAAAAAGCACAGAGATATTACATCTCTCACAATCCAAACAAAACATAGTGAACATCCAAAGAAAAGTGAAAAAGGCCATGGACAAGGATAACACCGCCACACAATGATATTGCAAAACAGGTGTTAGGCTGTGTGCACCGCAAAAAAAAGTTAATTAAAATGACAGTTGGATAGACAGGAGGAAATGCTACAAATGTCATAAAGCCATACAGGTGGAAGGAGACAAAAAAGGAAGAAGAAGAAGCAGAAAAAAATAATGAAATGAAATTAATACCAAAGGACATGTGTTCCTAATTACAGGCCATACAAAATGAAGACAGAAAAACACCTGTGGCTGAATGAAAGAATTAATTTGATAAAAATTATTAAATGGAATTTAAGTAGAAAATTCTATACAAAAACAGGTTGGAAAAGTAAAGGAATATAGATTTAAAGGCTATATTGCTGCATTCACCTTGAAGCGAAGAAATTACGATATTTGAGTACGATTTTTCAATACGAAGCTCATCTATAAGAAATACATACTACCATATGTCATTTGTCACCCTGACCCTAAAAAAATCATAATTGTTGCTAATACTAATAAAACTGTTCGCACTTTCAGGGTCGGGTGTCCATAAACATCTGGAGGAAGTTATGCAAAAACTGGCACGATTAAGTAGAAACAGCTGCAATAAAGCAGTCCACAAGTTTCTAGTAGATTAATAAAGTAATTTGTTAGAAATATTTTCATAATTTTGTTTTTCCTGCTCCCCAAAGCTTTGGAGGTATTTTAGAATATGGGTGGCGTATGACTGATGTCGTGCGTCATACGCCTTTGAGTATGGTTGATGCAACGAATGACTATGTATACGTCACCTAGAGCAAAACTCAAATTAAGATAAAATGAAAATTAAATGAAATAGTCGTCTTAAAGTTAATTTTGTATCCTTCAAAAGTCAAACGTTCGGCCTCCAAAATTACAATTTCTAAACCCCTGTCTGATATCACTGTGAACACAAATTTTGGGGCAGAGATAATTCCTTTTGGAGATGAAAGTCCTTGGTGAGTATATTAAGAACCCCGAAGGACAGATCCGGCGTGAGTCGAACTTCCGCGTTATGGCGGGATGAAGTTTTTGCTAGAGACCCAGTAAGCCATCAGGACTTAGCGTTATATCTTTGTTCACTGTTGCTTTAGCTTATTTTTAAGATGACATGTCTACAGTCAAATCGAATGAGGATTATTTTCGTAGAGCACTTCGACCTTCTAGCACGCTTCCTTCAATGTCTTTTTCGTCCTTTATTTTAAGAGCCGCTATAAAAGTACCACAAGATGACGTTTTTCAGCTTCGAAATCTTCTGCAACAAGTAAAAAAGTATCAGTCGGCTTTGCCGACAGAGACATACCCTCAGCATGTGCAAATTGAAACACTTTTTTCAAAAAAAAATTATGTATTTAGGGGGTTTCAAAATTTTGGTCGTATGAACCGACAAAAAATGTTGATTAGGATTAAAGTTCAAAAATTTTGCGGAAAAGGTACTTAAAGGAATGGACCGACATAGACCATGGGGGTGCTATAGGGGGTGAATAAAGTTGACGTCTTGTTGGTAGAGCCACAGAAGTAATCCAACAGGAACATCAACGAGCAGAGTGGACTGTATTTTGATATTAATTATTCCTCATAGCCAATGAGGAATAATTTGTGGTGAAATGAGGAGAGAAGTAAAACACAAGAATTAGATTTTTTCAATAAACGTTATAAAGCGTAATTCAATTTATTTATTAATGTAAAAATTCAGAGGCGAGAAGGGATGCTTACCAGTCGATTAGTGCAAGAGAAGTGAAGTATTAAAAAGAGAAAGAGTACTGGTTAAGCCTACATTTTAGATGTTACATTCGTCAAGAGAACAATTCATTTGGACGAAAGTAACCAAGAGACGAGATAGTTGACAATTAGAACTTAAATCATATTTACATTACCTATTTCTTAAAATACGTTACAAACAATATTTGAAATTCATAAAGATTACTTATAATTTTAACGTAATGTAAAGTTGTTTAAACGAAGTTTGAACATGCTCCCCCGCCTTGGCCAGAATGGACAATACATAGTTGTTGATGCTATGGGTTAAGGGAGCCTCATGATAACCGCTGCTGTAAGGAGGAATGGAATGTGAAATCTTTAGCTCACTTTGTTGATCGATCTGGAATGGAAAAGACATTAGTAAAGTCCATTGAATACTGCATAGAAAGAAAACATGAGATGAGATAATAATTTATAAACCAGATATAATTGTTAAATTGGTGCTTGGGTTTTAAAAGTTCTTAAATTTTTAAGAATTTTTTAAATGAGTTTTCCCAGAGCCGGGCTTGAACTCGGACCTCCAGTACGTTAGTCCGACACGCTTACCTCTGGGCTACCGTGGTATAAGTCATGAGACGAGCTTAGTATTGCGTGGGTGCATGTGACATGTAATTACAACGTGGAAATTCGGCATTTGTTCATTTGAATTCGTATGCTATTTTTAGAACTTGGAGGAAAGTGAGAATGTACTTTTAGAAGTGAATTGATAATAATTTTGGATTTAAAGAAGTTATTTAGGTAAGAAAATACGATTTTGAAATTTGACAGAAACTGGACTCGAACCGGCTTCCTTACACCTAGTAGTCTGCTGCGCTCCCACTAGGCTACCTACATATTCACATGGATCTCGGATGGAATCGACAAAGTATGTGTACTTTGTTTGTGATGTGTTTAAAAATACTTGATCACTGATGATTTGTGTTGATTTTATATTTCTAAGTGATTATTTTGATTTTGTTCATCAAAGTTAGCAATGTTGTTAAGCTCTATTTTTAGAAGTTATTGTGTAGATTTCTCTTTCTTTCCTTTTTTCTAATTTTTACTGGTTTTACTGTTAATTTTCCTTTGCTAACAATTTTAAATGTTCTGGACTATTTTTTAAAGTTTTTTAAATAAATAAAATTTTGCTCGGAGTAGGGCTCGAACCCATGACCTCTTGACTGCGAGTCTAACACACTACCACTATGCTACACTAAGGTGTTGACAAAGTTTGAAATATTAGTTAAGTGAGTAGATTTAATACGATCATAACAATGGAGTAATAGTAACACTTAAAGAAAAATGTGAGTTAATGCAATTTATTGGAGATATATTTAGAAAGGTCATTCAAGACACTAACCAATAGGTTAGTCCTTCCCCACCAACGAATTGCGACCATTTTTCGAACAAGTATCAAACGAGTTTGTATGGATTATCGTAGATTTCGTTACAGATGTATTAAAAGTGTCACAAAATTGGTATCCAGACTTACTACATGCACATTTTTTAGACTTAGAAGTTTTTTGAGATGAGTTTTTACGTTTACGTTTTTTATTTTGGCCAATTGACACAACATTCGATGCAATGAAGTTTGCGGTAGAGGCGAGTGAATTTTCTGCGAAAATTGGACCACTAAGTACCCAGCCAAATATGGTGTTATACGCAGAAGTATTGCCAACTACATTTTTCTTGATGCCATCCAGATTTATGAATCTTTCGACGTCCGCTCCAAGGATGACATCTATTTCAGAGGATTCATAAAAGCGCGGGTCTGCCAAATCAAGGTCTTTAAGAGAGTTGTGATCATCGATTTTAATAGAAACAGCAGGTAGAGGTTTAGTGACTTGCGGTAAAATTATAGCAGAAACATTGAATTTAATTTTGTGCTTATTAGAAACAATTGATAATTGACATTCAGCTTTGGAGACTTGTTTCTGACCACCAACGCCAGTGATTTCAAAGGAATCAGTATTTTTAATGGAGAGCTTTAGTCGATTTGCACAAGTTTGCGTAATAAAGGTTTTTTGAGATCCAGAGTCTATCAATGCTCGTACAGTGTGCAATCGGCCATTGTTTTGAACTTGAACTAAAGCTGTTCTCAGAAGAATTGTGTTGCTTGAGGTTGAAAAATTTGCTTGAATTTGAGACGAGATGGGTATGGCATAGTTTTCTATTTGAGACGAGACGGGTATGGTAGAGCTTTCAATTTGAGACGAGTATGATTGTCGGTTTTTATTTGCATTATATTTGACAGAATTGAGCATATCGTTGTTCGGATTTGGCGCATCAAAGCTGTTAATATGTAAAAGCGTATGGTGGGTTTTGTGGCATATCAAGCAAGTGTTTGTAGATTTGCAACTAATTTTATTGTGAGATGAGGATAAGCAGTTGACACATATATTACTTTTTGTAACGAAATCAAGCCGCTGTTGAGCCGCCAATTTGCGAAACTCAGCACAAGCTCTAACTTGATGGTTCGCATGACAGTACGAGCATTTTAAAGCAAATTTTTCATTAGAGTAATTTTTCGGAGTTTTAGAGTAATTTTGAGACGGGATTACTGCTTGATTTTCTTTTGTATTTCGAATACTTGCAATGCGCTCTACAACTTCGAATCTATTTGAAAGAAATTCATCGAGCTGAGACCAAGTTGGTAAGTCTCGATGGGATTTTAGAGATTGTTCAAATAGAGAAAGGGTTTGTTCTGGTAATTTTGTGGAAACTAAGTGTACCAAAATTGGATCCCAACATGCAATATCGATATTGAGAGTTTGCAAGATAGAGAGACAGTCTTTTACTGTAGAGTGAATGTTGTATATTGATTCGCTGTTTTCCTTTGTTGCAACAGGAATGTTAAATAAAATATTTAACTGCTTGTCTACCAAAACTCTTTTGTTTTCATAGCGAGATTTTAGAGAGTTCCATGCCAGTTGGAAGTTATCATCGCAAAGGCTATATCTATTAATTATAGCACCCGCTTCACCACTGGTTTTCTTCTCAAATAATAGAGTTTTTGAGCTTGGGAAAGTTGTGGATGATCACTATAAACTGCAGTGAACATGTCACGGAAGCTAGGCCAGTCTTCGTAACTTCCGGTGAAAATCTCTGTATCACATGGGGGAACTTTCAGATAAATGTCAGCGTTTTCGAGAGGAGATTGATGTACATTTAGAGGTACTTGATTAGAATTTTGACTTTGTACGGTGTTCTGTTGCGTATTTGCTCCGGATATTCTTAGGATATCTAAAATTTGAGACTTTGCAGTGTAATAGCCCTCAGAACAGAGATTAAAACTTATTTTTATACTTTCTTTGATGTCCTTGGCGTTTACGGATGTAAGAGACAACATGAGAGCTTTATATGATTCTTGTACCGCTGCCCACCGATGTTCTAAATCCTCTAATTTGATTTGCAGAACCGTATCCGTTTGATCAGTTATGTCGCATTGTTCGAATTGGGTACAAAAATTGTGCAAATTATCACAATCAAATACAAATTTATCGTGCTCAGGAGACGTTAAAATAGCAATATTTGGAGTGTTTGGGGAAGCAGATGCACTTTCTGAGAGAGACATTATTGTTTGGCGTTAGAAATTACTAATAATTTTCTTAGAAAGTCGCGATGTGTTAATATTTTTTCTTGGGTGTAAGGAGCGGTACTTTTGTTTTGTTTTTGTTATAATAGAGGAAATGGTATGTACCTAATTCTCGAGTGTTAATTTTAGCCAGTGGATATTAACAACGCTATAGTTATGAACTATCGTAATTAGCTTCACAAAGTGTGAAATTAAAATGAAAATGTTCCTCCACTAATTTTGAAAATTAAAAACTTTCGACCTTGCCGGGGATTGAACCTGCGTTATTGCGACCGGTAGACTAATGCTAACACGTTGAGCCACACTTTGATGAAATTCACATGCAGCAAATTAATATTTGGATATTTGAAACTATTTTCGTATATGAAATGTTTGTGTTATTTTTTATTGGTTTCCTACTATCTTCCTTGGCTAAGCTGGGTTTTGGGAATTTGAATGAGAAAATATTCTGTATATGTGTTGATAGTGATGAATGTTGTTTGTAGTAGAAAAAGGATGGTGTTCGTTTGAGAAATAAGTAGAAGATTGAGAAAAAATGTACGAAATTTGGATATAAATGTTTAGGCACTTCAATTTGAAAGTCAAAATTTTTAGGTCTGACTGGGAATTGAACCACGTCCTTACGATTGACAGAGACGAACGCTTACTCTGAACCACTATCTATTTGCAAATAATGTAAGTAAATCTCAATTAGAAACATTGGTTAAACTATTCGTATAATAACCAATTTTGAATTATTGGATAACTTTCTCTCTGTTATTTTTTTTCCTTTCTTTCTTTCTGTTTATTCTTTTATGCACTTTTTGAGCTTTGGACTGCGGGTTTTTGACGTATGTAGGCTTTCAACGCACAGAAATTAAATTTTGTTTTACACTTACCGAGTTGTTGAACAAATCTTTTGCTGTAGTTGAGACTTCTATAATATTACCTTGTGTTTCTTATTTGTACTTGCTGTTTTCCTAAAACGGCTACGTAGGACCATGAATAAAGTTGACGTCTTGTTGGTAGAGCCACAGAAGTAATCCAACAGGAACATCAACGAGCAGAGTGGACTGTATTTTGATATTAATTATTCCTCATAGCCAATGAGGAATAATTTGTGGTGAAATGAGGAGAGAAGTAAAACACAAGAATTAGATTTTTTCAATAAACGTTATAAAGCGTAATTCAATTTATTTATTAATGTAAAAATTCAGAGGCGAGAAGGGATGCTTACCAGTCGGTTAGTGCAAGAGAAGTGAAGTATTAAAAAGAGAAAGAGTACTGGTTAAGCCTACATTTTAGATGTTACTTTCGTCAAGAGAACAATTCATTTGGACGAAAGTAACCAAGAGACGAGATAGTTGACAATTAGAACTTAAATCATATTTACATTACCTATTTCTTAAAATACGTTACAAACAATATTTGAAATTCATAAAGATTACTTATAATTTTAACGTAATGTAAAGTTGTTTAAACGAAGTTTGAACAGGGGGTTTTTACACCCTTCGGGCTGTTTTCTCAAGAAGTATGGACTTGCCCCTGAAACAACTTTTACCATCGTAATTGAGGCAGCGAATGTAAGTTGCTTCATAGCAGGACTTAAAGTGAACTTATCCAAAATTTTGTGTGGGAGGTACGGGATGGAGTGGACAAATATAGTCCATATTCGAACCTGATCTATATCTGGTAGATATTATGAGAATGTGTAAAGTATGGACCAAATCGGTCACTCCCATCAAGAGTTATCGTGCGCACAATTTTTATACCCTCAGCCTTTAAGCTAAAGAGGGTATTTACACTTTGATACGACCAAAAATGTGCCTCATCGAAATAATGGTTTTAGACCCCAAGTATGTTTGTACGATATCCGTTTCAGACAATTTTGAGTAGATCTAGCAATGTCCGTCCGTCTGTCTGTCTGTCCGTCTGTCTGTCTGTCTGGCTGGTGCGCACGATAACTCTCGAACGGATCAATCGATTCGGTTCAAATTTTGGGTATCGAAATATTTTGTCCAGATTCGATTTAAGTTCGAAGATGGGCCATATAGGTCCACTCCTTCAGGTACCTCCCCCACAAATGTTCAAAAATTGTCGCAAAACTTGTGCGCACGATAACTCTTGTAGGGAATAACCGATTTGGTCCATACTTTACACATCGTGTAATTTCTACCAAACTTAGATGAGGTTCCAATATGGACTCAATCGGTCCACTCCTTCGGGTACCTCCCACACAAAATTTCGGAAAAGTTCAGTTTAGGACCTGGTCTCGAATCGCTTTGATTTTTGTTTGCGCAAGTTGTATTCTCTGTCCACTATACGACGCTGTAAGTTTCATTAGGGGCAAGTCCATACTTCCTGAGAAAATAGCCTGAAAGTTACAAAAAAACCCTATGACGCAAGATAACTCTCGAACGGATCTGCGATTCGGTCCAAAATTTGGCTTTCGTAATATTTTGTCCAAACTTAGTTCAAGTTCAAAGATGGATTATATCGGTCCACTCCTTCCGGTACCTCCCCACAAAAGTTCGAAAATGTTCGGAAAATTTGTGCGTACGATAACTCTTGAAGGGAGTAACCGATTTGGTCCATACTTTGCACATTATGAAATTTCTACCAGACTTAGATGAGGTTCCCATATGGACTCAATCGCTAAACTCCTTCGAGTACCTCCCACACAAAATTTCGGAAAAGTTCAGTTTAGGACCTGCTCTCGAATCGCCTTGGTTTTTTTTTTAGCATCTTGTATTCACTGTCCCCTATACGAAGGTACAAGTTTCCTCAGGGGCAAGTCCATACTTCCTGATAAAATAGCCTGAAAGTTGAAAAACAAACCCTATAACACCATGTTTATGGGTGGAAGCTCAAGATAATTCTCAACGGATATGGCGATTCCGGCCAAAATTTGGCCTTCGTAATATTGTTTCCAAACTTAGTTTAGGTTCGTAGATAAGCAATAACGGTCCTTTCCTTCAGGTACCTACCCCACAAATGTTCAAAAATATTCAGAAAAATTGTGCGCACGATAACTCTTGATGGGAGTGACCGATTTGGTCCATACTTTACACATTCTCATAATATCTACCAGATATAGATCAGGTTCGAATATGGACTATATTTGTCCACTCCATCCCGTACCTCCCACACAAAATTTTGGATAAGTTCACTTTAAGTCCTGCTATGAAGCAACTTACATTCGCTGCCTCAATTACGATGGTAAAAGTTGTTTCAGGGGCAAGTCCATACTTCTTGAGAAAACAGCCCGAAGGGTGTAAAAACCCCCTATAGCACCCCCATGGTCTATGTCGGTCCATTCCTTTAAGTACCTTTTCCGCAAAATTTTGAACTTTAATCCTAATCAACATTTTTTGTCGGTTCATACGACCAAAATTTTGAAACCCCCTAAATACATAATTTTTTTGTGAAAAAAGTGTTTCAATTTGCACATGCTGAGGGTATATCTCTGTCGGCAAAGCCGACTGATACTTTTTTACTTGTTCTGAATATTTTTGAACATTTGTGGGGTAGGTACCTGAAGGAAAGGACCGTTATTGCTTATCTACGAACCTAAACTAAGTTTGGAAACAATATTACGAAGGCCAAATTTTGGCCGGAATCGCCATATCCGTTTGAGAATTATCTTGAGCTTCCACCCATAAACATGTTGTTATAGGGTTTGTTTTTCAACTTTCAGGCTATTTTATCAGGAAGTATGGACTTGCCCCTGAGGAAACTTGTACCTTCGTATAGGGGACAGTGAATACAAGATGCTAAAAAAACCAAGGCGATTCGAGAGCAGATCCTAAACTGAACTTTTCCGAAATTTTGTGTGGGAGGTACTCGAAGGAGTTTAGCGATTGAGTCCATATGGGAACCTCATCTAAGTCTGGTAGAAATTTCATAATGTGCAAAGTATGGACCAAATCGGTTACTCCCTTCAAGAGTTATCGTACGCACAAATTTTCCGAACATTTTCGAACTTTTGTGGGGGAGGTACCGGAAGGAGTGGACCGATATAATCCATCTTTGAACTTGAACTAAGTTTGGACAAAATATTACGAAAGCCAAATTTTGGACCGAATCGGCAGATCCGTTCGAGAGTTATCTTGCGTCATAGGGTTTTTTTGTAACTTTCAGGCTATTTTCTCAGGAAGTATGGACTTGCCCCTAATGAAACTTACAGCGTCGTATAGTGGACAGAGAATACAACTTGCGCAAACAAAAATCAAAGCGATTCGAGACCAGGTCCTAAACTGAACTTTTCCGAAATTTTGTGTGGGAGGTATCCGAAGGAGTGGACCGATTGAGTCCATATTGGAACCTCATCTAAGTTTGGTAGAAATTACACGATGTGTAAAGTATGGACCAAATCGGTTATTCCCTACAAGAGTTATCGTGCGCACAAGTTTTGCGACAATTTTTGAACATTTGTGGGGGAGGTACCTGAAGGAGTGGACCTATATGGCCCATCTTCGAACTTAAATCGAATCTGGACAAAATATTTCGATACCCAAAATTTGAACCGAATCGATTGATCCGTTCGAGAGTTATCGTGCGCACCAGCCAGCCAGACAGACAGACAGACGGACGGACATTGCTAGATCTACTCAAAATTGTCTGAAACGGATATCGTACAAACATACTTGGGGTCTAAAACCATTATTTCGATGAGGCACATTTTTGGTCGTATCAAAGTGTAAATACCCTCTTTAGCCTAAAGGCTGAGGGTATAAAAATGTCGCTGAGAAAATTTTAGGTATGACTCTCATTGACAACTAATCGATTATGTCGGTCCCTCTCTAAGAATCTGTTCTATTCTGCTATGATAAGTCCTTTTGGCCTTCTATAAAAACGCTTTCTGTTACATTTATTAACGCCTTTGGCTTTCTATAGGAACACCTTCAAGTCTTTTTTTCTTTTAGTACCCCTGTTAAATCCTCATCTGGCCTTCTATAAGAATAATTTAAGTCCCTCTATAAGAAGCTTTTTTGTCCTGTTATTCTTTAAGAACCCTTTCTAGCATTTTGTATCTACGCCTTTGGTCATCTATAAAAGAATGCCTTATAGTTTTCTATAACAAGACCTCCTTGCCTTTCATAATTGTGTGTATTTTTATACCCTACACCACTATATTGGGAGGGTATTATAAGTTGGTTTTGGCCCAAAAATTTGTAACACATCGAAGTAATGGTCGTAGACCTATACTTATATACACTAAAATGAATGTCTCGACTAGCTGAGTCGATCTGGCTATGTGTGTCCGTCCGTCTATCCACCTAAACCTTGTACTCACGTTACAGGTTGCTATTTTTTATCGGATCATCACGAAAATTTGGGGTTTGATGGAGGTCCCAGAGGGGATGAAGCCTACAGATTTTGTAATATTCAAGGGGTCAGAATGGACCAAGAAACTTATTTGGAAAAAAATCTACATCTTATTACAAGGCGAATATCTCGGCTTCTATATGGGGCAATGAAATAGAAAATATCACCTTTACAACGATGTAAAGTAGGTTGTCGTAGGTGGTCAAACAAATAAGATATCGCAACAGTCGCTAATCCAAACTTTTAATTTATGCGATTTTAATTGTAATGACGAATACCACAGCTATGGTTGCGGACCTGGTAGGTTCGAGTAGGTTGTCAAAGATGCGGAAATATCGGAATAGTCGGCATCGCATCCCATTTTTCTTTTCCATTTTTTTGTAATAAGGCTGCATGTCGCAACTTTGATCGGATCGAATCCCACAGAGAAAGAAGCCTATTGAGTTTGGTGATGGTCGGATAATATTCAGGAGTCGGAACTCTTCCTTAACTCTTCCAAGACGATCTTGAGATCATCTAGAAATAGTCTTTGTTCCATTAGAACACTTTCAGTTCTTCTATAAAATGACCAAAAATAAAAAAGCCTTTCAGCTCTTCTATGAGAAGACCTTCAGCTCTTCTATGAGAAGACCTTCAGCTCTTCTATGAGAAGACCTTCAGCTCTTCTATGAGAAGACCTTCAGCTCTTCTATGAGAAGACCTTCAGCTCTTCTATGAGAAGACCTTCAGCTCTTCTATGAGAAGACCTTCAGCTCTTCTATGAGAAGACCTTCAGCTCTTCTATGAGAAGACCTTCAGCTCTTCTATGAGAAGACCTTCAGCTCTTCTATGAGAAGACCTTCAGCTCTTCTATGAGAAGACCTTCAGCTCTTCTATGAGAAGACCTTCAGCTCTTCTATGAGAAGACCTTCAGCTCTTCTATGGGAAGAGTACTTTCAGCTCTTCTATGAGAAGACGTTCAGTTCCTCTATGAGAAGACCTTCAGCTTTTTATGAGAAGACATTCAGCTCTTCTATGAGAAGACCTTCAGCTCTTTTATGAGAAGACATTCAGCTCTTTTATGAGAAGACCTTCATCTCTTCTATGAGAAGAAGACCTCCAGCTTCTTGAGCTCTTATATGAGAGGAGGACCTTCAGCTCTTCTATGATAAGAAGACCTTCATCTCTTCTATGAAGAGAAGACCTTCAGCTCTTCTATAGGAAGAATACCTTCAGATCTCTATGGGAAGAAGGCCTTCAGCGTTTCTATGGGAAGAAGATCTTCAGCTCTTCTATGGGAAGACCTTCAGCTCTTCTATGAGAAGACGCTCAGTTCTTTTATGAGTAGACCTTCACCTCTTCTATGAGAAGACCTTCAGCTCTTCTATGAGAACAGCTTCAGCTCTTTTATGAGAACACCTTCAGCTATTCTATGAGAAGAAGACCTCCAGCTTCTTGAGCTCTTATATGGGAGGAGGACCTTAAGCTCTTCTATGAGAAGAAGACCTTCATCTCTTCTATGAGAAGAAGACCTTCAGATCTTCTATGGGAAGAAGACCTTCAGCTATTCTGTTATTCTTTAAGAACCCTTTCTAGCATTTTGTATCTACGCCTTTGGTCATCTATAAAAGAATGCCTTATAGTTTTCTATAACAAGACCTCCTTGCCTTTCATAATTGTGTGTATTTTTATACCCTACACCACTATATTGGGAGGGTATTATAAGTTGGTCTTGGCCCAAAAATTTGTAACACATCGAAGTAATGGTCGTAGACCTATACTTATATACACTAAAATGAATGTCTCGACTAGCTGAGTCGATCTGGCTATGTGTGTCCGTCCGTCTATCACCTAAACCTTGTACTTACGTTACAGGTTGCTATTTTTTATCGGATCATCACGAAAATTTGGGGTTTGATGGAGGTCCCAGAGGGGATGAAGCCTACAGATTTTGTAATATTCAAGGGGTCAGAATGGACCAAGAAACTTATTTGGAAAAAAATCTACATCTTATTACAAGGCGAATATCTCGGCTTCTATATGGGGCAATGAAATAGAAAATATCACCTTTACAACGATGTAAAGTAGGTTGTCGTAGGTGGTCAAACAAATAAGATATCGCAACAGTCGCTAATCCAAACTTTTAATTTATGCGATTTTAATTGTAATGACGAATACCACAGCTATGGTTGCGGACCTGGTAGGTTCGAGTAGGTTGTCAAAGATGCGGAAATATCGGAATAGTCGGCATCGCATCCCATTTTTTCCATTTTTTGTAATAAGGCTGCATGTCGCAACTTTGATCGGATCGAATCCCACAGAGAAAGAAGCCTATTGAGTTTGGTGATGGTCGGATAATATTCAGGAGTCGGAACTCTTCCTTAACTCTTCCAAGACGATCTTGAGATCATCTAGAAATAGTCTTTGTTCCATTAGAACACTTTCAGTTCTTCTATAAAATGACCAAAAATAAAAAATAAGCCTTTCAGCTCTTCTATGAGAAGACCTTCAGCTCTTCTATGAGAAGACCTTCAGCTCTTCTATGAGAAGACCTTCAGCTCTTCTATGAGAAGACCTTCAGCTCTTCTATGAGAAGACCTTCAGCTCTTCTATGGGAAGAGTACTTTCAGCTCTTCTATGAGAAGACGTTCAGTTCTTCTATGAGAAGACCTTCAGCTTTTTATGAGAAGACATTCAGCTCTTCTATGAGAAGACCTTCAGCTCTTCTATGAGAAGACGCTCAGTTCTTCTATGAGAAGACCTTCAGCTCTTTTATGAGAAGACATTCAGCTCTTTTATGAGAAGACCTTCATCTCTTCTATGAGAAAAAGACCTCCAGCTTCTTGAGCTCTTATATGAGAGGAGGACCTTCAGCTCTTCTATGATAAGAAGACCTTCATCTCTTCTATGAAGAGAAGACCTTCAGCTTTCTATAGGAAGAATACCTTCAGATCTTCTATGGGAAGAAGGCCTTCAGCGTTTCTATGGGAAGAAGATCTTCAGCTCTTCTATGGGAAGACCTTCAGCTCTTCTATGAGAAGACGCTCAGTTCTTCTATGAGTAGACCTTCACCTCTTCTATGAGAAGACCTTCAGCTCTTCTATGAGAATAGCTTCAGCTCTTCTATGAGAACACCTTCAGCTATTCTATGAGAAGAAGACCTCCAGCTTCTTGAGCTCTTATATGAGAGGAGGACCTTAAGCTCTTCTATGAGAAGAAGACCTTCATCTCTTCTATGAGAAGAGGACCTTCAGATCTTCTATTGGAAGAAGACCTTCAGCTATTCTATAGGAAGAAGACATTCAGCTCTTCTATGGGAAGAAGTCCTTCAGCTCTTCTATGAGAAAAAGACCTTCAGATCTTCTATGGGAAGAAGACCTTCAGCTCTTCTATGGGAAGAAGACCTCGAGCTCTTCTATAGGAAGAAGATATTCAGCTCTTCTATGGGAAGAAGACCTTCAGCTCTTCTATGGGAAGAAGACCTTCAGCTCTTCTATGGGAAGAAGACCTTCAGCTCTTCTATGGGAAGAAGACCTCGAGCTCTTCTATGGGAAGAAGACCTTCAGCTCTTCTATGGGAAGAAGAACTTCAGCTCTCTATGAGAAGCAGACCTTAAGCTAGAAGAATAATACATTCAACTCTTTCAAGGGAATAAGTCTTTCAGTTCTTCTATAGGAAGAAAACCTTCAGCTCTTCTATGAGAAAACTTTGAGCTCATCTTCTATAAGAAGACCTTGCTCTCTACGTCTATAAGAAGACATTCAGCTCTTCTTCTATAAGAAAGCCTTGAGCTTTTTTTATAAGAAGACCTTCAGCTCTTCAATGAAAAAACTGTGAGCTCTTCTATGAGAAGAAGACCCTCAGCTCTTCTGAAGAGACATTTTCTACCTCTATAAAAACCCCGTCTGACATTTTTTATAACCTCTTATTGCCTTCTATCCATTTATAAAAACCTCTATTGGAAAAACACCTTTAGCTGCTCTATAAGAATACTTTGAGATATTCTATGATAATACCTCTTGTTCATATATGACAAGACCTTGAGCCTTTCAATGAGAAAATCTCAAGATCTTCTTTGAGAAGACCTTAAACTCTTCGATGAGAAGACCCTGAACTCTTCTATTAGAGGACTTCCCGCTTTTATATGAGAAGACCTTTGACTCTTCTGTGTGAAGACCTCTAGCTCTTCTATGATTATGCCTTCAGCTACTCTATAAGAAGTACATATAAGAAAGGCTTCTGCTCATCCTTTAGTCCTCCAGGCTCTTCCATAAGACAACCTCCATGCTCTTCTAAGAGAAAAACTCCAGTTCTTCTATAAGATACCATTCAAATCTAATAAAAATAAAAACCTCCAGACATGGAGAAGTGAGTCAACTCTTCTGTAGAAGACCTCTAACTCTTTCACAAACTTCTAGCTTCTTTGATCTGCTATCAAAAAACTTCTTCTATAAGAAGACATTCTGACTTTTCTGCAAGACGATTCCTTGACTTATGTTTAAGAAGGATCTTCTATAAGAAAGCCTCCAACTCTGCTATAAGAAGACCAGAACAACAGATCTTCTATATTTAGAGTTTCTGGTCTAATATAAGATGACGTCATTATCTTCTATAGGAAGACCTTATGATCTTCAAAAGGAAACATGGGTTTCTTTAGAAGACCTTATGGTTATCTTTCAAAATATATCATGGTCGTCTAAAGGAAAGCCTATTGGCCTTCTTAAGGATGGTTTCATGGTCTTCTATAAGACCACCAAATGTCTTTCTATAAAAAGACCTAATGGTTTTGTAAAAGAGACTTAATAGTTTTTTTATAAGAAGTCCTAGCATTTTCTATAAGAAGTCCTAAAGATCTCCTATAAGATTTCATGGTTTTCTTTAAGAAGATATTTTCTATTAGAAGACCTTATAACCTCAGGAGAACTTCGTTTTCTTATTTACAAAGACGTATAGCTATTCTCCAGGTATTCTACAAGCCCTATGTCTAGGTCTTCTATAAGAAGACTTCCTGATCTTCCGTGGGAATAGCTCTGGCACTTCCATGGAACCTCACCTTAAGAAGACCTTGTATTTTTTACAACAAGGTCTCCAGTTCGTATAGGAAAAGACCCAATTGTTTGCAAAAAGAACACCACAGCTGTCCTATAGTCACCTTCTGTATGAATCCCTTTTGTTCTTCTGTAAGATTATCTCTTATCTCCGTAAGATTATCTCGTGCAAAAGAAAGCCTGCCGCTATTGCATAAAACGAACTCGTGGTCATCTTTGAGAACATCTCCATCTCTTTTTTACCCTTACTAATTTTCCATATCAACTATCGATTTTCCCTTGGATTGTAAATTAACAAATGCGATTGGTTGTTATTCAAGAAATTATGTTAATTGGCAAACAGATAATGTCTGCATGAATACACACAAAGTCATCCATCTAACCCTACCTCTAACACTTGAGGACCATTAAAATTCTTTTCTTTTAGAAAATGATGTTTTTTCAACACACAAATCGAAAATTTTAACTTTTTAACAAACTATGCGTTTGTTCCATGCCAATATCTCTAATCAAAGAAAACTCCAGGGGTAGAAGCAGATAAATTCTTCAAATCATAAAGAAGCCAAAATTCCCGCTCCAATTTCATTTCCCTGGCTAGCAATGGTAAAAAAGGGGCAAAGAAAATTTATCAATTCACTATCCACAAATATTCAGCGAACCGTGGCATATTAATTTCAACGCTACTCCTGCTACTTTGCTCTTTTGCAAATATTCGATAAACCCATTTCAGTTTTATATTTGGTTTAGAAATCGTATCCTTTTTACTTATTTGCTCTCTTTTTTTTGCACAATTTCCACCCCTTTATCCTCGATTTTGGGATTTTATTTTTTGTTTTTGGACCATAACACCTTTACGGTGTTGAGTTCGTTTTTTTTTTCATTTTGTTTGCGTTTCCTGCTGCTGATATACATCCGCTTGTTAAAATTACCCCAAGGAATAATATTTTCACTTTTAATATTATTTTCAACAACTTTTTTGTTGCTGTCATGTCCTGGCCAACACACTTGCATGAACAGGAACATACATATATATGTATTTGTATGTATCCATATAAATATGTATCTGTGTAAGGGTACGTTTAGAGAATATAGTGGTAGAGCCACCCACCTATAGTTAAGTTTAGTTCGGTTACAGTAACCACAAGGCATCATTATTTAGTTGCGAAAAATGGAAAATATTGGAGAAAAGGTGTTTGCTGGAGGAATGATAGATAGTAAGAAAAGTAAGGATCGTAAAATAAAATAGATAATTTTGTGTATTAATGGAAAAAACTGACAGAACAGATCCGCTTCCTTAACATGTTTCATCACTTTAGTCCAACAACTCTAGATTATTATATATCTTATTGGATTATTTGAAATCAGCAAAATTGGGCGTCACCATGGTGCAATGGTATGCACACCCGCCTTGCACGCTGAAGGTCCTGGGTTCGATTTCCCGGCCAAGCAACATGGCATTTTCATTGGTGGCAAAATACCCCTCTGTAATGTTGGCGACATTTTGTACAAGTTCTCTACAAGTGGTGTCTTAAGACACGCCGTTCGGACTCTGCGATAAACAGTTGGTCCCATATCACTGTGCTAATGTGAATGGAAGTGCACTCATTGATATGAGAGGTCTCTCTTGTCCCTTCTGGTATGTTTTTGGAACAATTATATTATATACATACGTATATAAATCAGCAAAATTATGAATGAAAAGTTTAAACAGTAGTTTACAGAACTCTTGATATCGTTAGAACCATACGACTACTGTTTTTTGTCGCTAACCTACCGAAAAATATCGTTAATTACCCAAATTATAAGCGTTTTAATTTTACCGATTTTTGTACGTATCTCAACGAATGAGTTGAAGAATCGCACTTCTGCTATTTATTTTTTATAATGTATGCCTAAATGTAGGCTAAGAAATTTAAATTATAACTTCATAATTTGAAATATAGATGACACTATGGAGTACAGAATGCTTTCATCGACATTATGGGACTTTTGTAAGACGAATTACCTTATGCCGAGCGGCACCCATGCACAAATTTCGAGAATAAGCTTCATTCGCCCTGCCCTAAGCACTTTCCACCTAATTTTCAGATATCATTCCAATCTCAGCCCGATTGCATGCCATTCTAATCTGAAGACAATTTGTCAAAGGATTCTCTAGTCGTCTTTGCAATATCTTCTGCTCCTCTATGGGAAAACCTTTACCCCTTTTATGGACTGATATTCTGGACTTCTGTGGAAGATCTTCTCTTCTTATATGGGAACACCTTCTCTTCATTGATGGGAAGACCTCCTGGTTTTCTATGCAAAGGCAATTCGGTATTTTACAAGAAGCCCTTGGATTTCTGTGGAATTAACATATGGTATGCTATGGGAAGTGGTCATATATTAGAAAAAATCTGATTCTCTAGTACAAGATTTTCTCCTCATGTTATATTCTTTTAATTTAATGGAAGACCTTCCGGTATTCTAAGATAACAACTTCTGATCTTCTATGGGAAGACTTTCTGGAATATATCTTCTTCGGTCTATAGAAAAACTTAAGAGATCTGTCTGGGTCAACAGGAGACGCCAAGAGGTCTTCGTCGGTTTATCGAAGACCTCAAAATATCTGCTTTGGTCTATCGAAGATTTCAACAGGTCTTCTTCGGTCTATAGGAATATTTTTGAAATCTAAAGGAGACCTCAGCTGGTCGTATTCGATCTTTTGCAGAGCTCACGAGGTCTTATTCAGTCTATCGAAGACCTCAAAGTATCTGCTTCAGTCCATTAACGTCCTTAAGAGTCCTTCTCCGGTCTATACAAATACTTCTGGGGTCAATAGAAGACCTCAGGAGTTCTTATTCTGCCTATATAGGACCTGTTGAGCTATTCTTTTGTATACAAGCGACTTCAAAAGGTCTTCTTCATTCTGCAGTAAGACTACAACAGGTTTAATTGGGCCTGTCGAAAATCTCTCGAGGTCTTCTTCGGTCTACCTATTCTGGCAAAGTACAGAATAGGAGACCTCAGGATGTCCTATTCGATTTTTCACAGACCTAACGAGGTCTTATTTGGTCCTCAAGATATCTGCATCGGTCTATCGAAGGTCTTCTTCGGTCTATAGAAATATTTCTGAGGTTTGTAGGAAACGTAAAGAGGTTTTATTCGATCTCTCGAAGACCTCAAGAAGTCTATTGAAGCCTTCAAAAGGTTTATAAGGACTATATAGGACCTGGAGAGCTATTCTTCCGTATTCAGTACACTTCAAACGACAATAAAAAACTTAAGAGGTCTTTCTAGGTCAATAGAAAATGTCAGGAGGTCTTATTCGGTATAAAAAAATCTCCAGAGGTCTTCGTCGGTCTATCGAAGTCCTCAAGAGGCCTTGTTCGGTCCATTAAAATACTTCTGGGTTCTATAGAAGACCTTAGAAGGTCTTATTCGATCATTTGCAGACCTCATGAGGTCTTATTCGGCCTATCAAAGCCCTAAAAATATCTGCTTCGGTCTACCGAAAGCTTTAAAATTCTTTCTCCGGTCTATAGAACCACTTCTAGGGTTAATAGGAGCCCTCAGGAGGTCTTGTTGGATCATTCTCAGATCTCACCAGGTCTTATTCGATCTATCAAAGATCTCATATCTGCTTCGGTCTATCAAAGGCCTCAAGAGTCCTTCTCCGGTCTATAGAACTACTTCTGGGGTCAATAAGAGACCTCAGGAGGTAGTGTTCGATCTTTCGCAGATCTCAAGAGGTGTTATTCTGCCTATATAGGACATGTTGGGCTATTCTTTTGTATACAAGCGACTTCAAATGGTCTTCTTCATTCTACAGTACTGCTACAAAAGGTTATCTTGGGTCTATCGAAAACCTCTCGAGATTTTCGGTCTATCTATTGATATATTGTTTTCATTTTATAATTTGAAACATAGATGAAACATAGATAGTTCGATTTTTCGCAGACTCTATTTGGTCCTCAAGATGTTTCCTTCGGTCTATCGAAGACCTCAAGAGGTCTTCTTCGGTCTATAGAAATATGTCTGGGGCTTGTAGGAAACGTAAGAAGGTTTTATTCAATTTTTTGTAGGACTTTATAGGACCGGAAGAGCTATTCTTCCGTATAATATAGTAAAAATTTTTCAACAAACATCCCAGGCGGGACAAGAGAGACTTCTCTCATATCAATGAGTGCACCCCAATTCATATTAGCTCAATGATATGAGACCTACAATTTATCGCCGAGTCCGAACGGCGTGTCCTAGGACACCATTTGTGGAGATGTTTTACATGGCTGAAATACTCAGAAAATATCGGCAATATTACTGAGGGGTATTGCCACGGTTTGAAAATTTTGCCAAGCCGGGGTATCAAAACAACGTCCTTCTGCGTGTAAGGCAGGAATCCAAAAAGACTTCTTCGTTCTGTAGTAAGACAACAAGAGGTTTTATAGGATCTATCGAAAACTTAAGAGGTCTTTCTAGGTCTTATATAGCAGAACTCTTCCTTTTCAAATCCTCTAAAGTAATATGGCTATTTCTTGATGACCCGAAGTCCACTTCTTGAGATATTTTCTCGACAAAAGACCTCCTCTTCGGGTCTTCTAATAAAGACAGCCTCGTCTATGCATCTTTAGGTCTCCTATAGTATAAAATCCTCTTCTTCAGGTCTTCTATAGACATAACCCTCTGATGGGATCTTCTAAGCAAAGAAGACATCCTCTTGAGGTCTTTTACAGTATACCAACTTTCCAAAGATAGAGGTTCTCCTAATAAGGTCTTATATAGTCAAAAGACCTACCCTTCCATAGAAAAAAGACCTCCTATTCAGGTCCTCTCGACACAAACGACTTTCTCTTATGGACAACAAAATTCCTAATCCTAAGGTTTTCTTTAGATAGCAGACCTAGCGGAAAAGGTCACCTTCGGTCTACCGAAGACCTCAAGATCCGTTCTTGAGTATATCGAAAAACTCAAAGGGTTTTCTTCGGTATGTAGAAGTACTGAAGAGGTCTTCTACGGTCTACCGAAGACCTTAAGATGTCGTTTTCGATCTATCAAAGAACTTAAGAGGTATTCTGCTGTAGACAGACGACCTCCTCTTGTGATCTTATACAGCAGAAGTCCCACTTCTTTAAGTCTTCTCAAGTAATATGGCTAATGAAGAACTTGTCTATAAATGTTTAGGTTTTCTGTAGTAGAAACACCTACTCTTCAGGTCTTCTATAGAAATAACCATCTAAAGGGATCTTCTAAGCAAAGAAGACATCCTTTTGAGGTCTTTTACAGAAACGATACCTACCCTTCCAAAGAATTACGACCTCCTAATGAGGTATTGTATAGACAAAAGACTTACCCTTACACAGTAGGAGGACCTCCTGCTCAGATCGTCTAGAGGTTGTCTTTCTCTTAAGGTCCTTATAAAGAAAATTCCTCCTATTAAGGTTTTCTCCAGATAAAAGACCTCCTTTAGGGCTTCCCTTCGGGTCTTCTGTAGACATAAGACCCCTGCTGGGATCTTCTAAACAGAAAGGATACAGGATGAATACTTACCCTTCCAAAGAAAGAGGACTTCCTAATGAGCTCTTCTATTGACAAAAAACCTACCCTTCCATAGAAAGAGGAACTCCTCTTCAGGTCGTGTGTAGACAAACCACTATAACGTCCTTATAGGATTCCTACTCTTAAGGTTTTATCTAGGTCTAATAGAGAAGTCCTTGTGCTTTTGTGCGTAGAAAATCTGGCCTTCTCTTAAGACATATAATTTTTTCGTATAATATCTGCAGGTTTGCGACAGTTTGAGTACTTTAGTGAGGTACTTCTCCACTCCCGGCTCGTCCAGCTGTTTCAGCACTACCATGGAGATTCCATCAGGGCACAACGCTTTGGATGATTTAGCGTTCCTGAACACATTCGCAACATCATCCTATTGCCAACTGTGATGGTTCATCCTCGGCAGGAAGAGATCTGATACGACGTAGTACTCTTCTCTTCGCCATGTCACTCCTGGGGTGCTCGACAAACTGTCGATTGAAATAACTTGCGAACCTCTTCGGGTCAGTCACGTCACCCCTGGGGTTCTCGAAAAACTGTCGATTGAAATAACTTGTGCACCTCTTCGGGTCAGTCAACGTAACGTCGCCAAACGTGACTGAGATCCTATCTTCGCTTCTTCCGGGGTTCGAAAGTGACTTATTGACACAATTCACTTATACCGGCTCCAATGTTGCAACTCTTCAGATGATTTAGCCACTTGTTCCAACTGTGCTCACTGACCAGCCTGTTAACTTCCAGTGTCAGCTTCCTGACTCTGTGGTCATTGGGGTTGGCTCGACGAAGCTCATCGCGCTCATTTTCTAATCCCGCCGCCTCTGCTGGGAAGTTTGGTCTTACTTCGGGTATTCGACCAGCAGGTATATGGTGAGCGGCTACAGCAGTGATGATGTCTCGGAAAGTCCTTTCCGCTACCGGAACATCAGAAGGATTGGGCAGTTCTCTGAAGCGGTGATTGGTGAACTCTCTGAAACCCGGCCAATCAGTTTTCTTATGATTGATGAATGTGCGACGTCCAGAGGTGATGAAATCGGGTGGTCTGCTAATGGAGAAAATTATTGGGAGATGGTCTGATCCAAGGGAAATGACGGGTTGCCAGGTAACATCATTTGTCAGACCAGGTGACACGATGGTTATGTCTGGCGAACTGTGATACTCTCCTCTAATTCTGGTAGGGGCGTCCTCATTGACCGACCAACACGTAGAGCTATCAATCTGCTAAGCCAGCGCTGTACCCCTCTGGTCGTTTCCGAGGGCCGAATGCCATATCTCCTGACCAGACGTTTATGACCTTTCAAAAGCTTGCTGACTGCTACCCCCATACATTCCATGTATGGGTCATTAGAGTCAGGCTCAAACGAGATAGGTCTGTATTGAACAGACTGGTGCAAAAGGAAAGCCAATCCCCCACATCCACTTCTTGTGCGATCCTCCCTTAACACGTTGTAACCATCACAACGCTGTAAGCTGCAATTGTTGTTGAGCTTGGTTTCCTGCACCGCCGCGATCTTCTTCCGATTCATAAATTCCACTAGTTCTTCGATTTTACATCGGAGTTATTGCAATTAAATTGCAAAAAGAATGCATTTTCTGGGATTGGAACAACAACGGTTGGTGTTAAATGCTGCGCGTGTGGTTGCGAAGGAGTTTCGTAATCTGACGACGACTCACTGGGCGCTGTGTTCGCGCAGCAACATAGTTCTTGTCGTAGTCCCTCGCGTGGACGAGTCTAGAGCACCCCTAAGATACACCCACTCCTGCCATCTATTTCATCTCACCGAAGGCTGGATGTGGGTGAAGACGCGGATTTGACAAGCCGATCAAACATATATTGGTCCTGGATTTTCCTCCGTCACGGTAAGGACCAAAATAATCCGGAGCAGGCATCCCGGGATATGCTGCTCCCAACACAGAAAAACGAATAATACAAACACATGTACACTGAGGTGGCAGCCGCTGGCCGGAACGCTGATGTTGCGTGGTTCCGGGTCTACATGGTACGAGAGAACCCGCTGCCGTGGGATTGAAGACCTTGTGGTCGTCAATGGTAATGCAATGTATTCCATGAGAAGACCTCTTCTTCAGCCTTTTATGGGACTATATTTTCGATGATCTGTCGATCGCTGGAATATGAAATACACTTCCGCTAACTACTGTTGAAGACTATTTTTCTGTAGGAAAAAAGTCCTCAGATCCCACGAGTACTGTTCCTGAGGTCCTCGGAAGACTGTCAGTAAACACGTTGCAATTTTTTAAATCATTTGTTTTTCTGAATAGGATCACATTGCCTATTATTGCTTTAATGGATATCCCATCCCGATGAACTTATCCATAACCTATTAAAAATAAAAACAAAAATTAATAACCATCCAAAAATAAAATCTTAAGAAAATGTCAACAGTTCATGGAGATGGCGTGATAAAGAAAGCAAAGAATCCTTATTAATCTAGGTGACTATGGCACAGCGTTTTACACAGCCCGAACTGCCAGTGACAACGTTGACGATGAATACCATGAGAAAGATTTTTTTCGTTACGTCTTTTGATTTTTTTGCAAATTTTCTTACACTTGAAAAATTAAGGTCAAACTTTATGCCAAAAAGAAAAGAAAAAGTTTTTTTTTATTTTTTTCCCATTTTTCTTCTGTGGGTGAGGAAATTGTCCCATGATTTCTTCAGCACTTAACTCTTTTGTTGGGGTTTTGCATATCTGCCTGTGTGTGGTCTCTGATGACTATCTCAGCCGTAAGTTTGAATGCCAGTCTATGTCATATTTTGTTCAGTAGGAAGATGAGGGTGTTTGACCCACACATACATGTGTGACTGTGTGTGCGTGTGTTTTTCGAGTGCCTGTCTGATTTTTTATTCCTTTCATATCCATATTTCAGTTACGAGCGAGAAGCAATTTATATGCATATGTCATCAACTTTTACAAATTACTTTTGTACATGGTTTGGTTGGGTAGCGTTTTTCTTTTTTTTTTTTGCTTTTTGATCGTTGGGTTTCTTCAAGTAATGGGGTAAATTGTATTCCCTTGACGGTGTAGCGTTTTATCTTCCTTTTACTTTTTTCTTAGCAAAGGAGCATTTTACACTTCTTGTTGTTGATATTTTTGGGGTTTCACTTTGCTGGAATCCAAAAATTGTAAATTTGGTTAAATTCGTTATAAGAATGGTGAGAGAAATACACATATAGAAAGCAATATGGGTTACAGTTCAAGTGCCTGATTACTGACAGCATGACTGTCCGTTTGACTTTTGAAAGGCCTCACTTTTATCTTCTTCTACCACCCAAACTGGGTGTCTTTTGGGGACTGCAAATTAAGTCATAAAATGCAAGAGGAATGCAATTGAAACCACCATTAAACGAAACTCTTGTTGTCACCTTATTGAAGGCAATTTTTGAGCCAGCAAAAATGCCTGAGTGTAAATTTATTATTGCCTGCCATATGGTGAAATGATTGGTTTTAATTTCAGCAACTTTGTGAACAGAATATTAATTTCTTCGTTGGTATAATCGATTGCCCTTCACAATAGTACTCTTAGAGAAATTGAACATACGTGAGGACATGAAGTAAATAGAGTTTTTATAATAAAACAAGTATGAAAGTATCACTCAGCTGTGCTGACGGAGATATAGATTCAACCACTGTCTATAGAGGGTCTTTCAGAAAGGGTCTATAGAAGCAAATTTTCTTTCAGAAAGGGTCTATAGAAGCAAACTTTCTTTCAGAAAGGGTCTATAGAGGCACACTTTCATTCCGAAAGGGTCTATAGAGGCATCCCTTCTTACAGAAAGTGTCTACAAAAGCAGCCTTTCTTTCAGAAAGGGTCTAAAGAAGCACTCTTTCTCCCAGAAAGGGTCTATAAAGGCACCCTTTCTTAGAGAAAGGGTCTATAAAGGCACCCTTTTTTAGAGAAAGGGTCTGTAGAAGTACCCTTTCCTTTAGAAAGGGTCTATAGAAGCACACTTTCTTTCAGTAAGTGTCTACAGATGTAACCTTTCTTTCAGAAAGGGTCTATAGAAGCAACCTTTCTTTTAAAAAAGGTATATATAAGCCCCCTTTCTTTTAGAAAGAGTCTATAGAGGGTCTTTCAGAAAGGGTCTACAGAAGCAACCTTTCTTTCAGAAAGGGTCTATAGAAGCAACCTTTCTTTCAGAAAGGGTCTATAGAAGCACCCTTTCTTACAGAAAGGGTCTACAGAAGCAGCCTTTCTTTCAGAAAGGGTCTATAGAGGCACACTTTCATTCCGAAAGGGTCTATAGAGGCACCCCTTCTTACAGAAAGTGTCTACAGAAGCAGCCTTTCTTTCAGGAAGGGTCTATAGAAGCAACCTTTCTTTTAAAAAAAGGTATATAGAAGCCCCCTTTCTTTTAGAAAGAGTCTATAGAGGGTTTTTCAGTAAGGGTCTATAGAAGCACCCCTTCTTACAGAAAGGGTCTACAGAAGCAGCCTTTCTTTCAGAAAGGGCCTATAGAGGCACACTTTCATTCCGAAAGGGTCTATAGAGGCAAACTTTCATTCCGAAAGGGTCTATGGAGGCACCCTTTCTTACAGAAAGTGTCTACAGAAGCAGCCTTTCTTTGAGAAAGGGTCTATAGAAGTACCATTTCTTTTAAAAAGGGTCTATAGGAGCACCTTTTCTTTCGGAAAGGGTTTATAGAAGCACCCTTTACTTCGGAAAGTGTTTACAGGAGCACCCTTTCTTTCGGAAAGGGTTTATAGAAGCACCCTTTCTCTCAGAAAGGGTACATAGAAGCACACTTTCTTTCAGAAAGGGTCTATAGAAGCACCCTTTCTTTCAAAAAGTGTCTACAGAAGCAGCCTTTCTTTCAGAAAGGGTCCATAGAAGTACAATTTCTTTAAAAAAGGGTCTATAGGAGCACCCTTTACTTCGGAAAGTGTTTATAGGAGCACGCTTTACTTCGGAAAGTGTTTATAGGAGCACGCTTTACTTCGGAAAGTGTTTATAGGAGCACCCTTTCTTTCGGAAAGGGATTATAGAAGCACCCTTTCTTTCGGAAAGGGATTATAGAAGCACCCTTTCTCTCAGAAAGGGTACATAGAAGCACACTTTCTTTCAGAAAGGGTCTATAGAAGCACCCTTTCTTTCAGAAAGGGTCTATAGAAGCACCCTTTCTTTCAAAAAGTGTCTACAGAAGCACCCTTTCTCTCAGAAAGGGTCTATAGAAGCATCCGTTCTTTCAGAAAGGGTCTATAGAAGCACCCTTTCTTTCAGAAATGTCTATAGAAGCACCCTTTCTTTCAGATAGGGTAAACAGAAGCACCCTTTCTTTCAGAAACGTCTATAGAAGCACCCTTTCTTTCAGAAATGTCTATAGAAGCACCCTTTCTTTCAGAAATGTCTATAGAAGCACCCTTTCTTAGAGAATGGGTCTACAGAGTCACCCTTTCTTAGAGAAAGGGTCTATAGAGGCACTCTTTCTTAAAGAAAGGGTCTATAGAGGCACTCTTTCTTAAAGAAAGGGTCTATAGAGGCACCCTTTCTTAGAGAAAGTGTCTACAGAAGCAGATTTTCTTTCAGAAAGGGTCTATAGAAGCACACACCCTTTCTAAAGGATCTATAGGATCACCCTTTCTTTCAGAAAGTGTCTACAGAAGCGGCCTTTCTTTCAGAAAGGGTCTATAGAAGAACCCTTTCTTTCAGAAAATGTCTATAGGATCACCCTTTCTTTCAGAAAGTGTCTATAGGATCACCCTTTCTTTCAGAAGTGTCTATAGAAGCACCTTTCTCTCAGAAAGGGTCTATAGAAGCACACTTTCTTTCAAAAAGTGTCTATAGAAGCACCCTTTCTCTCAGAAAGTATCTATAGAATCACCTTTCTTTCAGAGAGGAACTACAGAAGCACCCTTTCTTTCAGAGAGGAACTACAGAAGCACCCTTTCTTTCAGATAGGACCTATAGAAGCACCCTTTCCTTTAGAAAGGGACCATAGAAGCACCCTCTCTCTCAGAAAGGGTCTATAGAAGCATCCTTTCTTTCAGAAGTGGTCTATGGAGGTATCCCTCCTTTCAGAAAGGGTCTATAGAATATGGAGGTATCCCTTCTTTCAGATAGGGTCTACAGAAGCAGCCTTTCTTTCAGAAAGGGTCTATAGAAGTACCATTTCTTTCAAAAAGGTCTATAGAAGCACCCTTTCTTTCAGATAGGGCCTATAGAAGCACCCTATCTTTCAGATAGGGCCTATAGAAGCACCCTTTCTTTCAGAAAGGGTCTATAGAAGCACCTTTTCTCTCAGAAAGGGTCTATAGAAGCATCCTTTCTTTCATAAGGGGTCTATGGAAATACCCCTTCTTTCAGAAAAGGTGTATAGAAGCACTCTTTCTTTCAAAAAGGTCTATAGAAGCACCCTTTCTTTCAACAAGAGCCTATAGAAGCACCCTTTCTTTCAGAAAGGGTCTATAGAAGCATCCTTTCTTTCATAAGGGGTCTATAGAAGCATCCTTTCTTTCATAAGGGGTCTATGGAAGTACCCCTTCTTTCAGAAAAGGTGTATAGAAGCACTCTTTCTTTCAGAAAAGGTCTATAGAAGCACTCTTTCTTTCAGAAGGGGTCTATAGAAGCACCCTTTCTTTCAGAAATTGTCTATAGAAGCACCGTTTCTTTCAGAAGGGTTCTATAGAAGCACCCTTTCTTTCAGAAATTGTCTATAGAAGCACCCTTTCTTTCAGAAAGTGTCTATAGAAGCACCCTTCCTTTCAGAAAGTGTCTATAGAAGCACCATTTCTTTCAAAAAGGGTCTATAGAAGCACCCTTTCTTTCAGCAAGTGTCTATAGAAGCACCATTTCTTTTAGAAAGTGTCTATAAAAGCACCCTTTCTTTCAGAAATTGTCTATAGAAGCACCGTTTCTTTCAGAAGGGGTCTATAGAAGCACCCTTTCTTTCAGAAATTGTCTATAGAAGCACCATTTCTTTCAAAAAGGGTCTATAGAAGCACCATTTCTTTCAGAAAGTGTATATAGGATCACCCTATCTGTCAGCAAGTGTCTACAGAAGCAGCCTTTCTTTCAGAAAGGGTCTATAGAAGCAGCCTTTCTTTCAGAAAGGGTCTATAGAAGCACCCTTTCTCTCAGAAAGTGTCTATAGAAGCACCATTTCTTTCAAAAAGGGTCTATTGAAGCACACTTTCTCTCCGAAAGGGTCTATAGAAGTACCCTTTCTCTCAAAAAAGGTTTATAGAAGCACACTTTCTTTCCAAAGAGGGTCTAAAGAAGCACTCTTTCTCTCAGAAGGGGACTATAGAAGCATCCTTTCTTTCAGAAGGGGGCTAAAAAAGCTCACTTTCTTTTAGAAAGGCGCTATAAAAGCTCGGTGCATAGAATGGTTGCCGTATTATCGATCACGATGTTTCATGTTACGTTTCCAAACAATGCCCACCACCAAAAATAACATAGAGCTAGATAACTTAACGAATCAGTAGTTCATACAGAAGCAGGGAGATTGATTCATTACACCTTAAGGTGTCGATGCTCATATCATGGCCAGGATGCTCAAGAGACATCCTTGACAAAGAACAACAACACAAAAACTAAAGCAAAACAACCTTACACGGGAAGATGCGATACTTTGTGGAAGCTCCATGCTCTGTCTGTGGAGAAATGGTTGAATTACGTTTTCTCCGAAAACGAAACTTTTTAGTTTGTCCTTAATTTTTCCTATCGAAACCCAGAAAGCCTTCTCATAAAATATCTGAAGTCTATAAGACCATTAGGTAGATCTTCGTATATTGCAATGGTAGTTCTCATAGAACACCAGTATGGCTTCTCATATATGTAAATCCATTAGAAGTTATAATAGAGGATCATTAAGTCTTCTTATACAAAATATAGCTATTATTACAGAGGTCCTATTTTTTTAATTTTGCATCTGTTTTCGAACGCTGTTCATTCATAAAACTAGTCATTGCCACATCAAAGCGGCGTAGGTTGCTCGCCAACCTAATTTCATTCCCACATTTTTGTGGGCACTTCGCCAAACATTAATTTACTAATTATAGTAAATAAATTTCATTTTATGAATATAAATTAGATAATTTAAATTTATTTAAAAATAAATTTAAATTATGCAATAGAGAGAAAAATAAATTCTGTTTATAAATAAAACTCATGCACCTTCCCAACCTAAAAAAATAAGTAACGTATGAAAAATGTCACAACTTATACGCCCTCCATACCTCCACTGAAAATTACAACACAATACAAAAATAATATTTCAAACAGGTGTTTTATGATGTTATTTAATTTAAAGTTTGACTTGTACGGCTGTTTTTTCCATATTTTTTTCAGTTTTATTGCATTGCCATATTCATTTTTATTGGCATTATGCTCGCTGCTGATGTAGCTGCTGCTGCCCTTGCAAAAATTATTATGCATTCACACATTCACTGACATGGAAAGCAATTAATTTCAACTTGTTTGCACACAACACATATTTTACCACTTCAAATTACAATCGAATGAATGAATGGATGGATGGTGGGTCCAGAGGATGGCCGGCTTGGTTGGGTCTGTTAAGAGGGCAGGATAATGCAATTGCCATAAATGTAAGGTCTGTTTTTTTGCTGCTGCTGCTTTCCCTCATTGCTGACTGGCTGACCTTTTGCTTCATATTTAATTTTAATTAAAAAAACAACTCACCTAATTGTGTAGTGGTGTGTGTACGCGTGTGTGTGTTTGTATGCAAATGTGCGGACATGTATTGGGTAAATTTATGTATGTTAATTACTTTAATATGACCCAATTGTGGATAGCCTGAATGGTTAATTGTAGGGCTGGTCAGGGTAGAGGTAGAATTGGCAAATATTGATCCACTAACATTTTTAATGTGAACCAAATGTTAATTTATTTATTATAATTACCATTTGTTGGTGTTTATGTTGTGTTATTATTGCTGATGTTATTGTTGTTGTGTTTTTTGTTTTTAATTGAAGGGTCACCAATAATGTTATTGGTTAGCATTTTATTTTATTGACTTTTTAAATTGTTTGTTTATTGCATTAATATTTATTAATGTTAATGAAACCATTGAAGCGACTATTTGCCCGTAAAGCTTTTTTTGTTAATTTGTATTTTATTTATTTATGAAAATTGTTGCAAAGATTTTAAAGCAGATTTAAAGAAGTATAAAAGCATCTAAGCTTGTGACTAAAGGGTGCTTCCAAAGACCCTTTTCGAAAAAGTGCTTCTATAGACTCTTTCTGAAATAAAGGATGATTCTTTAAACCCTTTCTGAAATAAAGTATGCTTCTGTAAACCCTTTCAGAAAAAAGGGTGCTTCTATAGACCATTTATAAGTCCTTTCTGAAAGAAAGGGTGCTTCTATGGAACCTCTATAGACCCTTTCTATAAGAAAGGGTGCTTCTGTAGACTTTTTCTGAAATAAAGGGAGCTTCTGTGGACTCTTTCTCAAATAAAGGGTGCTTCTATAGACCCTTTCTCAAAGAAAGGGTCCTTCTATAGACCCTTTCTCAAAGAAAGGGTGCTTCTATAGACCCTTTCTCAGAAAAAGGGTGCTTCTATAGACCCTTTCTCAAAGAAAGGGTGCTTCTATAGACCCTTTCTCAAAGAAAGGGTGCTTCTATAGACCCTTTCTCAAAGAAAGGGTGCTTCTATAGACCCCTTCTCAAAGAAAGGGTGCTTCTATAGACCCTTTCTCAAAGAAAGGGTGCTTCTATAGACCCTTTCTCAACGAAAGGGTGCTTCTATAGACCCTTTCTCAAAGAAATGGTGCTTCTATAGACCCTTTCTCAAAGAAATGGTGCTTCTATAGACCCTTTCTCAAAGAAAGGGTGCTTCTATAGACCCTTTCTCAAAGAAAGGGTACTTCTATAGACCCTTTCTCAAAGAAAGGGTCCTTCTATAGACCATTTCTCAAAGAAAGGGTCCTTCTATAGACCCTTTCTCAAAGAAATGGTGCTTCTATAGACCCTCTCTCAAAGAAAGGGTGCTTCTATAGACCCTTTCTCAAAGAAAGGGTGCTTCTATAGACCCTTTCTCAAAGAAAGGGTCCTTCTATAGACCCTTTCTCAAAGAAAGGGTCCTTCTATAGACCCTTTCTCAACGAAAGGGTGCTTCTATAGACCCTTTCTCAAAGAAATGGTGCTTCTATAGACCCTTTCTCAAAGAAATGGTGCTTCTATAGACCCTTTCTCAAAGAAATGGTGCTTCTATAGACCCTTTCTCAAAGAAAGGGTGCTTCTATAGACCATTTCTCAAAGAAAGGGTCCTTCTATAGACCCTTTCTCAAAGAAATGGTGCTTCTATAGACCCTCTCTCAAAGAAAGGGTGCTTCTATAGACCCTTTCTCAAAGAAAGGGTGCTTCTATAGACCCTTTCTCAAAGAAAGGGTCCTTCTATAGACCCTTTCTCAAAGAAAGGGTCCTTCTATAGACCCTTTCTCAAAGAAAGGGTGCTTCTATAGACCCTTTCTCAAAGAAATGGTGCTTCTATAGACCCTTTCTCAAAGAAATGGTGCTTCTATAGACCCTTTCTCAAAGAAAGGGTGCTTCTATAGACCCTTTCTCAAAGAAAGGGTGCTTCTATAGACCCTTTCGCAAAGAAAGGGTGCTTCTATAGACCCTTTCGCAAAGAAAGGGTCCTTCTATAGACCCTTTCTCAAAGAAAGGGTCCTTCTATAGACCCTTTCTCAAAGAAATGGTGCTTCTATAGACCCTTTCTCAAAGAAAGGGTGCTACTATAGACCCTTTCTCAAAGAAAGGGTGCTTCTATAGACCCTTTCTCAAAGAAAGGGTCCTTCTATAGACCCTTTCTCAAAGAAAGGGTCCTTCTATAGACCCTTTCTCAAAGAAATGGTGCTTCTATAGACCCTTTCTCAAAGAAAGGGTGCTTCTATAGACCCTTTCTCAAAGAAGGGGTGCTTCTATAGACCCTTTCTCAAAGAAAGGGTGCTTCTATAGACCCTTTCTCAAAAAAAGGGTGCTTCTATAGACCCTTTCTCAAAGAAAGGGTCCTTCTATAGACCCTTTCTCAAAGAAAGGGTCCTTCTATAGACCCTTTCTCAAAGAAAGGGTCCTTCTATAGACCCTTTCTCAAAGAAATGGTGCTTCTATAGACCCTTTCTCAAAGAAAGGGTGCTTCTATAGACCCTTTCTCAAAGAAAGGGTGCTTCTATAGACCCTTTCTCAAAGAAAGGGTGCTTCTATAGACCCTTTCTCAAAGAAAGGGTGCTTCTATAGACCCTTTCTCAAAGAAAGGGTCCTTCTATAAACCCTTTCTCAAAGAAATGGTGCTTCTATAGACCCTTTCTCAAAGAAAGGGTACTTCTATAGACCCTTTCTCAAAGAAAGGGTGCTTCTATAGACCCTTTCTCAAAGAAAGGGTGCTTCTTTAGAACCTTTCTCAAAGAAAGGGTGCTTCTATAGACCCTTTCTCAAAGAAGGGGTGCTTCTATAGACCCTTTCTCAAAGAAAGGGTCCTTCTATAGACCCTTTCTCAACGAAAGGGTGCTTCTATAGACCCTTTCTCAAAGAAAGGGTGCTTCTATAGACCCTTTCTCAAAAAAAGGGTGCTTCTATAGACCCTTTCTCAAAGAAAGGGTGCTTCTATAGACCCTTTCTCAAAGAAGGGGTGCTTCTATAGACCCTTTCTCAACGAAAGGGTGCTTCTATAGACCCTTTCTCAAAAAAGGGTGCTTCTATAGACCCTTTCTCAAAGAAAGGGTCCTTCTATAGACCCTTTCTCAAAGAAAGGGTGCTTCTATAGACCCTTTCTCAAAAAAGGGTGCTTCTATAGACCCTTTCTCAAAGAAAGGGTCCTTCTATAGACCCTTTCTCAAAGAAAGGGTGCTTCTATAGACCCTTTCTCAAAGAAAGGGTGCTTCTATAGACCCTTTCTCAAAGAAATGGTGTTTCTATAGACCCTTTCTCAAAGAAAGGGTGTTTCTATAGACCCTTTCTCAACGAAAGCGTGCTTCTATAGACCCTTTTTCAAGGAAAGGGTGCTTCTATAGACCCTTTTTCAAGGAAAGGGTGCTTCTATAGACCCTTTCTCAAGGAAAGGGTGCTTCTATAGACCCTTTCTCAAGGAAAGGGTGCTTCTATAGACCCTTTCTCAAAGAAAGGGTGCTTCTATAGGCCCTTTCTCAAAGAAAGGGTGCTTCTATAGGCCCTTTCTCAAAGAAAGGGTGCTTCTATAGGCCCTTTCTCAAAGAAAGGGTGCTTCTATAGGCCCTTTCTCAAAGAAAGGGTGCTTCTATAGGCCCTTTCTCAAAGAAAGGGTGCTTCTATAGACCCTTTCTCAAAGAAAGGGTGCTTCTATAGGCCCTTTCTCAAAGAAAGAGTGCTTCTCAACGAAAGGGTGCTTCTATAGACCCTTTCTCAAAGAAATGGTGCTTCTATAGACCCTTTCTCAAAGAAAGGGTGCTTCTATAGACCCTTTCTCAAAGAAGGGGTGCTTCTATAGACCCTTTCTCAAAGAAAGGGTGCTTCTATAGACCCTTTCTCAAAAAAGGGTGCTTCTATAGACCCTTTCTCAAAGAAAGGGTCCTTCTATAGACCCTTTCTCAAAGAAAGGGTCCTTCTATAGACCCTTTCTCAAAGAAAGGGTCCTTCTATAGACCCTTTCTCAAAGAAAGGGTCCTTCTATAGACCCTTTCTCAAAGAAATGGTGCTTCTATAGACCCTGTCTCAAAGAAAGGGTGCTTCTATAGACCCTTTCTCAAAGAAAGGGTGCTTCTATAGACCCTTTCTCAAAGAAAGGGTGCTTCTATAGACCCTTTCTCAAAGAAAGGGTGATTCTATAGACCCTTTCTCAAAGAAAGGGTCCTTCTATAAACCCTTTCTCAAAGAAAGGGTGTTTCTATAGACCCTTTCTCAAAGAAAGGGTGCTTCTATAGACCCTTTCTCAAAGAAAGGGTGCTTCTATAGACCCTTTCTCAAAGAAAGGGTGCTTCTATAGACCCTTTCTCAAAGAAACGGTGCTTCTATAGACCCTTTCTCAAAGAAATGGTGCTTCTATAGACCCTTTCTCAAAGAAATGGTGCTTCTATAGACCCTTTCTCAAAGAAAGGGTGCTTCTATAGACCCTTTCTCAAAGAAATGGTGCTTCTATAGACCCTTTCTCAAAGAAATGGTGCTTCTATAGACCCTTTCTCAAAGAAAGGGTGCTTCTATAGACCCTTTCTGAAAGAAAGGGTGCCTCTATAGACCCTTTCTCAAAGAAAGGGTCCTTCTATATACCCTTTCTCAAAGAAAGGGTGCTTCTATAGACCCTTTCTCAAAGAAAGGGTCCTTCTATAGACCCTTTCTCAAAGAAAGGGTGCTTTTATAGACCCTTTCTCAAAGAAAGGGTGCTTCTTTAGAACCTTTCTCAAAGAAAGGGTGCTTCTATAGACCCTTTCTCAAAGAAGGGGTGCTTCTATAGACCCTTTCTCAAAGAAAGGGTCCTTCTATAGACCCTTTCTCAAAGAAAGGGTCCTTCTATAGACCCTTTCTCAAAGAAAGGGTCCTTCTATAGACCCTTTCTCAACGAAAGGGTGCTTCTATAGACCCTTTCTCAAAGAAAGGGTGCTTCTATAGACCCTTTCTCAAAAAAAGGGTGCTTCTATAGACCCTTTCTCAAAGAAAGGGTGCTTCTATAGACCCTTTCTCAAAGAAGGGGTGCTTCTATAGACCCTTTCTCAACGAAAGGGTGCTTCTATAGACCCTTTCTCAAAAAAGGGTGCTTCTATAGACCCTTTCTCAAAGAAAGGGTCCTTCTATAGACCCTTTCTCAAAGAAAGGGTGCTTCTATAGACCCTTTCTCAAAGAAAGGGTGCTTCTATAGACCCTTTCTCAAAGAAAGGGTCCTTCTATAGACCCTTTCTCAAAGAAAGGGTGTTTCTATAGACCCTTTCTCAACGAAAGCGTGCTTCTATAGACCCTTTTTCAAGGAAAGGGTGCTTCTATAGACCCTTTCTCAAGGAAAGGGTGCTTCTATAGACCCTTTCTCAAGGAAAGGGTGCTTCTATAGACCCTTTCTCAAGGAAAGGGTGCTTCTATAGACCCTTTCTCAAAGAAAGGGTGCTTCTATAGGCCCTTTCTCAAAGAAAGGGTGCTTCTATAGGCCCTTTCTCAAAGAAAGGGTGCTTCTATAGGCCCTTTCTCAAAGAAAGAGTGCTTCTATAGGCTCTTTCTCAAAGAAAGGGTGCTTCTATAGGCTCTTTCTCAAAGAAAGGGTGCTTCTATAGACCCTTTCTGAATGAAATGGTGCTTCTATAGACCCTTTCTGAATGAAATGGTGCTTTTATAGTGTTTTTATAGACCCTTTCTCAAAGTAAGGGTGCTTCTATAGACCCTTTCTCAATTAAAGGGTGCTTCTATAGACCCTTTCTCAAAGGAAGGGTGCTTCTATAGACCCTTTCTCAAAGAAAGGATGCTTCTACAGACCCTATCTCAAAGAAAGGGTGTTTCTATAGACCCTTTCTCAACGAAAGCGTGCTTCTATAGACCCTTTTTCAAGGAAAGGGTGCTTCTATAGACCCTTTCTCAAGGAAAGGGTGCTTCTATAGACTCTTTCTCAAGGAAAGGGTGCTTCTATAGACCCATTCTCAAAGAAAGGGTGCTTCTATAGGCCCTTTCTCAAAGAAAGGGTGCTTCTATAGGCCCTTTCTCAAAGAAAGGGTGCTTCTATAGACCCTTTCTGAATGAAATGGTGCTTCTATAGTGTTTTTATAGACCCTTTCTCAAAGTAAGGGTGCTTCTATAGACCCTCTGTCAAAGAAAGGGTGCTTCTATAGACCCTTTGGCAAAGAAAGGGAGCTTCTAAAGATCTTTTCTCGAAGAAAGCGTGCTTCTATAGACCATTTTTCAAAGAAAGGGTGCTTTTATAGACCCTTTCTCAAAGAAAGGGTGCTTCTATAGACCCTTTCCCAAAGAAAGGGTGCTTCTATAGACCCTTTCTCAAAAAAAGGGTGCTTCTATAGACCCTTTCTCAAAGAAAGGGTGCTTCCATAGACCCTTTCTCAAAGAAAGGGTGCTTCTATAGACCCTTTCTCAAAGAAAGGGTGCTTCTATAGACCCTTTCTCAAAGAAAGGGTGCTTCTATAGACCCTTTTTCAAAGAAAGGGTGCTTCTATAGACCCTTTCTCAAAGAAAGGGTGTTTCTATAGACCCTTTCTCAAAGAAAGGTTGCTTCTATAGACCCTTTCTCAAAGAAAGGGTGCTTCCATAGACCCTTTCTCAACGAAAGGGTGCTTCTATAGGCTCTTTCTCAAAGAAAGGGTGCTTCTATAGACCCTTTCTGAATGAAATGGTGCTTCTATAGTGTTTTTATAGACCCTTTCTCAAAGTAAGGGTGCTTCTATAGACCCTCTGTCAAAGTAAGGGTGCTTCTATAGACCCTTTGGCAAAGAAAGGGAGCTTCTAAAGATCTTTTCTCGAAGAAAGCGTGCTTCTATAGACCATTTTTCAAAGAAAGGGTGCTTTTATAGACCCTTTCTCAAAGAAAGGGTGCTTCTATAGACCCTTTCCCAAAGAAAGGGTGCTTCTATAGACCCTTTCTCAAAGAAAGGGTGCTTCTATAGACCCTTTCTCAAAGAAAGGGTGCTTCCATAGACCCTTTCTCAAAGAAAGGGTGCTTCTATAGGCCCTTTCTCAAAGAAAGGGTGCTTCTATAGGCCCTTTCTCAAAGAAAGGGTGCTTCTATAGGCTCTTTCTCAAAGAAAGGGTGCTTCTATAGGCCCTTTCTCAACGAAAGGGTGCTTCTATAGGCTCTTTCTCAAAGAAAGGGTGCTTCTATAGACCCTTTCTGAATGAAATGGTGCTTCTATAGTGTTTTTATAGACCCTTTCTCAAAGTAAGGGTGCTTCTATAGACCCTCTGTCAAAGAAAGGGTGCTTCTATAGACCCTTTGGCAAAGAAAGGGAGCTTCTAAAGATCTTTTCTCGAAGAAAGCGTGCTTCTATAGACCATTTTTCAAAGAAAGGGTGCTTTTATAGACCCTTTCTCAAAGAAAGGGTGCTTCTATAGACCCTTTCCCAAAGAAAGGGTGCTTCTATAGACCCTTTCTCAAAGAAAGGGTGCTTCTATAGACCCTTTCTCAAAGAAAGGGTGCTTCCATAGACCCTTTCTCAAAGAAAGGGTGCTTCTATAGACCCTTTCTCAAAGAAAGGGTGCTTCTATAGACCCTTTCTCAAAGAAAGGGTGCTTCTATAGATCCTTTTTCAAAGAAAGGGTGCTTCTATAGACCCTTTCTCAAAGAAAGGGTGTTTCTATAGACCCTTTCTCAAAGAAAGGTTGCTTCTATAGACCCTTTCTCAAAGAAAGGGTTCTTTATAGACACTTTCTCAAAGAAAGGGTGCTTTTATAGACCCTTTCTCAAAGAAAGGATGCTTTTATAGACCCTTTCTCAAAGAAAGGGTGCTTCTATAGACCTTTTCTGAAAAGAAGATTGCTTCCAAAAATCCTTTCTGAAAGAAGGGGTGCTTCTATAGATCCCTTCTCAAAGAAAGGTTGCTTCTATAGAACCTTTTGGATAGAAAGGGTGTTTCTTTAAACCCTTTCGGAAAGAAAGGTTGTTTCTATAGCCCCTTTCTCAAAGAAAGTGTGCTTCTATAGACCCTTTCGGAAAGAAGGGGTGCTTCTTTAGACCCTTTCTGAAATGAAGGTTCCTTCCATAGACCCTTTCTGAAAAATGGAGCATCCAAAGACCATTTCTTAAAGAAAGGGAGCTTCCAAAGACCATTTCTGAAAGAAAGGGAGCTTCCAAAGGCCATTTCTGAAAGAAAGGGAGCTTCCAAAGACTCTTTCTGAAAGAAAAAAGTATTTCTCTAGTCCCCCCTAGGGTGATTTCGTTATATTCTTGAGAAAGACACCAGGATATCTAACAAAGGCCTCATGAATGATTACATAGTCTTCTATGTAGGACAGTATGGTGTTCTAGGGTAAGGACTCATCGTCTTCTCTACGGTGACCACGTTGTCTTCTCTATGAACACCTTAAGGTCTTTTCTAGGCAGGAAGATGTTGTCTTCTATAAGACGACCTCATTGGTCATGGCCAGAACGATCTCGTGAAAGAAGATCTAGATGGTATTATCATGGAAGATTTTATGGTTTTCTTTTAATATTTCTGGTGCGCATTTGGGGTTAATCTAATCTAAATTGTTTGGAAAGGATATTGCCAAAAAGTACTTGATTTTGAAGAGGTAAATTTTTTATCATACCAACGTGTGTAAACCCTCGTTAGCCTAAATACAGATGTTATAAACACAATCGAATATTTAATTAAATTATTCTGTTGCGTATACCTAGTGACAATACTTATACGCACTCATGTGCTAATTAATTTATTGGTGTTCATGTCTTCTCGGTACTAACCCCCTGTTTTTGTAACTAATTTTTATTCGTTCGTCTATATTCGTAATAATTTAGGCATCTATAGCTTAGTCCCCAGAAGACATACATATCTAATTTTTCGTATACCCACTTAATATATCGATAAGAATTCCTCATTTCAGCGCTCTACATTTGCGCTTAAGCGAACAAATCGATCTACAACATTTGACAATTCGTGTGAAAAGAATAAAATTTTTTACAAAAACAGGTGGTTAAATCCACCGTACTGGTTGCTTTAATGACTCTGAAGTGGTTACAATTTTTACCAATATATATGAAACAGCGTTCAAGGGAGATCATATGGTGTTTTATTAGTAAATTAGATTAGAGTCTGCGATAAAAAAGAGGGTAATCTCATATTCATATTGACGATTCATTTAATATACTTTTTTCTGATTACGTAGCAGAATGTGCCGATAATAACAATTACTATGACTTTTAATTCGAAAATTGTTTATTTTTAAATTCACGAACGACATTATTTGAACATAAATAAATGCAACATTTACTTTATTTATAAACATATAATGCAATTTTCTTATTAACCCAACCCCCATGTTTAATGTGAAAATATTTACCGAAGGAGTTACTATTGCAGAAAATTCCACAACAAATTTTTGTGAAGATGTACCAAGCTTTTCTCTTCTATTATTATTTTTCTTTGCAAAACCCTTGGGATATGGGAAAAAATTGAAAAGAAGCCCAACAAAGAACATTATTGTGCATTTCCTTATGAACCAAAAGCTCCCTATTTCTTAACCGGTTAGTTGACAACAACCAACTCAACAAATGCATAAATACTTAATGAAGCTACACAACATTAGCTAGAAGCTATTTATGTTTTCTTAGCAAGCCAAGCACAAGGCTTTATTCATTGTATGATAAAGCTTACGCCAGGGAAAATTATAACGTTTTATATGAAACTCTATTTGTAGAAGTTGTATATTCTATGAAAGTTTTTCCCCATCTTTTTCAATGAAATGCACAATGTATTTGTCATATTAAAAATAAAATCTCATTACAAAGATGAAGGGAAGAATTCTATTAGTTGAAAATGACAATAGTAAAAGATGGAAAGTAGGAAAATTAAAAAAAATATATATATCAACAACGAATGGGCAAATTTAATTGAAAAATATAAAATGCAGTTGAGGTTAATATATGAAGCTTCGTTTTCTGCTAAAAAGAAAAAAATTGTAGGTTAATTAAATTTTCCTATGAAGAAATTACAGAATTCTAAAACTTCCCACTAGTCGCATCAGTTATGTTATAACTTTAATATCCGAAATGAGTATTCGATTCGCAAATCTATACTTCCTGATATAATAGCCCCCAAAGCTTTAAAAGCCCTGCCAACAATGTTAGCGTATTAGAACGATTACTTACGGACTGGGTATCAAATTTGCCCTAAACTTCTTAATATTTCTTCCAAACGTTCATCAAGTCCCATGAAGGTGTAAATCGGACGACTACTTCGAGAACCTTCTTCACAATAGTTAAACATCTTCGCTGATTTGACCGAGACTTTACAAATTCTAATATGAATAGGAACTCAATGATTCGATGTTCGGATGTAGGCGATTTATATATGTTCAGGAACTCTACGATTTGTTGTTTGGACGTAGGCGCTTCGTACTTGATCGGAACTTTTCTATAACTTTTCTATAACTTAACAGTACAATTTGTACAAGATAGGGTCCTTATAGGCACCTTTAAGAGTCTTTATTAGCATAATTTCTATTTGAAAAGGAGGTACCCGGTAGCACAACCTTCCTAATCGGAAGTTTAGCACCCCCTCGACTTCTTCTTATTAAGAACAATACTATCAGAAAGCATTATTATCCGTACTCTTATTATAAGCGACCTTTCTATAAAAGAGTGTCCTTTGAAACATCCTTCCTGCAATAAAGGGCTCTTTTTTCAGCACGCTATATATGAGAAAATATCTTTTCGAGAGGTTTCTTACCAGCACCTTGTCTATAAGAAATGTTCCTTATTGATTCCCTTTCTATAAGAAAAGTTCCTTTATTAGCAGGCTTTCTAAGAGAAAAGGTCTTGATAAAAATCCTTTCTATACCAAAGTGTTCTTATCAGCAACATTTCTAAATGAAAGGGCCCTCACCAGCATCCTTTCATAAGAATCTTATACTTATCAGGGCCCTCACCGGCATCTTTTCAAAAGCAAACTGATCTTTGTGAGCACCCTTTTCATAAAAAGGGTCTTTATTAGCATATTTTCAGCAAAAAAGGGTCCAAAAGGCATAATTTCAATAAGAAAAGGTCCTTACCAGCACCTCTTTTATAAGAAAGGGTCCTTATAAGCACCCCTTCTATAATTAAGGTTCCTTTTCATTTATGCAGGACTGTATGGTAGGACGGCTAATGTTAAGATAGGCTAGGTTAAAGCCATCTAATAATATGGTGACTCCTTCACTCGGAGACCATAGTGTTCATCCTAGAATAGTTTGAAGATAATGCTAAGAGCGTGAAGATCAGGAAGAAGAAGAATAAGTTTCCGGGTTATTGCTACGTTGTTGATCGATTGTCCCTGCTCTGTCATTTGTGTCACTCACAATGGTTGTGGTGAGCGTTTGCGTCGCATCCAAAGATCACCAAGCCTATGCTCCCCAACACGTCCAAAAGCTCCTGCATAACCACGTCTTGTGGGTCGGGGTCCTCATACGGTATGTATATGGAGTACAGTATCAAAGGTCTACACCTCCTCCTTCCATGTCATCTCTACTTGTGCCCAATCGAGGCGTACAACACAGTAAAGCTCTTGCCGCTTTGTCCGCTCACCTTTGTTTTATACAATTAAGGTTTCGGGACCAACTAAGGTCAAGAACAGCAGCAGCAGCTTTGCAATGATTCAGGTTTATCTGCACAAAGCTAGACACTTGCTGCTTCTGTCCTACTGGTGTTTCGGAGGTACCCGGTAGCATAATCCGAAGTGTAGCACCCCTCTCGACTTCTTAGATAGTCCTCTGCAGACTTATCACTGACGAACTAAATGACAAGCCCGTCGTTTTTCACTTTCCCATCTGACGACCGACGTTCTGCTTCTCGACTATCTTAAGTATTCTGTCCAGTTCCATTGAAGGAGGAGATACCCATGACGTTATCTTTCTAAGAAAATCTACCGATTCCTTACTATCACAGCTAATGACCTTGACTAGTTGTATAGGGCTGGCTGGCCGAGTTGCTCTGATCCACAACGTCTGGTTCAACCAGTAATCAATAATCGCTAGTCTCAGATCCTTTGGGACAATTTGTCACGCAGCATGGTTCACCTATCCCTGCTTGCTTCGAGGGCGTACAAGGGCGTCGAAGATGCACTGGCTGAAGAGATTTTGGTCTCTCCTGTAGAGATCTTCTCACTTACCTTCTTCGACACCGAGGCATACAATGCAGGCGAATCGGCTGTGACAGTGTTAGCTTCTTCGCGACGAGCATCGTTTCTACGAAGAATTAAGTTTCGCGCTATCCCAGCTCGCCTCGCAAGCGTCCATGGTTTCTAAGAAGAAACACTTACTAAAGATATGTTTGTCCCTCCAGTAGTGATCTTCTCACTTACCTGCTTGGATACTGAGCCATACAACGCAGGCGAAGCGGAAGTGACAGTGATAATTTGTTCGAGACCTCATCCTCTTCTCAACCACCTGCTGTGATTTTGTATTAGTCGTCTGAGATCTAATGCCCTTTTAAGTATTTGACGCTGTCGCAGACCCCCGTTGCTCCGTTATCTAGCGTTTGCATCTAAATCGGATGGTTTTCATCTGTTCATAAACTGACTCTCCTCCATCATCATTTTGCGTTTTTTTTTTTCTGAGTTGGATTTTGATAACTGTTCGCCTTTTTGCCTTCTTTTCAGTCTTCTTTGAAGGCTGTGACTTAGCCTCCTTGTCCAAGACATACCCTTATCTGAAAAAGAGATTTCCTCGGTCGTGACCTGCTTAGGGGCCTCGACAGGTGTTCGTAATACAATGTTATCCTCCTTACAACCTCCGGTTGTGACATTGGATTGGTCGACTGAGGAACAGCTAACTTCGAAAAAATCCACGATTATTTGAAAAAAATATTTTTAAAAAATCCACGATTATTTGAAAAAAATATTTTTAAAAAATCCACGATTATTTGAAAAAAATATTTTTAAAAAATCCACGATTATTTGAAAAAAATATTTTTAAAAAATCCACGATTATTTGAAAAAAATATTTTTAAAAAATCCACGATTATTTGAAAAAAATATTTTTAAAAAATCCACGATTATTTGAAAAAAATATTTTTAAAAAATCCACGATTATTTGAAAAAAATATTTTTAAAAAATCCACGATTATTTGAAAAAAATATTTTTAAAAAATCCACGATTATTTGAAAAAAATATTTTTAAAAAATCCACGATTATTTGAAAAAAATATTTTTAAAAAATCCACGATTATTTGAAAAAAATATTTTTAAAAAATCCACGATTATTTGAATAAAATATTTTTAAAAAATCCACGATTATTTGAAAAAAATATTTTTAAAAAATCCACGATTATTTGAAAAAAATATTTTAAAAAAATCCACGATTATTTGAAAAAAATATTTTTAAAAAATCCACTATTATTTGAAAAAAATATTTTTTAAAAATCCACGATTATTTAAAAAAATATTTTTAAAAAATCCACGATTATTTGAAAAAATATTTTTTAATAATCCACTATTATTTGAAAAAAATATTGTTTGTTCTGTTTTAGTTGAAGATTCAATCATATGATTGTCTAAGTCTGGAGTATTCCCCCATTGGCTTAACTTCATCACTTTCCTCTTTGCAGAGAAAAATGTTTACAAAACGCACTGACAGCTTGCAAAATTTACTGATCGCTACCAATATCATGATTTCATCCCGGCGAAGGGAATTATCAATTGGCTTTTCAGTTTTTGAAATGATGATTTTTTAGTGAAAACCTGAACTCTTTAAGCATCGAGTATTCTCATGTTAATGAGAATGATGCTCACTTTTCGGCTTTCCCAAAAAAACACCAGAGCAAAATATATGCAAGCTGACAGCACGATTCAACTAAGAAATCATCGAGTTCTGTTAAGTTGAAATAACATCAGCACAGTTTTCTTGGGAAAGCCGAAAAGTGAGCATCATTCTCATTAACATGCGAATACTCAAAAACTGAAAAGCCAATTGATAATTCCCTTCGCCGGGATGAAATCATGATATTGGTAGCGATCAGTAAATTTTGCAAGCTGTCAGTGCGTTTTGTAAAAATTTTTCTCTGCAAAGAGGAAAGTGATGAAGTGAAGCCAATACTCCAGACTTAGACAATCAAAAAAAATATTTTTAAAATATCCACAATTATTTGAAAAAAAATATTCTTAACAAATTTACGATTATTTGAAAAATATTAAAAAAAAACACTATTGTTTGAAAAAAATATTTTTAAAATATCCACAATTATTTGAAAAAAAAATATTCTTAAAAAATTTACGATTATTTGAAAAAAAAATATTCTTAAAAAATTTACGATTATTTGAAAAAATATTTTTAAAAAATCCACGATTACTTGAAAAAATATTTTCAAAAAATGCACGATTATTTGAAAAAAATATGATTTAAAAAAATCCACGATTATTTGAAAAAAATATTTTTAAAAAATCCACGATTATTTGAAAAAAATGTTTTTAAAATATCATATTTTTAAAAAAAATCAACGATTATTTCATATTTTTAAAAAATCCACGATTATTTCATATTTTTAAAAAATCCACGATTATTTCATATTTTTAAAAAATCCACGATTATTTCATATTTTTAAAAAATCCACGATTATTTCATATTTTAAAAAAATCCACGATTATTTCATATTTTTAAAAAATCCACGATTATTTCATATTTTTAAAAAATCCACGATTATTTCATATTTTTAAAAAATCCACGATTATTTCATATTTTTAAAAAATCCACGATTATTTCATATTTTTAAAAAATCCACGATTATTTCATATTTTTAAAAAATCCACGATTATTTCATATTTTTAAAAAATCCACGATTATTTCATATTTTTAAAAAATCCACGATTATTTCATATTTTTAAAAAATCTACGATTATTTCATATTTTTAAAAAATCCACGATTATTTCATATTTTTAAAAAATCCACAATTATTTCATATTTTTAAAAAATCCACGATTATATCATATTTTTAAAAAATCCACGATTATTTCATATTTTTAAAAAATCCACGATTATTTGAAAAAATATTTTTTAAAAAATCCACGATTATTTGAAAAAATATTTTTTAAAAAATCCACGATTATTTGAAAAAATATTTTTTAAAAAATCCACGATTATTTGAAAAAATATTTTTTAAAAAATCCACGATTATTTGAAAAAATATTTTTTAAAAAATCCACGATTATTTGAAAAAATATTTTTTAAAAAATCCACGATTATTTGAAAAAATATTTTTTAAAAAATCCACGATTATTTGAAAAAATATTTTTTAAAAAATCCACGATTATTTGAAAAAATATTTTTTAAAAAATCCACGATTATTTGAAAAAATATTTTTTAAAAAATCCACGATTATTTGAAAAAATATTTTTTAAAAAATCCACGATTATTTGAAAAAATATTTTTTAAAAAATCCACGATTATTTGAAAAAATATTTTTTAAAAAATCCACGATTATTTGAAAAAATATTTTTTAAAAAATCCACGATTATTTGAAAAAATATTTTTTAAAAAATCCACGATTATTTGAAAAAATATTTTTTAAAAAATCCACGATTATTTGAAAAAATATTTTTTAAAAAATCCACGATTATTTCATATTTTTAGAAAATCCAAGATTATTTCATATTTTTAAAAAATCCACGATTGTTTGAAAGAAATATTTTTAAAAAATCAACGATTATTTGAAAAAAATATTTTTAAAAAATCCAAGATTATTTCAAAGAAATATTTTAAAAAAAATTAACGATTATTTGAAAAAGATATTTTTAAAAAATCCACGATTTATAAAAAAATATTTTTAAAAAATCCACGATTATTTAAAACAAAAATTTATAAAAAAATCCAAGATTAATTGAAAAAACATTTTTAAAAAATCCACGATTATTTAAAACAAAAAGTCATAAAAAATCAAAGATTACTTGAAAAAATATTTTTAAAACATCCGCGATTATTTGAAAAAATATTTAAAAAAAAAACAAAAATTATTTGAAAAATATTTTTCAAAAATCCACGATTTTTTGAAAAAATTTTTTTTTTAAATCCACGATTATTTAAAAAAATATTTTCAAAAAATCCCCGATTATTTGAAAAAAATATTTTTGAAACATTCCCGATTATTTAAAAAAATATTTTTAAAAAATCCACGATTTTTTGAAAAATTTTTTTTTTAAATCCACGATTATTTAAAAAAATATTTTCAAAAAATCCCCGATTATTTGAAAAAAATATTTTTGAAACATTCCCGATTATTTAAAAAAATATTTTTAAAAAATCCACGATTATTTGAAAAACATTTTTAAAATATCCACGATTATTTCAAAAATATTATTAAAATATCCACAATTATTTAAAAAATATTTAAAAAAATCCACGATTATTTAAAAAAAATATTTTCAAAAAATTCACGATTATTTAAAAAAATATTTTCAAAAAATCCCCTATTATTTGAAAAAAATATTTTAAAAAATCCACGATTTATTGACAAAATATTTTTAAAATATCAACGATTATTTGAAAAATATTATTAAAATTTCAACAATTATTCGAAAAATATTTTAAAAAAATTTACGATTATTTAAAAAAATATTTTTAAAAAATCCTCGATTATTTGGAAAATATTTTTTAAAAAAAATCCGCGACTATTTGGAAATTTTTTGAGGTGCACAGGTGATATTTTTTGTTGTTGTTTCTCATGTAACTTTATTTGCATTAGCTTTAGATTTCATCAGAAGTATGACGAGAGCTTATTTATTCATACTCACCTCCCATATTTGTTGATTAATCCAATCACTTTACCCATACTTCATCACTTCTCACCCGTATATTTTTTATTAATATGAATTATATTTTCTCCTTATTAACATAGATTTATTTTTATAAATTTCCCCTCCAAACAAACTCTTCGTCAATTCATATAAATCTCCGAGATTTATGCAACCAATAATGCAATTTCCTTTTTACTATAAAATTGGTTATAAATCATTTTTTTCCTCTTAAAACATAAAAAACAAACTGACAACGAAGGAATGAATGTATGTCATATGAGTAGGGAGAGCAAAAAGTAGAAGAAGAAACACTGCACCCTCATGGCTAGTTTATAGGAAAAATATTCATTTTCTTTGACTGCTTCATTCGCTGCTATGAGTTTCACATTCAACGTTTGTATTTAAACGACTTGTCTTTTCTGCTGGTTATTGGTGTTGTTGTTACTGGTTTTGCTGTTGTAAATGTTATTTATGTTTTCACTTATACACCGGATTGTAAAGACTTTACTTTCAATGATTCCAAAATGAAAACGAAATAAAAAAGGAGAACAGGCAACGGAGAATAAATGTATGGCAAGGGATATTGGTCGCGAATTGTTGATATCCTTTCAGGTTTCGTCCGTTTGCTTACTTGCTGAACTCTGTTGGTTGTTACTGGCTTTGCCTGGCACGTGTGTGGGCATTTATGTTGGACCACTAGCTTATATTTTCATTTAATTTCCTGAATTTTTTTACAGTTTGCATTTTATGGCTGGCATGTCGATGAAGATTGAACGGAATAAAGAAATGAAAAAGCGGAATATGTTATTACCACCACCAGTACCGCACCAATTGAATGAGTACTTCCGGGATTTTTGGTACATTTTTTACAAAAAAAAATTAAATCATTTTATTTTTATGGCATCAATAGAGCATTTTTATAACTATCGAAATTACCAGATGGAAATTGATAGGTAAATGGGAAACGCGTTGAAATTACAGGGTAATAAATAAGTTTTTGGAAAACATTTATATACTACAGATTAATATAAATCTCTGAAAAATATTTTACAAAGTCATGGTTTCGGACCCCCAAGTATGTTTGGACGAAATCCGTTTCGAACACTTTGAAGTCGGTTTAGTTCCGATCATCCGTCTATCTCTGTGACTGGCTGACGAAAATACTGATTTGAATATAGACTCCTTTCAAAATTGTTTGCAGAAGGGGCCGCTTGGTTCCTGTTACCTCCTAAGATAATGGTCCAATAGCTCCAAAAACCCTTACCGGTACCACCCCAATCAGACGGCGTCCGGTTCTATGCACCGGATTGACTCGAACGATTTTGGATCAGGTGACGTCCACCTCAACAATTTTGTGTTTGTCTTCGTATATGTTGTTCACCCTTGGAGCGGTAAGACATATATCCCAGAATGCTTGCTCCGAGCTCTTTTCGTCCGTGCCAGGATAAAAAATAACACCGAGCCAGATTTGAACCATTTACAATTTTTCAGCAGCGATGAGATGTAATGGCGCACTTCTGAGGCAGCTCTGTCCTTAGCCGGAACTACTGCGATACAAGTTATGTTGCCGCATGCTGCGCCAGAACATCTCTCAGCGTGTCCCAACTTCATCGTCGGGGTATGAGACTCCCCGCAGTTTCCTTCACATCTATAAATGCATTATCGTACAGCTCATGTTGTTGTGCAGCGCCCGGAAATTCATTGTTCCTGCAATTCAATTGCAACGGTCTCCGCAATTCAGTCAGCGAAATTGTAGACTTTATGAGTCGGAGGAACATCAGGGTCGCCGCGATCCGTTATCTGTAGCTTGCAACGCTGCGAAGGTTACAAATTTTTGCGAAAGGAGAAGAAACGGAGGAGGAGTTCTTGCCTTCCTTATACACCAGTCTGTGGGGTACAGGTCTATCTCGCTTGAGCAAAAATGTGCGGGACAGCCGCGGTAGATGAATTTGTTGTTCCCTGCATTATGTGTCTGATATTAGTTCGGTTTTGGAGGGAAATAACGGTCTGATGCTAGGAGACTTCAATGCTCATCATGAGCTTTGGCATTCGGTCATAGGCAATGACCAGAGGGGTAAGTACTGACCGAGCAAAGTGATAGCTCCATATTTTGCACGGTGAACGAAGACGCTCCTACTAGGATAAGAGGAGATTGCCACAGGTTGCCAGACATTACCATTGAGGCCCGTTATTTTCATTGGATCAGACCTCCTTCCCTCGTCTCCGTTAACGAAACACCCGACATAATTATTACTTTTCTAAAACATGGAAAGTCCGATTGGCAAGGGTTCGGAGAATTTCCCAACTACCGTTTCAGAGATCTGTCCATTCCTTTAGATACTTGGGTTTCTGAGAGAATTTTCTGGGAAATCAGCTGCTCGCTACATACATGCTGATCGGAAAATGTTTAGAGTACCCCGAGAGTGATAGGGCAAAGGAGTGCGGTACGCCGTATAAGAATCCTCCCAGCCGAGGAGGTACGACCACAACATACAATGTGCGATGTAGCAGATGTCATCTGAAACGCGAAATCAACCAAAGCGAAGGGCCCACAAAAGGATGCTGCCGCTTAATACATGCCTGCTGATCGAATACCCGAAATTAGACCAAATTTAGCAGCAGAGTGACGGAGCATGCAACAGAACGTCATGAGCTTCGTCGTACGAACCTTGAAGACCCAAAACATAGGGAACATACTCTTGAAGTCAACAGCCTAGAAGGCGATAATAAGCAGAAAAAGTGGTCAGGCCACCAGAAGCGATGCAACATTGCGACAGGATTAAGTAAATGGTAGGCAACGGTTAAATCACTCTCGAATCCGGGAAAAAAGAATGATAGAACGGCTGCTACTTTTAACAGAGTGGCCACGAAGTGGTGGGCGTGTTATTTTTAACGACAATTTATAGAGCACCCCGAGATTCATAGGGCAAAGAAGGGTTTGCAATGCCATACAAGAGTCCTCCCATCCGAGGAGGTAGGACCACAATTTACAATGAGCAATGTTGCAGATATCACCAGAAACGTGAAATCATTCAAAGCGTTGGACCCACATGGAATGTCAATGACAATGCTTTAGCAACTGGATGATCCCGAAGTTGAGTATTTGACAAGTGTCCTGAAGCTATCGTTAGCCACCTATATTATAAAAGAAGCCTGGAAAGTCGCTACCGAAACCAGGCAAGGATTCCAGTAGAGGCGAATCGTACAAGCCGATTTCTATCGCCTCCTGTCGCTAGTAGCGAAGACTCTAGAAGCACTGTTCCCATGATAAGAAGAAGTTTTCCAAATGCCCGACATCAGGATGGATTTTGAAAATTGAGCAGTACCACAACAATATTACAAGCCATATTCGCACATATCAGTCGAACATTAAATCTGAACAGACCGTACGATTGAACAGTTATGGTGGCTCTAGTACTATCGGAAACCTTCGATACCGTTAACCAAGTCAAGTTTTTCGAGGGCATAAAGAAGAAGTTCCTACAGTCATGTGTGCACGCCAGTCGTCAGTAACAAGAAGTCGAAGAACCGCAGAGTAAAACAGGAAGTTGTTCACCCTCTTCATTTTCCGAAACTCCACACCCTCCGGACTGCATAGAGATCCTAATGTATGCTGATGATTGTACGATCTTGGGTCATATCGTCGATGACATATGTGGTAAGTTAAATGTCTACATAGCTGACTTAGTACAGTTCCGTCGCTAAATGAAATGATGCTTCTATCTACCCTTTCTATCAGAAGGGGTCCATAAAAGCACTCTTTCTATTAGAAGGGGTATATAGAAGCACCCTTTCTATCAGAAGGGGTCTATAGAAGCACACTTTCTATCAGAATGGGTCTATAGAAGCACCCTTTCTATCAGAAGGGGTCTATAGAAGCACCCTTCATATCGGAAGGGGTTCATATAAGAACTCTTTCTATCGGAAGAGGTCTATAGAAGCAACACTTCTATCAGAAGGGGTCAGTAGAAGCCCCTTTCTCTCAGAAGGGCATCCTTTCTTCAGAAGTAGTCTATAGAAGAAGCTTTTTTATCAGAAGGGGTCTACAGAAGCACTCTTTCTATCAGGAGTGGTTGATAGAAGCACCCTTTCTATCAGAACGGGTCTATAGAAGCACCCTTTCTAGAAACACTCTTTCTATCGGAAGGGGTCTATAGAAGCAACCCTTCTATCAGCAGGGGTCAGTAGAAGCAACCTTTCTATCAGAATGGGTCTATAGAAGCAACCTTTCTATCAGAATGGGTCTATAGAAGCACTCTTTCTATCAGGAGGGTACCCTTTCTTTCAGAAGAAGTCTATAGAAGCACCCTTTTTTATCAGAAGGGATCCGTAGAAGCACTCTTTCTATCAGGAGGGTACCCTTTCTTTCAGAAGAAGTCTATAGAAGCACCCATTTTTTATCAGAAGGGGTCTACAGAAGCACACTTTCTATCTATAAAAGCACCCTTTATATAAGCAGGGGTCTATAGGAGCACCCTTTATATAAGCAGGGGTCTATAAGAGCACCCTTTATATAAGCAGGGGTCTATAGGAGCACCCTTTATATAAGCAGGGGTCTATAGGAGTACCCTTTATATAAGCAGGGGTCTATAGGAGCACCCTTTATATAAGCAGGGTCTATAGGAGCACCCTTTATATAAGCAGGGGTCTATAGGAGCACCCTTTATATAAGCAGGGGTCTATAGGAGCACCCTTTATATAAGCAGGGGTCTATAGGAGCACCCTTTATATAAAAAGGGGTCTATAGAAGGACCCTTTCTATCAGAATGGGTCTATAGAAGCACCCTTTCTATGAGAATGTGTCTATAGAAGCATCCTTTCTATCAGAATGGGTCTATAGAAGCACCCTTTCTATCAGAATGGGTCTATAGAAGCACCCTTTCTATCAGAATGGGTCTATAGAGGCACCTTTCTATCAGAATGGGTCTATAGAAGCACCCTTTCTATGAGAATGGGTCTATAGAAGCACCCTTTCTATGAGAATGGGTCTATAGAAGCACCCTTTCTATCAGAATGGGTCTATAGAAGCAACCTTTCTATCAGAATGGGTCTATAGAAGCACCCTTTCTATCAGAATGGGTCTATAGAAGCACCCTTTCTATCAGAATGGGTCTATAGAAGCACCCTTTCTATCAGAATGGGTCTAAAGAAGCAACCTTTCTATTAGAATGGGCCTATAGAAGCACCCTTTCTTTCAGAATGGGTCTATAGAAGCACCCTTTCTTTCAGAATGGGTCTATAGAAGCACCCTTTCTATCAGAATGGGTCTATAGAAGCACCCTTTCTATCAGAATGGGTCTATAGAAGCACCCTTTCTATCAGAATGGGTCTAAAGAAGCAACCTTTCTATTAGAATGGGCCTATAGAAGCACCCTTTCTTTCAGAATGGGTCTATAGAAGCACCCTTTCTTTCAGAATGGGTCTATAGAAGCACCCTTTCTATCAGAATGGGTCTATAGAAGCACCCTTTCTATCAGAATGGTTCTATAGAAGCACCCTTTCTATCAGAATGGGTCTATAGAAGCACCCTTTCTATCAGAATGGGTCTATAGAAGCACCCTTTCTATGAGAATGGGGTCTATAGAAGCACCCTTTCTATCAGAAGCGGTCCAGAGAAGCACCCTTTATATCGGAAGGAGTTCATAGAAGCCCTCTTTCTATTGAAAGGGTCTGTGAAAGCACCCTTTCTATAAGAAGGGGTCTATAAAAGCACCGTTTCTATCAGAAGGTGCCTACCCATTCTAACAGAAGAGGTCCATAGAAGCACCCTTTTCTATCAGAAGAGGTCCATAGAAACACCCTTTCTATCAGAAGGGGTCTATAGAAGCACAATTTCTATCAGAAGGGTTCTATAGAAGCACCCTTTCTATCAGAAGGGGTCTATAGTAGCACCCTTTCTATCAGAAGGGGTCCAGAGAAGCACCCTTTCTATCAGAAGGGGTCTATAGAAGCACCCTTTATATCGGAAGGGGTTCATAGAAGCACTCTTTCTATCGGAAGGGGTTTATAGAAGCACCCCTTCCCTCAGAAGGGGTCTGTAGAAGCACCCTTTCTATCCGAAGGCGTCTGTAGAAGCACCCTTTCTATCCGAAGGCGTCTACAGAATCACCCTTTCTATAAGAAGAGGTCTATAGAAGCACCCTTTCTATCAGAAGGGGTCTATAGAATCACCTTTTCTATCAGAAGATGTCTATAGAAGTACTCTTTGTAACAGAAGGGGTCTATAGAAGCACCCTTTCAATCAGAAGAGGCCTATTGAAGCACCCTTTCTATCAGAAGGGGCCTATAGAACAACGCCTTCTTTGAAAAATGGTCTGTAGAAGCAGCCTTTCTTTCAGAAGGGTTCTATAAAAGCACCCTTTCTATCAGAAGAGGTCTATAGAAGCACCCTTTCTTTCAGAAAGGGTCTATAGAAGCACCCCTTCTTTCAGAAAGGGTCTATAGAAGCACCCTTTCTATCAGAAGGGGTCTATAGAAGCACCCTTTCTATCAGAAGGGGTCTATAGAAACACCCTTTCTATCAGAAGGGGTCAATAGAAGCACCCTTTCTATCAGACGGGGTATATAGAAGCATCCTTTCTATTAGAAGAGGTCTGTAGAAGCACCCTTTCTTTCAGAAAGGGTCTATAGAAGCACCCCTTCTTTCAGAAAGGGTCTATAGAAGCACCCTTTCTATCAGAAGGGGTCTATAGAAGCACCCTTTCTATCAGAAGGGGTCTATAGAAACACCCTTTCTTTCAGAAAGGGTCTATAGAAGCACCCTTTTTGTAAGAAGGGTGTATAGAAGCACCATTTCTTTCCGAAAGGGTCTATAGAAGCACTATTCTTTCTTTTTATAAGAAGGGTGTATAGAAGCACCATTTCTTTCCGAAAGGGTCTATAGAAGCACTCTTTCTTTCAGAAAGGCTCTATAGAAGCACTCTTTCTGTCAGCAAGGCTCTATAGAAGCACTCTTTCTGTCAGAAAGGCTCTATAGAAGCACTCTTTCTTTCAGAAAGGCTCTATAGAAGCACCCCTTCTATCAGAAGGGGTATATAGAAGCATCCTTTCTATCAGAAGGGGTATATAGAAGCATCCTTTCTATCAAAAGAGGTCTATCGAAGCACCCTTTCTATCAGAAGAGGTATATAGAAGCACCACTTCTTTCAGAAGAGGTATATAGAAGCACCCTTTCTTTCAGAAAGGGTCTATAGAAGCACCCCTTCTATCAGAAGGGGTATATAGAAGCACCCTTTTTGTCAAAAGGGGTCTATAGAAGTACCCTTTCTATCAGAAGGGGTCTATAGAAGCACCTTTCTATCAGACGGGGTAGAAGCATCCTTTCTATTAGAAGAGGTCTATAGAATCATCCTTTCTTTCAGAAACCTATCTATCAGAATGGGTCTATAGAAACACCCTTTCTATCAGAAGAGGTATATAGAAGCACCCTCTATTTCGGGAAGGTTCTATAAAAGCACCCATTCTTTCAGAAAAGATCTATTGAAGCACAATTTCTTTCAAAAAGGGTCTATAGGATTGTCTACAGAAACTCTCTTTCATTCAAAAAGAGTATATAGGAGCATCCTTTCTATCAGAAGAGGTCTATAGAAGCGTCCTTTATATCAGAAGGGTGTCTTAGTCGAACTTTAAGCAGGGAACATCTTAGGCCACTCTATATAGGCGGTTACCCAGATGGCAACACGAAGAGGTCAGTGTCTGCTTGAGATAATAGAGGACTCGTGGTAAACCATGAACTTTGTATCATCGTGATGTTAACTGAGGAACTACACTTAATGGACGAGTTAACGTACGAATCTGCAAATGGCATGTTCTTACTCTTTTCATAAAGGGTGCACCCTTGCTATAATCCATCTTCACTCCACCCTATTTTAAATTTTATCCATAATATAAAATGTGTATGATTTTATTCATCTATTTGAATGCTATATCTTTCCGACCACTAACAAATTAAGTTTTTATCGGATATCAAATATATGCGTAAATTATAATTAGTTTGATTTGAATTAAAACACAACTCAAATTTCCATAAAATATTATAAAAACCAAAACTGCTCATTTTGGTAACAATTAGTTTTGAAAATGATTATTACACAAATATCACAGGAATAACATAATACAAGTGTTATGTACAACTGTCAAGAGTGGTCCTTGATTTGCAATAGAAAATAAAATAAAATGGTATAAGTAAAATTAGGAGAAAAAGAAAACAAAATGGAATATTTAAAACAAGCAATTAGTGAAGACTAGAAAACCTATACACTCATTAATATGAGAGAAATCTCCTTGTCTCATTTGGAATGTTTGTGTAACAATTATATAGAAACCTATAAAAGAGTAGACATTCGAAGTTCTTTACAGCTAGGAGATATTTGCTGCATCCTTAACTGATAACAAAGCCAGGAGGAGATAGAAGATGGTCACATGTGCCCATATAAACTCATGTGAAATATACATAAAACCTTGAATATATTAAATTTATAAGCATACTCATCTTTTCCACTTAATCCCTTTCCTTCTACTAATCATTCCTGCACTTAAACCTAGACACACATTTATACATACATTCATTTTGGTTTGAGTGGTGGTTTTGTAAAATCAAGTATTGCTTTGAAAATGATGATAATCATGTTAGACATAACATAACGATAACCACATCATAATTTCACCAACGGCAGGCAGCATCAGTCGTAGCCGCACCGGACCGACAGCATCATCAACTAAATTTATTTCTATAAATTCCATTTAAAATGTCATTTATTTAAAATATATTGCATAATAATGGGTTATAATAACAATGGCTACAGCAACAACAATTGCGGCAATAACAAAACAACAACCGCAAATGCATACGGACAATAAAACCAATTACAATATCAATGATCTCTATACTCGAACATATTCCCCTGGCAACTAATGAAAATGCTCATTTGGATATTTTTGTTTAATTTACATAACCGTTTCATTTCGGACAGTTTGCGAAATGAAATAGTTGATGAAATATTAAACGAACACAAAAAACGGTATTTAATGAAATATTAAACACTGTTTTTAATTGAAATTTAAATACAATTATTTGACAATAATTTTTAGATGTCATAAACACTACATTTGTATTAATTATTGTGGAAATTGAATTTTTGGAGCGCCAAGGAAATACGCCACATCCAAAACAAGTGAAGGAGGGTTAAGAGGCACACTTAAATTATTCCAATCAAGTAAAAAAAAAAATTAGCTAACAGCTACATACCTCCAGACTACGACTCTAAAAAAGATAAAAGTGCAGTAATGTTTATGAATACCCAGTGCACAGATCCAACACCGGCGAAGCTAATGAAATTGCACCACAAGTATTACATCCAAGAAACGGTTGTGAGGGAGGATTTAAAACCATTTGGGTTATTTGTTATACCCCCGGCCTTAGGCTAATGAAGGCATGTACACATTTAACATGATCGAAACTGTGCCTCATCGAAATAATGATTTTGGACCCCAAATATGTTTGGACGAAATAAGTTTCAGACAATCTGTCCTTCTATCTGTGTGGATGGCTGGTGCCCCCGATAACTCTGGAATGGATCAAACATGAAGACCCTGAAATCGTGCTAGAAAATGAAATGTGGTGTTCCTCTAGAAACACATAACAAAAAAAAAACATTTTTCCACAACATCCCATACGGGACAAGGGAGGCTTCATTCAGAAAGCCACTAGATTCGTTTTGATATCTTCCAGAAGGTCATCCTGGTTATGACCATAAAATCTTTATATATAAGACAATGAAGACTTCGCAGAAAAGACTATGAGTCCATCACCTCGAATACCATTATGTCTTCCCAAATAAAACCATTATATCGTCCAGGAAGTCTTCCGATAGAATATCATTAAATCTTCCTAGAGAATAAAAAGAAATTTTCGCACGATGTATAGACGATCATGAGGTCTTCCCATAGAAAACCATGCGATCTTTGTATAAAAGACAAATAACGTGTTCTTGTAGAAGACCACAAAGGTCGCCCTATAGAATGTAAAAGTCTAATGATCTATTCTTACAGAAGACCATGAGGCCTTCCTGTACCATAAACTATAGTTTTACTTGTAAAGACCATGAGATCTTCCTAAAGAATACGCCTTCTAAAAGAATTGAAAGTCTTCTTCTAGAATAGCTCAAGGTCGTTCTAAAGAAGAATTCAAGATCTTCTAATAGAAGAGCTCAAGTCCATCTCATAGGTGAGCTCAAGGGCTTATTATAGAAAAGCTCAAATCATTTTCTAGAATAACCGAAGGTCTTTGTCTAGAAGAGCTTATGGCTTTCTCATAGAAAAGAAGCCTTTTATAGAAGAGCTCAAGGTCGCTCATCTATGAGATGGTTTTCTTATGGAAGAGCTCAAGGTCTTCTTCTAGAATATCTGAGTGTTCACGGTGAACCAACCATCATCCAGATCTTCAACTTGCGGCAACTTTTTTCGATTATAAGGCTAGTCATTTACCTACGATCATAGCTGTTACTAGCCTTGTCTCTATATAATATCCCTGCAAAGCTCATAGGTATATACAACATAAAGTAACCGATACGCGGTCCTCAGATAAATAGGAAAGAACTAGTCGATTTCAGTTTATCGATTAATGGATTATTAGTCGTAAAATGTGTAAAACCCATAGTCGACTATTGTCTATGCGGAAACCGGATAATCGACTTTCGAAAGACTGAGTCGACTACTAGTCATTGTCTTTTATTAGTCGTAGTCAACCATTAATGGTAGTCAGCAGATCGCACCAATGAACACGGTCGATTATATTCGATTGTAAGCGGTTTTCGGTTGTTAATGAAAACTCGAAAGTTGACTTTTAGAAAACCTTTATAAAATCAGCTAACCGAAAATCGAGTTTTAAGTTTTAGACAAAAACCGAATAATCGAAATCCCCAATTATTGCATTACACTGCGTATCCCTAGAATGAACCCGTCTGGGTCAGTCACAAACCAGGTTTTTTACAAGGAGATCTAACGACAAATAATACTGCAGGGGACTAAAGAGATACTACCCATTTTTTGCTATCGACTGCTTTCAAAGGTTTTCCAAAACATGTCTAAACCTTTCTTCAGTTAAACTAGAAAATAATCTCTCTGAAAAGTTTAGAACATAACGAGATTGGTCTATAGAAGCAATCTTTCTTTCAGAAAAGGTCTACAGGAGCGCTATTTCTATCAGAAAGGGTTTAAAGGAGCACACTTTCATTCAGTAAGCGTCTATAGAAGCGACATTTCTTTCAGAAAGGGTCCATAGAAGCGCCATTTCTATCAGAAAATTTCTAAAGGAGCACCCTTTTTTGAGAAAGGGTCCATAAAAGCACCCTTTCTTTGAGAAGGGGTCCATAAAAGCATCCTTTCTTTGAGAAAGGGTCCATAAAAGCACCCTTTTTTTGAGAAAGGGTCCATAAAAGCACCCTTGCTTTCAGAAAGGGTCCATAAAAGCACCCTTTCTATCAGAAAGGGTCCATAAAAGCACCCTTTCTGTCAGAAAGGGTCCATAAAAGCACCCTTTCTGTCAGAAAGGGTACATAAAAGCACCCTTTCTGTCAGAAAGGGTCCATAAAAGCACCCTTTCTGTCAGAAAGGGTCCATAAAAGCACCCTTTCTGTCAGAAAGGGTCCATAAAAGCACCCTTTCTGTAAGAAAGGGTCCATAAAAGCACCCTTTCTGTCAGAAAGGGTCCATAAAAGCACCCTTTCTATCAGAAAGCGTCCATAAAAGCACCCTTGCTTTCAGAAAGGGTCCATAAAAGCACCCTTTCTTTTAGAAAGGGTCTATAGAAGCACCGTTTCTTTTAGAAAGGGTCTATAGAAGCACCCTTTCTTTTAGAAAGGGTCTATAGAAGCACCCTTTCTTTTAGAAAGGGTCTATAGAAGCACCATTTCTTTTGGAAAGGGTCTATATAAGCACCCTTTCTTTTGGAAAGGGTCTATATAAGCACCCTTTCTTTCAGAAAGTGTCTATAGAAGCACCCTTTCTTTCAGAAAGTGTCTATAGAAACACCCTTTCTTTCAGAAAGTGTCTATAGATGCACCCTTTCTTTCAGAAAGTGTCTATAGAAGCACCCTTTCTTTCAGAAAGTGTCTATAGAAGCACCCTTTCTTTCAGAAAGTGTCTATAGAAGCACCCCTTCTTTAAGAAAGTGTCTATAGAAGCACCCTTTCTTTCAGAAAGTGTCAATAGAAGCACACTTTCTTTCAAAAAGTGTCTATAGAAGCACCCTTTCTTTCAGAAAGTGTCTATAGAAGCACCCTTTCTTTCAGAAAGTGTCTATAGAAGCACCCTTTCTTTCAAAAAGTGTCTATAGAAGCACCCTTTCTTTCAGAAAGTGTCTATAGAAGCACCCTTTCTTTCAAATAGTGTTTATAAAAGCACCCTTTCTTTCAGAAAGTGTCTATAGAAGCACCCTTTCTTTCAGAAAGAGTCATATAAGCTCTCATTCTTTCGGATAGAGTCAAGAGAAGCACCATTTCCTTCAGAAAGGGGTCTGTAGAAGCACCTTTTCTTTTTGGTCAAAAGAAGCTGCCTTTCTTTCAGAAAAGGTCTATAGGAGCATCCTTACTTTCAGAAAGGGTCTGTGGAAACACTCTTTCTTTCACAAAGGGTCTGTGGAAACACTCTTTCTTTCACAAAGGGTCTATAGAAGCACCCTTTGATTTAGACCAGCCTCGTTATATATGGATATAAAACTGGCGTCAACTCTGGAGGCTTACCGAATACTTTTTTCTAAGGAAGGCTAAACCTCAGTCCCTAACAAAGAGGAAAGTGAAGCCATACAGAGAAATTTTAAATTGATTCCAGATCTGGTGATTATGTGGTGGGCAACCACTCTCTAAGAAATTCTACAGGGAATTCTTCTAAAAGGACATTGGACACATGATTTCGCTGCTTTCGCGTAATGGTGTACTCCGTCGACACAGCAATTGGAGAGAACAAGTAAGCTATCGACGGGTTTAGAAATCGGTTTATGGGACAAATGTTATGTATCTTTTATAATTCAACAAGTCAGCAAAAGCTATAGTCGGGTTGGGGCCGACTTTGTAATACCCTACACCACTACCCCGGTGCTTTAGCTCTTTATGGGTAAACTTTTCTTTGAGGTAGATACTAATATACTACTAGTTTCACTGTCAAATTCTTTCCTTAGAATATGTCCAACTGAAGCCGAGATATCCGCATTTGAAATAAAATTCCTTAAATTCGGAAATGGGATATATGAACGTCTTTTTCTATATCTCAAGTATTTGTCCACTTTCGGTAACGCAATTGAGATCAATTTGAAGTCCATAATGGCTTGAGTATTATAGGGCACTATTGTTAAAAAGCGCAACCAACCAAAGCTGAGGTATTCTCATTACAATTCAGTGGTACGACAACCTACTTTGCATCATTGTAAAATTGAACTTTTCTTACAGAAGTTTTGCTTTCGGAATACCGCTACTAGAAGTGGAGATATTCCCATAAAGACACAATTTTTTAGTTAGTTTTGAATATTATCTGACCATCACAAAAATCAATAGCCTTCTTTCTCTCTGGGACCCTCATCAGCCTCCAAAAATTCGTGACGATCCGATCAAAACTGCGTGATTACAAAAAAATGGAAAAATGGGATGCATTACCGACAATTACGATATCTCCGTTCTTTGGCCACCTACGCCTACCTCCTTTCTATCATTGTAAAAATGAGATTTGCAACCTGTAGCGTGATTACAAGGTTTAGATGGACAGAGGGACGGACAGGCACACATAGCCAGATCGATTCAGCTCGTCGAGACATGAATTTTGACATATACAGGTATACGACCATTATTTCGATGAGATACAAACTTTTTGGCCAAAACCAACACATAATGGTGTAGGGTATAACAATTGGTTGTTAGTATCTGACGGGTCGGTTTGAACTGCTTTGGGTCCTGACTCCTTCTCAATGCCAGTGACAATTGTACCGCAGGAACATTATTTTCAAATAATGATAAATAATTCAAATTAAGCCAATTTTCTAGATTAACGAGCTTTTTGAAATATTTGGGTACCATAAGGCGTATACGTTGTGACAACATGTATTCGTATCATAGTACCACTAAATCCCCAAATCTTCATCTAAACAATTAAACATAAAATATAATTGCCCCGCTCGCGTTCCTTAAAACTAACAATAGCAGGGCTTTAAACAAATGCCTGGGACGCTTATCGAAATAGCAATCAGATTTGTCCTTAATTTGGACTGTAATTTCCTTCAAGAGGAAATAAAAATGCTGAAATTGTCACAAAGGACGGCAATAAGAACGCTCTAAAACTGTCAACATAAAAATATGAAATACTCTGTAATGAGGATTTTATCTTTGTCAAGTGGAAACGGAGATAGAATGAGGGAATTGGGTCATAAACAAAAATGGAAAGCACAACAGTGACCTTGTGATGAGAGCGAAGAAATATTGAGTTCCATAGGAAACGGGATTCTTTTTTAATTTCTTTTAATATGTATAGAAATGAGGAGAGTTTGATAGAAACCACATATTTATTAAGGTAAGGCTGGAAATATACTGTGAAAATTTAATCATCCAGCCTAGAAATTCCTAATAACTTTTTTGTGAGAATTTCACTAAAAATCGGAACATAAAATCATTAAAATCTTTCTTAAATTTCCTACAAAGTAGTGCCCAATAAAATCCTAATGATTGCCACCAATGCACAGTGGTCGCTGCCATTGGCCAAAATTCAAAAAACGAAAGTAATTTATTTGGAGTATAATGTGTACCCATTAACTCTTAAGGGGTTAAGCTTTTTAAAAATTATAATTGTCACCTCTTAATTCTAACGGTACGCTTCAAGAATAGCGTCAAAAAAGTTGTTGCTTTCTTTTGTGAGTACAGTGCAAATCTTATGTGAAAACTACAAATTAAAACAAAGATATGTACATTTTATAATGGCAAATCTCGGCGTAAAAATTGAAAAACAAGATACTAACTTATTTTTTGTGCAGTAGTTATACCCTATACCACAATGTGGAAAAGGGTATTATAAGTTTGTTTTGGTAAAAATTCATGTAACACCGCTAAATATTCGTCGGAGACCCCCAATGTGGTATACCAATCTTCATATCTCGACGAGATAAAGCGATTTTGAGATGTGTGTCCGTCCGTCCTTCCGTCCTTCCGTCCGTCCGTCCGTCCGTCCGTCTGTCCATTATAAATTGTAAACACGCTCCAGGCCGCAATTATGGACCGATCGTCACGAAATTTTGTATGGAGGTCGGGTTCAGATCAGAATAGATCCCTATTCTTATTGGTGATGATCGTGAAATATTTAGCGGGTGAAATGGACCAAAAACATAATATTTATCCAATTTTCTAGCGGCTCTGTAGGTCTCAATAGTAGTCTGATCAACGCGTAATTTTAAATATGGTAAGAGTATATCACAAAGGAGAAGCTTGCAATTTGAGATGGCGATCGGATAATATTTAGAGGGTTAAATGGACCACAACTTTTGTGTGAAAATTGTGAAAATTTTCAATATACTGCTTATATCTTAATTCCTGGAAGTGACATTCCGGACAAGTGAGATATACTTGAAAGTGGAACGCTTGACCTTTCAATTGATGCCAATTATGTTGGTGTGCATGATCAGATAACAGAGTTACAGCCTAATATATTCCGTTATTTGTTTGTAGTGTAATAATAAACTCTCTAGAAGTCGCAATTATACATCAATAGTCAAGAAATTTTGCACCGGGTAAGAGTATAGGTCGAAAAAGATGCCTACAATTTTGAATGATGATCTGATACTCTTGTATGAAAAATATAAAAATTTTATTTTTGGTCGATATTTTAATTCCGTGAGGACATATATGTTTCGCAAAGTAGCCTACATATGGGAAAAAACTACTGACCTTTCCTCTGATGTAAATTGCAATAAAGTGTTTGCCAGATAACGGGTCTACTGCCTAATATATAATGGGTTCTGTGTAGAGAACCACATTTTTATCCCATGCTACATATTGTCTCTACAAAAGTTTATGTAACACCACGAAATATTCGTCCTAGACCCCTTATTTGGTATGCCAAAATTCATATATCGACGAGATAAAGCGATTTAGCGATGTGTGTCCGTCCATTAAAAATTGTAAACAAGCTGCAGGCCGCAATTATGGACCGATTGTAACGTTTTTTTAAGGAGGTTGGGTTCGGGCCAAAATAGAAATGATTAGTTTTTGGTGATGATCGTGAAATGTTCAGGGGATGAAATGGACCAAAAACAAAATTTTAACCAATTTTGTAGCGGCTCTGTAGTTCAAAATAATAACCCGAAAAATTTTAATCAATGTTTGAGTTTATGATGAAGAAGAAGCGTACAAACCAACGTGAAGATCAGATAATACTTAACGGGTTAAATGGACTGAAACTTTTGTGTGAATATGGTAAAAATTTCAATAACGTAGCGGTTAAACAACGGAAGTAGTAGTACTACATAAGTGGGTTTCATTACATATTAGTTTGTGTGAACCAAATTTTCCTTTCCTGCTACAAAAAAGTCTTTGTCATGTTAGATAACTTTTTGGTTTTGGTCATAAGTATTATACATTACATCTCTGATATTTGATAATTAAATTTTCACAATCATTGAAAAGAAGTTCCGTGGAGAGCGATTGTCCAGGGATAGTGGTATAGGGTATCCCATGGTCGGCTCCGTCCGACTATAGACTTTTCTCACTTGTTTTTATACTAAGTTGTTGTGTATGATATGTAAAATGTGTATTTTCCCAGTGGCTTTAATAGTGCTAATTCGTAAGTAAAATTGAATTTCAAGTAGACATTCCCCCCTGAATCCTCCAACGGGATATTTTTTATATTAATCTTGATGGTCTCAAGATTCTTAAAACCAAAATAGGACCTGCAACTTTTTGCAACTTTTCCTGTTAGATGCAAAAAACTAGTAGTAGTAGTAGTAGTATCACTTTATTATTTCATTTAGATACATATTTATGTTTACAGATAATTTCTAAAACATAAGTAAATAAAGGATTTACGACTTTGACATTATGTCGTCAGTCGGTATTGAAATAACGATATATACATATTACTTTATATATTTGTTATGTTTTAGAAATTTACTTTTTTACTTATGTTTTAGAAATTATCTGTAAACATAAATATGTATCTAAATGAAATAATAAAGTGATACTACTGCAAAAAACTAAAGTGACCTCGTTGCAATTTGTTCTGCTTTTTATTGTACCAGTGACATATAATATGTGGTGTTGTTTTATTCATGTGTTTAAAATGTTACAGTTTTATTTTTTAACCTTTTATATGCGATCAAATTTGTATAATATTATTTTTTAATATTAATTTGGTTATAGGCTCAACTTGGAAATGAGAAATTTCTAGAAGTTATATATTTGATATCACTGTGCTACAGTGAAAATTTGCAGGAGTTCTGACGCATAAATTCGGTATTGTGGAAGTCTATGGAAGACAAAAATTCCTTTGGTCTCTTTGGGTCACTTCGTTTTTTGATTTTTCTTGGATTTTCAACTTAAAACGGACATAACTTCTTTTTTCCACCACGGACTTTTACAGCTTTTTTTATTTAAAAGGTGAAAATCATGTCTTTCGAACAAGCCATAATCTTTAAAAATCGGATAGCAAATGGTTAAGTTATAGTGATTTAAGTGTGACAAAAACGCATTAAAAAAGGAAAATGTTTTTCCTCGTGCTCTAGGCTGCGCAGAAGACACCTAACTGCGAAATTATTTACTTTTTTCACGAATGAAATTTAATTAGCTTTACAATGAAATTAGAGTCTTCGTGTAGAAAGAAAAGGAGACATATGAATGTGTTTTATATACAAGGCAAGGTATTGATTTATTTATACTTGTTTTGGGGGGTACCTTTACAAGAGGACTACCCCTAACGGTGGAACTATTTTGGTGAGATTATTCTTTGTCCTCCAAGAACCCCAAATGTAAAAGTACAGCACAATCGGTCGGGAAATGCGATGAAAACTAGCAAAATATATAAAATTTGGAAGGTACGTTATATGGGAGCTATACCCAAAAATGGACCGGTCGCGGCCATTTTGTTGCATAGTTATTTTTACGCCCATATGGTGCTACAACCAAAGTTTCAAATCGATATCTGTACTGGAAGTATTTTTGACCGCTGTTTCCACATAACATCGACCAGTGTGCCTTGGTCCAAATGTTAACCCACCTAGTAAAAATATTCTGTGCCTCATATTGTTGATACTTGTTACCAGTTAATGCTTGTCAAGAATAAAATTCATAAAATTTCATGATTTTTACAAACGTTTTTGTAGAAAATTTGGGCCAAATACTTAAATATGCCAAATATCGGAAGTTAACATGATATAGGACCATACCAAAATGTGGGTATATATTGATGAATTTTGACAAGAATATTTGATACAGATTATAAACTCGAAATGTCAAATTGCAGCACATTCAGTTGGGAGGTACGTCTATATGGGGATATAACAAAACATGGACCTGTATCAACCATGGACCTAAGCAAGATGTTTAATACCACCAATGAACACAAATTGTCAAATTACAGCGAATTCACTTTGAAAATATAGACAAAATCTTGAAATTAATAAAAAACTGGAAGTACCGTTATAGGGGGTCAATACCTAAATGTGTACCAATCCTGACGATTTTTGGGGAAAATTATCTTCTCGTCACTACGAGTTTACGGTAAAATTTTCAAATCGATATCTTGATTAGAAATATTTTTGTCGCTCTCTCCCATATAAGCTAAACCACAGTGCAATGCTACTTTTAGACCCTATAATCCTTATTTTCATATAAAACATAAAAAAATAGGATCATAAAACAAAAGCTTCATTTTCTTGTTTACTGCACAGTTTAAGGCATTTGAAGCCTTTGGAAATATGCAATTTATTTTTACAACACATACGGTTCCTTTCCGCACACACTTTTCCATATCACTCCTCCTACCGAACTCAATACCCTACTTTGCCTCCCGAATAGTTTATTACGACTATTATTTTTGTGTTCGCAAGCAACTAAACCATAGTTTTGTAATTTCGATAAGATTATTATTATTATTGCAAACAATTTTTTATTGCTCCTAACAAGAAATAAAAAAACAACAAGAACTGCAAAACCAACAACATTATTTTTATTGTGGTAAGAAGAAATATTGAGTGGTCAGCAAGCAGGCCGAAGAGAGGTTGGATGGTTGGCAAAGCTTTATTTTATGTTCTTCATGCATGTCCAGGGTCAAAGTCTACGGATTGTTATGGGGTTATGATTGGTGTTTTTATTTATTGAATATTTGCTATTGAAAGGGCACAAAAGTTTACGCCAGCGAGGGTTACAATCGCATTAAATCCATAATATTGGGCAAAACAATACACCGAATATCGATAATAACTGAAAGTTGTTTGTGGATTTGTGAATGGGTGTTGTGTAATATTATTGCCCCTCTGCAGGCGTAATTGCTCCTTGGGGAAATGAAAATTGTTGTTGAAAGCCATAATAAGTGGTGTTTTTTATTATCACCACCACCAATCAGGCGTTTATTGAGATATGGTAAATTTTATGGGTAAAAGTTTGTTTTCGAACTTAAATGGAAATTATTTCGAGATAAAAAGGGTGTCCATATGACACAAACATAGAAAAACTTAAATTCAGCCTGGCTGAATAGAGGTTTCAATAGGAAATCCTCAATTCAGCCTGGCTAAATAGAGAATTCCACAGGAAATCTCTAATTCAGCCTGGCTGAATAGAAAATTCCATAGGAAATCTCTAATTCAGCCTGGCTGAATAGAGAATTCCATAGGAAATCTCTAGTTCAGCCTGGCTGAATAGAGAATTCCATAGGAAATCTCTAATTCAGCCTGGCTGAATAGAGAATTCCATAGGAAATCTCTAATTCAGCCTGGCTGAATAGAGAATTCCATAGGAAATCTCTAATTCAGCCTGGCTGAATAGAGAATTCCATAGGAAATCTCTAATTCAGCCTGGCTGAATAGAGAATTCCATAGGAAATCTCTAATTCAGCCTGGCTGAATAGAGAATTCCATAGGAAATCTCTAATTCAGCCTGGCTGAATAGAGAATTCCAAAGGAAATCTCTAATTCAGCCTGGCTGAATAGAGAATTCCAAAGAAACTCTCTAATTCAGCCTGACTGAATAGAGAACTCCAAAGGAAATCTCTAATTCAGCCTGGCTGAATAGATAATTCCATGGGAAATCTCTAATTCAGCCCGGCTGAATAGAGAACTCCAAAGGAAATCTCTAATTCAGCCTGGCTGAATAGAGAATTCCATAGGAAATCTCTAATTCAGCCTGGCTGAATAGACAATTCCATGGGAAATCTCTAATTCAGCCTGGATGAATAGAGAATTCCATAGGAAATCTCTAATACAGCCTTGCTGAATAGAGAATTCCATGGGAAATCTCTAATTCAGCCTGGCTGAATAGAGAATTCCATAGGAAATCTCAATTCAGCCTGGCTGAATAGAGAATTCCATAGGAAATCTCTAATTCAGCCTGGCTGAATAGAGAATTCCATAGCAAATCTCTAATTCAGCTTGGCTGAATAGAGAATTCCATAGGAAATCTCTAATTCAGCCTGGCTGAATAGAGAATTCCATAGGAAATCTCTAATTCAGCCTGGCTGAATAGAGAATTCCATACGAAATCTCTAATTCAGCCTGGCTGAATAGAGAATTCCATAGGAAATCTCTAATTCAGCCTGGCTGAATAGAGAATTCCATAGGAAATCTCTAATTCAGCCTGGCTGAATAGAGAATTCCATAGGAAATCTCTAATTCAGCCTGGCTGAATAGAGAATTCCATAGGAAATCTCTAATTCAGCCTGGCTGAATAGAGAATTCCATAGGAAATCTCTAATTCAGCCTGGCTGAATAGAGAATTCCATAGGAAATCTCTAATTCAGCCTGGCTGAATAGAGAATTCCAAAGGAAATCTCAAATTCAGCCTGTCTGAATAGAGAATTCCATAGGAAATCTCTAATTCAGCCTGGCTGAATAGAGAATTCCATAGGAAATCTCTAATTCAGCCTGGCTGAATAAAGAATTCCATAGGAAATCTCTAATTCAGCCTGGCTGAATAGAGAATTCCATAGGAAATCTCTAATTCAGCCTGGCTGAATAGAGAATTCCATAGGAAAACTCTAATTCAGCCTGGCGGAATACAGAATTCCATAGGAAATCTCTAATTCAGCCTGGCTGAATTCAGAATTCCATAGGAGATCTCTAATTCAGCCTGGCTGAATAGAGAATTCCATGGGAAATCTCTAATTCAGCCTGGCTGAATAGAGAATTCCATGGGAAATCTCTAATTCAGCCTGGCTGAATAGAGAATTCCATAGGAAATCTCTAATTCAGCCTGGCTGAATAGAGAATTCCATGGGAAATCTCTAATTCAGCCTGGCTGAATAGAGAACTCCAAAGGAAATCTCTAATTCAGCCTGGCTGAATAGATAATTCCATGGGAAATCTCTAATTCAGCCCGGCTGAATAGAGAACTCCAAAGGAAATCTCTAATTCAGCCTGGCTGAATAGAGAATTCCATAGGAAATCTCTAATTCAGCCTGGCTCAATAGAGAATTCCATAGGAAATCTCTAATACAGCGTTGCTGAATAGAGAATTCCATGGGAAATCTCTAATTCAGCCTGGCTGAATAGAGAACTCCAAAGGAAATCTCTAATTCAGCCTGGCTGAATAGAGAATTCCATAGGAAATCTCTAATTCAGCCTGGCTCAATAGAGAATTCCATAGGAAATCTCTAATACAGCCTTGCTGAATAGAGAATTCCATGGGAAATCTCTAATTCAGCCTGGCTGAATAGAGAACTCCAAAGGAAATCTCTAATTCAGCCTGGCTGAATAGATAATTCCATGGGAAATCTCTAATTCAGCCCGGCTGAATAGAGAATTCCATGGGAAATCTCTAATTCAGCCCGGCTGAATAGAGAATTCCATGGGAAATCTTAAATTCAGCCTGGCTGAATAGAGGTTTCCATAGGAAATCTCTAATTCAGCCTGGCTGAATAGAGGTTTCCATTGGAAATCTGCAATTCAGCCTGGCTGAATAGAGGTTTCCATAGGAAAACTGCAATTCAGCCTGGCTGAATAGAGGTTTCCATAGGAAAACTGCAATTCAGCCTGGCTGAATAGAGGTTTCCATAGGAAAACTGCAATTCAGCCTGGCTGAATAGAGGTTTCCATAGGAAAACTGCAATTCAGCCTGGCTGAATAGAGGTTTCCATAGGAAAACTGCAATTCAGCCTGGCTGAATAGAGGTTTCCACAGGAAAACTACAATTCAGCCTGGCTGAATAGAGGTTTCCATAGGAAAACTGCAATTCAGCCTGGCTGAATAGAGGTTTCCATAGGAAAACTGCAATTCAGCCTGGCTGAATAGAGGTTTCCAAAGGAAAACTGCAATTCAGCCTGGCTGAATAGAGGTTTCCAAAGGAAAACTGCAATTCAGCCTGGCTGAATAGAGGTTTTCATAGGAAAACTGCAATTCAGCCTGGCTGAATAGAGGTTTCCATAGGGAAACTGCAATTCAGCCTGGCTGAATAGAGGTTTCCATAGGAAAACTGCAATTCAGCCTGGCTGAATAGAGGTTTCCATTGGAAATCTGCAATTCAGCCTGGCTGAATAGAGGTTTCCATAGGAAAACTGCAATTCAGCCTGGCTGAATAGAGGTTTCCATAGGAAAACTGCAATTCAGCCTGGCTGAATAGAGGTTTCCATAGGAAAACTGCAATTCAGCCTGGCTGAATAGAGGTTTCCATAGGAAAACTGCAATTCAGCCTGGCTGAATAGAGGTTTCCATAGGAAAACTGCAATTCAGCCTGGTTGAATAGAGGTTTCCATAGGAAAACTGCAATTCAGCCTGGCTGAATAGAGGTTTCCATAGGAAAACTGCAATTCAGCCTGGCTGAATAGAGGTTTCCATAGGAAAACTGCAATTCAGCCTGGCTGAATAGAGGTTTCCATAGGAAAACTGCAATTCAGCCTGGTTGAATAGAGGTTTCCATAGGAAAACTGCAATTCAGCCTGGCTGAATAGAGGTTTCCATAGGAAACTCTCCCCTACTTCTTGGTGATGTTCCTTTGTTCTTTATATTATATGTATTTTGTGAGAGAATATAATGTCCATCATTTATGAACAATTCAATTTTCCATCGAAAATGCAATTTAGTAATCCCAAAGGCTATGTCTGGCATTGAACATGTACATCCTAAACGAATCTTGTTATGTTTTTTTTACCAGAAAAAAGACACATACACAAAATCCTTGCACAATTTATTTTGGAAAACATAATCATGTCGATTTATATTCGGAACTCAACGGTTTTTTTCTTTGGTGCTTCTCAAGAAAACTAAACAATTTTCTCTTGATTTGAGGGTGTACACGCGTGTTGTTGTTGTTTTTATCAAATCAATACCAAAGCACAACAATCCGACTACCAAAAAAAGGATATATCCTTGGAAGCCACACAGACACATTACTCTCACGCAATTCTCCAGTGAAATGTCAAAGCATATTTATTTCCTCTGTTGATGTGTTGTTGTTGTCTTTGTTCAATGTTGTTGTCTTTGTTCAATGCTTTTATTTGAAATAAATGAAACCATGAATCGAATAAACTAAAGAATGACATCGATTTCCGTTTTCCTGTTTTGTGCTATTGTTGAGCCATGCCTGGGCTAGGGGTACTCTGGAGTTTTCTAGTGATGAGGGCGGTGCAACTATAGCTTCTGCAGATTGTGGTTAAAATAGATTGTTCAAATTTTGTTTATTATAGAAATTTTATCTGTGATGCTGATTGGATATGGCGAAGGTTTCATTTCGTTTTTTCGAAATTGGAAAAATATTGAGTTTGTTTGAATTGCTTTGGAAGTTGGCCATTTTTCAATGCCAACGACAATTGTCTCGCAGGAACATGATTTAATAACAATAATAATGAACAATTGAAGTCAAAGCAATATTCCAAATTAAATAAAAACGGGCATCAATTTAAAATATTTGGTTACCAAGGGGCGTATGCGTTGTGACAACATGTATTCGTATCATTAGACCACTAAATCCCAGAATCTTCATCTAAACAATTAAACATAAAATATAATTGCCTCGCTTGCCTTTAAAAATGTAACAATAACAATGGCAAGGCTCTTGGCAAATGCCTAGAAAGCTTATCAAAAATAGCAATGAGATTTGGCTTTAATCTGGACTGTAATTTCCGTCAAAAGGAAATAAAAACGTTGAAATTGTCACAAAGGACGACAAAAAGAGCGCTCTAAAAGTGTCAACATAAAAAGATGAAATACTTGGTAATAATATTTTTATCTTTGTCAAGTGGAAACGGAGAGAGCAAGAGGGAATTTGGTCATAAACAAAAATGGAAAGCACAACAATGACCTTGTATAGAGTTTTCAAATATGATGTACAGGTTTTTATTGGTCATTTCAAACACTTGAAAGACAATGTCGTATTATAAAAAAAGATGATTACACCTAAGATGCCTATGGAATTCTCTATTCAGCCAGGCTGAATTAGAGATTTCCTATGGAATTCTCTATTCAGCCAGGCTGAATCAGAGATTTCCTATGGAATTCTCTATTCAGCCAGGCTGAATCAGAGATTTCCTATGGAATTCTCTATTCAGCCAGGCTGAATCAGAGATTTCCTATGGAATTCTCTATTCAGCCAGGCTGAATCAGAGATTTCCTATGGAATTCTCTATTCAGCCAGGCTGAATCAGAGATTTCCTATGGAATTCTCTATTCAGCCAGGCTGAATCAGAGATTTCCTATGGAATTCTCTGTTCAGCCAGGCTGAATCAGAGATTTCCTATGGAATTCTCTATTCAGCCAGGCTGAATTAGAGATTTCCTATGGAATTCTCTATTCAGCCAGGCTGAATTAGAGATTTCCTATGGAAAACTCTATTCAGCCAGGTTTAATTAGAGATTTCCTATGGAAAACTCTATTCAGCCAGGCTGAATTAGAGATTTCCTATGGAAAACTCTATTCAGCCAGGCTGAATTAGAGATTTCCTATGGAAAACTCTATTCAGCCAGGCTGAATTAGAGATTTCCTATGGAAAACTCTATTCAGCCAGGCTGAATTAGAGATTTCCTATGGAAAACTCTATTCAGCCAGGCTGAATTAGAGATTTCCTATGGAAAACTCTATTCAGCCAGGCTGAATTAGAGATTTCCTATGGAAAACTCTATTCAGCCAGGCTGAATTAGAGATTTCCTATGGAAAACTCTATTCAGCCAGGCTGAATTAGAGATTTCCTATGGAAAACCCTATTCAGCCAGGCTGAATTAGAGATTTCCTATGGAAAACTCTATTCAGCCAGGCTGAATTAGAGATTTCCTATAGAATTCTCTATTTAGCCAGGCTGAATTAGAGATTTCCTATGGAATTCTCTATTCAGCCAGGCTGAATTAGAGATTTCCTATGGAATTCTCTATTCAGCCAGGCTGAATTAGAGATTTCCCATGGAATTCTCTATTCAGCCAGGCTGAATTAGAGATTTCGTATGGAATTCTTTATTCAGCCAGGCTGAATAAGAGATTTCCTATGGGATTCTCTATTCAGCCAGGCTGAATTAGAGATTTCCTATGGAATTCTCTATTCAGCCAGGCTGAATTAGAGATTTCCTATGGAATTCTCTATTCAGCCAGGCTGATTTAGAGATTTCCGGGGGAATTCTCTATTCAGCCAGGCTGAACTAGAGATTTCCTATGGAATTCTCTATTCAGCCAGGCTGAATTAGAGATTTCCTATGGAATTATCTATTCATCCAGGCTGAATTAGAGATTTCCTATGGAATTCTCTATTCAGCCAGGCTGAATAAGAGATTTCCTGTGGAATTCTCTATTCAGCCAGGCTGAATTAGAGATTTCCTAAGGAATTCTCTATTCAGCTAGGCTGAATTAGAGATTTCCTATGGAATTCTCTATTCAGCCAGGCTGAATTAGAGATTTCCTATGGAATTCTCTATTCAGCCAGGCTGAATTAGAGATTTCCTATGGAATTCTCTATTCAGCCAGGCTGAATTAGAGATTTCCTATGGAATTCTCTATTCAGCCAGGTTGAATTAGAGATTTCCTATGGCAATCTCTATTCAGCCATGCTGAATTAGAGATTTCCTATAGAAACCTCTATTCAGCCAGGCTGAATAAGAGATTTCCTATAGAAACCTCTATTCAGCCAGGCTGAATAAGAGATTTCCTATAGAAACCTCTATTCAGCCAGGCTGAATAAGAGATTTCCTATAGAAACCTCTATTCAGCCAGGCTGAATAAGAGATTTCCTATAGAAACCTCTATTCAGCCAGGCTGAATTAGAGATTTCCTATGGAATTGTCTGTTCAGCCAGGCTGAATTAGAGATTTCCCATGGATTTCTCTATTCAGTCAGGCTGAATTAGAGATTTTTCTATGGAATTCTCTATTCAGCCAGGCTGAATTAGAGATTTCCTATTGAATTGTCTGTTCAGCCAGGCTGAATTAGAGATTTCCCATGGAATTCTCTATTCAGTCAGGCTGAATTAGAGATTTTTCTATGGAATTGTCTATTCAGCCAGTCTGAATTAGAGATTTCCTATGGAATTCCCTATTCAGCCAGGCTGAATTAGAGATTTCCTATGGAATTGTCTGTTCAGCCAGGCTGAATTAGAGATTTCCTATGGCTGAATAGAGATTCAGCCAGACTGAATTAGAGATTTCCCATGGAATTCTCTATTCAGCCAGGCTGAATTAGAGATTTCCCAAGGAATTCTCTATTCAGCCAGGCTGAATTAGAGATTTACCATGGAATTCTCTATTCAGCCAGGCTGAATTAGAGATTTCCCATGGAATTCTCTATTCAGCCAGGCTGAATTAGAGATTTCCCATGGAATTCTCTATTCAGCCAGGCTGAATTAGAGATTTCCCATGGAATTCTCTATTCAGTCAGGCTGAATTAGAGATTTCCCATGGAATTCTCTATTCAGCCAGGCTGAATTAGAGATTTCCCATGGAATTCTCTATTCAGCCAGGCTGAATTAGAGATTTCCCAAGGAATTCTCTATTCAGCCAGGCTGAATTAGAGATTTACCATGGAATTCTCTATTCAGCCAGGCTGAATTAGAGATTTCCCATGGAATTCTCTATTCAGCCAGGCTGAATTAGAGATTTCCCATGGAATTCTCTATTCAGCCAGGCTGAATTAGAGATTTCCCATGGAATTCTCTATTCAGCCAGGCTGAATTAGAGATTTCGTATGGAATTCTTTATTCAGCCAGGCTGAATAAGAGATTTCCTATGGGATTCTCTATTCAGCCAGGCTGAATTAGAGATTTCCTATGGAATTCTCTATTCAGCCAGGCTGAATTAGAGATTTCCTATGGAATTCTCTATTCAGCCAGGCTGATTTAGAGATTTCCGGGGGAATTCTCTATTCAGCCAGGCTGAACTAGAGATTTCCTATGGAATTCTCTATTCAGCCAGGCTGAATTAGAGATTTCCTATGGAATTATCTATTCATCCAGGCTGAATTAGAGATTTCCTATGGAATTCTCTATTCAGCCAGGCTGAATAAGAGATTTCCTGTGGAATTCTCTATTCAGCCAGGCTGAATTAGAGATTTCCTAAGGAATTCTCTATTCAGCTAGGCTGAATTAGAGATTTCCTATGGAATTCTCTATTCAGCCAGGCTGAATTAGAGATTTCCTATGGAATTCTCTATTCAGCCAGGCTGAATTAGAGATTTCCTATGGAATTCTCTATTCAGCCAGGCTGAATTAGAGATTTCCTATGGAATTCTCTATTCAGCCAGGTTGAATTAGAGATTTCCTATGGCAATCTCTATTCAGCCATGCTGAATTAGAGATTTCCTATAGAAACCTCTATTCAGCCAGGCTGAATAAGAGATTTCCTATAGAAACCTCTATTCAGCCAGGCTGAATAAGAGATTTCCTATAGAAACCTCTATTCAGCCAGGCTGAATAAGAGATTTCCTATAGAAACCTCTATTCAGCCAGGCTGAATAAGAGATTTCCTATAGAAACCTCTATTCAGCCAGGCTGAATTAGAGATTTCCTATGGAATTGTCTGTTCAGCCAGGCTGAATTAGAGATTTCCCATGGAATTCTCTATTCAGTCAGGCTGAATTAGAGATTTTTCTATGGAATTCTCTATTCAGCCAGGCTAAATTAGAGATTTCCTATTGAATTGTCTGTTCAGCCAGGCTGAATTAGAGATTTCCCATGGAATTCTCTATTCAGTCAGGCTGAATTAGAGATTTTTCTATGGAATTGTCTATTCAGCCAGTCTGAATTAGAGATTTCCTATGGAATTCCCTATTCAGCCAGGCTGAATTAGAGATTTCCTATGGAATTGTCTGTTCAGCCAGGCTGAATTAGAGATTTCCTATGGCTGAATAGAGATTCAGCCAGACTGAATTAGAGATTTCCCATGGAATTCTCTATTCAGCCAGGCTGAATTAGAGATTTCCCAAGGAATTCTCTATTCAGCCAGGCTGAATTAGAGATTTACCATGGAATTCTCTATTCAGCCAGGCTGAATTAGAGATTTCCCATGGAATTCTCTATTCAGCCAGGCTGAATTAGAGATTTCCCATGGAATTCTCTATTCAGCCAGGCTGAATTAGAGATTTCCCATGGAATTCTCTATTCAGTCAGGCTGAATTAGAGATTTTTCTATGGAATTCTCTATTCAGCCAGGCTGAATTAGAGATTTCCTATGGAAACCTCTATTGAATTGAAGTTTTCTTATCGGAAACCTCTATTCATCCGGGCGGATTTTCAATTTTTCTTTAAATAATGGAGTTTTTTATTTTGATTTGCTTCAAAAGTTTTTTAACTTTTCGTTTTATTGTTCTCCAGTCCGTAGCACATCCATCCATTTATTTCACATCCATCAATCATAATTGTCTGCAATGGTTTTTTGGTGAAATATTTTTTGTTATTGTTATTGTTGCACTCTTGTTGATTTCGACCAAAACATATGCTGAGATTGCATTAAAAAAGCCACGATGCACCCGCCTGATGACACATCAACGTCATCCATCATCACTTCATGTTTGAAACAGAACACATACACGTATTTTCGGCAATGCACGTATGTGTGTGTGCATGGCTTTTTCCAATAACTGTAATATCCAATGAGATTGTAAAAGTCAACCTTTAATTTTTTATATGAAAAAGAAAACAGAAAATTTTTAAAACAAAAATGGAATAGATTTTCTTTATGAAATTAACGATTCTGTTTGGCTTCAATTCAGCCTGGCTGAATTAAGGTTCCGATGGAAAATATTCAATTCAGCTGGTCCAAAGGGGGGATTCTTTAGTTTCGGTTCAGCCAGGATGAATAAGGAGAATATTTCTAAAAGTCCTCTGCATATTGCCTTTTTAATCACTTTTTCTTTATTCAATTTCAAAAATAACAACAAAACAAATTAATAAAAATTTCCATTTAATTATATTTTAACAAGATTTAATCGAAACACCCAAATATGCCTCTCCGACAAAGGAAAATTTGTAATTCAAATTTTTGTTTGTGGCTAACAGCTGCTCAGGGAGCTGCTGTTCTTTCCATAAACAGAAAATTGGCAAAGGAAAGATAAGTATAACCATTAAATTGTAATAAATATGGAATAAAAGACAAACTTCTTTGCCTTTGATTTGAAATAAATTCACAATGGATTTTCTTGAAGATGGAGGTGGGTGGGCCCAAAAGTAAACGGATGTAATGCCAACCTAAAGTAAACAACTTGAAGTGTACCGACAAAACGCGTTCAGCAGACAAACTGTAAACAAAACCAAAATTGGACGGCCAAAGGAAACTTTTGATGGAGACAACCACAAAGGCAACCATCTTCATAACCAAACAACATTTAAATGAATCTCGAAAATACTGAATTCCTGTTTTATAATTCAAAGGACTATTGGCAAAGTTCCTTGGCCGTCATTTAGTGCCCTTAATTCCATTGCCTGAGATTGGAATTCTGTAATACAAATTAAATGCTCATTTGCGGGCAATAAAAGATGCCTTTTGAATCTCCAAATGGCCTAATGAAATTATCTCTTCTTGGTATTGAAATAAATTTTAACGCTTTTACTTTCTCTTCAAACTCTCCCCCACCCACCACAATGATGGCTAAACGTCTCATTGAAACTGTTTTATAAATCCTCAATATTTGGTTGAAATATGAAAAGGATATGGAAAGGGGGGCATACGAACAACCATTACGTTATTCAAATTTCCCACTTGAAAGTAGCTACGGAAGGGGGAATTGTCAAAATGTCTTGGCGTCTTCAAGATTGGGGATTTTTAATTAAATTACTTGATGAGAATATTCGATAAAGTTTTTTTAGCCTTGTCTTTTGGCAATTCAAAAATATTTTCAACAATTTGAATATGAATATGCGGCCAGCCATAACAGTCGGATTTATAAAAAGGTGGGGGTTACGAAATAAACAATGTTTCGTTTCTTTTGTCTGGCGTAAAGATGACGAAATCCATTCAATTCAAAAGAATATTTAATAAAGGAATTTTTAAAAAGGGCAAAGTGTTCAATGAACTCTGTGTCCACTGAACAATTGAAGTTTTCCTATGAAAACCTTAATTCAGCTTGGCTGAATGGAGTTTTCCTAAGGAAAACTTCAGTTCAGGCTGGCTGAATAGAGTTTTCTATGGGAAAACTTCAATTCAGCCTGGCTGAATAGAGTTTTCTATGGGAAAACTTCAATTCAGCCTGGCTGAATAGAGTTTTCTATGGGAAAACTTAAATTCAGCCTGGCTGAATAGAGTTTTCTATGGGAAAACTTCAATTCAGCCTGGCTGAATAGAGTTTTCTATGGGAAAACTTCAATTCAGCCTGGCTGAATAGAGTTTTCTATGGGAAAACTTCAATTCAGCCTGGCTGAATAGAGTTTTCTATGGGAAAACTTCAATTCAGCCTGGCTGAATAGAGTTTTCTATGGGAAAACTTCAATTCAGCCTGGCTGAATAGAGTTTTCTATGGGAAAACTTCAATTCAGCCTGGCTGAATAGAGTTTTCTATGGGAAAACTTCAATTCAGCCTGGCTGAATAGAGTTTTCTATGGGAAAACTTCAATTCAGCCTGGCTGAATAGAGTTTTCTATGGGAAAACTTCAATTCAGCCTGGCTGAATAGAGTTTTCTATGGGAAAACTTCAATTCAGCCTGGCTGAATAGAGTTTTCTATGGGAAAACTTCAATTCAGCCTGGCTGAATAGAGTTTTCTATGGGAAAACTTCAATTCAGCCTGGCTGAATAGAGTTTTCTATGGGAAAACTTCAATTCAGCCTGGCTGAATAGAGTTTTCTATGGGAAAACTTCAATTCAGCCTGGCTGAATAGAGTTTTCTATGGGAAAACTTCAATTCAGCCTGGCTGAATAGAGTTTTCTATGGGAAAACTTCAATTCAGCCTGGCTGAATAGAGTTTTCTATGGGAAAACTTCAATTCAGCCTGGCTGAATAGAGTTTTCTATGGGAAAACTTCAATTCAGCCTGGCTGAATAGAGTTTTCTATGGGAAAACTTCAATTCAGCCTGGCTGAATAGAGTTTTCTATGGGAAAACTTCAATTCAGCCTGGCTGAATAGAGTTTTCTATGGGAAAACTTCAATTCAGCCTGGCTGAATAGAGTTTTCTATGGGAAAACTTCAATTCAGCCTGGCTGAATAGAGTTTTCTATGGGAAAACTTCAATTCAGCCTGGCTGAATAGAGTTTTCTATGGGAAAACTTCAATTCAGCCTGGCTGAATAGAGTTTTCTATGGGAAAACTTCAATTCAGCCTGGCTGAATAGAGTTTTCTATGGGAAAACTTCAATTCAGCCTGGCTGAATAGAGTTTTCTATGGGAAAACTTCAATTCAGCCTGGCTGAATGGCGGTTTCTTTAGGAAAACTTCAATTCAGTCTGGCTGAATGGCGGTTTCTTTAGGAAAACTTCAATTCAGCCTGGCTGAATGGCGGTTTCTTTAGGAAAACTTCAATTCAGCCTGGCTGAATGGCGGTTTCTTTAGGAAAACTTCAATTCAGCCTGGCTGAATGGCGGTTTCTTTAGGAAAACTTCAATTCAGCCTGTCTGAATGGCGGTTTCTTTAGGAAAACTTCAATTCAGCCTGGCTGAATGGCAGTTTCTTTAGGAAAATTTCAATTCAACCTGGCTGAATGTCGGTTTCTTTAGGAAAACTTCAATTCAGCCTAGCTGAATGGCGGTTTCTTTAGTAAAACTTCAATTCAGCCTGGCTGAATGGCGGTTTCTTTAAGAAAACTTCAATTCAGCCTGGCTGAATGGCGGTTTCTTTAAGAAAACTTCAATTTAGCCTGGCTGAATGGCGGTTTCTTTAGGAAAACTTCAATTCAGCCTGGCTGAATGGCGGTTTCTTTAGGAAAACTTCAATTCAGTCTGGCTGAATGGCGGTTTCTTTAAGAAAACTTCAATTCAGCCTGGCTGAATGGCGGTTTCTTTAGGAAAACTTCAATTCAGCCTGGCTGAATGGCGGTTTCTTTAGGAAAACTTCAATTCAGCCTGGCTGAATGGCGGTTTCTTTAGGAAAACTTCAATTCAGCCTGGCTGAATGGCGGTTTCTTTAAGAAAACTTCAATTCAGCCTGGC